>NC_057801.1:265053327-265653327 GCF_018294505.1 Triticum aestivum | reverse complement strand
CAACACACGAAAAACAGAATCTGTCAAAAATAGAACAGTCTGTAGCAATCTGTAACTAACGCAAACTTCTGGAACTCTAAAAATCCTACCAAAATAGGAAGTCCTGGAAAATTTGTTTATTGATTATCAGCAAAACGAATCAATGCAAAAGCACATTCTTGTGATTTAACAAAACTAAATGCGTGTGCACAAAGGTTTTGTTTTTCAGCAGAATCAAATCAACTATCATCATAGATTATCCTATAGGTTCTACTTGGCACAAACACTAATTGAAAGATAAAAACACATCTAAACAGAAGGTAGATGCAAGATTTATTACTAAACAGGAGAAAAACAAAAAACATAAAGAAAATTGGGTTGCCTCCCAACTAGCGCTATCGTTTAACGCCCCTAGCTAGGAGTAAAAGCAAAGATAGATCTAACGAGTGCCATCTTTGGCACTAAATTCATAAGTAGCCCACATGATAGATTCATAAGGTAATTTGACTTTCTTTCTTGAAAAGTGCTCCATGCCTTTCTTTAGTGGAAATTGGAATCTAATATTCCCTTCCTTCATATCAATAATCGCACCAATCGTTCTAAGGAAAGGTCTACCAAGAATAATAGGGCAAGAAAGATTGCAATCTATATCCAGAACGATAAAATCCACGGGCACCAAATTTCTATTTGCGACAATGAGAACATCATTGATCCTTCCCATTGGCTTTTTAATGGTGGAATCCGCAAGGTGCAAATTTAAAGAGCAATCATCAAGATCATGGAAACCTAGAATATCACATAAAGTTTTCGGAATCGTGGAAACACTAGCACCCAAATCACACAAAGCAAAACACTCATGATCTTTAATTCTAATCTTTATAGTAGGTTCCCACTCATCATTAAGTTTTCTAGGTATAGAAACTTCCAAATTAAGTTTTTCATCATAAGATTGCATCAAGGCATTAACGATATGTTTTGTAAAAGCTTTATTTTGACTATAAGCATGAGGAGAATTAACAACGGATTGCAACAAGGAAATACAACCTTCTAAGGAACAATTATCATAATCAAAATCCTTGAAATCCGAAATAGTGGGTTCAATGCTATTTAAAGTTGTGACCTCTCCAATCCCACTTTTGCCAAATTTAGCATCAAGATCTAAAAACTCCGAATTCTTGGGATGCCTTCTAGGTAAAGTTGACTCATCATCAGTCCCATAATTATCAAGATTCATATTGCAAAACATAGATCTAATAGGAGACGCATCAATAACTTTAAGATCCTCATCATTATTTTCATGGAAACTAGAATAACACGCATTTATAAAGCTATCTTTCTTAGCATGCAATCTAGCGGTTCTTTCCTTACACTCATCAATGGAAATTCTCATTACTTTGAGAGACTCATTGATATCATGCTTAGGAGGAGAAGATCTAAGTTTAAGAGAATCAACATCAAGCGTAAGTCTATCAAAGTTCCTAGCCAAATCATCAACTTTGAGCAATTTTTCTTCAAGCAAAGCATTAAAATTCTTTTGAGAAATCATAAATTCTTTCACACTATTCTCAAAATCAGAGGGCATCTTATTAAAATTACCATAAGAATTATTGTAGGAATTTCCATAATTATTAGAGGAATTACTAGGGAACGGTCTAGCATTAAAGTTTCCTCTATAAGCATTGTTTGCAAAACTATTCCTACCAACAAAATTCACATCCATAGATTCATTATTATTCTCAATCAAAGAAGACAAAGGCATATCATTGGGATCAAGAGGAGTATTTTTAGTAGCAAACAATTTCATAAGTTCATCCATCTTTCCACTCAAAACATTGATTTCTTCTATAGCATGCACTTTTTTACTAGAAGATCTTTCGGTGTGCCATTGAGAATAATTAGCAATAATATTATCAAGAAGTTTTGTAGCATCTCCTAACGTGATTTCCATAAACGTGCCTCCCGCGGCCGAATCTAAGAGATTTCTAGAAGCAAAGTTCAAACCGGCATAAAAATTTTGTGTGATCATCCATAAATTCAAACCATGAGTAGGGCAATTGCGAAGCATCAATTTCATTCTTTCCCAAGATTGGGCAACATGCTCATGATCAAGTTGTTTAAAATTCATAATATCGTTCCTAAGAGTGATGATCTTAGCGGAGGAAAATATTTAGAGATAAAAGCATCTTTGCACTTGTTCCAAGAATCAATACTATTTTTAGGCAAAGACGAAAACCAAACTTTAGCACGATCTCTAAGTGAAAATGGAAATAACTTCAATTTGACAATATCGTTATTTGTATCTTTCTTCTTTTGCATATCACACAAATCAAAAAAATTGTTTAGATGAGTAGCGACATCTTCACTAGGAAGGCCGGCGAACTGATCTTTCATAACAAGATTCAGCAAAGCAGTATTGATTTCACAAGATTCAACATCATTAAGAGGAGCAATCAGAGTACTAAGGAAATCATTATTATTGGTATTCGAGAAATCACACAATTTGGTATTATCTTGCACCATGGCAACAAGTAATCCAACACACAAGCAAACATAAAAAGGCAACCGAAAAAGAGAGGAGGAGATTGGGAAAGAGAGGGCGAATAAAACGGCAAGGGTGAAGTGGGGGAGAGGAAAACAAGAGGCAAATGGCAAATAATGTAAATGCGAGGGAGATGGGTTTGTGATGGGTACTTGGTATGTCTTGACTTGAGCGAAGACCTCCCCGGCAACGGCGCCAGAAATCCTTCTTGCTACGTCTTGAGCTTGCGTTGGTTTTACTCGGAGAGGAGAGGGTGATGCAGCAATAGTAGCGTAAGTATTTCCCTCAGTTTTTGAGAACCAAGGTATCAATCCAGTAGGAGGCTCCTCAAAAATCCCACGCACCTACACAAACAAACAAAGAACTCGCAACCAACGCAATAAAGGGGTTGTCAATCCCTTCACGGCCACCTGCGAAAGTGAGATCTAATAAAGATAATAAGATAAGATAAATATATTTTTGGTATTTTATAATATAAATGCAAAAAGTAAAGATGCAAATAAAAGTAGATTGGAAGCAAATATGATAAGAGATAGACCCGGGGGCCATAGGTCTCACTAGTGGCTTCTCTCAAGATAGCATAAGTATTACTGTGGGTGAACAAATTACTGTCGAGCAATTGATAGAAAAGCGAATAATTATGAGATTATCTAGGCATGATCATGTATATAGGCATCACGTCCGCAACAAGTAGACTGACTCCTGCCTGCATCTACTACTATTACTTCACACATCGACCGACTCCTGCCTGCATCTAGAGTATTAAGCTCATAAGAATAGAGTAACGGATTAAGAAAGATGACATGATGTATAGGGATAAACTCAAGCAATATGATATAAACCCCATCTTATTATCCTCGATGGCAACAATACAATACGTGCCTTGCAACCCTTTCTGTCACTGGGTAAGGGCACCGCGAGATTGAACCCAAAGCTAAGCACTTCTCCCATGGCAAGAAAGATCAATCTAGTAGGCCAAACCAAACTAACAATTCAAAGAGACTTGCAAAGATAACTCAATCATACATAAAAGAATTCAGAGAAGATTCAAATATTATTCATAGACAAACTTGATCATAAACCCACAATTCATCAGATCTCGACAAACACACCGCAAAAAGAGTTTACATCGAATAGATCTCCACAAGAGAGGGGGAGAACATTGTATTGAGATCCAAAAAGAGAGAAGAAGCCATCTAGCTAATAACTATGGACCCGTAGGTTTGAGGTAAACTACTTACAACTCATCGGAGGGGCAAAGGTGTAGATGTAGAAGCCCTCCGTGGTCGATTCCCCCACCGGCAGAGTGCCGGCGAAGGCTCCAAGATGAGATCTCGTGGATACAGAAGGTTACAGTGGTGGAAATTGTGTTTTGTCCTGCTCTTGGATGTTTTCGGGGTACGTAGGTATATATAGGAGGAAGAAGTACGTCGGTGGCCGCCCGAGGGGCTCACGAGACAGGGGGCGCGCCCTATAGGGGGGCGCGCCCTCCTATCTCGTGGGAGCCTCGGTTGCTTCTTGACTTGCACTCCAAGTCTTCTGGATCACGTTCGTTCCAAAAATCACGCTCCCGAAGGTTTCATTCCGTTTGGACTCCGTTTGATATTCCTTTTCTTCGAAATACTGAAATAGGCAAAAAAATAGCAATATGGTTTGGGCCTCCGGTTAGTAGGTTAGTCCCAAAAATGATATAAATGTGTAAAATAAAGCCCATAAACATCCAAAAGGGGTAATATAATAGCATGGAACAATAAAAAATTATAGATACGTTGGAGACGTATTAGAGGCTCACACAGAACATAGAGAGTTTATGTGCTTGGGTCGTCAAGTCTAAGTATTATCCAAAGGGCGATATTTTGGATATAGTTTTTGCTTCATACGCATCTCTAGTTTGGAGGGGAATTGAACATGGTATTGAGTTGCTGAAAAAGGGTCTTATTTGGAGAGTTGGCAATAGCAAGAGGATCCATATCCAACGCGACAAGTGGATTCCAACGAACAAGTGCCTGAGAGCGGCGAAGTTCAAAAGGAGGTCGAGCCTCCGATGGGTAAACCAGCTAATCAACCCAGAAAAAAGGACTGGAACAAGGAAGTGATCGAGAACATCTTCTACCCTTTTCATGCGGAGGAGATACAAAAGATTAAAATTCCTGCATCTAAAGTGGAGGATTACATAGCATGGCACTAGAAGAAAAATGGCCGACTCACTGTTCTTAGCGCATACAAACTGGCAACAAGTCTAGATCGCAACACGGCTGCGAGTGCTTTGTCTTCAATTTGTGATGACGGGAACAGGAGTATATGGGATGTAATATGGAAGATGAATGTACTGAAGAGAATCAATATTTTTGATGGAGGATTGCTATTGGGACATGTGCTACCAAGAAGAACAAATGCAAGAGGACAACTGTACACTACAGTGTTTGTTATATTTGTGGGAACGGCGAAGAGGATGAAAACCATGCTGTCCTAGCATGCACTAAGAGCGGGGCATTGAGGTTTGAAATGAGGAAGTTTTGGAGGCTCCGGGAGGAAAAAGATTTCGGTTACACTGGTAGCAACTGGCTACAGATTCTCCTTGATAAGCATGAACCGGATATGAGAAACAAAATCCACTTATTGTTGTGGCGGGCTTGGTTTCTATGACATGATTGCATACATCATGAGGGTAAAGAATCAGTCTCGAGGTCAGTGATGTTTCTGTCGGGGTACGAGGAAGAATTAACAAATCTACCACTGTATGGTGAAGAAGCAGGTGGAAAACAGAGAAGGGTCATGTTGGCTTCAGAGGCATATGATTCTCAGGAACACAAGTACACAGAAACAACGTCTCACTAGGAGAAACCACCTAAGGGATTGGTTAAAATTAATGCTGATGCAGCTTTCTTGCCAGGGACCGGACATTGTTGGGCGAGCTGTCGCGAGGGATCACTAGGGCCTGGTTCTCTTTTCAGAAAGTAGATTAATGAGACCTTGCAAATCTGCGGAAGAAGCGGAGGGACAAGCCATTCTCATGGAAGTCAGTCCATTCTCCAACTTGTTCAAAGGGGAAATAATCGTTGCGCCAGACTACGCCATGATGCCCAGGGAGCTAAAGATGTCCTATCCAAGTCGTTCAGAATGCTTCTCTGTAATCGGTGATATAAAAAACACAGCGAAGCTCTTCGAGTTTGTCAGTGTCAACACAGTCAAGAGGGACAGAGACAAGCTGGATCACGAACTAGTTGCATATGACAAAAGGGTAGGAGATCAAAAGTCCATCGCGAATGTGCAGGAGGGCCTCTGGCAGTTCATGCTATCTGAAAGCACAAGTGCTCCCTGGGTGATTTTGGTAATTAATGTCAACATATCACTTGTTGGACTAATATTTTCATCTAGTATATTTCAGAAAGTTCAACAAAGGCATGGCATGGACAAGAGGATGTGGAAACCCTTCAAAACGCTAAGGAAAAATATTGGCAAAATCTCAAGACTCTTCATTTCTATTTTAGTGATCCAAGATCACATTGAGTCTATAGGAAAGCCAATACTATTAAAAGGGGATGAGGTGTTGCTTAATGGTCTATGTCGGTGTCAAAACCGGCGGATCTCAGGTAGGGGGTCCCGAACTGTGCGTCTAGGCGGATGGTAACAGGAGACAAGGGACACGATGTTTTTACCCAGGTTCGGGCCCTCTCGATGGAGGTAAAACCCTACTCCTGCTTGATAGATATTGATGATATGGGTAGTACAAGAGTAGATCTACGACGAGATCAGAGAGGCTAAACCCTAGAAGCTAGCCTATGGTATGATTGTCGTTCGTCCTACGGACTAAAAACCCTCCGGTTTATATAGGAACCGAAGAGGGTTAGGGTTACGCAGAGTCGGTTACAATGGTAGGAGATCTACATATCCATATCGCCAAGCTTGCCTTCCACGCCAAGGAAAGTCCCATCCGGACACGGGATGAAGTCTTCAATCTTGTATCTTCATAGTCCAGGAGTCCGGCCAAAGGCTATAGTACGGCCATCCGTACACCCCCTAATCCAGGACTCCCTCAGTAGCCCCTGAACCAGGCTTCAATGACGACGAGTCCGACGCGCATATTGTCTTCGGCATTGCAAGGCGGGTTCCTCCTCCGAATACTTCATAGAAGGTTTTGAAGACAAGGATAGTGTCCGGCTCTGCAAAATAAGTTCCACATGCCACCATAGAGAGAATAATATTTACACAAATTCAATCTGCTGACGTATTCCGTGGCATGACATCACACCACGGCCAAGCCTTTATTTGAATCGTTTTCACTGTCCCTCCTCAGCGCGTTTAGCGAGGCGGTTTCCTTGGTACGTCTTGTCAAAGCAGAGATCGTGTCCCCTTATACCGGGATTCTCATCAATACGGGCGTGGGTAACCCAACCGCGCCATTGATTACGGCGCTTGGGAGATAAGCGAGTTTTACCAGGCTGGTGGGGAGGCATAGCTTCGTCCATCCATATAAGGGGATAAGGATCCACCTTTTTACCTACGCCTTCTTCCTCCTTTGCTTATCCATTTCTGCGCACTCGAGCTCTAGCGCCCAAGTCCGCACATCTCGCCTCAACCTTCCCCAGCCATGTCCGGAGAGGGAGGCAAGTGGATGGCCTCCTCCGTCATGGAGGGGCACATCAAGAGGCTGCGGAAGGCCGGATACTTGTCCAGCGACATCATGCATCGGCTCCCCGACAAGGGGCAGCTCATCCCCACCCCCGGGCCCCATGAGAGGGTGGTGTTCCCCACCCACTTCCTTCACGGACTAGGTTTTCCACTTCACCCATTTGTCCGAGGGCTCATGTTCTACTACGGCCTAGATTTCCACGATCTAGCCCCGAATTTCGTCCTCAACATCTCGGAGTTCATCGTCATGTGCGAGGCCTTCCTCTGCATCCAGCCCCACTTCGGCTTATGGCTGAAGACCTTCAATGTCAAGCCGAAGGTAGTGGGCGGGCACCAAGCAGAGTGCGGAGGTGCCATGGTGGGCAAGATGGCCAACGTCCTATGGCTCGAGGGCTCCTTCGTGGAGACCATAAAGGGGTGGCAATCGGGGTGGTTCTACATCACCGAGCCGCATGACCTTAAATGGGCAGCGGCCCCCGAATTCTGATCTGGCTTCCCTACACGGCTCACCTCTTGGAAAGAGACGGGCCTAACATGGGGTAGTTCGGAAGAGCTGACCGGACTCCAATCCTGCATCAAAAATTTGGTGAGCAAGAAGCTCAAGCTCGTCAACATAGTCCAGGTCATGCTCATCCCCGGATCCTCCCGTGCCAACAACGGGCCTTCAGCTTGTGGGAGTTTGATCAGGCACAGCACCAAACCTTGAGCAGGCTCTTCGACACTACGTACAAAGATGCCTGGAAGGTGCTATTCAAGGGCGCCGAGGCTCCCGCATCCGCTACCGAAGATAGCGGATTTAGCTCGCAGCGTCAAGCCGGTGAGGTAAGCTATTTTACCCTTTACAGGACACTTGTTTTCCATAGTTTGACTCTATGCGGGATCTAAACTCCCTTACCTTTGACAGGCCTGGCAAAACACGTCCGGGCAGGTTGACTGCCCGACTCTCTTGCCAGAAGACCCAGCGGACGCCCGATTGACGGGGTTGCTAGTTCCGGCACCTCACGTGGTGCTGGAGAAGAAGGCCAAGAAGAAGGCCACGGGAACCCGAAAGAGTTCCCGGCGCCAGGTGTTATCGGACTCATCGTCCGATGGCTCCGAGGTGGACTCCTCCCACGAAGACGAGGAGGAGGAAAAAGAGGCCTCTCCCCCAGCGGGGGAAGAGAAAAAAAGGAAGGCCGCCCCAACTGGGGAGGCCGGAGGGTCCAAGAAGGGAAGGACCCTTCCTCCGGACTACTCCACCAACACCGATGACGGCGAAGAGGAGTGGCCACTGAGGGCTAAGCCCCTGGCGAAATCGTAAGTGTCCGGATACCAGAATAACTCATGGCGTTTCATTTTTAGCACAGTATCTCCTAACACCAAATATAACCCTGCAGCCCGCCCAAGGACGAGCTCGACGCTTCAACGAGCGGCTCCCTGGATTCGTCGGACGTGAATAGCACCTCACTTCCGGCTGCTTCATCTCCTCACGTTGCTATTGACGCTGAGGTGGGGTCCCAAAAGGGGCCCAGCCAGGAGGAGGTGGTCCAGGAGGCGCCGCAAGGCAACCTCCCGGACTCCAGGCGCAAGGGGGATAAAACCTCAATGGGCTCTAAGTCCGGCCCTGGGCCGGACTCCGCACCGGAACCTTCAGTGGTTCCGGAGTCCGGCAGGCGGCCCCTTCATAAGAAGGGCAAGACTGCGACACTGGTGACCTCCATCCAACCGGAGGCACTGGATAATTTGCTGGAGGCGCTTAACGGCGCCTCCATCGACGAGGAGCACCACACTGTTATGAGTGTGGTGATTTAGAAAGTTCAGTCCGCCAAGAGCGGGCTGACTGAAGTCTGTGCCAGCCTTCTAATAGGCTTTGAGGTATGTATTTAAGATATGTAAAAATATTACCGCATAGACAGTAGCCCCTGATGCTCAGTTTGGTGTTCGGAAAGAAAAGCCGAACTGAGGATCTAAAAAGATGTACGCAGGAGTCTAACAGAAGTATGTCAATATGGGGAATGTAGGCTGCTGCTAACCTCTGCCGCACTGACTGCGGAAGTCAATGCATTGAAGCAGAGCCTCGAGCAGTCCCAGAACAAGCTCGGCCTTGCCAAAAAGCAGCTCGAGGACAAGGAAGGTAAGTAATACCTTATGGAAGTATATAAAAGATGTGGTTGCAAAAAATGACAGGAATAACGTGAGAATTGCAGGGGCCACGAATGAGGTGGCGACCCTGAAGGAGGCGGTGTCTAAGGCCGAAAGCAATGCGGCCGCGGAGCACACCGAGCGAGAGAAGCAGGAGGCGTGGGTGGCGGAGGTGCGGCAAGAGCTCCAGGCTCTCATGGAAAAACACGAGAGTTTGGAGCGTGACTCAAAGACTCGAGAGTCCGAGCTCGCCTCGGCTCTTGAGAGCGCCAAAGCCGCTAAGGCCGAAGCCCAGAAAGCCCTCCAGGAAATTGAGGCAATGAAGAAGATAGCGGCGGGTAAGGCATTCTTCATGCAAAGCAAGCGCGTGAAAGTGAGTTACTTGTTACTTACCCGAATCCGGAGCTCTCCAGGAGCATTCGCAGATCTGCCCCACAGTGTGTCCGACGCTGCCGCATCTACCGGGCCGAGGAGGGGAGCTCAACAGAGAAGGTGTTCTAGTCTCTGTATGCTGAGGCCGGACACCCGGTGCCCTTGAGCGACCAGCTGAAGCAGCTAGTCGAGCTCCATAAGGTGGCCGAACAGGCCATGAAGGGCCTCATAGTTCGGGTGTGGCCTAAGGAAGCCATGGCTAGGAGCTACTTCGGGCTGGTGAGGCGGCTGGTGGACGCCTGTCCATGGATAGAAGTCATCAAGCGCTCCATCTGTATCGAAGGTGCCCGTAGGGCCCTTGCCCGTGCTAAAGTGCACTGGGGCAAGATGGACGCTGAGAAGCTTGTGACGGATGCTCCACCGCCGGGAGGGAGTATCGCAAGCCCGAAATGTATTATGCGGGCGTCCTGAAGGGTGCCCGCCTTATAGCGGGTGAATGCTCCAAGGATGTAATTTTTGAGTAAACTTGCATTTGTTATCCTGTACGCTTGAAAACTTGTTCATATGCACTAAGCAACGCTTGTGAATTTAAAATATTACCTTCTGTGCGGCCGTTTATTAAATAAATTTGAGAGATGGCGAGTCGTCGGCTTCTGCCCCCATGCCGCGAGTGCTGGGGTGTTCGAGATAAACTTGAGCGCTCTTTTTCCCATTCTTTGGTCCTTCGAGGGAGGCGCTCAACGCAACGAACGAGGCAACCGGACTATAATGCTTGAACACTCTCACTTAGCCCTAGAATTCTATGATTTTAAATTTCGCGAAGCCCCTAGTATTCGGAAGACCGAGTTCGGGACGCTATCCACGCCTGGGCCGGACAAAGCCGACTCCTCACTCTAAGCGGCATAAGTCTTTAGGGACTCGAAAACCCCTCGAACAGCGACCGGCTCTCGCCCTATCATGACGGTCAGTTTTAGCTTTCTCCACTGAGGTGCTTAACCCAGCTCAAGCGGGGCACAATCGCAGTGGTTCTCCCAGCGCTACCTTAGCCGATATAACGGAACGTAAGGTACCAAAACATGAGAGCCGAGCAAACCCAACTATTGACCCAAGACATGATTCGAAGCCGATGCATATAATGCTATAAGTTCGGGGTGCCGCACTTGTGAAAGTGTCCGGACTTATCACACCATATTTTGGGGTACTTAAGCCCCTGGTGTATTTGGCCATACCAAAACGTACGGATGCAACATGCCATAAGTGAACATATATAGAAAAGAAAAAGGAATGCAATAATAGGCAAAAGCTGTGCATTGTTTATTAAAAAGGCTGCGGTAAAAGCAGAACGATACAAATAGAGCGATAAGCAAGGGACGGGACTATTTGACATGTCCCCCTCCAGGAGCGATCTGCGGGATGATATATAAAACAAGTATACTACTCGTTATAGAGACCACCTGGATACTCGACGTAGCTTTCTGCTTCCCTGGTTGTTGCATCATATGTTCGGCGATTCTACTGCCGGACAGGGCTTCTTGATAAAGGAGTCCTGAAAATAAGAAGAAAAAAGGAATTGCACAATCGGGAGCCCCTGGTGCGGTTGAGTCGCATTCTGGGCCTGCCGTGGTCGTGCCCCTCCCCTATGCCCATGGTATTTCTAGTGCGTAATTATGTACGCATAGTACTGGTTTCGCAATTTCGCGAGGGCTGGGGTTGGGGCCGCATTGCCACGCGTGCTCGGGACATGCCAGGCGGTCTTGTTGTAGGTTACTCCGGGCGCGCTTGACGGTGTCCGGACGTTTAATAGCCGGACTCAAGAATTGCCTTGAGAGGCTGCTTTGTACTTCCGCCACGAGAGCCGCCTTATGCTCCTCCGTTCGGAGAGAGCGTTCGGTGTTTCCGTTGACCGTAATAACTCCTCGAGGGCCTGGCATCTTGAGCTTGAGGTATGCATAGTGCGGCACCGCATTGAACTTTGCAAATGCGGTTCATCCGAGCAGTGCGTGATAGCCGCTGCGGAACGGGACTAATTCGAAGATTAACTCCTCTCTTCGAAAGTTATCCGGGGATCCGAAGACCACTTCAAGTGTAACTGAGCCTGTACAGTTGGCCTCTACACCTGGTATGACGCCTTTAAAGGTCGTCTTTGTGGGTTTAATCCTTGAGGGGTCTATGCCCATTTTGCACACTGTATCCTGATAAAGCAGGTTCAGGATGCTGCCGCCGTCCATCAGGACTCTAGTGAGGTGAAATCCGTCAACGATTGGGTCTAGAACCAATGCAGCGAATCCGCCATGGCGGATGCTAGTGGGGTGGTCCCTTCGATCAAAAGTGATCGGGCAGGAGGACCACGGATTGAACTTTGGGGCGACTGGCTCCATCGGATATACGTCCCTTAGTGCACGCTTCCGCTCCCTTTTGGGTATGTGGGTTGCGTATATCATGTTCACCGTCTGCACTGGTAGGGGGAAGCCCTTCTGTCCTCTATTGTTTGGCAGCCGGGGCTCCTCCTCGTCGTTGCTATGCAGCCCCTTGTCATTGTTTTCGGCATTTAACTTGCCTGCCTTCTTGAACACCCAACAATCCCTGTTGGTGTGGTTGGCTGGTTTTTCGGGGATGCCGTGTACCTGGAATGAGCGGTCGAGTATTCGGTCCAAATTGGACGGGCCCTGTAACGCCCTCGATGCGGCTATAGCTCCCACGTGTCGAGGCACGACTTAGAGGCATAACCGCATTGAAAGCAATGTCGCAAGTCAGGCAATCATTACAACATCCCAGGTAATATATATAATAAAAGGGGGAGATAACATAGTTGGCTTACACTCGCCACGTCACATCAGAGTGCATAAATAACATCCATCAAACAAACACTCATGGCCCGACTACGGCGCCAAAATTAGAAAAGAACCCAACATGCGACAAGGTCCTGAATCGATAACCCCAACCAGGCACCACTACTGATCATCGGGAAAGGAAACATAATAACGCTGAGAATCCTCGTCGAACTCCCACTTTAGCTCGTACTCGTCACCTGGAGCAAAATCACCTGGACCTGCATCTGGAGTTATAGTATCTGTGAGCCACAGGGACTCAGCAATCTCGCACCCTCGCGATCAAAACTATTTAAGCTCATAGGAATGGATAAGGCAAATATATGTGGAGCTGTAGCAAGCGACTAGCATATGTGATGGCTACAATCGCAAAAGGAGCGAGAAGAGAGGGCAAAGCACGGTCGATACAAATATGATCAAGAAGTGATCCTATAGCAACCTATGTCAAGCATAACTCCAACACCGTGTTCACTTCCCGGACTCCGCCGAGAAGAGACCATCACGGTTACACACGCGGTTGATGTATTTTAAATAAGGTCAACTTCGGGTTTTCTACAACCGGACGTTAACAAATTCCCATCTGCCCATAACCACGGGCACGGCTTTCGAAAGTTCAATCCCTGCAGGGGAGTCCCAACTTAGCCCATGACAAGCTCTCACGGTCAACGAAGGAATAGACCTCCACCCGAGACATTCCGATCAGACTCGGTATCCCGGTACAACAAGACATTTCGACAGGGTAAAACTAAACCAGCAACACCGCCCGAATGTGCCGACAAATCCCGATAGGAGCTGCACATATCTCTTTCTCAGGGCACACTCAGATTGTCCTAGGTACGGGTAGGCCAGCCCAGAGTTGCCCCTGGTAGCCACCGGTAGCTGACAGGTGGACCAACACTCAGAGGAGCACTGGCCCGGGGGGGTAAAATAATGATGACCCTTGAGTCTGCAGAACCCAAGGGAAAGAAAAGGCTAGGTGGCAAATGGTAAAACCAATGTTGGGCATTGCTGGAAGAGCTTTACTTAAGACGAAATGTCAAGGGGTTCCCATAATAGCCCAACCGTGTAAGGAACGCAAAATCCGGGAACATAACATCGATATGACGGAAACTAGGGCGGCAAGAGTGGAACAAAACACCAGGCATAAGGCCGAGCCTTCCACCCTTTACCAAGTATATAGATGCATTAATTAAGTAAGATATATTGTGATATCCCAACAAGTAAATAAAAGTTCCAACAAGGAACGGCTCCAATCTTCCACCTGCAACTAACAACGCTATAAGAAGGGCTGAGCAAAGCGGTAACATAGCCAATCAACGGTTTGCTAGGACAATGGTGGGTTAGGGGATCAACATGGCAATTGGGAGGCTGACAAGCAAAAGGTAGGCATCGTAGCAGTGGCAAAGCAAAAGAGTGAGCAAACTAGCATAGCAAAGATAGTAGTGATTTCGAGGGTATGATCATCTTGCCTGCACAGTTGTCAGAGTTGACTGGATCCTCGCAAGAAAACTCAACGGGCTCCTCGGTAGCGAACTCGTCTCCCGGCTCTACCCAACAAGAAAAACAAGCAACAAGGGTACAATCAACCACGGGCAAGACCAAGCGATATGATGAAACGACGATATACTATGCGGGATGCGATGCGGGATGCAAAATGCAAGATATGACAGGAAAAGCATGAACCTGGCATCAACTTGGAAAACCAAGTGTGCCACTGGATAGAGGGGATGAAATCGCTTGAAAACTATATAAAGATCATTGGAATCGGAGCTACGGTTTGGAAATGGCGAGCGTTTTAAGATATGACACCGGTCTGCGATTTGCAGCAAGTAGGCATCTAAATGCAACGAAATGAACATGCTACAGCCACCAAACATGAAAACAAAATACATGGCAGTGATGTACACAAGATGGTTGACAAAACACTAGCACTGAGCCATAGGCAAATTCATCCATTAAGAGGTTCAAACAAGCATGGCTAAAACGCAAATGCAAAACAGATTTCAGACTTAGTGAAATTAACACTAGTCTGAAATTTCAGATCACGATGCTCTCTTCGGAGCAGCAAAACAACATGATAGAAAACCTGAACATGACAAGTAAGAACATGGCATGGAGCTACTCAACAAGCTTAATAAAACACCCAAAGTGACCTGGGGGCCAAAAGGGTTCACAAAATACTCTACCAAGCTCACGAACATAGCTCGAACACAATCAGTTTTCAGACTTAGTGAAAACTGAGACACGCTGAAATATAACTCACGAAGGCATGTCAACGAGCTCGATGCACTCACTACGGTGCAAATCATGGCAAGGAAAGCATATAACCTGCAAGAAGGCACAAAGTGCTAGCTACACATGGCAAGAACGAAGGCATAGCATGCATGGAACACTAACGGTAGCATCGGCAAAATCGCAAACAAGTTGACGATCTGCCCAGATTAACAACGAAGCAAAAGTTGAGCTCGATTGAGTCAACCTAGAGCACTCCACATATGCAAACAAAGACATGGATGGATAGATCATAACATAATTATCAAAACTCCCTTACTGATCATCCTCAAAAGAGGCACGGATCACTAGGAAACAAGCTGGACATATAGCATCACGAACTAAAATATCCCAGACTTAGTGAAAATCACTAAGTCTCTGAAATCAGCAATCTCAGGTACCTCTCTTCGCAAGCTTGCACAAGACAACACACACATCCTAAAAATGCATGGGTGGCACCTCTGGAAAGAAGACAAAATGCTTAACAATTCATCCCAAAGGGGCACAGGCATATCATGCACGAATTAAACATGGCAAAAATGACAAAAGTGCATGATGAACTAACGGATCTGCGATTTAACTCACGAAGCCTCCTTCTAACAGCATTTTGGGCATCAAGATGACCACAAATACAAATGATGCAATGGAATGAAATGATGTACATGTCGAGGCGAAGATTTTGATATATCATATGCCCAAAACGGAGCTACGGTTGCAAAGTTACGGGACCTCGAACAGAGCAACTTGGATCAAAATTTCCGGGACTTAGTGAAAATATACCTCCGCGAAAGTCAATGCGGGACGGAGGGATCCGGGACAGAGCGGTGCAGATCTGGGGGTGGCGTTTGGTTGGACGCGCGGGTGGATCTGATCCCGATCCGGATCGGATCTGCACGTGGATCGAGGTTCGTCGGGAACCTTCACCGGAGAAGAGCAACGAGGCCGGCGGGGAGGAGCGGTCGCCGGGCCGGCGACGGGCGACGAGCGGCGGCGTGGAGCGGCGCGGCAGGGCGGCCGGACCGCGTCGAGGTGGCGGCGGCGCGGCGAGCTCCGGCGCCGGCGTCGGGGAAGAGGAGGTCGGGCGCGGGCGGCCGAACGAGGGAGCCGGGCGGCGCCGGTTCTGGCCCGTGGGGGCGAGGGGCGGGCCTCTCGCGGGCCGGCGGGCTTCGGCGGCGCGGCGAAGTGGTTCGTGCCACGTGGCGCGACCCGGCTGGCTGAGGCGGGCAGCGGCGGACATTGTCCGGCCGGGGCGGACACGTCCGTCGGCGCGGTGGAGGACGAGGATCTGTTTTTTTTAAACTAGGGTTTCGGACGGGGGAAGAAGAGATCCGAATGGAGGGGGTATTAATAGGCATAAGTGGAGCTAGGAGAGTCCAAATGAGGTGCGGTTTTCGCCCACACGATCGTGATCGAACGCTCTAGGACATGGAGCAGAGTTTGGTGGGTTTTGGGCCAAATTTGGGGGCTGTTGGGCTGCAACACACACGAGGCCTTTCCGGTCCCTCGGTTAACCGTTGGAGTATCAAACGAAGTCCAGATGACCCGAAACTTGACAGGCGGTCTACCGGTAGTAAACCAAGGCCGCTTGGCAAGTCTTGGTCCAATCCGGAAATGTTTAAACCCCACACACGAAAGAAGACTAGAAATGACCACCGGAGGAGAACGAAGCGCCGGAATGCAAAACGGACAACGGGGAAAAAGCTCGAATGCATGAGATGAACATGTATGCAAATGCAATGCACGAGAAGACATGGTAAGAGATGCATGAAAACGAAAACAACACACGGAGACAAAGACCCGAACCCGAGAAATAAATATAACTTGACACCGGAAACGGCAAGAGTTGGAGTACAAATAGGGAAATTATATCTGGGGCGTTACAACACTCCACCACTACGAAAAGATCTCGACCCGAGATCTAGGACTGAAAGAACTCCGGGTACTCAGAACGGAGGTGATCCTCGCGTTCCCAGGTGGCTTCACGGTCGGAATGGTGAGACCACTTAACTTTGAGAAATTTGATTGACTTGTTGCGAGTCTTGCGTTCAGTCTCTTCAAGAATAGCAACTGGGTGCTCACGATAAGAGAGATCTTCTTGGAGCTCAATGTCCTCGAAGTTGACGGTGCGGTCAGGAGTCTTGAAGCACTTTCGAAGCTGAGAGACATGGAACACATCATGAACATTTGCAAAGTTTGAAGGAAGCTCGAGTTGATAGGCGAGGTCGCCTCTCTTGCTGACAATCTTGAAAGGTCCCACGTATCTAGGGGCAAGCTTCCCTTTGATACCGAAGCGACGAGTACCTTTCATAGGAGAGACGCGGAGGTAAACATGATCTCCAATCTCGAAAGTCAAATCACGGTGCTTACTATCATAGTAGCTCTTCTGGCGGGATTGAGCTGCTTTGAGGTTATCACGAATGACTTTGCACATTTCTTCTGCTTCTGTGATTAAGTCATTACCCAGCAGCTGACGTTCACCGGTTTCAGACCAGTTGAGAGGGGTACGGCACTTCCTGCCATATAGAATTTCAAAGGGGGCCTTGCCCGAACTTGCTTGAAAGCTGTTGTTGTAAGAGAATTCAGCATAAGGAAGACAATCCTCCCACTTCATGCCGAAGGAGATCACACAAGCCCTGAGCATATCTTCAAGAATTTGGTTGACACGCTCGACTTGACCGCTTGTTTGAGGATGGAAAGCTGTGCTGAAGCGGATGTTGGTGCCCATGGCCTTCTGAAAAGAATCCCAAAACTTGGAGGTAAAAATGCTGCCACGGTCTGAAGATATCACTTGAGGAATACCGTGCAGAGAGACAATGCGAGAGGTATAGAGTTCCGCCAATTGAGCTGCAGTGATCGACTCTTTGATAGGCAGAAAGTGAGCCACTTTGGTGAGCTTGTCGATGACAACAAATATAGCATCATTGCCACGCTTGGACTTTGGAAACCCAGTCACGAAGTCCATTTCAATGTGGTCAAACTTCCATTCTGGAATGGCAAGAGGTTGGAGGAGACCTGCTGGCCTTTGGTGTTCTGCCTTCACTCTTCTGCAGACATCACACTCGTTCACGAATTGAGCGATCTCGCGCTTCATTCGAGTCCACCAATAAGTTTGCTTGAGATCCTGATACATCTTCGTACTACCAGGGTGGATGGAGAGGAGAGAGTTGTGAGCCTCGTTCATGATCACCTTACGAAGTTCACCTTTGGGCACAACAATTCGATCCTCGAAGAAGAGAGTGTCCTTGTCATCAAGTCGGTAGCACTTGTACTTGGACTGACTCTTTGCAATACCAATCTTCACCTTTTCACCATAGCATCAAGAAGTTGGGCTTGGCGAATCTGGTCTTCTAAGGTAGGAGAAACTTGAAGGTTGGCGAGGAAACCTTGAGGAACAACTTGCAGATTAAGTTTGCGGAAAGCTTCACAAAGCTCGGGTTGATAAGGCTTGAGAATCAGACTGTTGCAATATGCTTTTCTGCTCAAAGCGTCAGCAATCACATTAGCCTTGCCTGGAGTATACTCGATACTCGGATTGTACTCTTGAATCATTTCGACCCATCGAGTCTGCCTGAGGTTGAGATTAGGCTGAGTGAAGATGTACTTGAGACTCTTGTGATCAGTGAAAATATCCACTTTCCTTCCCAATAGAAGATGTCTCCAAGTCAACAAAGCATGCACAACTGCCGCCAACTCGAGATCATGAGTGGGGTAGTTCTTCTCATTAGGTTTCAACTGGCGAGAGGTATAAGCGACAACTTTCTTCTCTTGCATCAGTACAGCACCGAGACCTAGGAGAGAGGCATCACAAAAGACCTCGTACGGCTTGGTTTCATCAGGCGGAGTCAGAACTGGAGCAGTGATCAATTTCTCTTTCAAAGTGTTGAAAGCCATATCACACTCCGGAGACCAAACGTACTTGACGTGCTTCTGAAGAAGATTTGAGAGAGGCTTGGCGATCTTAGAAAAGTTTTCAACGAATCTTCTGCAATAGCTTGCGAGACCGAGGAAACTACGGAGTTGCTTCACGTTCTGAGGAGGTTCCCAATTCACAATTGCAGACACCTTCTCAGGATTCACGGAAATGCCCTTGGCAGAGATGATATGACCAAGATAAAGAACCTCATCGAGCCAAAATTCACACTTGGAGAACTTGGCGTAGAACTGATGTTCTCTGAGCTTGTCAAGAACCAAACGCAAGTGCTTAGCATGATCTTCCTTGTTCTTCGAGAAAACCAGAATGTCGTCGAGATAGACCAAAACGAATTCATTGGTGTAGGGGTTGAAGATGAAGTTCATCATGCGAGAGAACGTCGGAGGAGCGTTTGCGAGGCCAAAAGACATGACGGTGTATTCATATGAACCAAAGCTTGTTCTGAACGCCGTCTTGGGAATATCTTGCTCACGAATACGAATCTGATGATAACCCATACGGAGATCAAGCTTGGAGAATACTTGAGCACCCTTGAGTTGTTCGAACAGCTCATTGATGTTGGGAAGTGGGTATTTGTTCTTGATGGTCTTCTTGTTTACTGGACGGTAATCAACACAAAGTCGACTCGATCCATCCTTCTTCTTCACAAAAAGAACACCACAACCCCACGGAGAGGTACTAGGCCGAATGAGACCCAATCTTTCTTGCTCATCGAGTTGTTTCTTCAGCTCCTTCAACTCTTCAGGTCCGAGCTTGTAAGGACGTTTGCACACAGGTTCCGTGCCAGGCTCAAGTTCAATAACGAATTCAACTGGCCGGTGCGGAGGCATTCCTGGGAGCTCTTCTGGAAAGACGTCTTGATACTCACAAACAACCGGAATCTGCGAAATAGCATCCAATTCACCCTTCTCATTGAGAGAAAACAACCGGATGGTATTATCCCGAGCGGCAAAGACAATGACATCCTCAGACGAATGAGTCAGTTGAATCTGCCTGGCTGCACAATCAAGCTGAGCTTTATGCTTAGAGAGCCAGTCCATCCCGAGAATAAGATCGATATCCGAGTTGCCAAGAACCGTAGGAGAAGCCAAGAACTTGTAGTCACCCAGAGTGATAGAAACATCCGGAACGATGGAGTTAGCCTGCATGCGCTTACCGGGAGAGACAACTTCTAAAGGACTAGGTAAAACTTGTGAGACCAATTCATGCCTATTTGTAAACGGTCTCGAGATGAAGCAATGCGATGCACCAGTGTCAAAAAGAACTTTTGCAGGAATATCATTAACAGGAAGGTTACCCATGATCACATCTGACGAGTCCTCTGCCTGAGCTGCATTCATCAAGTTGACCTTGGCGGACTTGGGGTTATGCTTGACCACAGCTGTACTTGCCGATCTGACAGGAGGAGGAGGAGGAAGACGCCTCTGGTTGGTACACTTGTTGGCATAGTGACCCTTCTGTTGGCACTTGTTGCACGTGACCTCTGAAAGCGGACGGTGATACGGAGCACTCGATCTTGGCGCTTGAGACGAAGACTTGTTCTGAAAGCCTGGGTTGGGTGGGTGGGAGAAACCACTGCCACCTTTGCTCTTCTGCTGAAACGGCTGACGGAACGGAGGAGGAGGAAGCCAATACTTCTGCTGCTTGACCACTTGAGTAGAGGAAGACGGAGTAACATCTCTGGCACGCTTCCTGGAAGCATCACACCTCATCTGAGCAGCCTCTTGCTTCAGTGCCATGTTGTAGAACTCATCGTATCTCAACGGCTCAAAGAGGACAAGAGCGAGCTGAATTTCCTCACGAAGACCACCCCTGAACTGATAGATCATGCTCTTCTCATCAGGAACATCCTGCTTGGCAAAACGGGCGAGCTTCTGGAACAACTTGTTGTAGTCATAGACAGACAAAGAGCCTTGCTTCAGATTGCGGAATTCCTGACGCTTACTCTCAACCACACTTTGAGGGATGTGATGAGCGCGGAAATCTTGACGAAAATCATTCCAAGTGATAACACGTCCACCTCTGGAATCCTTGTACTGCTGGAACCACTCTGCAGCCTGATCTTTGAGCTGGAAAGAAGCGAACTTGACGAAATCTTCAGGCCTGACGTTGCTGCATTCAAAATGCTTGCCCAGATCCACTAGCCAATCGTCAGCATCGGTAGCCTCAACACAACCGCTGAACGTCTTTGGGCCATTAGCAAGGAACTGGTTCAGTGTAGCAAAGTGGTGCTGATTATGGCCTTGATTCCCTTGACTGCCTTGATTGCGCTCTTGGAGAATTTGCATGATCAACTGTGTGTTTGCATTAGTAGCGGCCATCACAGCTTGCCATGCTTCCGGAGGAGGCGGAGGTGGAGGCGGATCAGGATTCGGAGTCGTGCGCGTTGGAGGAGCCATCCTGAACAGGTTGACCACCATTAGCACACTGATAGACAACAATATAGAAGCTGAATCCAACGGAATGAAAATTGCAACATATAGTCTTCACATCCGAACAGAATGAACGAATGCATTTCTCTTGAAGTGGTCACATATCCATAAATTGAGAAGCCACGAAGAATTAAGGTAGAGAAATAAATCAACAAGGTACGGATCAAGAACGAATAATCGGTAAGAAATCCCAATCTCAAACCAATATCCGTGGAAGAAGAACTAGAGCTACTAGAATTCCCACCTATGAAATTCCCGAACCTTTCTGGTTATGCAATCAGGTGTTGGGGATACAGGGGAAGCACAATATCTCACCCAAACTAGCAAATCCTACATCCAGCTGTATCCATCCTTCAACACATAACCAGGAAAACTTCGGAAACCATCTACCTCAACCTTCGAAAAGCATCCGTTATACAAGTTATGGCGATACTCCCGAACTCCCGCCCCAGTACTGGGTGGCGTCGAGGTTATCTCACCAACGAACTGCATAAAAGAGATTTTCGATGTCGGCGAACATATCTCAAGTATACCAGAATTGCAACGATGAAATTGTGACGACAACACCTCGGAGCTCAACTCCCCGGGACACTGCCACAACCCCTAAAGACAGGAGGCACCAAGAACAATGTTCTCGTCACAAAACCATCGGAACAAAACCAAGATACTCGCGTGATCCTAAAAAAATTTTTTTAGTGAAATTTGAGAAGAGAAGAGTCAAAACTCTACGTCAGGATGCCTTACCAGAGCGATGAGGAGACTGGGAAGTAAAAGAATTCCTAAGCTCTCCGATATATAATTCCTAAGGACTCAAAACATTTTTCTAGACACAACTCGGCTGCTAAAAACGATCAAGCAATGGGGGCTCCTAAGGTCGGGGATGGCTCTGATTACCAACTTGTAACGCCCTCGATGCGGCTATAGCTCCCACGTGTCGAGGCACGACTTAGAGGCATAACCGCATTGAAAGCAATGTCGCAAGTCAGGCAATCATTACAACATCCCAGGTAATATATATAATAAAAGGGGGAGATAACATAGTTGGCTTACACTCGCCACGTCACATCAGAGTGCATAAATAACATCCATCAAACAAACACTCATGGCCCGACTACGGCGCCAAAATTAGAAAAGAACCCAACATGCGACAAGGTCCTGAATCGATAACCCCAACCAGGCACCACTACTGATCATCGGGAAAGGAAACATAATAACACTGAGAGTCCTCGTCGAACTCCCACTTTAGCTCGTACTCGTCACCTGGAGCGAAATCACCTGGACCTGCATCTGGAGTTATAGTATCTGTGAGCCACAGGGACTCAGCAATCTCGCACCCTCGCGATCAAAACTATTTAAGCTCATAGGAATGGATAAGGCAAATATATGTGGAGCTGTAGCAAGCGACTAGCATATGTGATGGCTACAATCGCAAAAGAGAGCGAGAAGAGAGGGCAAAGCACGGTCGATACAAATATGATCAAGAAGTGATCCTATAGCAACCTACGTCAAGCATAACTCCAACACCGTGTTCACTTCCCAGACTCCGCCGAGAAGAGACCATCACGGTTACACACGCGGTTGATGTATTTTAAATAAGGTCAACTTCGGGTTTTCTACAACCGGACGTTAACAAATTCCCATCTGCCCATAACCGCGGGCACGACTTTCGAAAGTTCAATCCCTGCAGGGGAGTCCCAACTTAGCCCATGACAAGCTCTCACGGTCAACGAAGGAATAGACCTCCACCCGAGACATTCCGATCAGACTCGGTATCCCGGTACAACAAGACATTTCGACAGGGTAAAACTAAACCAGCAACACCGCCCGAATGTGCCGACAAATCCCGATAGGAGCTGCACATATCTCTTTCTCAGGGCACACTCAGATTGTCCTAGGTACGGGTAGGCCAGCCCAGAGTTGCCCCTGGTAGCCACCGGTAGCTGACAGGTGGACCAACACTCAGAGGAGCACTGGCCCGGGGGGGGGGGGGTAAAATAATGATGACCCTTGAGTCTGCAGAACCCAAGGGAAAGAAAAGGCTAGGTGGCAAATGGTAAAACCAATGTTGGGCATTGCTGGAAGAGCTTTACTTAAGACGAACTGTCAAGGGGTTCCCATAATAGCCCAACCGTGTAAGGAACGCAAAATCCGGGAACATAACACCGATATGACGGAAACTAGGGCGGCAAGAGTGGAACAAAACACCAGGCATAAGGCCGAGCCTTCCACCCTTTACCAAGTATATAGATGCATTAATTAAGTAAGATATATGGTGATATCCCAACAAGTAAATAAAAGTTCCAACAAGGAACGGCTCCAATCTTCCACCTGCAACTAACAACGCTATAAGAAGGGCTGAGCAAAGCGGTAACATAGCCAATCAACGGTTTGCTAGGACAATGGTGGGTTAGGGGATCAACATGGCAATTGGGAGGCTGACAAGCAAAAGGTAGGCATCGTAGCAGTGGCAAAGCAAAAGAGCGAGCAAACTAGCATAGCAAAGATAGTAGTGATTTCGAGGGTATGATCATCTTGCCTGCACAGTTGTCAGAGTTGACTGGATCCTCGCAAGCAAACTCAACGGGCTCCTCGGTAGCGAACTCGTCTCCCGGCTCTACCCAACAAGACAAACAAGCAACAAGGATACAATCAACCACGGGCAAGACCAAGCAATATGATGAAACGACGATATACTATGCGGGATGCGATGCGGGATGCAAAATGCAAGATATGACAGGAAATGCATGAACCTGGCATCAACTTGGAAAACCAAGTGTGCCACTGGATAGAGGGGATGAAATCGCTTGAAAACGATATAAAGATCATTGGAATCGGAGCTACGGTTTGGAAATGGCGAGCGTTTTAAGATATGACACCGGTCTGCGATTTGCAGCAAGTAGGCATCTAAATGCAACGAAATGAACATGCTACAGCCACCAAACATGAAAACAAAATACATGGCAGTGATGTACACAAGATGGTTGACAAAACACTAGCACTGAGCCATAGGCAAATTCATCCATTAAGAGGTTCAAACAAGCATGGCTAAAACGCAAATGCAAAACAGATTTCAGACTTAGTGAAATTAACACTAGTCTGAAATTTCAGATCACGATGCTCTCTTCGGAGCAGCAAAACAACATGATAGAAAACCTGAACATGACAAGTAAGAACATGGCATGGAGCTACTCAACAAGCTTAATAAAACACCCAAAGTGACCTGGGGCCAAAAGGGTTCACAAAATACTCTACCGAGCTCACGAACATAGCTCGAACACAATCAGTTTTCAGACTTAGTGAAAACTGAGACACGCTGAAATATAACTCACGAAGGCATGTAAACGAGCTCGATGCACTCACTACGGTGCAAGTCATGGCAAGGAAAGCATATAACCAGCAAGAAGGCACAAAGTGCTAGCTACACATGGCAAGAACGAAGGCATAGCATGCATGGAACACTAACGGTAGCATCGGCAAAATCGCAAACAAGTTGACGATCTGCCCAGATTAACAACGAAGCAAAAGTTGAGCTCGATTGAGTCAACCTAGAGCACTCCACATATGCAAACAAAGACATGGATGGATAGAGCATAACATAAATATCAAAACTCCCTTACTGATCATCCTCAAAAGAGGCACGGATCACTAGGAAACAAGCTGGACATATAGCATCACGAACTAAAATATCCCAGACTTAGTGAAAATCACTAAGTCTCTGAAATCAGCAATCTCAGGTACCTCTCTTCGCAAGCTTGCACAAGACAACACACACATCCTAAAAATGCATGGGTGGCACCTCTGGAAAGAAGACAAAATGCTTAACAATTCATCCCAAAGGGGCACAGGCATATCATGCACGAATTAAACATGGCAAAAATGACAAAAGTGCATGATGAACTAACGGATCTGCAATTTAACTCACGAAGCCCCCTTCTAACAGCATTTTGGGCATCAAGATGACCTCAAATGCAAATGATGCAATGGAATGGAATGATGTACATGTCGAGGCGAAGATTTTGATATATCATATGCCCAAAACGGAGCTACGGTTGCAAAGTTACGGGACCTCGAACAGAGCAACTTGGATCATAATTTCCGGGACTTAGTGAAAATATACCTCCGCGAAAGTCAATGCAGGACGGAGGGATCCGAGACAGAGCGGTGCAGATCTGGGGGTGGCGTTTGGTTGGACGCGCGGGTGGATCTGATCCCGATCCGGATCGGATCTGCACGTGGATCGAGGTTCGTCGGGAACCTTCACCGGAGAAGAGCAACGAGGCCGGCGGGGAGGAGCGGTCGCCGGGCCGGCGACGGGCGACGAGCGGCGGCGTGGAGCGGCGCGGCAGGGCGGCCGGACCGCGTCGAGGTGGCGGCGGCGCGGCGAGCTCCGGCGCCGGCGTCGGGGAAGAGGAGGTCGGGCGCGGGCGGCCGAACGAGGGAGCCGGGCGGCGCCGGTTCTGGCCCGTGGGGGCGAGGGGCGGGCCTCCCGCGGGCCGGCGGGCTTCGGCGGCGCGGCGAAGTGGTCCGTGCCACGTGGCGCGACCCGGCTGGCTGAGGCGGGCGGCGGCGGACGTTGTCCGGCCGGGGCGGACACGTCCGTCGGCGCGGTGGAGGACGAGGATCTGTTTTTTTTAAACTAGGGTTTCGGACGGGGGAAGAAGAGATCCGAATGGAGGGGGTATTAATAGGCATAAGTGGAGCTAGGAGAGTCCAAATGAGGTGCGGTTTTCGCCCACACGATCGTGATCGAACGCTCTAGGACATGGAGCAGAGTTTGGTGGGTTTTGGGCCAAATTTGGGGGGTGTTGGGCTGCAACACACACGAGGCCTTTCCGGTCCCTCGGTTAACCGTTGGAGTATCAAACGAAGTCCAGATGACCCGAAACTTGACAGGCGGTCTACCGGTAGTAAACCAAGGCCGCTTGGCAAGTCTTGGTCCAATCCGGAAATGTTTAAACCCCACACACGAAAGAAGACTAGAAATGACCACCGGAGGAGAACGAAGCGCCGGAATGCAAAACGGACAACGGGGAAAAAGCTCGAATGCATGAGATGAACATGTATGCAAATGCAATGCACGAGAAGACATGGTAAGAGATGCATGAAAACGAAAACAACACACGGAGACAAAGACCCGAACCCGAGAAATAAATATAACTTGACACCGGAAACGGCAAGAGTTGGAGTACAAATAGGGAAATTATATCTGGGGCGTTACAGGCCCGGAGTATTTCTTTTGAATGGCTTTTTCCGCTAACCGGGTTTAGAGCCTCTTAATCCGGCATTGACTGTCGTATCCTCAGCATTATCGCCATTAATGCGGCGCTTGTGCTTGTTGCGACGCGACCTGCCGTTGCTGTCCTTGGTATCCGAATTACCAGGGCTCTTGGTCATGTTGTTACTACGAGCTAGCCAGCTGTCCTCTCCCGCGCAAAAGCGGGTCATGAGTGTTGTGAGGGCTGCCATGGATTTCGGCTTTTCCTATCCTAGGTGGCGGGCAAGCCACTCGTCGCGGATGTTATGTTTGAAGGCTGCAAGGGCCTCTGCATCCGGACAGTCGATGATTTGATTTTTCTTGGTTAGGAACCGTGTCCAGAATTGTCTGGCTGATTCCTCTGGCTGCTGAACTATGTGGCTTAGGTCATCGGCGTCTGGTGGTCGCACGTAGGTGCCCTGGAAGTTGTCGAGGAATGCGGCTTCCAGGTCTTCCCAACAACCAATTGACTCCACTGGCAAGCTATTAAGCCAATGCCGAGCTGGTCCTTTAAGCTTGAGTGGGAGGTATTTGATGGCGTGTAGGTCATCACCGCGGGCCATGTGGATATGAAGGAGATAGTCCTCGATCCAGACCACAGGATCTGTAGTGCCATCGTATGATTCAATGTTTACGGGTTTGAAACCCTCAGGGATTTGATGATCCATCACTTCGTCTGTGAAGCATAGTGGGTGTGCGACGCCTCTGTATTGGGCTATATCACGACGCAGCTCAAATGAGCTTTGTCTACTGTGTTCGGCCCGGCCGGAATTGCCATATCCGGCGTGACGATTATCATCATGTATTGTGGGGCGCCCACGCGATCCGTAGATCGATCTTATTTGCCTTGCCTTGTCCTCTAGTATATCCCGCAGGTCTGGCGCATTTTCCCGCGCCTTGGTATTTTTTGAGCAGCGCCGGGGTGCAGCTTGAGTGGAGGGCCGAGAGGCCTCTCTGTCGCGTCCACGAGGTGGCCGGTCGGCCGTATCATGCACTAGTGATGTAGGTTTAGGTGCTTCCTCCTCTAATTGGGGTAGCAGCCTACGTTTTGGGTAGCTCTTGGAGGGGCGTTCGAGTTCATACTCATTGGCCGCAAGGACTTCAGTCCATCTGTCGGCTAACAAGTCTTGGTCAGCTCTAAGCTGTTGCTGCTTTTTCTTGAGGCTACTTGCCATGGCCATAAGCCTGCGTTTGAAACGCTCTTGTTCGACGGGATCCTCAGGCACGACAAATTCGTCGTCGTCGAGGCTTGCCTCGTCTTCGAAGGGAGGCATGTAATTATCGTCCTCTACCTCTCTGCCCGCCGCTCTCTCATGAGGGTTGGCTTCTCCATCCTCCTACACTAAATCTTGCTGGAGGGGGGTTGTCTTCGGCACTGTCCGGGGTGTTATTCCCGTGCCGGAATCACCGTTTTTGCTGTGGCGGGATTTAGAGCGGCGCCGCTGACGCCGGTGCTTAGGCTGTTTCTTGGAGGGGTCATCCTCCGTTGTTCCATCGCCATTCCCATCTTTTGGGATGTCCACCATGTAAATGTCGTATGACGAGGTTGTTGGGGAACGTAGCAGAAATTCAAAAATTTTCCTACGTAACACCAAGATCTATCTATGGAGAGACCAGCAACGAGTAGAAAGGGGAGTGCATCTACATACCCTTGTAGATCGCTAAGCGGAAGCGTTCAAGTGAACGGGGTTGATGGAGTCGTACTCGACGTGATTCAGATCACCGATGATCAAGTGCCGAACGGACATCACCTCCGCGTTCAACACACGTACAGCTCGGTGACGTCTCCCACGCCTTGATCCAGCAAGGAGAGAGGGAGAGGTTGAGGAAGACTCCATCCAACAGCAGCACAACGGCGTGGTGGTGATGGAGGAGCGTGGCAATCCTGCAGGGCTTCGCCAAGCACCTACGGGAGAGGAGGAGGTGTCACGGGAGGGAGGGAGGCGCCAAGGGCTCAGGTATGGATGCCCTCCCTCCCCTCCACTATATATAGGGGCAAGGGAGAAGGGGGAGGCGCAGCCTTGCCCCCTACTCCAAGAAAGGGGTGCGGCTAAGGAGGGGGGAGGAGTCCATCCTCCCCAAGGCACCTCGGAGGTGCCTTCCCCCTTTAGGACTCTCCCCTTTTTCCTTTATCTTGGCGCATGGGCCTCTAGGGGCTGGTGCCCTTGGCCCATGTAGGCCAAGGCGCACCCCCTACAGCCCATGTGGCCCCCCGGGGCAGGTGGCCCCACCCGGTGGGCCCCCGGGACCCTTCCGGTGGTCCCGGTACAATACCGATGACCCCGAAACTTGTCCCGATGGCCGAAACAGGACTTCCTATATATAAATCTTTACCTCCGGACCATTCCGGAACTCCTCGTGACGTCCGGGATCTCATCCGGGACTCCGAACAACATTCGGTTACCACATACAAGCTTCCTTTATAACCCTAGCGTCATCGAACCTTAAGTGTGTAGACCCTACGGGTTCGGGAGACATGCAGACATGACCGAGACGTTCTCCGGTCAATAACCAACAGCGGGATCTGGATACCCATGTTGGCTCCCACATGTTCCACGATGATCTCATCGGATGAACCACGATGTCAAGGACACAATCGATCCCGTATTCAATTCCCTTTGTCTATCGGTATGTTACTTGCCCGAGATTCGATCGTCGGTATACCGATACCTTGTTCAATCTCGTTACCGGCAAGTCACTTTACTCGTTCCGTAACACATCATCCCGTGATCAACTCCTTGGTCACATTGCGCATATGATGATGTCCTACCGAGTGGGCTCAGAGATACCTCTCCGTTTACACGGAGTGACAAATCCCAGTCTCGATTCGTGCCAACCCAACAGACACTTTCGGAGATACCTGTAATGCACCTTTATAGCCACCCAGTTACGTTGTGACGTTTGGTACACCCAAAGCATTCCTACGGTATCCGGGAGTTGCACAATCTCATGGTCTAAGGAAAAGATACTTGACATTGGCAAAGCTCTAGCAAATGAACTACACGATCTTTTGTGCTAGTCTTAGGATTGGGTCTTGTCCATCACATCATTCTCCTAATGATGTGATCCCGTTACCAACGACATCCAATGTCCATAGCCAGGAAACCATGACTATCTGTTGATCACAACGAGCTAGTCAACTAGAGGCTCACTAGGGACATATTGTGGTCTATGTATTCACACGTGTATTACAATTTCCGGATAATACAGTTATAGCATGAATAAAAGACAATTATCATGAACAAGGAAATATAATAATAATACTTTTATTATTGCCTCTAGGGCATATTTCCAACAGTCTCCCACTTGCACTAGAGTCAATAATCTAGTTCACATTGCCATGTGATTAACACTCACAGGTCACATCGCCATGTGACTAATACCCAAGAGTTTACTAGAGTCAGTAGTCTAGTTCACATCACTATGTGATTAACACTCAATGAGTTTTATGTTTGATCATGTTGCTTGTGAGAGAGGTTTTAGTCGACGGGTCTGAACCTTTCAGATCCGTGTGTGCTTTACAAATCTCTATGTCATCTCCTAGATGCAGCTACCACGCTCTATTTGGAGCTATTCCAAACAACTGTTCTACTTGGAGCTATTCTAAATTATTGCTACATTATATGTATCCGGTCTCTCTACTCAGAGCTATCCGGATAGGTGTCAAGCTTGCATCATCGTAACCTTTACGACGAACTCTTTTACCACCTCCATAATCGAGAAAATTCCTTAGTCCACTAGTTACTAAGGATAACTTTGACCGCTGTCCTGTGAGCCATTCATGGATCACTCTTGTACCCCTTGACTGACTCATGGCAAGGCACACTTTTGGTGCGGTACACAGCATAGCATACTATAGAGCCTACGTCTAAAGCATAGGGGACGACCTTCGTCCTTTCTCTCTATTCTGCCGTGGTCGAGCTTTAAGTCTTAACTTCGTACCTTACAACTCAGGCAAGAACTCCTTCTTTGACTGGTCCATCTTGAACACCTTCAAGATCATGTCAAGGCATGTGCTCATTTGAAAATATTATTAAGCATTTTGATCTATCCTTATAGATCATGATGCTCAATGTTCAAGTAGCTTAATCCAGGCTTTCCATTGAAAGACACTTTCAAATAACCCTATATGCTTTCTAGAAATTCTACATCATTTCTAATCAACATATACTCATCAGAAATTCTATAGTGCTCCCACTCACTTCTTTGGAAATACAGGTTTCTCATATACTTTGTACAAACCCAAAATCTTTGATCATCATCAAAGCATACATTCCAACTCCGAGATGCTCACTCCAGTCCTTAGAAGGATTGCTGGAGCTAGCATACCTTTTAGCATCCTTAGGATCGACAAAACCTTTCTGATTGTATTACATACAACCTTTCCTTAAGAAACTGGTAAGGAAACTCGTTTTGACATCCATCTGCCAGATTTCATAAATGCAGCTTATGCTAACATGATTCCGACGGACTTAAGCATCGCTACGGATGAGAAAATCTCATCGTAGTCAACTCCTTGAACTTGTGAAAAAACTCTTCGCCACAAGTCGAGCTTCATGGATGGTGACATTACCATCCACGTCCGTCTTCTTCTTAAAAGATCCATTTATCTCATTGGATTGCCGATCATCGGGCAAGTCCATCAAAGTCCATGCTTTGTTCTGATATATGGATACTATCTCGGATTTCATGGCTTCTAACCATTTGTCGGAATTCGGGCCCACCATCGCTTCTCCATAGCTCGTAGGTTCATTGTTGTCTAGCAACATGACCTTCAAGACAGGATCACCTTACCACTCTGAAGTAGTACGTGTCCTTGTCGTCCTACGAGGTTTGGTAGTGACTTGATCCGAAGTTTCATGATCAATATCATAAGCTTCTACTTCAATTGGTGTAGGTGCCACGGGAACAACTTCCTGTGCCCTGATACACACTGGTTGAAGTGATGGTTCAATAACCATATCAAGTCTCCACCATCCTCCCACTCAACTCTTTCGAGAGAAACCTTTCCTCGAGAAAGGACCCGATTCTAGAAACAATCCATATTGCTTTCGGATCTGAATTAGGAGGTATACCCAACTGTTTTGGGTTTCCTATGAAGATGCATTTTATCCGCTTTGGGTTCGAGCTTATCAACCTGAAACTTTTTCATATAAGCGTCGCAGCCCCAAACTTTTAAGAAACGACAACTTAGGTTTCTCTAAACCATAATTCATACGGTGTCATCTCAACGGAATTACGTGGTGCCCTATTTAAAGTGAATGTGGTTGTCTCTAATGCCTAACCCATGAACGATAGTGGTAATTCGATAAGAGACATCATGGTACGCACCATATCCAATAGGGTGCAACTATGATGTTCGGACACACCATCACACTATGGTGTTCCAGGCGGTATTAATTGCGAAACAATTTCCACAATGTCTTAATTGTGTGCCAAAACTCGTAACTCAGATAGACATTCTATCCTCTTGTCACGATGATCTTCAACTTTACTCTGAAATTACTTGAACCATTCAATAATTCAGACTTGTGTTTCATCAAGTAAATATATTCAACATCTACTCGAATCATCTGTGAAGTAAGATCATAACGATATTCACTGCATGCCTCAGCACTCATTGGATTGGACACATCAAAATGTGTTACTTCCAACAAGTTGCTATCTTGTTCCATCTTACTGAAAACGAGGCTTTTCAGTCATCTTGCCCATGTGGTATGATTTGCATATCTCAAGTGACTCAAAATCAAGTGAGTCCAAATGGTCCATTTGCATGGAGTTTCTTCATGCATATACACCAATAGACATGGTTCACATGCCTCAAACTTTTCAAAAATGAGTGAGTCCAAAGATCCATCAACATGGAGCTTCTCCATGCGTTTTACACCAATATGACTTACATGGCAGTGCCACAAGTAAGTGGTACTATCATTACTATCTTATATCTTTTGGCATGAAAATGTGTATCACTACGATCGAGATTCAATAAACCATTCCTTTAGGTGCAAGACCATTGAAGGTATTATTCAAATAAACAGAGTAACCATTATTCTCCTTAAATGAATAACCGTATTGCGATAGACATAATCCAATCATGTCTATGCTCAACGCAACCAAACACCGTAAATCTCGATGGTAGAGGGAGCGTGCGATGCTTGATCACATCAACCTTGGAAAAACTTCCAACACATATCGTCAGCTCACCTTTAGCTAGTCTCCGTTTATTCCGTAGCTTTTATTTCGAGTTACTAACACTTAGCAACCAAACCGGTATCTAATACCCTGGTGCTACTAGGAGTACTAGTAAAGTACACATTAACATAATGTATATCCAATATACTTCTATCGACCTTGACAGCCTTCTCATCTACCAAGTATCTAGGGTAATTCCGCTCTAGTGACTGTTCCCCTTATTACAGAAGCACTTAGTCTCGGGTTTGGGTTCAACCTTGGGTTTCTTCACTAGAGCAGCAGCTGATTTGCCGTTTCATGAAGTATCCCTTCTTGCCCTTGCCCTTCTTGAAACTAGTGGTTTCACCAACCATCAACAATTGATGCTCCTTCTTGATTTCTACTTTCGCGGTGTCAAACATCGCGAATACCTCAAGGATCATTATATCTATCCCTGATATGTTATAGTTCATCACGAAGCTCTAGCAGCTTGGTGGCAATGACTTTGGGGAAACATCACTATCTCATCTGGAGGATCAACTCCCACTTGATTCAAGTGATTGTTGCACTCAGACAATCTGAGCACAAGCTCAACGATTGAGCTTTTCTCCCTTAGTTTGCAGGTTAAGAAAATCGTCGGAGGTCTTATACCTCTTGACGTGGGCACGAGCCTGAAATCCCAATTTCAGCCCTCGAAACATCTCATATGTTCCGCGACGTTTTGAAAAACGTCTTTGGTGCCTCACTCTAAACCGTTTAACTGAACTATCACGTAGTTATCAAATATGTATGTCCGATGTTCGCAACATCCACAGACGACGATTGGGGTTCATCACACTAAGCGGTGCATTAAGGACATAAGATTTCTACTGTCTGCATAATCGCTACTGTCAACTTTCAACTATATTTTCTCTAGGAACATATCTAAACAGTGGAACTAAAGCGCGAGCTACGACATAATTTGCAAAGATCTTTGACTATGTTTCAGGATAATTAAGTTCATCTCATGAACTCCCACTCAAATAGACATCCTCTAGTCATCTAAGTGATTACATGATCCGAGTCAACTAGGCCGTGTCCGATCATCACGTGAGACGGACTAGTCATCATCGGTGAACATCTTCATGTTGATCGTATCCTCCATACGACTCATGCTCGACCTTTCGGTCTCCGTGTTCCGAGGCCATGTCTGTACATGCTAGGCTCGTCAAGTTAACCCTAAGTGTTTCGGTGTGTAAAACTGGTCTTACACCCGTTGTATGTGAACGTAAGAATCCATCACACCCGATCATCACGTGGTGCTTCGAAGCGACGAACTGTCGCAACGGTGCACAGTTAGGGGAGAACACTTCTTGAAATTTTGTAAGGGATCATCTTATTTACTACCGTCGTTCTAAGCAAACAAGATGCATAAACATGATAAACATCACATGCAATCAAATAGTGACATGATATGGCCAATATCATATTGCTCCTTTTGATCTCCATCTTCGGGGCTCCATGATCATCATCGTCACCGGCATGACACCATGATCTCCATCATCATGATCTCCATCATCGTGTCTCCATGAAGTTGTCTCGCCAACTATTACTTCTACTACTATGGCTACCGGTTAGCAATAAAGTAAAGTAATTACATGGCGTTGTTCAATGACACGCAGGTCATACAATAAATAAAGACAACTCCTATGGCTCCTGCCGATTGTCATACTCATCGACATGCAAGTCGTGAATCCTATTACAAGAACATGATCAATCTCATACATCACATATCATTCATCACATTCTTCTTGGCCATATCACATCACATAGCATACCCTGCAAAAACAAGTTAGACGTCCTCTAATTGTTGTTGCATGTTTTACGTGGCTGCTATGGGTTTCTAGCAAGAACGTTTCTTACCTACGCATGACCACAATGTGATATGCCAATTGCTATTTACCTTTCATAAGGACCCTTTTCATCGAATCCGTTCCGACTAAAGTGGGAGAGACTGGCACCCGCTAGCCACCTTATGCACCAAGTGCATGTCAATCGGTGGAACCTGTCTCACGTAAGAGTACGTGTAAGGTCGGTCCGGGCCGCTTCATCCCACAATACCGTCGAAACAAGATTGGACTAGTAACGGTAAGCATATTGAACAACATCAACGCCCACAACTACTTTGTGTTCTACTCGTGCAAAGAATCTACGCAATAGACCTAGCTCATGATGCCACTATTGGGGAACGTAGCAGAAATTCAAAAATTTTCCTACGTAACACCAAGATCTATCTATGGAGAGACCAGCAACGAGTAGAAAGGGGAGTGCATCTACATACCCTTGTAGATCGCTAAGCGGAAGCGTTCAAGTGAACGGGGTTGATGGAGTCGTACTCGACGTGATTCAGATCACCGATGATCAAGTGCCAAACGGACAGCACCTCCGCGTTCAACACACGTACAGCTCGGTGACGTCTCCCACGCCTTGATCCAGCAAGGAGAGAGGGAGAGGTTGAGGAAGACTCCATCCAACAGCAGCACAACGGCGTGGTGGTGATGGAGGAGCGTGGCAATCCTGCAGGGCTTCGCCAAGCACCTACGGGAGAGGAGGAGGTGTCACGGGAGGGAGGGAGGCGCCAAGGGCTCAGGTATGGATGCCTCCCTCCCCTCCACTATATATAGGGGCAGGGGAGAAGGGGGAGGCGCAGCCTTGCCCCCTACTCCAAGAAAGGGGTGCGGCTAAGGAGGGAAGAGGGGGAAACTTGCCCCCCAAGTTAGGTGGAAGCACCCCCTCCCCAAACCCTAGGCGCCTTGGGCCCTTGTGGGGGGCGCACCAGCCCACCTGGGCTGGTCCCTCTGACACTTGGCCCATGCAGCCCTCCGGGGCCAGTGGCCCCACTTGGTGGACCCCCGGGACCCCTCCCCGGTGGTCCCGGTAACGGTACGATAAAAACCCGAAACTTTTCCGGTGACCAAAACAGGACTTCCCATATATAAATCTTTACCTTCCGGACCATTCCGAAACTCCTCGTGGCGTCTGGGATCTCATCCGGGACTCCGAACAACATTCCGTAACCACATACAAACTTCCTTTATAACCCTAGCATCATCGAACCTTAAGTGTGTAGACCCTACGGGTTCGGGAACCATGCAGACATGACCGAGACGTTTCTCCGGTCAATAACCAACAGCGGGATCTGGATACCCATGTTGGCTCCCACATGTTCCACGATGAATCTCATCAGATGAACCACGATGTCAAGGACTCAATCGATCCCGTATTCAATTCCCTTTGTCTATCGGTATGTTACTTGCCCGAGATTCAATCGTCGGTATACCGATACCTTGTTCAATCTCGTTACCGGCAAGTCACTTTACTCGTTCCGTAACACATCATCCCGTGATCAACTCCTTGGTCACATTGCGCATATGATGATGTCCTACCGAGTGGGCTCAGAGATACCTCTCCGTTTACACGGAGTGACAAATCCCAGTCTCGATTCGTGCCAACCCAACAGACACTTTCGGAGATACCTGTAATGCACCTTTATAGCCACCCAGTTATGTTGTGACGTTTGGTACACCCAAAGCATTCCTACGGTATCCGGGAGTTGCACAATCTCATGGTCTAAGGAAAAGATACTTGACATTGGCAAAGCTCTAGCAAATGAACTACACGATCTTTTGTGCTAGTCTTAGGATTGGGTCTTGTCCATCACATCATTCTCCTAATGATGTGATCCCGTTATCAACGACATCCAATGTCCATAGCCAGGAAACCATGACTATCTGTTGATCACAACGAGCTAGTCAACTAGAGGCTCACTAGGGACATATTGTGGTCTATGTATTCACACGTGTATTACAATTTCCGGATAATACAGTTATAGCATGAATAAAAGACAATTATCATGAACAAGGAAATATAATAATAATACTTTTATAATTGCCTCTAGGGCATATTTCCAACAGAGGTGGCCTTCCAGTGCCCTGTAGGCACTGGTTCTTGGTCGTCTCCTGCATCGTCGTCCATACCGTCGATGTCTTCGGAGTCGAAGTCGAGCATGTCGGTTAAATCATCGACAGTGGTTACGAAGTGGGTGGTGGGTGGGCTTTGAATTTCTTCGTCGTCCGCATCCAAACCTTCCTGACCATAGTCTGGCCAGGGCTCTCCTGATAAAGAGAGAGACTTTAGTGAATTCAGGATGTCGCCAAAGGGCGAGTGCTGAAAGATGTCCGTGGCGGTGATTTCATGACCGGCGCCCAATCGGATTCTATTGGCAGGGGCGCGGAAGGTTCGGAGTCCGGAGAGGAGTCCGACACCTTGGAGTTACGAGCCTTGCAAAGGACAGGGATGGTGTTTGCCTCATTCGCCATAGACATCACAGCCCCCGAGGCGGTGTCCAGCCACCCGTCCTCGATCGGCGCAGTCGGCTCCAAGCTAAGGGTTGGAGCGGACACTGGTGCGGCCTCCCGGGCACTGTTCGGCGGCAGAGCTAGATCATGCCCGTCGTGACAGTGCAGCTCGCTTGGCTGTGGCTCGAACCCGTCGAAGATCAAGTCTCCGCGGACATCAGCCGTGTAGTTCAAACTTCCAAATCTGACCTGATGGCGAGGGGCGTAGCTTTCAATCTGCTCCAGATGGCCAAGTGAATTGGCCCGCATTGCAAAGCCACCGAATACGAAGATCTGTCCGGGGAGAAAATTCTCACCCTGGACCGCATCGTTGTTGATAATCAAAGGAGCCACCAGGCCTAAAGATGACGACACAGAGGAACTCTCAATGAAAGCACCAATGTCGGTGTCAAAACCGGCGGATCTTGGGTAGGGGGTCCCGAACTGTGTGTCTAGGCGGATGGTAACAGGAGACAAGGGACACGATGTTTTTTCCCAGGTTCGGGCCCTCTCGATGGAGGTAAAACCCTACTCCTGCTTGATTGATATTGATGATATGGTTAGTACAAGAGTAGATCTACCACGAGATCAGAGAGTCTAAACCCTAGAAGCTAGCCTATGGTATGATTGTTGTTCGTCCTACGGACTAAAAACCCTCCGGTTTATATAGGCACTGAAGAGGGTTAGGGTTACATAGAGTCGGTTACAATGGTAGGAGATCTACATATCCGTGTCGCCAAGCTTTCCTTCGACGCCAAAGAAAGCCCCATTCGGACACAGGACGAAGTCTTCAATCTTGTATCTTCATAGTCCGGGAGTCCGGCCAAAGGCTATAGTCCGGCCATCCGAACACCCCCTAATCTAGGACTCCCTCAGTCTACTTGCTCAAAGTGCTTAGTGATATGCTCCAAAGCCCCCAACCACCTTCTCAATTCCAAATATGTCCTAAACCTAAAGTCAAACTCGGCCCCACTGATTTCAGTTCAATCTCACCGAGATGGGCTTGCATACTCTCTGTTGTCTATTGCAATTATTTCGGTCCATCGAGATATGCAGTCGGTCCCACCGAGTTTGCCTGACCAAGTCTCTATTAACCTATTACCGAAATCGGTCTCACCAAGTTGAAGTAATCGGTCAAACCGAGTTTAGGTTTTACCCTAGCCCTAACACATCGGTCCCACCGAGTTGATCATGTCGCTCCCACCAAAAATCCTAACATTCACATTTTGGACTGAATCGGTCTCATCGAGTTCATACATTCGGTCTGACTGAGTTGGCTCTTTTGTGTGTAATGGTTAGATTTTGTGTGGAGGCTATATATACCCCTCCACCCTCCTCTCCACAAGTGAGAGAGCCATCAGAACATGCCTACACTTCCAGCTCATTTTTGAAAGAGAACCACCTACTCATGTGTTGAGACTAAGACATTCCAATCCAACCACAAGAATCTTGATCTCTAGCCTCCCCCAAGTTGCTTTCCACTCAAATCATCTTTCCACCATAGCCAAATCTGTGAGAGAGAGTTGACTATTGGGGAGACTATCATTTGAAGCACAAGAGCAAGGAGTTCATCATCAACACACCATCTATTACCTTTTGGAGAGTGGTGTCTCCTAGATTGGTTAGGTGTCACTTGGGAGCCTCCGTCAAGATTGTGGAGTTGAACCAAGGAGTTTGTAAGGGCAAGGAGATCGCCTACTTCGTTAAGATCTACCCAAGTGAGGCAAGTCCTTCGTGGGCGATGGCCATGGTGGGATAGATAAGCTTGCTTCTTCGTGGACCCTTCGTGGGTGGAGCCCTCCGTGGACTTGTGCAACCGTTACCCTTCGTGGGTTGAAGTCTCCACCAACGTGGATGTACGATAGTGCCACCTATCGGAACCACGCCAAAAATCTCCGTGTCTCCAATTGCGTTTGCACATTCCAATCCTATCCCTTTACTTTCTTGCAACTTGCATGCTTTACTTTCCGCTGCTCATATACTCTTGCCATGCTTGCTTGAAATGTATTGTGAATGTTTAAACTTGTGCTAAAACTCCACCTTAACTTGAAGAATTTAAAAACTGCTACTTTTGCTTGTTGAGGGTCTAATCACCCCCTTTCTAGACACCTCTTATTGGTCCTTTCAATTGGTATCAGAGCATTGGTCTCCATTGCTTTGGTTTAATCACCATTGGAGGAAGATGGATGAGTCTACGATGGAGAGTTTTAGATGTAGAGTACCTATGCTTGATGGAGAGTTCTTTAATGCTTGGAAAAATGAGATGCTTGAGATTTTCAATGAATATTATTTGAACAAGTACATTACTAGCCCGTGTGCACTCCTTGTTGACCTCTTGCATCCTACCCCCGATGAGTCACTTGACATGATCCGCAATCTTAGAACTATCAATCTTATCGTTAGAGGATTGCCAAGAAATTTGATTAGTTGCTTGCCTACTCTTGAATGTGCTTACACCATATGGAGATTTCTTGAGGAACGGTTCCCAAAGTATTCCTTGAAAAATCTAGATGTGATTCTTCAAAAGTCATTGCTTTAAATAAGATGAATCCTAATGATCCTAATTTTGGTGATTATTTATTTGAGCTTCGTGACCTTATGCGTGCCAAAGGAGATGTTGGAATCATTGGTAACATCAATTCAAAAGTCATTAGAATTCATAAGGATGAACATTGTCATGATCATAAAACTAATGAATCACTCTCTCTAGGTAATGATCAATCACAAGACAATGTTGAACATGGATACTATGATGAGGATGATGAGGATGACTTTGATCTCGATGAGTCTATGGGACACTTTGTCTTATGGCAAACCTTCGCGACTACATGGCTGGAGGAAAGGAATGGGTTCTTGATAGTGGATGTACCGATCACATGACCGGAGACAATGATATGTTTCATGAGCTTGCTGATACGGCCCTCAAAAGTATGTCACTTTTGGTGATAACTCAAAGGGTAAGGTGGTTGGCCTTGGTAAGGTGGCCATCTCACATGACAACTCCATCCAAAATGTTATGCTCGTTGAATCTCTTGGCTATAATTTACTTTCCGTATCTAGACTAGCTGACTTTGGATTCCATGTCCTATTTACTGAAGTAGATTGCCAAGTGTTTTGAAGAGATAACCATAATATGGTATTTGCCGGTATACGTAGAGGTGATCTATACATTGTTGATTTCACTAAAAAGGCTCAACCTAGAACTTGCTTAATTGCTAAATCATCTAAAGGTTGGTTGTGGCATAGAAGATTAGGTCATGTGGGCATGCGAAATCTTGATAAGCTTATTAAAGATGATCATATCCTTGGAGTGAAAGACGTAATATTTGACAAGGATAGATTGTGTAGTGCATGTCAAGCAGGAAAACAGGTTGGAGGAAGTCACCACGTGAAGAATATCATGACCACGAGAAGACCGCTCGAGCTGCTTCATATGGATCTTTTTGGTCCCAACGCCTATAAAAGTCTCGGTGGTAATTCATTCGGTCTAGTCATAGTCGGTGATTTTTCAAGATTTACGTGGGTGTTCTTTCTTGATGACAAATTGCAGGTCCAAAAGATCTTCAAGAACTTCGCTAGGAAGGCCCAAAATCAATTTGAAGTGAAGATCAAGAAGGTTCGCAGCAACAATAGAACGGAGTTCAAGAATGCAAATGTCGACACCTTTCTTGATGAAGAAGGGATTTCACATGAGTTCTCAGCTACGTACACGCCTCAACAAAATGGACTTGTTGAGAGGAAGAACCGGACTCTTATTGAGATGGCGAGAACGATGCTTGATGAGTACAAGACGCCAAAACACTTTTGGGCGGAAATGGTTGAGACAGCTTGTCATGCAATAAATCACTATATCTTCACAAGCTACTCGGCAAGACGGCATACGAGCTTCTCACCGGTAACAAACCCCAAGTTGGATACTTTTGAGTATTCGGCTCAAAGTGCTATATTCTCGATAAGCATCATCGTTCTAAATTTGCTCCTAAATCTCATGAGGGTTTCCTACTCGGCTATGGCTCAAACTCTCACACTTACCGTGTAGACAACAATTTCACCCGAAAGGTTGACGAGACGGTAGATGTGAAGTTTGATGAATCTAATGGACCGCAAGTAGAGAAATTGCCAATTGACGTAGGAGACAAAGCCCCTTCGGAAGCAATCTTAAACTTGTCTATTGGCAAGATTCACCAAACGGAGGCGGTGGAGAGTACCTCGTCTATCCAAGTGGAAGCTTCGACCTCACGACAAGGTGAACCATGAACAAGTGGGACACGCCAAGATGAAGAAAGCGAGGATGTACACCAAGATGAACCTTATCAAGATCCTTCTCCACCTCCATAAGAGAACAACAACACCAACAACGAAGAAGGCCTAGAGGATGAACAAGATGATGAAGAATATGTTCCACCCCGACCCAAACAAAAGCTCTCATGTGTTGAACAAGCACTTGATGATCCGGATTGGGTGAACGCCATGCACGAAGAGCTACACAACTTCGAGAGGAACCAAGTGTGGACATTGGTAGAGAAGCCGGACAACAACCAAAATGTCATTGGAACCAATGGGTGTTTCGGAATAAGCAAGATGAAGATGGGCAAGTTGTATGCAACAAGGCCCGTCTCGTCGCTCAAGGCTACACTCAAGTCGAAGGTATGGACTATGGTGAGACATATGCCCCCGTTGCTAGACTTGAGTCCATACGCATCTTACTTGCTTACGCCAATCACCATGACATTACTTTGTATCAAATGGACATTAAAAGTGATTTTCTAAATGGTGAAATTGAGGAGGAAGTTTATGTTAAACAACCTCCCGACTTTGTTAATCCTAAGAAACCCGACCATGTTTACAAACTTCACAAAGCTCTTTATGGTCTTAAACAAGCTCCTAGAGCGTGGTATAAATGCTTGACCAAGTTCCTTATTGAAAAAGGCTTTGAGATTGGAAATATTGATTCTACTCTTTTTATTAAAAAGGTTAATGGTGAATTATTTGTGTGTCAAATTTATGTGGACGATATCATATTTGGCTCGACTAACCCTCATTTTAGTGAAAAGTTTGGAAGGCTAATGTCGGAGAAGTTTGAGATGTCTATGGTGAGTGAGCTCAAGTTCTTTCTTGGTTTGGAAATCAAGCAAACTAAGGAGGGCACCTTTGTTTCTCAAACAAAGTACATCAAGGACTTATTCAAGAAGTTCAACATGCAAGAAAGCAAAGGTATGAAAACACCCATGCCTACTAGTGGACATCTTGACTTGACAAAGGATGGCAAACCGGTTGACCAAAAGGTTTATCATTCTATGATTGGTTCATTGTTATATCTATGTGCCTCCCGTCCCGATATTATGCTAAGTGTGTGCATGTGTGCATGATATCAAGCGGCCCCTAAAGAATGTCATCTTAAGGCTGTGAAAAGGATAGTGAGATACCTAAATCATACACCAAACTTTGGCATTTGGTATCCCAAGAGGTCTTCCTTTGATCTTGTTGGCTACTCCGATTCGGACTATGCCGGTGACAAGGTTGCACTAGTGCAGAACCGGCCTTTAGTGCCGGTTCGTAACGGCCTTTAGTGCCGGTTCGCCAACCGGCACTAAAGAGTGGGTACTAAAGGTCCCCCCCCCTTTAGTACTGGTTTGTCACGAACCGGCGCTAAAGAGCCACCAAGTGGCACGAGCCAGGCCCGGGTGTGTGTAGGACATTAGTACCGGTTGGTAACACCAACTGGTACTAAATGTTTGGGTGTTTTTTTTGCTTTAATTTTGTGTTTTCAATTTGGCTTTATTTTCCATTTAATTCTTTTTTGTTTGCTGTTATTTCACGATACTACAAATTGTACACGTTATGCATATATATAAATATATTTTCTCATACGTAGAACCGCATATATATAATATATATATCATCGAATGTCTCACAACCAACACCATTAACTATTCACACATACACATGTATATGTACATATACAATTTCTCCTACATGTTGCCTTGGTGCCTTCGGAGCAAGATGACAAGTGGTTCATGGGGGCTGTAGCGGGTAATAGTATTCTCCTTTGGGATCTATGACCTGGTCGAGCAAAAATCCGGCTATTTCCTCTTGAATTTCTAGTATGTGGTCCACTGGTAGGAGCTTATCCCGCACCTCTCTGAACTGTTAAGAAGGAGATAAATATGAATGTGCATTAGTTGTGTTACAAGATATTGATAATGTGTGAATAGTGTTCTGACAAACGTACCCAGTCCTGTCTTTGAGATCTGCTCCTTTCGGACGCCATCATGTGAATGTTCTCGCAAACGTAGAATGCACACAGATCATTCCCCGGCGCCTGCTTCAGGGCCTTTACGAGAATGGAATTGAATCAGATAATGATTAATCAAGCATGATAATTAATTAATGGTATTGAAACAAGAATTAAAGAGATGGTAGCTAGCTAGTACTACTTCATTACTTACCTTTGGTCGATGCCAAAACAACTTTTTTTGGCCATTTGCCTGGAGTCACCTTGATGAACTTTGCCCAAGCCCTACCGGCCGGCAAAGAAAATTAATAAAGGGGTTATTAAATAGTTCATATCAGTAAATGACGAACTAATAATAGGCCGAGATATAGTTAATAATGATTGGAATTACCTGTTGACTATCCCCTTCATGATGGTGTAGTCTTTATCTTCTTTAAGTAGTGAGTGCAGTACTTCAAATGTTGCTTTGTCAACTTTAATGTCTAACAAGATCCAGTGGAAACTGCACGCGCACATGTTTGCATGTCTTAATTAAGCGGGCATGTGCATAAACTTAATCAACTATCGTAAACCGTATACACTTAATTATTAACATCTAGCTAGCTAGTAAGCAAAAACAGAATTTGTATTAACTCACAGGAAGTTGTAAGGAAGTAGTATATGTTCATTGGTATTGAGGCGCTTCAAGAACTCTAGCATGCTTTGAGGTTGTAAAAACGGTAGGCGTAAGCGAGGCGGTTGGCCTTCGCCTAGTGCCTAGGCGGTGCCTAAGCGCCCTAGGCGCGGCCTAGGCGGTAATAAAGTTTTTACATAGTGTATTTGTGATTATTATATGGGTGTTGATATTAGTTTAGGGCATATAAATAAGTTAATTACCGTCTACTACCATTGGATATAACCCGTTTGGCATACTACTGCAGTGTGTGGCATGATTTCTTGCTTGCGTAGGCAATTCCTTGCTTGCCCTGCCTAGACCTCCATTTATGCCCTAGGCGAGGCGTTTGGCCATTGCCTAGCGCCTAGGCGTGCCTAAGCGCCTCCTAGGCACTGCCTTTTCCAACAGAGGCTTTCCTCTACACTTGCTTGAGAAGTTGGAAGATTCCATGTGTACTCATTAATGGTATTTGGGTTAATGAACCCAATGCCATAGCGTCCAGATTTTTTCATTTCATACATCTTCATCCTGCATATAATACCACAGAAAAGAATATATAGTGAGGATAATTACATGTAATGATTGATCAAAAATTACAGAAGGAAATCACTTACAGACAATAGCAACTGACGATAGATTTGTCTAGTGCGTCTTGATTGTATAACTAAAATAGTTCTGAATACTCAACGCACAAAGCTTTCTCATGGAAGTAATGCTCCTTCTTGACATTCACCATGAGGGACTCTCGATTGGAAATCTTGGTAATGTTCATGTAACATTGATGCAATTCATACATTATCGTTGGGAGGTTCTTGACCTTGTCTGGCTCGACCAAAGGTTGGCCCCGGACATATTTCTGTTTTATTTCCTCCTCTCTAAGCGGAGACATGGGCTCAATTTCGAGGAGTTGTCCAACAGAGATCTTGAGCATTTCAGCCTGCATTATATGCTCCTCCGTTATTACCACATCGCCTAGCTGGGGAACTTTAACGGTTTGCCCAATAATATTGGGCGCACGGCCTCCTCTCATGTGTTGTTGGCACAACAAGCGGGGGGGGGGGGTCAATTGCGCGCGCCTGTTCTCCCAGCTGGGGAACGGTTTTCCCGCATTTTTTGCCCGCTGCTTGTTGGCTCGAGCTCGAGCTCGCTTCCTTCTTTAGCCGTTCTCGATGTAGTTTTCTAATTTGGCGCTCATAGTCCGAGTCAATAGGCTTGTGAGCTGGTTCTCTAGCCATACGAATGAAGTGGTCAATCATTTTCTTAGGCACTTTCTCCTTTGGCGGCGGTGCCGGTTTCGGTCCAAAATGGGCGTCCACTTGGGCCTGCACTATGGCTGCGTTTTGTCCTCGGTTATGTCGTAAGGCCTCTAAGGAAGAGGAGCGAGGCTTGGAGCATATTTATATCGCTTGTCTCCGCCTGTACTTCCTGAACTACCTCGACTCGTACCGCTACGCACCATAGCTGCGGCGTGTCTCTTTTGCGATTGCTGAGACGGCGGAGACGGCTGACGTGGCTGAGTTGGAGCAGGAGAAGTGGCCTGACGATGTGCCGGACTTGAAGCAGGAGGTGTGGCCTGACACGGTGCCGGACTTGAAACCGGAGAAGTGGCATGATGCTGTGCTGGACTTGAAACCGGAGTCAGCTCACGCGTTCGGGGACTTGGAGGAGGTGGCGGACTTCGAGGAGGAGTCGGCTCACGCGTTCGTGGACTTGGAGGAGCGGGAGTTTGCTGACTCGGTGGCGGACTTCGAGGAGGAGTCGGCAGACGACGCGGTGTCGGTGGACTTCGAAAGATGATGCAATCCTTTCTCCATAGGATGATACGATGTATGGCCTCTCCCAGTGTGCGCTCGTCTTCACCTCCAGGAATGTCAAGCTGTAGCCCCAAATATGGGTCCACCACTTCATCAACCAAGACACGAGCATAGCCCTCTGGAATCGGGATGCAATGGAAGGTTGCTTCGGGGGTAATTGTAAAAGCAACACCGTCCGCCACCTTCATGGATATGTTCTTCATTTTGGAGTGTAGCTCACAGTTAGTGTTCTCTATGATGTCATCCACTGGGTATGTATCCAGCAGTGGGTCGCCCGGGGCAGAACCAACGCTGCTTCTTGGCATGGATGGGATGGTGCCATCCAATGCTGGATGATCATCCGCTTGCTGCTGCCACTGCTGAGACCCCCTTTCCTGGCTAAGTGAGTCGATATGCTGCTGCTGCTGCTGGAATTTGAGTGCCAAGTCCGCGTGCCTTGCTTCTAGGCCTTGAAAGCGTTCTGCGTCCTGCTTCCTCTGCTCCTCCTCCAGCTTCCTTTTCTTCTCCTCCTCCATCTTCCTTCTTGCACGGGTCCTGTAGTCCTCGTTCCATTCTGAAAAGCCCTCATACTAGGGAATAACGCCCTTGCCTCATGTTCTTCCCAGGTGTTCAGGATTTCCCAGGGCGCGCGTAAGCTCGTCGTTCTCTCTGTTGGGCGTGAACACCCCCCTTCGAGCTTCTTCTATTGTGTCAAGTATCTTTTGTTCGGCTCCTTTTAGATTTGCCTTCCGCGAAACTTCGCCTGTCTTTAGGTCCAACGCCCCCCATGCGCATAGAACCAAGTTCTGCACCTGGGGGGGGCAGCTCCTAGTAACCGGAGTGACCCCTGCATCCTCCATCTCTTGCTCATACTTACCCACTTAGGCAATCCCACCGCGTAGCCACCTGGACCCAGCCTATGGAACTGCGTCTTTTTTGCGACATTTGCCTTGTTTTTTATCGACCATTCCTTAGATAATTCTGAATCCTTGAAGGTCACGAAATCGTCCCAGTGTTCTCTTTGCTTCTCCAGTGTTCCCGTGAATTCTGGAGTCTTCCTTTCTGCAGCGAGGTAGTTGGCCCAGGCAGTTTTCTTGTGGGTGTTGAATGCAATTGCCATCTTCTTAAGAGCAGCGCCCTTGACTTTCTCTTGCTTCAGTGAAATGATCTGGTAGGGTGAAATGTTCCATTAGAGATTTTGAAAGGTCTTTTTTGGCTCTGTCGTCGACCCAAGTAACACCTGGACGTTTAGTCTTTGGCTCTTTCCATTCTTGAATGGAGATCGGGAGTTTGTCCTTCACAAGAACTCCGCACTGACGAGTCCACTTGTTCGCAATGTTCTTAGGCGTGAGGGGTTCGCCACTAGGTTTGATGGATTTGATGTTGTACTTTACACCATCCTTCAACAATCTGCCCGGGCCTCGCTTTGTCCTGCTGTCTGTAGAAGCAGATTTGCTTGATCCGGAGGGTTGAAAGAAGAAAGATTGATTCATTAATATATCTTCAATAAAAAAAACATGTGATGGTCACCATGATGCATGCTTATATAAATATACCTCGCCGGTAGCCTTTGTTATTTGAAGATCAGTATTGTCTGTGTCATCACAAACATTGTCGGTGTCATCATAATCATAATCATAGTTCATGACTTCATCAGCTCGGTCGTCGAGATCGAATATCTTTTCATCACCCTCTCCGGTATTGTTCAGATATTGGGAGTCGTCATCTGCTTCATTCAGATCATCTAGCCTGTGAGGGCTGCGTATGATGTCGAACAATTCCTCTTCTCTCTCTCTGCCGGTATTGTCCGCCATAGCTTTTACTTAACTAATACAGAAGAAATATAAAACAATTTAGTATTCAAATTATAATGCAAGGATGCAACCAATAAGAAAAAACTGAATCTAGAATACATCGTCTCGAATATATAATCTCGAATACATCATCGTCTTAATATATATAATCTCGAATACATCGTCTCGAATATTATATATCGAATACATCACAGGCTAGGTACCTAATAAATATCGAGTACTACAGAAGAATCTAGGCCACTCGCGGTCCCTGGGGCACGGGCGGTGGACACCCAAAAAGAAGGAACCGTCACAGGATCATATCTCCGGTCATCTGCCCCAAGAACCTGCCAAGTATTGGAGAACCTGACGTCCATAGCAGCCATGTAGCGATGGACGTGCTCGTCCTCCTCCCTGACACGGCGACGCACCACCTCCGGCAGCGCCGGCTCCCTCTCCACCGAATGTGGCCCACGCGAACGCCACCAAAGGACATCAGGGTCGACGACGGCACCCGAGGCCGGGTTCCTCACCAAGCGGTGCGCCCCTCCAGGTAGCACCTCCCAGTGCCAGCCCGGCGGAGCCCAGTCCCGGACATGGGTCCTCTGAAGCAGGACGTCGTCGCGAACGGGTCGACGGCGAGGATGCGGGCCGGGCATATCGTCGAGAACAAATACTATATGCCCGCAAAAAGTAACATTTTTTAAATGATTGGATTGGGATAACTAAAATTCTAACAATTTGACATTAATCTAATTCATCTAACTAAAACTAATTCTAAAATTTCCTAATTATATAACTAACATTTCTATAACAATTGTAATATTTATATAACTAAAAAACAGTAAAATTGCTAACATTTCTTTAAATATTTCTATCACTAAAAACAGAAAAAAAATATAACATTTCTATATAACTAACATTTCTAATATTTCTATAACTAAAAAATAGAATAATTTCTAACATTTCTATAACTAAAAATAGAAAAATTTATAACAAACAAACTAATGTGTGTGTGTACTGTGTGTGTAGTGTGTGTGTGTGTGTGTGTGTGTGTGTAGTGTGTGTGTGGACATGGCGGCTGGGGCGAGCTCACCGGCCAGGCGACGACGGGGCGGCGACGACGGGGCAACCGGACGGGGCGGCGACGACGGGGCGGGGCGCGGCGAGGGGGCGGCCGGGGCGCGGCGACGGGGACGGGGACGGCCGGGGTGGCGACGTCGACGGGGGCGGCGACGAGGGGCGGGGACGGCCGAGGTCGGCGACGAGGGGTAGGGACGGCGTCAAGCGGGGCAGGGCGGCACGATGGAGGGAAGAAACAGAGAGGGAAAGTGAATTTTTTTTTTCAACTATTGTATATATAGGATGGACCTTTAGTACTGGTTGGTGCCACCAACCGGTACTAAGGGTCTGTTTTGGCCAGGCCAAGCGGCGGGAAGCGCCCCCCCTTTAGTACCGGGTCGTGGCACCAACCGGTACTAAAGACCCCCTTTTTAGTACCGGTTGCAGCCACCACCCGATACTAAAGGGGGTGCGCTGGCGCAGTGCGGTGCGGCAAGTTTAGTCCCACCTCGCTAGTCGAGGGGCTACCGCACTGGTTTATAAGCCCCAGTGCGGTAACTCTCTCGAGCCCCTCTCCTAAGCAGGCCTACTGGGCTTACATGTTCTATGCTGCCCTGTGGGCCTACTGGGCCTTTGCGAGCCTGCATCCTGGCCCAACAAAAGGTTGTGTTTCTAGTCGTATGCAGGCCGCTTTGGCCCAGTAGGCGGGCTTTTTTATTTTCTTAATTTTTAATGCTTTATTTATTTGTTTTTATTTATTTTTAAGTTGTTTTTTTTGCTGTATTTAGAGTTTCTTTGTGAATATTTTTGCTTTAGGTACAAAAAATTACAAACTTTCTGTTAGTGCTGGTATTTTTCAAATTTGAATAGTTTAAATTTTGAATTATTTGAAATTTGTGTGAATCAGTAGTTTGTGAATAACTTAACTTTGAAAAAAGATTTTTCAGTGATTCTTTTTTCTTATGTTTAATATTAGTGTGTTTTATCATTATATTCAATTTGGTAATGCTTAGGTTATTTAAAAAATGAAATGCCTTTGGAACAGATGAGTTTTCGTTGGAAACCCTGATACTTTGAAAGAGATTGTCCATTTTGTACACGAAGTGCATCCAGTTTTTGCTGTAACCCTCTCTACTTTTTTGCACATGCTATTTGGATGAAATTATGATACCATGCCAACTTTCAACCTTTTCTAAGTTCATTTGAAATGCTTTTCAATTTCAGGGTCATTTAGCTAGAAAAAAATCAGTAAATGCATGAAAGAATTTGTTTGCACATAAAATTTCTTCGCGTTTCAAATGCCAAAACACATAACTACCCTAACTATTACAGATATTCCCTCCTGGGTGTGAAACACAGAAGAAAGTGATGATAGTGAAGCCGATCACATCCCAGATCTTTGGGTGTGAAACTTTTTCTTCGCGTGTGTCCCTTTGCACCGTAGCCATGGAAAATCTTCATCATTTAACTGGATGCTCGGGTCAATATTCACTGTGAATGGAGCAATTTAATCAAACTTCTCATAATCTTCTGACATGTCTATCTTGTCATCCACTCCCATGATGTTTCTTTTTCCTGAAAGAACTATGTGGCGCTTTGGCTCATCGTATGATCCATTCGCTTCCTTATCTTTTCTTTTTCTCGGCCTAGTAGACATGTCTTTCACATAAAAAACTCGCGCCACATCATTGGCTAGGACGAATGGTTTGTCTGCAGACGCAAGATTGTTGAGATCCACTATTGTCATTCCGTACTGCGGGTCTTCCGTTACCCCGCCTCGTGTCATATTGACCCATTTGCACCAAAACAAAGGGACCTTCAAATAACCTCCATAGTTAAGTTCCCATTTGTCCTCTATGTAACCATAATATGTTTCCTTTCCCGTGTTGGTTGTTGCATCAAAGCGGACACCACTATTTTGGTTGGTGCTCTTCTTATCTTGGGCGATCGTGTAAAATGTATTCCCATTTATCTGGTACCCTTTGAAAGTCATTATATTCAAAGATGGTAACTGGGATAGCGAGTACAGGTCATTTTGAATATCGCCATCATTCAGGGCACGTTTCTGCAACCAACTGGTGAAAGTCCTCGTTTGTTCACGTGTAATCCAGTCGTCAGACTTCTCCGGGTGTTTGGAGTGTAAAATATTCGTGTGTTCCTCCATATACGGAGCCACCAATGTAGAATTCTGTAGAACTGTGTAGTGTGCTTCAGTGAGAGAATGCCCATCCATACATATTATTTGATGCCCTCCTAGTGTGCCTTTTCCATCCAGTCTGCCCTTATGCCACGATTCAGGAACACCAATCGGCTTAAGGTCAGGAATAAAGTCAATACAAAACTCAATGACCTCCTCATTTTCATGGCCTTCGAGATGCTTCCTTCTGGCCTAGCATGGTTATGAACATATTTCTTCAAGACTCCCATGAACCTCTCAAAGGGGAACATATTGTGTAGAAATATAGGACCCAAAATGTTAATCTCTTCGCAAAGGTGAACTAGGACGTGCGTCATGATGTTGAAGAAGGATGGCGGGAACACCAACTCGAAACTGACAAGACATTGCACCAAATCATTCTGTAACCTTGGTACGATTTCTGGATCGATTACCTTCTGAGAGATTGCATTGAGGAATGCACATAGCTTCAATGGCTAATTGAACGTTTTTCGGTAGAAGCCCCCTCAATGCAACCGGAAGGAGTTGCGTCATAATCACATGGCAGTCATGAGACTTTAGGTTCTGGAACTTTTTCTTTGCCATATTTATTATTCCCTTTATATTCGATGAGAAGCCAGACGGTACCTTCATGATGAGAAGGCATTCCAAGAAGATTTCCTTCTCTTCTTTGGTAAGAGCGTAGCTGGTTGCTACCTCTTGAGCACTGCGTTGGATTTCCCCGAAGAGGAGAGGATGATGCAGCAAAGTAGCGTAAGTATTTCCCTCAGTTTTTTAGAACCAAGGTATCAATCCAGTAGGAGACCACGCACAAGTCCCTCGTACCTACACAAAACGATAGCAACTCGCAACCAACGCTTAGGGGTTGTCAATCCCTTCATGGTCACTTACGAGAGTGAGATCTGATAGAGATGATAAATAATATTTTTGGTATTTTTGATAGATAGATGCAAAGTAAAAAGTAAAAGGCGAAGTAAAACAAAGCAAGTAAATAAAGTGATAGAGATTGATATGATGAGAATAGACCCGGGGGCCATAGGTTTCACTAGTGACTTCTCTCAAGAGCATAAGTATTCTATGGTGGGTGAACAAATTACTGTTGAGCAATTGACAGAACTGAGCATAGTTATGAGTATATCTAGGCAATGATCATGTATATAGGCATCACGTCCAAAACAAGTAGATCGAAACGATTCTGCATCTACTACTATTACTCCACTCATCGACCGCTATCCAACATGCATCTAGAGTATTAAGCTAAAAACAGAGTAACGCCTTAAGCAAGATGAAATGATGTAGAGGGATAAATTCATGCAATATGATAAAAAACCATCTTGTTATCCTCGATGGCAACAATACAATACGTGCCTTGCAACTCTTTGTGTCACTGAGTAAGGACACCGCAAGATTGAACCCAAACCTAAGCACTCATCCCATTGCAAGAACTACCAATCTAGTTGGCCAAACCAAAAAGGATAATTCGAAGAGACTTGCAAAGATAACTCAATCATACATAAAAGAATTCAGAGAAGAATCAAATATTTTCCATAGATAATACGGGATCATAAACCCACAATTCATCGGTCTCAACAAACACACCGCAAAAAGAAGATTACATCGAATAGATCTCCACGAGAGAGGGGGTGAACATTGTATTGAGATCCAAAAAGAGAGAAGAAGCCATCTAGCTACTAGCTATGGACCCGAAGGTCTGAAGTAAACTACTCACACTTCATCGGAGGGGCTATGTTGATGATGTAGAAGCCCTCCATGGTGGATGCCCCCTCCGGCGGAGCTCCGGAACAGGCCCCAAGATGGGATCTCGTGGATACACAAGGTTGCGGCGGTGGAATTAAGTTTTTGGCTCCTGTTCTGATCGTTTGGGGATACGTAGGTATATATAGCAGGAAGGAGTACGTCGGTGGAGCGTCAGGGGGCCCACGAGGTAGGGGGGCGCGCCCTCCACCCTCGTGACCGCCTTTGGCACTTCTTGGAGTAGGGTCCAAGTCTCCTAGATCACGTTCGGTTGGAAAATCACGATCCCAAAGGTTTCATTCCATTTGGACTCCGTTTGATATTCCGTTTCTTCAAAACACTGAAATAGGCAAAAAAAACAACAATTCTGGGCTGGGCCTCTGGTTAATAGGTTAGTCCCAAAAATAATATTAAAGTGGAAAATAAAGCCCAATATAGTCCAAAACAGTAGGTAAAGTAGCATGGAGCAATCAAAAATTATAGATACGCTGGAGACGTATGAAGCATCCCCAAGCTTAATTCCTGCTTGTCCTCGAGTAGGTAAATGATAAAAAAGGATTTTTGATGCGGAGTGATACTTTGGCATAATTTCAATGTAAATCTTCTTAATTGTGATATGAATATTCAGATTCGAAAGATTCAAGACAAAAGTTCATATTGACACAAAAATAATAATACTTCAAGCATACTAATCAAAGCAATCATGTCTTCTCAAAATAACATGGCAAAAGAAAGTTCATCCCTACAAAATCATATAGTCAGGCTATGCTTCATTTTTGTCACACAAAGATGTTCCCAATTTCTATACCCCCGATGACAAGCCAAGCAATTGTTGCATACTTAAATAATCTCAAACTTTTTCAACCTTCACGCAATACATGAGCGTGAGCCATGGATATAGCACTATGGGTGGAATAGAATATGATGATGGGGATTGTGTGGAGAAGACAAAAAAAAGAGAAAGTCTCACATTGACGAGGATAATCAACGGGCTATGGAGATGCCCATCAATTGATGTCAACATGAGGTGTAGGGATTTCCATGCAACGGATGCACCAGAGCTATGAATGCTCAACAAAGGAAAACTAGTGTGTGTGCATCCAACTCTCTTGCTCATGAAGACCTAGGGCATTTGAGGAAGCCCATCGTAGGAATATACAAGCCAAGTTCTATAATGAAAAATTCCCACTGGTATAAAAAGACAACTTATGAGACTCACTTCATGAAGAACAAGGTGCTACTTTGAAGCACAATTTATGAGACTCACTACATGAAGAACAAGGTGCTACTTTGAAGCACAAGTGTGGAAAAAAGAGATAGTAGCATTGCCCTTTTTATTTTCTTTTTTTGGGGCCTTTTTTTCCTTTCTTTTTTTATTTGGGCAATGCTCTAATAATGATGATCATCACACTTCTATTGATTACAACATAAGGATTACAACTCGAAACTTAGAACAATATATGGCTCTATATGAATGCCTCCGGCGGTGTACCGGGATGGTGCAATGAATCAAGAGTGACATGTATGGAAAATAATGCATGGTGGCTTTGCCACAAATATGATGTCAACTACATGATCATGCAATGGCAATATGACAAAAGTAATGTATGTCATGATGATGATGGTGGAAGTTGCATGGCAATATATCTCGGAATGGCAATGGAAATGCCATGATAGGTAGGTATGGTGGCTGTTTTGAGGAAGATATAAGGAGGTTTATGTGTGATAGAGCATATCGTATCACGGGGTTTGGATGCACCGGCGAAGTTTGCACCAACTCTCAAGGTGAGATAGGGCAATGCACGGTACCGAAGAGGCTAGCAAAGGCGGAAAGGTGAGAGTGCGTATAATCCATGGACTCAACATTAGTCAAAAGAACTTATATACTTATTGCAAAAATTTAGAAGTCACCAAAAATCAAGTACTAAGCGCATGCTCCTAGGGGGATAGATTGGTAGGAAAAGACCATCGCTCGTCCCTGACCGCCACTCATAAGGATGCACAAGCCAGGTACACTTCATGTTTCAAATTTGTTACACAACTTTAACCATACATGCATGCTACGGGACTTGCAAACTTCAACACAAGTATTTCTCAAATTCATAATCACCCAACTAGCACGACTTTGATATTATCACCTCCATATCTCAAAACAATTATCAAGCATCAAACTTATCTTAGTATTCAACACACTCAAAAGAAAGTTTCACATATCTTGAACACCAAGTATATTAACATTAAGCAAATTACCATGCTATTAATGGCTCTCAAAATAATCTAAGTGAAGCATGAGAGATCAATAGTTTATTTAAAACAAATCCACCACCGTGCTCTAAAAGATATAAGTTAAGCACTAGAGCAAAAATTATCACGCTCAAAAGATATAAGTGAAGCGCTATGAGCAAAACTATCAAGCTCAAAAGATATAAGTGAAGCACATAGAGTATTCTAACAAATTCCAAATCATGTATGGCTCTCTCAAAAGATGTGTACAGCAAGGATGATTGTGGTAGACTAACAAGCAATGACACAAATAATACAAGACGCTCCAAGCAAAACACATATCATGTGGTGAATAAAAATATAGCTCCAAGTAAATTACCGATGGAAGTGCATGAAAGAGGGGATGCCTTCCGGGGCATCCCCAAGCTTTGACTTTTTGGTGTCCTTGGATTATCTTGGGGGTGCGATGGGCATCCCCAAGCTTAGGCTCTTGCCACTCCTTGTTCCATAATCCATCAAAAGAATTCACCCAAAACTTGAAAACTTCACAACACAAAACTCAACAGAAATCTCGTGAGCTCCGTTAGAGAAAGAAAACAAAAGACTACTTCAAGGTACTGTAATGAACTCATTCTTTATTTATATTGGTGTTAAACCTACTGTATTCCAACTTCTCTATGGTTTGTAAACTATTTTACTAGCCATAGATTCATCAAAATAAGTAAACAACACACATAAAACAGAATCTTTCAAAAATAGAACAGTCTGTAGCAATCTATAACTAATGCAAACTTCTGGAACTCTAAAAATTCTACCAAAATAGGAAGTCCTGGAAAGTTTATTTATTGATCATCAGCAAAAATAATCAACGCAAAAGCACCTTCCTGTGATTTAACAAAATTATATTCGTGCGTGCAAAGTTTCTGTTTTCCAGCAGAATCAAATCAACTATCATCGTAGGTTATCCTATAGGTTCTACTTGGCATAAACACTAATTAAAACATAAAACCACATCTAAACAGAGGGTAGATGGATTATTTATACCTAAACATAAGCAAAAACAAAAAACACGAAATAAAATTGGGTTGCCTCCCAACAAGCGCTATCGTTTAACGCCCCTAGCTAGGCATAAAAGCAAGGATAGATCTAGGTATTGCCATCTTTGGTAGGCAATCCATAAGTAGCACTGATGATAGATTCATATGGTAATTTTATTTTATTTCTAGGGAAGTTTTCCATGCTCTTCTTTAAAGGAAATTGGAATTGAATATTCCCTTCCTTCATATCAATAATTGCACCAATCGTTCTAAGGAAAGGTCTACCAAGAATAATAGGACATGAAGGATTGCAATCTATATCAAGAACGATAAAATCTACGGGCACATAATTCCTATTTGCAACAATAAGAACATCATTAATTCTTCCCATAGGATTTTTAATAGTGGAATCTGCAAGATGCAAGTTTAGAGAACAATCATCAAAATCACGGAAATATAGCAAATCACATAAAGTTTTGGGAATAGTAGAGACACTAGCACCCAAATCACATAAAGCATGGAACTCAAAATCTTTAATTTTAATTTTAATAGTAGGTTCCCACTCATCATAGAGTTTTCTAGGGATAGAAACTTTCAACTCAAGTTTTTCTTCATAAGATTGCATCAAAGCATCAACAATGTGTTCGGTAAAGGCCTTATTTTGACTATAAGCATGAGGAGATTCTAGCACAGATTGCAACAAGGAAATACAACCAATCAAAGAGCAATTTTCATAATTAAATTTCTTGAGATCCAAAATAGTGGGTTTAGCAACATCACGGTTTTTATTTATTTCAATCCCACTTTCATCAATTTCATCATCAAGATCTAGAAACTCCGAATTCTTAGAACGCCTTCTAGGTAAAGGAAGATCATATTCAGATTCATCAAGATTCATATTGCAAAACAAAGATTTAATGGGGGATACATCAATAACTTTTGATCTTCATCTTTATTTTCATAGGAATTGGAAGAACACGCTTTAATAAAGGCATCTTTGGAAGCACGCATCCTAGCGGTTCTTTCCTTGCACCCATCAATGGAAATTCTCATGGCTTTGAGAGACTCATTGATATCATGCTTAGGAGGAATAGATCTAAGCTTTAAAGAATCAATATCAAGAGAAATTCTATCAAGGTTCCTAGCCAAATCATAAACTTTAAGCAATTTCTCTTCAAGCAAAGCATTAATATTCTTTTGTGAATTCGTAAACTCTTTAACACTACTCTCAAATTCAGAGGGCATCTTATTAAAATTTCCATAAGAGTTGTTGTAGGAATTTCCATAATTATTAGAAGGATTACTAGGATAAGGCCTAGGATTAAAATTCCCTCTATAAGCGTTGTTTGCAAAACTATTCCTACCAACAAAATTCACATCCATAGATTCATTATTATTCTCAAGAAAAGTAGATAAAGGCATATCATTGGGATCAAGAGGAGTATTTTTAGGAGCAAACATCTTCATAAGTTCATCCATCTTTTCACTCAAAACATTAATTTCTTCTATAGCATGCACTTTTTTACTAGAAGATCTTTCGGTGTGCCATTGAGAATAATTAGCCATATATTATCAAACAATTTTGTAGCATCTCCTAACGTAATTTCCATAAAAGTGCCTCCCGCGGCCGAATCTAAAAGATTTCTAGAAGCAAAATTCAATCCGGCATAAAAGATTTGTATGATCATCCATAAATTCAAACCATGAGTAGGGCAATTACGAAGCATTAATTTCATTCTTTCCCAAGATTGGGCAACATGCTCATGATCAAGTTGTTTAAAATTCATGATGTTGTTCCTAAGAGTGATAATCTTAGCGGGAGGAAAATACTTAGAGATAAAAGCATCTTTGCACTTGTTCCAAGAATCAATACTATTTTTAGGCAAAGACGAAAACCAAATTTTAGCACGATCTCTAAGTGAAAACGGAAATAACTTCAATTTGACAATATTGTTATCCGTATCTTTCTTCTTTTGCATATCACACAAATCAACAAAATTGTTTAGATGAGTAGCGGCATCTTCACTAGGAAGGCCGGCGAATTGATCTTTCATAACAAGATTCAGCAAAGTGGTATTGATTTCACAAGACTCATCATTATTAAGAGGAGAAATCGGAGTACTAAGGAAATCATTATTATTGGTCTTCGAGAAATCACACAATTTGGTATTATCTTGCGCCATGGCAACAAGTAATCCAACACACAAGCAAACAGAAAGGCAACGAGAAAATGGCAAATGGGAAAGAGAGGAGGACATTGGGAAAGAGAGGGCAAATAAAACGACAAGGGTGAAGTGGGGGAGAGGAAAACGAGAGGCAAATGGCAAATAATGTAATGCGAGAGATAGGGATTGCGATGGGTACTTGGTATGGTTGACTTGCTTGCGTGAGCCTCCCCGGCAACGGCGCCAGAAATTCTTCTTGCTACCTCTTGAGCACTGCGTTGGATTTCCCCGAAGAGGAGAGGATGATGCAGCAAAGTAGCGTAAGTATTTCCCTCAGTTTTTGAGAACCAAGGTATCAATCTAGTAGGAGACCACGCACAAGTCCCTCATACCTACACAAAACGATAGCAACTCGCAACCAACGCTTAGGGGTTGTCAATCCCTTCACGGTCACTTACGAGAGTGAGATCTGATAGAGATGATAAATAATATTTTTGGTATTTTTGATAGATAGATGCAAAGTAAAAAGTAAAAGGCAAAGTAAAACAAAGCAAGTAAATAAAGTGATAGAGATTGATATGATGACAATAGACCCGGGGGCCATAGGTTTCACTAGTGACTTCTCTCAAGAGCATAAGTATTCTACGGTGGGTGAACAAATTACTGTTGAGCAATTGACAGAATTGAGCATAGTTATGAGTATATCTAGGCAATGATCATGTATATAGGCATCACGTCCAAAACAAGTAGATCGAAACGATTCTGCATCTACTACTATTACTCCAGTCATCGACCGCTATCCAACATGCATCTGGAGTATTAAGTTAAAAACAGAGTAACGCCTTAAGCAAGATGACATGATGTAGAGGGATAAATTCATGCAATATGATAAAAACCCCATCTTGTTATCCTCGATGGCAACAATACAATACGTGCCTTGCAACTCTTTCTGTCACTGAGTAAGGACACCGCAAGATTGAACCCAAAGCTAAGCACTCCTCCCATTGCAAGAACTACCAATCTAGTTGGCCAAACCAAAAAGGATAATGCGAAGAGACTTGCAAAGATAACTCAATCATACATAAAAGAATTCAGAGAAGAATCAAATATTTTCCATAGATAATACGGGATCATAAACCCACAATTCATCGGTCTCAACAAACACACCGCAAAAAGAAGATTACATCGAATAGATCTCCATGAGAGAGGGGGAGAACATTGTATTGAGATCCAAAAAGAGAGAAGAAGCCATCTAGCTACTAGCTATGGACCCGAAGGTCTGAAGTAAACTACTCACACTTCATCGGAGGGGCTATGGTGATGATGTAGAAGCCCTCCATGGTGGATGCCCCCTCCGGCGGAGCTCTGAAACAGGCCCCAAGATGGGATCTCGTGGATACAGAAGGTTGCAGCGGTGGAATTAGGTTTTGGGCTCCTGTTCTGATCGTTTGGGATATGTAGGTATATATAGGAGGAAGGAGTATGTCGGTGGAGCGTCAGGGGGCCCACGAGGTAGGGGGAGCGCCCAGGGGGGCGCGCCCTACACCCTCGTGACTGCCTCTGGCACTTCTTGGAGTAGGGTCCAAGTCTCCTGGATCACGTTCAGTTGGAAAATCACGATCCCGAAGGTTTCATTCCGTTTGGACTCCGTTTGATATTCCGTTTCTTCGAAACACTGAAATAGGCAAAAAAACAGCAATTCTGTGTTGGGCCTCCGGTTAATAGGTTAGTCCCAAAAATAATATAAAAGTGGAAAATAAAGCCCAATATAGTCCAAAACAGTAGGTAAAGTAGCATGGAGCAATCAAAAACTATAGATACGTTGGAGACGTATCACTGGCCTGACCCTGATGTATGTCGTCTTTTCCGTGCATATGTTGCTGGTCCTCCCGTGCCTCTGGTGTATCTTTTGTCTTCCCATACACGCCCAAAAAGCCATGCAGGGTCACGCAAACATTCTTCGTCACGTGCATCACATTGATTGCGGAGCGGACCTCTAGGTCTTTCCAATATGGCAGGTCCCAAAATATAGATTTCTTCTTCCACATGGGTGCGTGTCCGTCAGCGTCCTTCGGAGCAGGTTGTCCGCCAGGACCCTTTCCAAAGATTACCTTCAAATCCTTGACCATATCATGTACATCAGCACCAGTACGGTGGTGAGGCTTCGTCCGGTGATCCGCCTCACCTTTGAAATGCTTGCCTTTCTTTCTTACGGGATGCCTTGTCAGAAGATATCGACGATGTCCCAGGTACACATTCTTCCTACAACTATCCAAATATATACTGTCGGTATCATCCAAACAGTGCGTGCATCCTCGGTATCCCTTATTTGTCCGTTCTGAAAGGTTACTGAGAGCAGGTCATTCATTGATGGTCACGAACAGCAACGCCTTTAGGTCAAATTCTTCATGTCCGTGCTCATCCCACGCACGTACACCTGTTCCATTCCACAGTTGTAATAGTTCTTCAACTAATGGACTTAGGTACACATCAATGTCGTTGCCGGGTTGCTTAGGGCCTTGGATGAGCACTGGCATCATAATGAACTTCCGCTTCATGCACAACCTAGGAGGAAGGTTATACAAACATAGAGTCACAGGCCAGGTGCTATGGTTGCTGCTCTGCTCCCCAAAAGGATTAATGCCATCTCCGCTTAGACCAAACCATACGTTCCTTGGGTCACCTACAAACTTCTCCTAGTACTTTCTCTCGATTTTTCTCCACTGGGAACCGTCAGCGGGTACTCTCAACTTTCCGTCTTTCTTACGGTCTTCTCTGTGCCACCGCATCGCCTTCGCATGCTCTTTGTTTTGGAACAAACGTTTCAACCGTGGTATTATAGGAGCATACCACATCACCTTGGCAGGAATCTTCTTCCTAGGGCGCTCGCCCTCGACATCACCAGGGTCATCGCGACTGATCTTATAACGCAATGCACCGCATAGCGGGCAAGCATTCAAATACTCATACTCACCGCGGTAGAGGATGCAGTCATTAGGGCATGCATGTATCTTTTGCACCTCTAACCCTAGAGGGCAGACAACCTTCTTTGCTTCATACGTACTCTCGGGCAATTCGTTGTCCTTTGGAAGCATATTCTTTATCATTACCAGCAACTTTCCAAATCCCTTGTCAAATACACCATTCTCTGCCTTCCATTGCAGCAATTCCAGTGTGGTGCCCAACTTTTTTTTGTCAACTTCGCAATTTGGGTATAACAATTTCTTGTGATACTCTAACATGTGATGCAACTTCTTCTTCTCCAAATCACTTGTGCAGTTTCACTTTGCATCAGCAACGGCCCGACCTAGATCATCAGCGGGCTCATCTGATGCCTCTTCTTCAGCTTCTTCCCGCATTGCCGGCTCAGCTTCTTCCCCCATTGTTGTATCATCATATTCAGGGAACCCATGGGCAGGATAGCTTTCTTCGTCCTCTTCTTCTTCATTGTCTTCCATCATAACCCCTATTTCTCCGTGCTTGGTCCAAACATTATAGTGGGGCATGAAACCGGACTCAAATAGGTGGACGTGAATGGTTCTTGACGTAGAGTAATTGTGACCATTCTTACAGCCAGCACATGGACAAGGCATAAAACCATCCGCCCGCTTGTTTGCCTCAGCGGCAAGCAAAAAAGTATGCACGCCATTAATGAACTCGGGAGAGCATCGGTCATCATACATCCATTGTCGGCTCATCTTCATTACACAACACCGAACAGACCAAATTAATACAAGTTCATACATAAAGTTCATATACAACACTTAATTAAATGCAACATACAAATAACTCTCTAGCTAAAGAATTTAAATGCAACAACAAATGCAATCAAGATCGCAACTAAGGTAACAATTGATCCAGCAGCATAATGATACCAAGCCACACTATCAATGGAATATTTTCTAATCTTTCTAATCTTAAACCTCATTTTCTCCATCTTGATCCTATGATCATCGATGACATCGGCAACATGCAACTCCAATTCCATCTTCTCCCCCTCAATTCTTTTCAATTTTTCTTTCAAATACTTGTTTTCTCTTTCAAATATATTTAACCTCTCGACAATAGGGTCGGTTGGAATTTCCAGTTCACATATCACCTAGATAAAAATATCTATGTCAACTTGATGGGCATAATTTGTCATAAACATGAAATGCAACAACTAGTTTTAAAAGAGAATATACCACATCCGAATCATAACAAGGACGAGGGCCGACGGCGATGGATATCAAAACCATGGCACTATGCAGAACAAACAACGTACGGGTAAGATAATTATACGAGTAACTATATATCCAAATCACACAAACATCAATTTGGTAATGTAAAACATTCATGAACAAGAGCCTCACCACAAGGTGGTGCCGGCGACGGGACGGTGCGGGCGATCAACGGTGGTTACGATGGAGATTTAGAAGGCACTAAGTAAACCACACCTACATATGCAAACTAAGTGTTATTTTCGACCTCAAATTGCATATAAATCAAATACTAGCACATATAATTCCTCCCAAATTAATCACTATACAAAGCATTGCAAGAGCTAATCTAGCAATGAGAGTTGAAAGGACAAAGTTGCTAACCTTTGTGATCATTTGAATGGATGGGGGCCTTCAAATCTTGACAAATTTTGGGCAAAATTTGTGAGGAGCTTGAGGAAGAGAGGGGAAGAATAGAGGAAGTGAGGGGAAAGGGGAAGAACAGAGCGAGCTCGGATGGACGAAGGGTTTATGTACGTCAACCTTTAGTACCGGTTCGTGCCACGAACCGGTACTAAAGGTGTTGGAGGGGCCCCAGACTGACAAAATCCTGCCACCACTCTCTTTAGTACTGGTTCGTGGCACGAACCGGTGCTAAAGGTTCGCCACGAACCGATACTAATGTGAGCGGCCGGCTAGCCGTTGGAACTGGCACTAATGGACACATTAGTGCCGGCTCAAAATCAAACCGGCACTAATGTGTCTCAGATTTGCCCTCTTTTTCTACTAGTGTTGATAGAAAGTCCACTTCGGGTACTTGTCAATTTCTTGGTAGATCTCTTGTATCTTAATCCGCCAGCGGAGCGGAATACATTGTCGCCGGTTCATGTTGTGCTCAATTACTTTGGATGACCCAAACTCTTAAAGATTATGGGATATATGTGAAACATGTTCCATTGCTTTGTGATAATGAAAGTGCTATTAAGATTTCTCACAATCCCGTGCAACATTCTCGAACTAAGTATATTGGAGTTCGTCATCATTTCATTCGAGATCATGTTGCTAAAGGAGACATCGATCTTAAGCATGTTCGTACCGATAAGCAATTGGCGGATATATTCACCAAACCGCTTGATGAGAAAGTATTTTGCCATTTGAGAGGTGAATTGAACATCATTGATGCCTCAAACTTGGAGTAGAAACTCCATTTGGATGCATGCCAGGCATGAGCCTTTGACTAATCCTTGATATCTCTCTTATGATAATGATCATATGTCTTGGATATATACTTGTACCCTTGTATGCTATCTAAACCTTGTAGGTACTTGGATGGATCTAAATCCATGAGATTGCAACTCATTCATATCTAGAGCAATCTCTACATCACCAAGTCTCTACAATATAGTGATTGAAGACAAGGAAGCATAAATCCTCTCAACATATCCTTTGACAATTTCTATATATCAAATTCCATTTGGTATCAAACTTCATGCTTGTCATTCTGGATACACAAGTGCTCTTCCTTGCAAGACTAACCCATGTAGGTAGATGAACTCAAACTACAAGTGGTGCTCCCAACTCTTGATGAGCTACATCAACCTTGAGCATCCTACACAAGTTCGACTACATGTTCGAGATCAACACCACCACCCAAGGTATGTCATTCCATCTTAGAGAAGCTTTACCCGAAGACATGGGTCAAAGCAGCTCAACAAGATGTGAATACATCAAAATGCTTAAACGAAAAATGGTAACCCCATTTGGAGCTTAAACGATGAGTATGACCTAAGATCAAGTGTTCTCACTTGACTCCTCGGTCAATATACTCTAACATAGGTGACTGTGTCACCGACCCTCTCTAGATGAAGTTCTCTAGTGTTTCTTTGTGTTCTTGCATTTGTGCCTAACATGTTTCCCTTTCACTTCATCTAGATTTCTTTTCTTTTGTCTACATTCCCTACATCCAATTCATTGCAAATCTTTCGGTTAATTCCCTGCAAATCTTTGTGAGATCTTACTTGCCTAGTGAGCTGAGATGACAAAATCTTTTCTTCAGTATTGAACTCGGTCTCACCGATTTATACACCCCGGCTAGACCGAACCACAATGCTACATTGCAGATTGTTCATCGGTTCAACCGACAAGGACAAACCCGGTTTGACCGATATGCATCATCTATGACACTGCCAACTCGGTGTCACCGATGAGAATAACTCGACGCTATCAGTTTCACTACTGAGAAAGCATTTTGCCATTGCCATTATCATTTCCTTTCCAGCTCTACTTGATGATTCTTGTCCTGTACTAGCATCTTAAATTACATGCTGATTTGTAAATGTGACTCAAGGACCAAACCTACTTGACTCATACTCCAAAAGACCCCTTCTTGGAAATTGACGTCAAAGGGGGAGAGAGCACATCAAAGCTTATCACATAAGAGAGAAAGCACATCTTAGCTTCTCCAGATGCTTATCAACAATAGAGGAGAGAATTCATATGTCTTTAAGAGGGGAAAGACATACTCCCTATGTAAACTAATATAAGAGCGTTTAGATTACTAAAGTAGTGATCTAAACGCTCTTATATTAGTTTACGGAGGGAGTAGTTGTTATGTTCACTACAAAAAAAGGACACATCCGTGACATTTTGGGCTGAACGAATTTTTTTACTGTCATACATATGACACTTCTATGACGATAATTGTGACAAAACCCGGTATCATCATAGATGTGGTGGGCTCCTACTTCTATGACAAAAAATCATGACAGAAAATGGGCTTTTCGTCCTGGGCGGGATGGAGACGCAGTTGCAGTACATTCTTTGGGCCGTGCATGACGGAAAAAACCGTGGTAGAAGCGAGGGGGAGGAAAATTTCGGGGAGTTGCCGATTACGGTGGGAGAGTGATGCGCGTTTCTCTCGTATAGGTACGCACGTGTGTGCGAGGCATTGGCTCTAACTGAACCCGAGCGAGGAGTTGGGCTCTCGTACAAGCTGGCTCTTTCAGTCACCAACATGGATGATTCAATTCATGGGACCTTTTGGTGCAGTTCACCTAAAATGAAGTAATGTCCCATGAGCTAGCAGCTTCTTCTTCAATTTTTTTAAGAAAAGGGCTCCAGCCCCGGTTCCATTTCCATCAGAAAATGAAACCCACGGAGCTTCTTCTTCATTATTTGCAATAAATTTGAGCAACATCAAGGCTGGTTGTGAAGCTCCTGGAATGCTCAACTATAATTTGGATATCATTTGTGCAGTTCAACTAAGATCGAGCGTGAAATGTATATCTTTGTTTGCACAAAAAAGGTGGAAAGGAGGGTGACTAACAAGTGATGAAACATGCATCAAATGAAAAGAAGCATGTTCCTTATCTGAATGGCTATCCTACAAGGACAGTAGCAATTTCTAAAGAAGTGGCATTGCTAGATATTAGTGTGGGCATTTGTCGGGGGTTGGGTGCGACATATGCCAAAGGATGGCTTATCATGGTGGGGGCGAGTAGAACGTCGCCGGTGCCTGGAAACGGGATGAGGCGAAGACATGCACGCCGGCGGATCTTACCCAGCTTCAGGGCTCTCCGAGGAGATAACACCCCTACTGCTGCTCTGCGGGGTCTCCACATGATCACTAAGGCAAAGTGAGTACAAGGGTGCTCCTAGAGCTGTTTCTGGAGGTAGGAGAAGGCAAGGCTAGCTCTCTCCCTCCTGTGTGGTCTGTCTAATGCTACTGGATGCGAACCCTTTGCATGGGTGCCCTGGGGGATTTACATAGGCCTACCCCCCAGGGGTACAATGGTAAAATTGGCTGGGCGCGGGTCCCTACCGTCTGTCTCTCAGGCGCCGTCTTCTCCGCCGACTCCTGGGGCCCGCCGACTGGTGGGTCCCGCCGACTGGCCTGGTATGAGGGCGTCAGCCTGTGTCCGCCGCGGGCGGGCCTTGCCGGCTGTAGATTACTGTAGCCGTGCTTCTAATGACGCAGGCTTGGCCATGGGGTCATGGAAACAGTGCCGCCGCCTGTTGGGCGATCACTGTTGCCATTCCCCTGTCATGTCTGGTTAATGGCTGGTGGGGCCAGTGGGAGAGGCCGGCCGATTCCAAGGGGCCAACTCCCAACGGGTCCGACTGTTGGCGCTCTTGCCGTCTTCAATACTCTCGCTGACTGGTAGGCCCCGCCGTCTCCGAGCCGTACAGACAGGAGGTCGTGGGTACAGGGCCCCGCCCCAAGGGCTGATGTCAGGGCTGGCATGGCAATAGTGATGCGCCGGGCGGAGATCTCTGCGAGTACGACGCACTGTGGCCATGCTTGCCTTTAATTACCGGGTGGTTGGAAGTCGCGGGCTGACTCCCCATAGTCGGCCTCTTCGGAGTCGCCTCTGGGACTCGGCTCGGATGGGAGTCGCCTTAGGGACTCGGCTTGAACGGGAGTCGCTCCTGGGACTCAGCTCGTCTTGGAGTCGCCTTCTGGGACTCGGCTTATCTTGGAGTCACCGCATGTACTTGAGGGGCGCAGTCCGCCCCGACGTCTTGAAAGGTTCTGGGACTCGGGTTAGCCTACCCGTGGCCCATTACTCCGACAGTAGTCCCCGAAGCTGGTGAGGCTCCGAAGATGGTAAGTCGCGGGCCTCAACAGTTTCTTTCTTCCAGTGGTAGGATTTCTGGCCTTGCTCGCCGTCTTCCTTCGAGCCGACTGGCTGGAGTCGGACTCACAGAGGACCGTCCTGCCTCAAATCGACTAGCTGGAGTCGGATTTGCCGAGGGCTGCTTTGCCCCTTGAGGAGTTTCGAACATCGCGGCGGGAACCAGGCGGCGTGTCGGATACGCTTCCCGCGGTCGCCCACCGCGGCCCCATCGCGCGGCGCCACATGGCAAGGGCAGTCTGCCTGCCCACGCTCACGACGAGACGGGCCGTCAGGCAGGGCCCGCCACTACCGCGCCTCGGCACGCAAACGGATCTGCCGTGGCCGCGCGGGTGGTTGGTTTCCCCACGTCGTTACTGCACGTAGTAACTTCGTGGGTTTAATCGTGGGGGGCGTGGGGTCTCACGTGCAGTTAATCCCCAGGCTGCCCTGTCGGCTTCTCAGCCTACGGGCCTATAAATAGGCGGGGGGACCGGGACGGCGAAGCGCACGCTCGTTCTTCCCTGCTTCCCCTGCCTCCTTCTTCCTCTTCCTCCTGCCTTCAACGCACCACGCCGCACCGCACCGCAGCGATGAGCTCTTCCTCCGCCGCAGCCCCTGCCGTCCGCTCCGGCGTGTGGGATGGTTCTAGGGTGGACGATGACGCCATCGAGCACCTCCGCAGGACGCGCCGGCTCCCCGACACGCACCTGGTGCGAGCCCGCGCCGCGCTGGAGGGGGAGATAACCCCGGCGCCGGAGGAGGGCGAGCGGGTCATATTCCGCTCGCACCTTATGCGCGGCATGGGCCTACCGGCGAGCAGCTTCCTCCGCTCTTTCTTGGAGTCCAACAGACTCCAGCCGCACCACCTCACCCCAAACACGGTGGTGCTGTTGGCCGCCTTCGCCATCCTATGCGAGGGTTTTCTCGGTGTTCTCCCCACCCTCGAGCTGTGGGGAGAGTTCTTCCAGTCGAAGCTCGGCACACACGTCGCCGGCATACCGGCTCAGTGCGGCGCCTTCATCGCAATGCGAAGGTCGACCGCCGACAACCCATTCCCCTCCATCGCACTGATCAAGTCGGTGAAGATGTGGCAGCGGTCGTACTTCTATGTGAAGAACGTCGCCACGGAAGGCGACTGGGTCAACCTGCCGCATTATGAAGCCGGCGTGCCGGCTGGGAGGCTTCCCAGCTGGTCCAATCGGGCCAAGACGCTGTCTCCTGCCGGCACCGCCGCCGTCGCCCGACTCCGAGTGCTGACACAGTCGGAAGGCCTGGTCGGAGCCGACTTGCTGGCCGCCTTCATGGCGCGCCGAGTCCTCCCACTCCAAGGCCGGCCTCATCTGATCTGTCAGATGGGCGACCGCCGAGACCCGAGCCGGATGAGCACCTGGGAGATGCCCCACGCGGAGGTGGTGAACATGGTGAATCACATTGCAAACTGCGAGCTCATGGAAGACTGGTAGTTCGGCAAGGAGCCGTACTCACGTGCCAACCCTTCGCCTGTGGTAAGTCAAATCTTTTGCCCTCTGTTTTTCTTTATAGCCGAATCCGACTTCTGATCTTCTTGGTTCTTCGAGTCAGAACCCCCTTATCCAGCCTGCAGCCGGCGCCACGGGGCCGCCCCACGAGTTCGCTCCAGACTGTGCGGAGAGCGACATCGACGACCCCGACTTGGGGGCGGCGGCGATGGAGGCCGATGCCGAAGGAGGAGGAGGAGGAGCGGAAGGCGGCCTCCGGCCCTCGGCGACCTTCGCCGACTAGCCAGAAGACGACACCGAAGGAGAAGTCGTCCCGCACCTCCAACCGAAAGCCGGCCATCCAGGCGCGAGTTCCTCCGCCGGCTTGGCCAGTCAAGTCGGCGCGAAGAAACGCCGAGCCGCGCCGAGTTAGCTCGGTGGTCGTCCGAAGAAGTTCAAAGGAGCGGCCGCCGCCACCAAGCAGGAGGAGGCGATCGTGAAGGCCAACCGCTTTCGCAAGGAGGTGAGGAAGCCGCCGCTGGTCTCCGCGTAAGTGTTCACCACCTTTATCTTGTTTTCCTCAACGAGTCTTTTCTGAGTCTTTATACTTCCTTCTTTGCTTCAGGGCCCCTCTTTCTCTTGAGAGGGTCGTCGTCCCCTCAGTCATGGGGTCGGCTGAGACGTCTGCCAACACTCAGCGAATTGACCCCGCCGCCGACCTCCGGGAGACGACGGAGCGCAACGCACGGGAGAAGCGCGACGAGGAAGAGGCCGGCCGTCTGGAGAAGGCGGAGGCCGAGAAGGCGGCGGCCTCTGCCCAGAAGAGGCTGGAGGAGGCCGAAGCCGCTGCCGCAGCAAAACAGCGGGCTGAGGAGACCGCACGCCGCTAGTTGGCGTTGCTTGTCGTCCCGCTAAACTCCGCGCCGCCGCCCCCGGAGTTCACGGGGCAGACTAGAGAAGTCGGCGGGGAGCACTCCATCATGGAGAAGGACGGTGGCGAGGCCTCTGCGTAGGGCACGGCCTCGCCGCCACCGCCGCCTCCGCCGCATGGCAAGCATTCGGCGGGCCCTCCAGTGCCGCCGGCTGAGGACGAGGCGGTGGCGAGGCTGCTTCTTCAAGTCGCCTCACCGGCGCGCCGCTGTCTTGCGACGGCGGTCCCGGCGCTGCGCCCCTATGAAGCCGGCGCCGCCAGCTCGGCCATTCCAGATGCTGAGGCATCAAGTGCTGCGCCTACTGGATGGGTGCGAGGAGGCGGCGACGGTCCGCTGAACCAGGCGCTCCTGGATGTGCAGGCGAAGCTGCGAGCTGAAGAGAAGCCATCCAGGGCTGCACTAGGGCGCATCTGGCGTCGCGAGCGTCTATCCGGGTATGTTTTTCTTTTTTGACTTTGCCTTTTCTCATTCTTCTCTGTGGGGGCGCGCCAGCGCACCCACTGGGTGTAGTCCCTGAGTTTCGGGCCGGCTGCTGCGCAGGCAGCCCGGAACTCAATCTGGCGAGTTCCTTATTTTTGTCTTTGTCCGATTTTTTTATCACAGGAGTATCACAACCTCCGCGTCACCGCCTTCAATCGTAACGTTGAGCGGCTGGAGAAGCGGACTGCCGACTTGTCGGAGAGCCGGAGTAAGTTCTTCTTCTTTTTCGTGGGGGCGCACTGGCGCACCCGCGGGTTGTAGTCCCCGAGATTCGGGCCGACTGCTGAGCGGTCGGGCCGGATCTTCCCGGCGACCTTTGCTGCTGACGACTTAACGTCTTTTCTCTTTGTTTTTTAGAGGCCAATGCCGCTCTTCAGGAACGGTTGGGCGAAGTCAGCACGGCCCTTCGTGCCAAGGAGGAGGAGTGCGGCAAGCTCGCCAAAGAGCGCGACTTGCTGGCCAAGCAGTTGGCGGAGCAGAAGGAGCTGCTGAAGGCGGCTCGGGATGAGGCGGGGAAGAAAGAGACCGCTCTCCTGGCCGAGTTCCAGATGGAGCGCTCCTCCTGGACTGACAGGGAGGCGATGCTGACTTCCGGCTTCCACGAGATCGAGGACATTGTCGATGGTGAGTTTCTTTGCTTTCTTTCTTTGAACTGCCGACTACAAGCCGAGCCGACTTCTGATTCTTTCTTATGCTTCTCTCTGTTTTGGGAAGACTTCTTCCCTAGCCACTCGCAGGCGGTCACCCGAGCTATTGAGGCTGATCGCGAGGTGCGGAGGGCTAATGGCGAGGAGATCGCCGCCAACGCCCCCCTGACCGTCGATGAGCAGCTCCTGAGCATCGATACCCGTCTACGGCCGGCCCATCAGCTGCTGCGCCGGCTTCAACGCGCCGGGGCCCAAGCGATCTCCACCCTGTGGCTAGGCATGCCGGCTCTGCGCACTGCCAGTCGGACTGCCGACTGGCTGGAGGTCGCGACCGGCCGTCTTGAGGCTTCGAAGGGTTCCTCGGCCCGGGCTGGAGCGTGCCGGGCCTTGGAATTTGTCAAGGCTTGGTATCCAGGGCTGGACCTGGACTGGCTGGCCGCGTTCCGGTCAGAGGCCTAGGCAGAACTGGTGGCTGTGGAAGACGCCCTCATCGAGCGTGTGGCGGCCGATCGCCGACTACACCGACACCAGCGTCTTCGTTCCCAAGCGGGCCGCGAACGGCGAGGAGGTGCCTCCGAAGTGGTTCGGGATGAACCCCGACTACGACGAGGACTCGGCGGAGGCAATCGGCTCCAGCACCGAGGAGGAAGACGAGGCGGGGGACGGAGACGGGACGGAGGCACCATAAGATAGAGCGGACGACCAATCTCAGCTCGATCGCGCCTCCAGCAACGAGCCGCGTCCGACCGGGCCAGCTGCCGCCGGAGACGATCAAGCCGAGATCGCCCAGCCGGCCGCTCCGACGCCTGACACCACCGTCTCCGCCAACCCTCCGAACCCGTCTGCCGCTCCCTAGGCTGCCGTCTTGTCTTTACTTTATCTGCTTTCATAGTCTTTGAAGAACTTGTAAATTTGCACAATTCCACTCGCGGGGTGTATCTTGAACTTGGCCAGAGGCCTTTGTTATGTAAATATATCTATCTGCCTTCTATCTTTCCTTGCTTATTGCTCATTTTGGCTTTTTCCTTTGCCGCCTTTCCATGTCGCCGCTTTGCCAGACGAACAGCCGCTCCGCGGACAGCCACAGGTCAAATGCTTGGCTACTTTAGGGAAGGCAAGTAATTGGCCTTTTTAGAGTTTTTTAACAAGTTGGATAGAAGGCGGCGAGCCGACTATTCGAGAGTCGGCTCTGCAGAGAGAGGCTGGAAGCCGGCTTGGGCCATGCATATGCTTTTGAGTCCTTAGCCATTTTTTCGTGTGTGCGCTTGTTTCTTGCTTACTCTCTGCCTACCAACAGTCACTCTGCGAGCTGCGGCTTTCTACAGGAGACGGCTTAAGCGCCGCACACTACTTGTCCGACTGCAGGAAGCATTTCATAGCGCAATACGGCGAGTCCCCGGGCCGACTAGTCGAACCCGGTGCCAAGCGGCGTAACAAAGAGTAGCATACTCGGAGGCATAATTCTTATCATACAGATAACAAAAAGGGCAGTCCCCGAGCTCGTCTCGGGGGGCCCAAAGTCTCAGTACTTTAATACAAAGGATAGCATGGTACATACTGCATCAACTGTAAAATCTTCGGAGAAGTTTTGCGTTCCATGGTCGTTCTGACTCCTTGCCGGAGTCGTCCCTCTTGCGCGCTCGAGGCTTCTGAGCGTCGATTAGGTAGTAGGAGCCGTTGCCCAGCACTTTGCTGATGATGAAGGGGCCTTCCCAAGGCGCCGACAACTTATGCTGGCCGACTGTTCGCTGAATCAGCCGGAGCACAAGGTCGCCCTCTTGGAACGATCTCGGCCTGACCTTGCGGTTGTAGTATCGGCGCAGACTCTCCTGGTAGATGCCGGACCGGCTGAGTGCCAACAGCCGGCCCTCTTCCAGCAGGTCGACGCCGTCTTGACGTGATTCTTTAGCTTCCTCTTCGGTGTACATGGTGACTTGTGGAGAGTCGAACTCTATGTCCATCATGATGACGGCTTCGGCACCGTAGACGAGGAAGAAGGGCGTGAAGCCGGTTGACTTGTTTGGAGTCGTGCGGAGACTCCAGAGGACGACTGGCAGCTCCTCAAGCCAACAGCCGGCCGAACGCTCGAGTGGTTCGACCAGTCGAGGCTTGATGCCGGACAGGATGAGGCCGTTTGCTCGCTCCACCTGGCCATTTGACTGCGGATGGGCAACGGACACTAAGTCCGGTCGGATGCCCTGCGTCGCGCAGAAACGGGCCAAGGCGCCTTTGGCAAAATTTGTGCCATTGTCGGTGATGATGCTGTGCGGTATGCCGTACCGCACCGTGATGTCGGCAATGAAAGTCACTGCAGTCGGACCGTTCAACTTCTTGATGGGCTTTGCTTCTATCCACTTGGTGAACTTGTCCACCGCGACAACCAGATGAGTCAGGCCGCCTCGGGCCGTCTTGAATGGTCCCACCATGTCTAGGCCCCAAACTGCAAAGGGCCAGGCGATGGGGATTGTCTTTAGCGCGGAAGCTGGCTGAAGCGGCTTGGAGCGGAACTTCTGGCACCCCTTGCATTTTTGGACTAATTCCTTGGCTTCTTCCAGGGCAGTCGGCCAGAAGAAACCGTGCCGAAAGGCTTTGGCGACGAGTGCTCTTGAAGCCGCGTGATGGCCGCACTCGCCCTGATGGATGTCTCTGAGAATTGCTTGGCCTTTCTCTGGCTCCACGCAGCGCTGGTAGACACCAGTGACACTGCACCTGACCAGCTCTCTGTTAATTATGGTGTAGGCTGCCGCTCGGCGTTGCACTTGCCGAGCCAAGATTTCATCAGTTGGCAGCTCTCTGTTTATTAGAAACTTGAGGATGGGCTGCGCCCATGAAGGTGCTGCTATTTCTTCGATTACCACCACCGCAACTTGGACAAGGGCGGCTGGGCTGGGAGGCGGCGGGCTGGAGCCTGCAGCCGCTTGTTGGATTGACGAAGTCCCCGGGACAACTGGCGCAGTCCCCGGGCCGGGTTCTGAAGTCCCCGGGCCGACTGGCGCAGTTCCTGGGCCGGGTTCTGAAGTCCCCAGGCCGGCTGGCGCAGTCCCTGGGCCAGGTTCTGAAGTCCCCGGGCCGGCTGCAACTATGATTTTCTTAGGGACGTCTGCTGGGGCTCTTGAGTCGGATCCGACTTCTTCGGGAGGAGCCGGCACGAAGATGGAGTCTGATTCTGGTGAAGGCTTGATAGACGGCTTAAGGAGGCGCTGAAGAGCGATGCCGGATGGTATTGCTTGGCGGGTGGAGCCGACTCGTGCCAAGGCGTCTGCTTGATCGTTGTCGTTTCTTGGCATGTGAAGGAACTCGCACCCCTCGAAGTATCCGCTGAGTTGCTGCACCAGGAAGCGGTAGCTCACCATGTTTGCCTCTTTGGCGTCCCAGTCGCCAGATGACTGCTGGACCACCAAATCGGAGTCGCCATAGCATAGGATCCGGCAAATGCCGAGTTCTTTGGCAAGCCGGAGCCCATGAATGAGCGCCTCGTATTCGGCGACGTTGTTGGAGGCGGCAAAGTAGATCTGCAGCACATACTTGAGCTTGTCGCCTTTAGGGGAGGTGAGGACGATGCAGGCTCCCAGGCCGGTGCACATCTTGGAGCCATCGAAATGCATCCGCCAATGGGTGGAGTCGGGCGCTAGCAGCAGGTACTGGGTCTCGGCCCAGTCGACGAGGAAGTCGGCCAGTGCTTGCGACTTGATGGCGGTGCGGGGCTGGTAGTAGATGGTGTAAGGAGCCAGATCTATGGCCCGTTTGGCTACTCGGCCAGAGGCGTCTCGGCTTCCAATGATCTTGGCCAGCGGGGCCGTGCAAACCATAGTGATTGGATGCTCTTGAAAGTAAGGCTTCAGCTTCTTGGCGGCAAAATGCACACCGTAGCACATCTTCTGGTAGTGGGGGTAGTTCTGCTTGGAAGTCGACGGTACCTCGCTTAGGTAATATACCGGTCTCTGGACAGGGAGCGCCTTGCCTTCCTCTTTGCGTTCAACTACAATGACTGTGCTGACTACTTGGCTGGTGGCGGCGATGTACAGGAGCATGGGCTCTTTGGGAGTCGGAGTCGCCAACACAGGGGGAGTAGTCAACATCTTCTTCAGCTGGAGAAATGCTTCATCCGCCTTGTGGTTCCACTCGAAAAAGGTGGTCTTCTTCATCAATTGATACAAAGGGAGAGCTTTCTCGCCCAGCCGACTGATGAATCGGCTGATGGACGCCAAGCAGCCGGTGAACTTCCGCACATCTAACAGTCGGTTGGGTACTTCCATTCTCTCGATGGCCTTGATCTTCACGGGGTTGCACTCTATGCCGCGTTCAGAGACCAGGAAGCCAAGGAGTTGGCCGGCTGGTACTCCGAAAATGCACTTCTCAGGGTTGAGCTTGATCTGGAATCGGGCAGGTTCTCAAAGGTTTCCTTGAGGTCTTCCAGCAGCGTCCCACGCTTCTCCGTCTTCACCACCACATCGTCCACGTAGACGTGGGCATTTCTGCCGAGTTGCTTGAGGAGGCACTTCTTCATGCAACGCTGAAAGGTGGCGCCGGCATTCCTCAAGCCAAACGTCATGGTCAGGTAGCAGAAGGCTCCGAACGGCGTGATGAAGGCGGTCTTCAGTCTGTCTGCCGGGTTCAGCTTGATCTGATGATATCACGAGTATGCATCTAAGAAACTCAACAGCTCGCATCCGGCTGTGGAGTCTATCACCTGATCAATTCTTGGCAAAGCAAAGGGGTCCTTCGGGCAGGCTTTGTTGAGGCTTGTGTAATCGATGCACATTCGCCACTGCTTGTTTTTCTTCAGTACCAAGACCGGGTTTGCCAACCACTCTGGAAAAAAGACCTCCATAATGAAGCCGGCTGCCAGGAGCCAGGCTATCTCTTCTCCAACAACTCTTCTCTTCTCTTCTGACAGGCGGCGCAAGGGTTGCCTGACGGGCTTCACATCAGGTCGGACATGTAGCTTGTGCTTGGCGAATTCCGTCGGTACACCTGGCATGTCTTTAGGGGACCATGCGAAGATGTCTCGATTCTCACGGAGGAAATCGACGAGCTCGCCTTCCTATTTGCTGTCAAGGTTTGCACCCATGACAGCGTACCTCTCTGGGTGCTCTGGGTCCAAGGGTATCTTCTTAGTCTCTTTGGCCAGCTTGAACGAACCCTCAGCTTCCGACTCCTTGGGGTCAGGCGACATCTCTGGCTGCTTTCCGGCCATCGCCACGACCCGATCAAGGAGCCGCTTCTTAGTTGCGATCACCAGGGACTCGGCCAGCCGACTGCTCTCAGCTGCGCAAGCAGATGACTTCTTGTAGTCGCCAGTGATGGTCAGAATCCCCTTGGAACTCGGCATCTTCATCTTGAGGTAGGCGTAGTGAGGAACCGCCATGAACTTGGCCAGTGCAGGTCGGCCAAGAAGGGCGTGGTATGGGCTTTCAAGGTCCACTACTTCAAACCAGACTGGCTCTCGGCGGAAATGATCTTTGTCTCCGAAGAGGACGTCCATCAGGATCTTGCCGATTGGTGAGCAGGAAAGGCCGGGTACAATACCATGGAACACAGTCTGGTTGCTCTGCAGCTGTCTTTGCTTGATTCCTAGCTTCTCCATAGTATCTTTGTACAGGATGTTGATGCTACTGCCTCCGTCTATCAGCACTCTCAAAAAGTGGGCGGCCCGCCTATCAGTGGCCAAGGTGGCACCTAGGACCAGGGCATAGGAGCCCGGATTCGGCATCACCTCTGGGTGATCCGCTCTGCTCTAACTGATAGGCTTCTCGGACCAATGCATGAACTCTGGAGTACTTGACGCCACCGCATTTACTTCTTGCTGCTGCAGCCGTCTGCTACGTCGATCATCTGCCACACTGGTGAACACCACATAGGCTCCATGCTCTTCAGGGTACTCATCTTGTACTGCGCCGACTGGCCGAGCAGCCGGCTGCTGGGGCGGCGGTGGAGGCGGCGGCTCAGCAGGAGGAGGGGGAAGGAGGCCGTCTCCTTGGCGATTCTAGTGAGCCAGTGGCACTTTCGGGTGGTATGATTTGACGGCTTCGCGCCACTGTGGAATTTGTAGGGACCATCCAGAGTCTGCTCATAGGAGAAGGCCGGCAACCAATTGGATTTGCCGCCTTTCTGCCGTTTGGCCGGAGGCTGCCCCTCCGGCTGTTGATCTTCGACTGTTGCAACCTGCCGACTGCTGGAAGTCGGCTGTTGGGCCTTGCGTTTGTTGTCGCTCTATTGTTGTCGCCGACTGGTGTCTCCAGTTGGGGTTCTGGGAGCCTGAGGGGCCACTTTGCCAGCCGCATTGACTTGTATCTCTGTCTTCATGGAGGAGTCGGTTGTGGCGTATTTGTCTGCTATGACCAGCAGTTCGTCGAGGGTTTCTGGCTCGTCGCAGAGGAGCTTGTGCTTGAGGAGGGTGCCTTCTCGGCACCCGGTAGTGAAGTACTCGATAGCCTGCACCTCGTGCACGCCCTCGCAGGAGTTCCGTAGCTCGCCCCAGCGCGTGAGGTAGTCGCGTGTTGACTCATCAGGGCCTTGCACGCACAAGGAAGCTGGCGCAGCTTGGGAGGTCGCTTGTACGTGCTCGTGAAGTTGCGGATGAAGGCTTCGGTGAAGTCGACCCAGCTGTTGATGCTGCGGGGCTTCAGACTCTTCAACCATGTCCGGGCCGTGCCCTGGAGCATGAGTGGAACATACTTCACGGCAACTCGCTTGTTGCCGTTCGCAATACTGACGGCCGTGGAGTAATCAATTAGCCAGTCTTCTGGCTTTACGGAGCCGGTGTACTTGGGTGTGTCTCGGGGGAGCGTGAACCCTTTGGGAAAAGGCTCGTCTCGAATGCGGGGTCGAAAGCAAGGCGGACCCAGCTCGTCTTCTTCTTCCAGTGCCAGGGATCGGTGGAGTCGTTCGATCCGATGGCGGGCGTCATTTTCTCTGACTCCCTCCCGGCGTCCAAGGCGGCCAACGAGAGTCGGATGCCCGACAGGCGGCGGGGAAACTCGTTGTTCTCTTCTTGGTGGGGGAGGCAGGTAGTCGTCTCGCCGCTCCACTGCTCTCGGACGGCCGTCTTGGTCGTGCTCGATGGTGATGCGAGTCCGACTGCGACTGACAGCCAGCTCTTTTTCTTTCCTTCTGTGGACTCCGCCATTCGGCGTCCGAGATGTCGCGCCTTGATCTCGGCGGGGAGGCAAGTCGTCATTTGGTTGCTGCAGCGCGTCCGTGCGGCCGCCTGCCGCGTTCTGCGCAGCAACCGCGTCGAGGAGCTGCTGGACTCGCTCCGTCATCATGTGGCGCTCTTCGCCCTCGAAGTTCTTCAGCTCGTCAGTCGCCGCTTGGGCGGCACGGATGTTCTCCGCAAAGGTGGCGTATACGGGGTGATTGGCCCAGAACAAGTCGGCGATGGTCGCGCCGCGCTGCCGGACTGCGCCTAGGCGGCTAGGCCCAGTCGGAGCCGGCGAGCCGCCCACGGCGCGATCCATTTCGCGCTGGTAGGCTTCTGACAAGCGCCTCATGCTCGCCAGCCTCTTGGCGCCTTCGATGATCTGAAGGCGGCGTGTCTCCAGCGTCTCGGCGTCTGCGTCCTCTGGAATGGGCGCAGTTAGGTCTTGCAGGGCCGCGGCGAGCGGGTCTGAGCTTCCTCACCGGAGCGCTCATCGTGACTGATGACGAGCACCTCCGTGACGGCGCTTCCGCCGCTCTCCTCGTGAGGAAGCGGCTCGTCGTAGACCACCACGTTGGTGGGGAATGTGTCAAGTGACACGGCGTCGGAGTCGACCAGCATCGGGTCGGTGGAGCCTACGGACTCCAAGTCCACGGCAGGCTCGCCGGCGACGTGGATTTGGTCGAGTAGGCCCGCGAGGAGACTCTCGGGGCCACCCGCGCCTGCGTCGGATGCAGGCTCGTCGGAGAGGCGAACCTCGCCGACAAGTTCGGCGAGGCTGCTCGCTGCACAGGCGGCTTCGGCGCCACGCAGCGCATCGATGCAGACTCCGTCTGGCGAGCCTGGCTGGCTGCGCTCGCCAGGGAGGAAGAGGGTTCCCGTCCAGAACAGATCTCCGGATGATGGTGCACCAGGCCCCACAGTGGGCACCAAATGTCGGGGGTTGGGTGCGACATATGCCAAAGGATGGCTTATCATGGTGGGGGCGAGTAGAACGTCGCCGGTGCCTGGAAACGGGATGAGGCGAAGACATGCACGCCGGCGGATCTTACCCAGCTTCAGGGCTCTCCGAGGAGATAACACCCCTACTGCTGCTCTGCGGGGTCTCCGCATGATCACTAAGGCAAAGTGAGTACAAGGGTGCTCCTAGAGCTGTTTCTGGAGGTAGGAGAAGGCAAGGCTAGCTCTCTCCCTCCTGTGTGGTCTGTCTAATGCTACTGGATGCGAACCCTTTGCATGGGTGCCCTGGGGGGTTTATATAGGCCTACCCCCAGGGGTACAATGGTAAAATCGGCTGGGCGCGGGTCCCTGCCGTCTATCTCTCAGGCGCGTCTTCTCCGCCGACTCCTGGGGCCCGCCGACTGGCCTGGTACGAGGGCGTCACCCCGTGTCCGCCGTGGGCAGGCCTTGCCGGCTGCAGATTACTGTAGCCGTGCTTCTAATGACGCAGGCTTGGTCATGGGGTCATGGCAACAGTGCCACCGCCTGTTGGGTGATCACTGTTGCCATTCCACTGTCATGTCTGGTTAATGGCTGGTGGGGCCCGTGGGAGAGGCCGGCCGACTCCAACGGGCCGACTCCCAATGGGTCCGACTCTCGGCGCTCTCGCCGTCTTCAATACTCTCGCTGACTGGTAGGCCCCGCCGTCTCCGGGCCGTACAGACAGGAGGTCGTGGGTACAGGGCCCCGCCCCAAGGGCTGATGTCAGGGCTGGCATGGCAACAGTGCCGCGCCGAGTGGATATCTCCGCGAGTACGGCGCACTGTGGCCATGCTTGCCTTTAATTACCGGGTGGTTGGAAGTCGCGGGCTGACTCCCCATAGTCGGCCTCTTCGGAGTCACCTCTGGGACTCGGCTCGGATGGGAGTCGCCTTTGGGACTCGGCTTGAACGGGAGTCGCTCCTGGGACTCGCCTCGTCTTGGAGTCGCCTTCTGGGACTCGGCTTATCTTGGAGTCGCCGCATGACTTCAGGGGCGCAGTCCGCCCCGACGTCTTGAAAGGTTCTGGGACTCGGGTTAGCCTACCCGTGGCCCATTACTCCGACAGCATTAGTATTAACTATGACAACCGTTAAATACGGCATTACTTTGGGACGGGAGAGTAGCGGACCAGGATAATTGCATTTCTAACAAAAAGAACCAACTTATCTTAATGGGAAATTTTAGCAGGACATGTAAAGAAGTGTCATTGATTCATATTACTGGAGGCATTACATTGAAAACAACATTGGTTTAACGTGTCCTTACTTTTAATAGTGCGACTGCTACATTTTACCAGTGGCATTACATAAGAGTGGCTCGGGGCAACAAACATCAGAACAGGATATCTGGGTTGGTCCCATTTTTGTTCGGTATAGCCACCTTATACCATGTGAGGCTAGCAAATCTAGTTCTGGACTTACTCTGTTGACTTGTCCCCTAGTCCCCACTTTCTTTCCTTTTTCAACCAATAGATCGGGTTTATATTGAGTTTGTACTGCGTTTCCCTTTATTTCCCTATTAGACCTAGAGACCAGTTGGATAGCTAGTCTCTGCTACTTTTCGCCCCCATTATTTCCTCTTTCAACCAAGTCCTAGATTCAGGTAACAAATCCTCCCCCACCCCCACCCCCTTTCTTCCTTGTTTGAACCAAGTAGTACTAGATTCGAGTGCATGAACTAGTTTTACCTCTTAAACGTAAAAAAATTAGGTGGTTTTCGAACAGCCAATCGATCCTATCTACGAGGGGGCCTCAGAAATAGTAAAAGTTACAAATGCAGCGACATCAGGAGCTCGGGAAGTAGAGCAAGGCTGGTTTCGAAGGAAGTTATACCTGATGGTCGCGGGGATGTCGCTAGGTGGGCGGCGGGAGGCCGGATCTGCCCACACTACGGCAGCAAGGAAGAAGGGGTCGGAGGCCCTCCCTCGCCAGCGGTGCTTGGGAGAGAACGACAAGGCAGGCTTATCAGGACGCGCCCAGCAGTGGGTAAGAGCCGTCGCCGAGGATGACCGCGTGAACGTTGCACCTTCTCACCTTCCCCGACGGAGAGGATCCGGCTGGATCTGTGACCAGCAGTGAGCAGAGAGAGAGAGAGAGAGTGTGTGTGTGGCCACTGCTGTCATGTTTAGATCTGGAGAGACCGAGACAGTGTGAAGAGAGCAACACTAGCAAGCAAGCACGGAGGCTCCTGCCTATATAGTGGAGTAGTACTTAGTTTTCTTTTGTCTACCGGAGCTGGCTTGACCTCGTAAATAACTGTCGAGTAGTCTTCATGCACGTGGCCCGGAGGCGCAGTTGTCGTCATTTTGATCTGAAGCGCCGGATTATAACATATAACACAAAAAAATGCCACATGACAAGAAATCATAACCTCACTGCCCAAAGGAGACAACATGAATCCCGACGAACAAACTAGACGAGGAACAAAGCTCAAATTAAAGATAAACTCGTAGAAAAGGGGTCCGTCGATAGATTTCCTAATTAACATAGCCGGCTTGACCTAGATGGCAGCCGAGTAGTCACTGTTCGTGCATGTGCCCCCAATGACTAGCCCAACTCAGTTGTCGCTGTTTAACCCTCGTAGTGATCCGAAGCACATAACACATAATTTTGCGAGATGACAAGAAACCTTTTTTTAGATTTCTCACCACAACTACAGCCATGTACAACACAGCCTGCACGATATGTAGATGATAGCCAATCCAGGCGTGTCTGCTGGAGTCTGGTCACATGCATGGACGAACTGATCTTCCGTGTCTTGCAGGGATCATCCAGGCACCAACGTAGTACAACACTTCTCTAGTACTATCGCTCGTCTCCCTCTTCTATTAAGTCACCCGACTTGCGGGGCCGGGGAGTGTGCCTATTATCGGTTCTCAATTGTTGTCCCACATGTGTGTGTGAATGCAATATGACGCGCGTTCCATTCGGAGAGCAGCGTGCCAGACCGACCGACCGTCTGGGGTGCAACGCGAACGCGACGGGCGTGCTGTATACTCTGTACATCTGTACCGCCATTTTCTAGACGCTTTGCTCCATGGCGCGGGTGCAATCCATGGATACAAAATTAGTATATTGTATACTATTTAAAAGTCGAGGGCGGGGCTTTTCCTGCCCGGCAGGCGGCGGCACAGTTCTGCCTAGTCGGTTCGACAGAGACGCGAGAAGACGAGGGAGTAGGCTGCTGCAAACATAGGGTTGTGTGATTTGACAGCGAGTTACTGTTGGACAGGTGGGTCCCCGTGATTTGACTTGCCATTATCATTTTAACTGCGGTGCTACCACCGGCGTGAGTCTCCCGATTCCTAACCACCTCCATACAGGTGCCTCTCCCAATGCTCCACCATATAGTAGTAGAGGCTGGCTCTTGCATGAGAGCCCACTTCTCCACTTTTTCCTTGCCCCTCTTTCCTCCACATATGCAAAAAATGCCATGTAAAGTGCACTATTGTACTTACTTGCTCCTACGGGTGCTTAAGCTTGCCACATAGGCATAAAGTCTGATGTGGCAAGTTAATCAAGAAGAGAGAGACTAGTTTGGTGACCCACGAAAGAAACGGTGCTAAGCACGTGTGCCTAGGTGAAAAGACAATTTTGAGTCTATAGCTAATTAAATGAAGCAAACTTAGCAACACCATTTCATTGGAAGAGGTCACTCCTTGGCAAATGCAATAAATACTAGTACTCCCTGTGTCCCATTATATAAGAACGTTTTTGACACTACACTAGCTAGTGTCAAAAACGTTCTTATATTATGGGACGGAGGGAGTACGAAGAAAGAGATAGAGAGGAGTAAAAAAATACACTTATAGCCAACCTTATAGCCAACCTTGTTGTAGTATGAGTGACTAAGTGATGACTATGTATGACATGCCAACATCAGATAGCCTAACGCACCGTGTTAAATCTCCAAGGGCGCGACCGCGCGAGCGACGCGACGGTCGTGGTAGGCGCGACCATGATACGGGCTGCTGGCAGCCCTTGGATCTGAGATCAAACGGTCGCATGCTAAGTTGCTGAAAATTTTAAGAATAACCCTCCAGGATAGGATATTCACCCATAGGTCTAGAATCACGCCATGCAACCGTTCGATCTCAGATCCAAGGGCTCTCGGAAGCCCGTATCATGGGAGAATGGAAAGCCACTACCTTGCCGTTCGCACGCTGGCAGTTCGCTCCTACTCGTCCCCGCACGTCCTTTAATACTACGGTGGTTCGCTCCTAGTCGTCCCGTCCATTCACATTACGGCAGTTCCACTAATCCTAACCCTCCTCCCAAATCCATGGCGTCCCAAATCTCCCCGATCGGCGGTGAGTACAAGGTTAGAACCATCACCGGCGATGAGTTCGACGTCATCTACACCCGTACTTCCGCGACGGTGAAAGGATGCCTTTCTCGCTTCAGACGCATGTTCGAAAACTCACATGATGAGTGGGTCGCTGGGCTAGATGTTGAGTACACCACAGTCGTGGGACAAGAGAAGGATCTAAAGGATGAAGAGAGGAAGAAGCCCGCCGTGATCCAGGTTTGCGTACATAACGTTTGCTTGGTCTACCACATATGCCATGCCGATGTTGAGTGCCAGGATTTTAAGAACTTCCTCGAGGACAAAATAGTCAAATTCGTTACTGTAGACTTTAAGAACGACAAAGAAGTCCTGCGTCGGATAGGCCTCGTTGTAGGCAACCCCTTCGACCTCCAGAAGAATCGGCTGGTGCCCTCTCGTCAGCCCTCAATGCTGACCCTGGCAGGAGCCATGGTTCATCCTTCGTACCGCAAACTGGAGAAACCTCATTACACGTTTCATCGTCATGCATGGCAGCAGAATGTACTAGATATAGACCACATCCACTACGCTGCAATGGATGGCTACCTTTGTTTCAATATCTACAAGGGTTGGATGAAGAGCAACAGCCAAGTTGGCGGTTCAAGCAAAGAAGTATCGGCCAAGAGGAAGAGGGACAAGGACGAAGTCGAGGACGTGGACGAGGACTCCGAGTAAGGTGGCAGTGTCGTTGCTCATGGCGGTTCTAAACTTCTAATGCAGTGTCTACCGGATTAGTTGCATAGTTTAATTTCAGGTGTGCTTAGTTTAATTTGAGGGGTGTGTTGTGCTGAGCCCCCAGCAGAACTATGTTATGTTTCTTCTCGTTACTTTAACTCTTCAGTATGTACATACTAGTACTAGTATTTCTTTAATAGAATTTAGCACCCCAATTAAGCACGTACTAGCTTTTTTAATAGTACTATATGCATAATTTGGCGACGAGCGCTCTCTATATGTACCACCTTTTTTTAAAATTTCAATTTTTGCTCCATGGCGCAATCCATCGATAGTGGAGTACTACTGTACAAAAGTATACATTTTTTAAAAGGCTAGCGTACTGTTCATCACATATATATAGCCAGTTAAATTCTCAACCTAGAACGACGTGCATGCCATGTAGTAAACCGATCCGGAGGAAGTATAGTAAAAATGAGGTGATTTTACCGAGCGATCGGCGGGGGAGCATGGCCTGTCATGCGGTCCCACGTGTCATGATGTACCAAGGCGATGCGCGTGTCCCTCTTGAGGCAGAAGCAATACTAGTACGTGGTTTGAGATGATATCGAACCGAAGTGTGAAATAATGGTTGCTTCGTCCGTCTGGGAAGGTGCGGCATTGTGATTTGACGTCTCATTGCTCATTACTACTACTGGGCCGGTACGAGTGGGGTGCGTCCCCCTGCTGTTCTGCACTGTTATTTGGTGCTTGACACGTCGACCCGGTTGCTATATGTCCCACATGTCGGCGACAGGAAGTACAGAATTCATGAAAGGGAGCGTCGACGGAGGAGTATACTACAGAATTCATGAAAGGGAGCGACTTAGTTTTGGAAAAATCTGTTTACGGAGTACGTACCCACTAGGGTTTATAGGGCTCATCTAAAAAACATTCGTTTTTCCGTTTGATAAGTCTCAATTCTACTATACTAGTAGTACTAGTAACATTACATGTTGGATTTCGAGGTGTGTTAGATCACCCGACGCAAGCAGTGTCAAGAGGAAACTAACCAATGCATGTACAACTTCATGGAAATTTAGTGGACATTCATGCATTCGTTCTAATTAATGCCTCGGTAAACATAACTTCTTGAGAAAAACGAGCGTACTGTGCAAACTACGAAATTAATTCGACCACTCACCGTCTACCTTGGTTGGAGAGATTTTGAAATTGAGCCATAAACTGGAAAGGCTCGATTACTATTTGTGGCCTTGTATAGATGCAAAATGTATTTTTTATAGTGGCCTTGTATAAGTAAATGGAGGGAGTACTAACCAAAGTACGTACATAGTAGGGACGAGGAGTAAACGGAGGGAGTAGTAAAATTTTCTCCTAAGTGATGACTAACCTTATAGCTAACCTTGTTGTAGTATGAGTGACTAAGTGATGACTATGTATGACATGCCAACATCAGATAGCCTAACGCACCATGTTAAATCTCCAAGGGCGCGACCGCGCGTGCGACGCGACGGTCGTGGTAGGTGCGACCATGATACGGGTGCTGGCAGCCCTTGGATCTGAGATCAAACGGTCGCATGCTAAGTTGCTGAAAATTTGCAGAATAACCCTCCCGCGACAACCGGAAAATTTCCTCTCGCGGGCCGGAGTAGGTTTCTCGGTTTGCATGCGGGTTTAATGGAGGCGAGGAGGCGTGTTTAGCCGGGGGTGCAGTGGACGGTGCAGTACTATTCGATTTGACAACTACAACTAGTATATTATAAAAAACAAAGAAGAGTAGTAGAGATAGAGATAAGAATAGAGACTAGGGAGGAGCACCGTCTACTGCTTCGTGGGCTACTCCTGCGCTCCATTCAGTGGCCGCAACGTCCCCTACAGCCACTCCCTCCTGCGCTCCATTCGGCGGGCGCTGTTGACATTTGGGGAGCGCACTCTCGCGACTGCTAGCAGCCACGACTTCACCGACGACGACTTCTTCCCCGACCTCGGCAACCTCTTCCTCAACGACATGGGCGACAACCTCAACGCCAATGGTGCTGCTCCCGTTGCACCGTATGTGTTTCTGTCCTTCCTGTTCGAAATCGTGGTAGAATTCATGTTTCTAGTCTGTGTCCTAGACTCGATATGTTCATCTACTATGCTAGTCCGCATGATTAGTTTAATCTCTGTTATAGCCGTCATGATTTATTTTGTAGTAAATCTCATAGTAACTTGCTCATATATTCAACTGGCGGAACGTCCCCTACAGCCACTCCCGTTTCATGGACGGCCTGGTCGATGCCTCCAAGGAACCCTTCGTCTACTGCTATGAGTGCCCGGTGCCGTTTTGGGGCTCGCCGGCGGACATCGTGCACCACCTGACGCAGGCGTGTGGCGATCACTACTGAACATCAAGTACGAGACGTGCTACCCGTTCACCGTGCCAGAGTCGTTGGAGGATCAGCGCCGCCTGCTAGTCTCGGAGGAGGACGGCAGGGTCTTCCTCTTGATCGTGGCCACCGGCGAGGCCCGCGCAGGCCGCCGCCACATCTCTATAGTGTGCGTCAGGGGCGACGCCGCTAACGCTGACACTGACACGAGGCCGATGTACGGGTGCATGCTCACTATTACTACCCCTCGGAGGTCCGTGGGCGGCGACACTGGCTACGTCAAGCTGACTTGGACTCTGCCGAGCTGGGACCTTACCGCCGATGTGCACAAGGAAGACGCATGGTATTATTTGACCCCCAACAATGTGCATGGGGACTCCAAGGAGGTTCACCTGGACATATGCATTACTAAGTTAAATGTTGATCATTAGTCTTCGCTCAATGTAATCCGCTGTCTAAGCATGTGGAGACTTCCATGCATGATCTTGCTCTATTGGAGTATCATGCATGAATAAAAGTGTATCCATTTATGGTTTAGTCTAGAATCTTCCATGTATGAATTTTTACTACAGTACCGGTGAAAGACTTATGATGAACCATTTCCTGCAAAGCACAATAAGAGTTATTTCTTCACAAGTTTTGGATGCAGGTTGAACAGTTGAACGCTTTTGTTTGCAAAAGATACTTTTTTATCTATTTCACCCGGATGTTTCTGAGCTCTAGAGATGAAATAATATCCGAAGAAACCTATCGATACCTGTTACACATGAGATGACCCCCACATCCTTTGTCAAAATAAACAACACCCCGATCAATGCATTTCACTCTTCCGTGCAACGGACGGGCACCTTACTTGCTCCTACAGGTGCTTAAGCTTGCCACATAGGCATAAAGTCTGATGTGGCAAGTTAATCAAGAAGAGAGAGACTAGTTTGGTGACCCAAGGAAGAAATGGTGCTAAGCGCGTGTACCTAGGTGAAAAGACAATTTTGAGTCTATAGCTAATTAAATGAAGCAAACTTAGCAACACCATTTCATTGGAAGAGGTCACTCCTTGGCAAATGCAATAAATACTAGTACTCCCTGTGTCCCATAATATAAGAACGTTTTTGGCACTACACTAGTGTCAAAAACGTTCTTATATTATGGGACGGAGGGAGTACGAAGAAAGAGATAGAGAGGAGTAAAAAAATACACTTATAGCCAACCTTATAGCCAACCTTGTTGTAGTATGAGTGACTAAGTGATGACTATGTATGACATGCCAACATCAGATAGCCTAACGCACCGTGTTAAATCTCCAAGGGCGCGACCGCGCGAGCGACGCGACGGTCGTGGTAGGCGCGACCATGATACGGGCTGCTGGCAGCCCTTGGATCTGAGATCAAACGGTCGCATGCTAAGTTGCTGAAAATTTGCAGAATAACCCTCCAGGATAGGATATTCACCCATAGGTCTAGAATCACGCCATGCAACCGTTCGATCTCCGATCCAAGGGCTCTCGGAAGCCCGTATCATGGGAGAATGGAAAGCCACTACCCTGCCGTTCGCACGCTGGCAGTTCGCTCCTACTCGTCCCCGCACGTCCTTTAATACTACGGCGGTTCGCTCCTAGTCGTCCCGTCCATTCACATTACGGCAGTTCCACTAATCCTAACCCTCCTCCCAAATCCATGGCGTCCCAAATCTCCCCGATCGGCGGTGAGTACAAGGTTAGAACCATCACCGGCGATGAGTTCGACGTCATCTACACCCGTTCTTCCGCGACGGTGAAAGGATGCCTTTCTCGCTTCAGACGCATGTTCGAAGACTCAGATGATGAGTGGGTCGCTGGGCTAGATGTTGAGTACACCACAGTCGTGGGACGAGAGAAGGATCTAAAGGACGAAGAGAGGAAGAAGCCCGCCGTGATCCAGGTTTGCGTGCATGACTTATGCTTGGTCTACCACATATGCCATGCCGACGTTGAGTGCCAGGATTTTAAGGACTTCCTCGAGAGCAACCTAGTCAAATTCGTTACTGTAGACTTTGGTAACGACAAAGAAGTCCTGCGTCGGATAGGCCTCGTTGTAGGCAACACCTTCGACCTCCAAAAGAATCGGCTGGTGTCCTCTCGTCAGCCTTCAATGCTGACCCTGGCAGGAGCCATGGTTCATCCTTCGTACGGTAAACTGGAGAAACCTCCATACACGTTTCATCGTCATGCATGGCAGCGGAATGTACTAGATATAGACCACATCCAGTACGCTGCAATGGATGGCTACCTTTGTTTCAATATCTACAAGGGTTGGATGAAGAGCAACAGCCAAGTTGGCGGTTCAAGCAAAGAAGTATCGGCCAAGAGGAAGAGGGACAAGGACGAAGTCGAGGACGTGGACGAGGACTCCGAGTAAGGTGGCAGTGTCGTTGCTCATGGTGGTTCTAATGCAGTGTCTACCGGAATAGTTGCAAAGTTTAATTTCAGGTGTGCTTAATTTAATTTGAGGGGTGTGTTGTGCTGAGCCCCCAGCAGAACTATGTTATGTTTCTTCTTGTTACTTTAACTCTTCAGTAAGTACATACTAGTATTTCTTACATTTCATCTTTTAGTTGGTATAGTACTACCACTCGTTTATTCACATTATATACGTACAATATATATGGCCAACATCATATAGCCAGCAGTTTAGTTGTCAAAGAATTTCAGGGTGCTTAGTTTTGTCAAAGAATTCCAGGGTGCTTAGTTTTATTTGAGGGGTGGGTTGTGCTGGACACCATTATTGTGACTAGCCTTTTTAATAGTACTATATGCATAATTTGGCGACGAGCGCTCTCTATATGTACCACCTTTTTTTTAATTTCAAGTTTTGCTCCATGGCGCAATCCATCGATACTACTGTTGTACAAAAGTATACATTTTTTAAAAGGCTAGAGGGCGGGGCAGTCTAGCTTGGTCGGTTTCACGAGAGGCGAGGGCCTTTGTGATTTGACGGCTCATTACTGCTGGAAGGCGGGGCCTTGTGATTTGACTGCTCGTATAAATGCGCCGATGACCTGATCGAGGAGGAGCAAAGAACCGTGCGGTATACTCAAGTTTTCCACTGGAGTAGTACTGCGACGGAGGAGCACGAAACACGGCAGCCCAGTGCCATATGGCGATAAAAAATGATCTAATTTGCTAGTCATCTCATTGTTAGCATTGTTCTATTCATTCCCTCAAAAAACAAAAACCATTGTTCTATTCATGCCTCGCAGAGAACGTGACACGTGCGGCGAAACACCCGAAGCAAAAGATGAAACACAGCAGCAAAAGAAGAAGGAAGATTATCACCCCAAATGATCTAATTCGCCGCGGAGTCGTAACTGCTTCTTCATCGCCTCCACGACCTCCATCTCCTTGCGCGTCTCCTCCGCCATCTTCTTCATTCTGTCCATGACGCGGGATTTCTCGACGCGAGCCTTCATCATCTGTTCCACGGCCGCATTACGTACCTTGACAGCAGCCGGTGCTCGATGCGGAGCTTCGCCAACTCCTCCTTCTGTTCCATGACGAGGGCCTGCAGCATCTTCATCGAGGAACTACTATTCTCATGCAGCTTCTTCCAGCCGGCGTTCTTCTCCTTCAACAGGTCGATCTCGTGGCAGAGCTTCGCCTTGTCCTCCTGAAGTCGCAGGATTTCGCCGGTCGCCTTCTTCTCCGAGGCAATGCTCTTCTTCAGCAGCATCACCAAGCCGGCGGTCAACTCCCCCTGCTGATTGAGCTCAGCGGGCATGTCGTCGAGGCTCTCCTTCAGCAACTCCGTCAAGCCTTGGATGAACTCCTTCTGCTTATTGAGGTGCTTATTGAGCTGATCGGGCATGCCGTCGAGGGATAACGACTCCAGCTCCGCCGGCTCGGCATGTTCGCCTCCGCGGCTAGGGCGCTCCTGGGAGCCATCGCCTGCCCGTGAGAGATCTTTCGAGGTCTCTGCGTGGCGGCGAGCCCTCTCTTTTTTTCCGCAGCCTTGGTTGCCGCTCCCTTGTTACGAGTAGTTCTCGACCTAGAGCTCTGCTCACCGGCCATGGCAACGACGGACGAAGAAGAAGCACTTATGAGGAGGAAAGGTAGAGTAATTTTCGGTTAGGTAGTTCCCCTTTTTATAACCTAAGTACTAGCACTAGTAGTACTAATACCTGCATAGTGGGAACACGTTCAGGTTTGGTACGTACTAGTAGGTGTGAGCAGGCTTTCGAATGTGATGGGAACAAGGTAAAGATTAATTGATGGTTTTGGTTTCGAGGCCCGAAACGGCTCCCGATGAGTTTAGCGGAACATAAATTTCAAGTACTACACTGCTCAAATGCGTAAATATTATGTTACTGTCAAAAATTGGCACAAAATACGAAGGAGACCAATGGAAGTACTACTAGCAACCCACGATTTAACTACTCGCATGCGCGCAGTGGAGTAATAATGTCTTTCTTCCGCCCTCACGTCCACTCAATTTGCATGCGCTGTATTAATTGACCATCAATGAAGTGAACGACTTTACACGCGTCAAATTATCACATGGGGTGGATCTTGGTACAAAATTGCGTCCGCCCGTGTACCCGCGTGTGCGTGCGAGGGAATGAGTGCGTGCGTGGCGTGCGTGCACATCTTCGCTTCGTGCATGTACCGCCAGTATGGCTCAGGGAGGACGAGTACATTCTTCTGGAACCAGCAGCACGTCACTGTGATCAATCCACGCAAGGAGGTCGCGACAACGCCTCCACATGTGCCACGTGGCTTCATGAACTGTAAGAGAGACACTGTGTAGCGTGCCATTGGTATTCTAATTTACGTGTTTTGCACATACTCGAAGTACTAGTAAGGTACACGTGCATTGCACGCATCAGATTTTGCAACCAAATTATGAATAAATACCACACTATAGCATGTAAGCTCTGAGTCATATATGCGTGATGTAGCCCTTCGTTTAATTCTTATAGTTCATCTCATTCAAAATCAAATTAGTTTTTATAAAAAAGCTAAGAACGCGTGAATAGGAAAAACATGGGATTATAGTGGAATGTCGTCTTGAATCCTACAGGATTGTACGAGTGTTTGATTGTGCATAGAAAAAACGCAGAATTCTTTCAAAGAGGTTTGAGTGGATGGGATGTTTCCTATGAAATCTAGTGCAAATGAATCATATGGAAAAATTCCTATGGTTTACAATCCTACGAATCAAACAACCAAGATAGGAAAAATTCCTAATGATTAGAATCCTCCAAAATTCCTTTGAGAATCCTTTGAATCAAAGAAGCCCTTAATCTATTTTATGATTCATGGAATTGTGCGTTGTAAAGCATAAAGTAAAAACAAATAATGGCAATTCAACTAGAAAAAAAGTTTGGGCAGTTATGATACGGAAGATTCTAGAACAAAAGAGAACCACTGTTGTTTTGAGGTTTGTGCATTATGCTTAAGTTCAACCATGGAGTCTGCTAGATTGTACATGTGGCAAAATCCGGTGGGGGGCTAGAAGATGGTGCGAGGGGCCGAGTGGAGGGAGACTATGAAGGAATGCACAAGTGCGAGATCGATATTTAGAGAGAGGGGGCGAACACGTGCGCTGTTGCACGCAGTGGCGGAGCCATGAAAAATAAATGAGCTAGGGGGCCAAGCATTGCTAATCCTTTACGAGGAGGGTCAATTCATGAAATTAAACCTTTTTAGCAGCAATTGTCTAATGATCACATTCATATTAGCCTCGATATATAGTGATGTTAGGGGGGGGCAGGGCCCTTACTGCCCCCTGTCTTCGCCATTGTGCACGCATCTGAGAGATGAAGCGGAAGGCATGGATGATGAGAGGGGGACGTTGGATATATAATTAATGTGGGTGTATTAGCTATTTATGTTAATCCTATATAGAGAGGTATAGATTGATCGATGTGGACTGGGAGGTAGATGACGTGGGGGAAAGAGGGTGAGACCTCACTGGATATATCGATTGATCGGTTTGTGTGGAAAACTATGAAAGACCTAGCTATATACACACATACATAGAGGAACATCGATCGTTGCGCATGCACGCGTGAGAGATAAAGAATGCCCGGTATGATGGAGAGGGGGATGTGTGTGGGTGTGTGCCTTCATGGGAGACCGACCTGAAGAAAAAGATTGCATGCGTGCGATAGATAATGCCGACTGGTAGTGTGTGTGCATGCATGCACGAGAGAAAGTTAGTGGTACAATTATAAAGAGAAGACTACTGTGTGGGTGTAAAAGAATAGGTGAGGTCATAATCAATGTAAAGTTGAATTCAAATATTTGAATAAGAGATCCTGATGTTTGAAACCCATGCATGCATGAATATAACGGAGATCTGCGCGGTGTGGTTTGGAAACGAGCATGTTGTAATGTATACACATTGAACAAGGTCAGACTGATTTGAATTTGAGATACCGATGGCAGACATCATTTGCCCATGTCGCATCCGTGCATGGACACTATTCTAATTGGAGATGATGGGCGGCTTTCGCATCACATATCTATATCTATACCCCTATATATATTATATTATATATATTTTTTATATTGTGTGCGGGTAACTTTAACTTTGAAAGATGGTCGTTGGATGAGGCGAATCCGATGGTCCAAAGATGGCAAATTTGAGCACTATTGGCCGTTGGATATCATCTAGATTCCACCAGATTTCGCCACATGTATAATCTAGAAGACTCCATGGTTGAACTTAAGCATAATGCACAAACATCAAAACACAAGCACTTCTTATTTGTTCTAGAATCTTCCGTATCAGAATTGCCCAAATGTTTTTCTACATGATTTGCCATTATTTGTTTTTACTTTATGTCTTACAACGCACAATTCCATGAATCTTAAAATAGATTAGCTTTCTTATAAAAACTAGATGATTTTGAATGAAATGAACTATAAGAATTAAACGAACATCTACATCATGCATATATGACTCAAAGCTTGCATGCTATAATGTGGTATTTATTCATAATTTGGTTGCCAAATCTCATGCGTGCAATGCACGTGTACCTTACTCTAGTCTAAATGGTGTTTGTGTGTGTGTTGTGCGTGTTGAGGTGCAAATTGTCTTTTTTTGGGTACACGTTAAGCTTGTTCTTCTGAAATTTCAAGCCGCGCCTTATTATGCCGAAAATTGAAGCTAGCGTCTCTGTCTATCGTACTGCGAAACTCCCGCCTCTTCAACCCACGCCTTGTTAGCCTGAAATATTTAAGATATATCTTTGTCTCGTTGTGCTCCGACAACTCCCTCCATCTCAACCCGCGCCTTGCTATTCCGAAATTACAACGCGCGCGAAAACTCCCACCTCCTGTGAAATCCCGACACGCGAAATACCCGTGGTACCCCTGAACCAAAAGAACCGCCTCAAATCGGTGGGGGGTACTTTCGTAACTTACCCCACATTTCGGACAAGCGCGTCTCTAAGCCATGGTTTCCCACTGCCATCCCATCTGCCCACCCATTCGTACACCGAGGCCGCGAAAACCCGCAACGAAACCCCACACCCTGCTCCGTCCGCCACCCAGCTGGAGCCTCTTCCCCGACGACGTCGTACACAGCAACATCTCGACGTCCCTCATCCACCATACCGGATGAGGATCCATTGTCGATCTCATTGTCCCGCCGGTTCAGCCACCCCGTCCTCCACCTCCAAGGAGCTGCCCCGATGTTCCCCTCGTCTTTCGCGCCACCTCCATTCCCACACCGCCGTCTTCACCTGCACCACTGGAAGAGCATCATCATCACCGTTTCCTCGGATCAAGCTGCGGCCTAATCGGTGCCACCAAAGAGGTTGTACACTAATCGCCGCATTTTCTTCTTGATTCAATCTCACGGTGCTACCGGCGCTCGGTCCCGAGCTAACACGGTGCGGCTCCATCCACGGCGGCGTCGCCGGCCACTTCCTCCATGGCGTCGCTCCCTCCGCGGTGACGTCCACATCAGTAGGAGCTGCTGCTGCTTTAGCTCTCGCTCGCGCTCCTGCTCTGCTCTTGCTCTCGGTCCCCTGCCTGGTCTGCTCTTGCTATTGCTCTTGCTCGCGCTGCTGCTCTCGCTCTTGCTCTTGCTTGCGATGCTGCTCCGATTTGGCTACACTTCAGTCGACTGAATCGACTTTTGGGTCAGTCGATTTTCAAGGGGTGGGCTCGCCAGGGTGAAGGAAGAACTAGCCGCAGCGGGGAGGGGGGCTCGCCAGAGAGGTACCCCACTATCTATCTTAGGGTTCAGGATGGGGGCGGTGGTCGCCGGGGGTGGCGGGGCGTTGGCGGGCCGGTGGCGTGGGGATCGCCGGAGAAAAAGCTCGGCACGGGGGGGGGCTAGAGGGATGGCCGGGGCGGCGGCGGACCGGCGGTGGGGAGTGTTTTCGGGGCGGGCGGGGCGGCGCACCGCCGGCCGCGGGCGGCGGGGGCTGCTGTTTGGCCGGTGGTGGCTGGCGGCTCAGGGGGTGGAGGTTGAAGATGAACCGCAGGCCCTTGATTTCGTATCCAACGGCTGCAAAATCGACTGACCAGAGATGAAAAAGTCAGTCGACCGACGTGTAGCCTCACCTTGCTAGTGCGTTCAGTTTCGACAGCAAAATTCAGTTTCGACAGCAAATTCAGTTTCGACAGTTAAGTTCAGTTTCGACAGTTAAGTTCAGTTTCGACAGTTAAGTTCAGAGATGAGCGGCTGATGTATTTTACATCTAGCACTTTGTGGTTATGTATTTTACGTCATGTATTGGAGATGCTATTAGAATTCCACTCAGGTTAACGTTGTTCGTTGTCTCTCTTGTCCTGCTTCAGCCTCGGCGTCGTACAACTCACCGGAGCTGCTCCAACGACGAAACCCTCCATCACAGCGGAGCAGTACCTCGGGCTCCATCTCCAGACGCCTAAGATCTTCTTCCCCTCCTCCGACAGCAAAGTCAGCCGGAGCATCCTCACCGGCCAACCCAATCACGCTGAGATCGACATGGCTTCGCCAAAGAGGTTGTACACTTGTTGCATCTCTTTTTTACTCTACATGTTATATATATTGTCCACTGAGCACTCGTAGTAACGGGAAATACGATTATTTTATCCTACTATATGACAAGCAGTGAGGTACCAGGCAACTTAGCTATCCGTGATGGACTCTCTTGAACGCCATCATTATTTATCTCTGCGCGTTTGAGCTGTGCATTTGTCGATGGGCCTGGGAGTTGAGCTAGTATGGCAGTGGCCTGGGTCCAAAGTAATAGAAGTAGCACAAAAACATTTTTTTAGTGTAGGATTTTCCTTGCTCAAGCCTGCCTACTAGAATCGCCAGTGCTTGAAAGGAAAAGTGAATGAAAAACATAGGAATTGGAAAGTTTCCTATGGTACTACTTTTCATGAATTTGGTGCAAAGGAATGGAGCAAAGGAAAACTGTAGGATTTGTTCCTTTAGTGTCTCCTTGAAAGAAAAACCGTAGGAATTCTAATTTCCACTTCTCCTCCTTTTCATATTCCTATTCATCAAGCACAAGACTAAGAGATAGTAGCATAATAGCATTATAACCGTACATTTTCTTGTGGTTTGACTTAATCTCACCATGCTTTTTTGCATCCTGTGATCTTCCAATTGTTGTGAATCAAACACCCAGATTGGCAGAAATCCTGTGTTTTTAAATTCTCTGTTTTGCACGTGCATTCCTATCCTATTCCTGTCTATTTCCTATCCCTGCATTGTTAGAATCCTCAAATTCAAACAAGCCCTTACTCAATTACTTCTGTTACAGATATGTGTCAAAGAAAACCTTGTGTGGTTTGTCCTGCTCCTGCGGCGCTGTGTTCCACCCCAGCTCAGCTGCTCCAACGATGGAAGGGTTCACCACAGCAGGGATCCGCTCTCCAGACTGTCTTTCGCCGCCTCAGATCTTCTTCCCCGCCGCCGGCAGCCACGACAACTGCATTACCATCATCAACTGAGCAGATGACCTTGAGGACTACACGGGTCCGCAAGAGAGGTCGCACTCTTCCGTGTCTGCTTACGTTATGCGTCGCTTAATATGATGACATGCTACATTATCGTCGTGTTCACCTATTAGACTCCGAGTCAGGTCCAAACTAATGCTGAAACTTGAGTTTTTAAATGGTTGTGGGGTACATATTGGGGCAGCAATCAGTACTATCTGTCTACTATCTGGTTAATCTCCGGTGTCTACTATGAGTTTCATGTTGGGTGCAAACAAACATTAAAGGAGCCATTATCTGTATTTTTTAACTAAAGCTATTATCTGCCTGCTATCATTGGTTTTGGGTCTATCCACAGTTTGCTACCATCACTCTGGATTTGTGCATGCACTCCTTACATAATCTCACTATGTTTTATTCCTATGCATGCCAGTTATTGTACACAATGGAACTGATCATGTAGAGCAAAAGAGACGAGCCTTGCGTGGCAATAAAATTTCATGCAGACGTCGTTCCATGGTGGGCGCAAAGGCAGCCCCCCTCCACCCATTTCGGATCGTAATCAAGAGGAAGATAACTGTTCTGAGGGGGATTCAGAAGGAGAAGACCACTCCTATTTACCCCATGAGGTCTTCGCTCTAACTTGGCATGCTGATGTTGGTAATATCATGCATATGGTGCCTTGCATTGCTTACTGTATACATTAAAGATGTCATCTGCTTAGTTTAGACATGCTTTGTGTCAATGCCATCTGTTTAGTTTCTTTATCGTATATGTGAATCATGCAATGCCATCTTGTCTAGCCAGGCATCATATATGTGAATTTTGCAATGCCACCCTGGTTAGCCAGTCATCTTATATGTGAATTATATCATGCCATCATTTTTTTATTATGTGTTAAATTTGTCAACAATTTTAGTACATTCAATTACTCTTCCTGTGCATCAGCCATTCGGCACGGTCATGGAAAAATCTGGAGTGGAAACAAGGTCTTCAGAGCAGACAATGCTATCTGACGAAGCGCATGTCTTGCTGGTTACCGATAGCTCCTCAGAGGAGGATTCAGAGACAGATGACCAGTCATATTTCCCCCCTGAGGTGCATGCCCTAACTTGGCAGGGTTATGTTACTCATATCGTGCGTATGGTATCTTGCATTGCTATGTCATTTGCTTAGTTTAGACATGCTTTGTGTGAATGCCACCTGTTTAGTGTCTAATTACCATATATGTGAATTATGCAATGCCATCTTGTTGCAAGACATTATATATGTGAATTATGCAATGTTATCTTGTTGCAAGGCATTATGTATGTGAATTATGCAATGCCATGCTGTTTAGGCAAGCGTCATATATGTGAATTATATCATGCCGTCCTTTTTTTGTATTTCTCATTGCTTTTGTCGACAATGTTTGTATATTCAACTGCTCTTCCTGTGCATCAGCCATTTGAATTGGTGATGGAGAAATCTGGAGTGAAAACAAGGTCTTCAGAGCAGACAATGCTACCTGCTGAAGCAGATATCTTGCTGGTTACAGATAGCTCTTCAGAGGAGGATTCAGAGGCAGATGACCAGTCCTATTATCCCCCTGAGGTGTATGCTCAAACTTGGCAGGGTTATATTACTCATATAATGCATATGTTGTATTGCAATGCTTAGTTTTTACATCATATACACAATATTGAATGCCATCTCCTTAGTTGACACATCATATATGCAATTGCCCTCTGCTCACTTCCTTAGTATATAAATCATATATTTGAATTATGTCATGCCATGATGTTTACATAGACAGCATGTATCTGAATTATGGCATGCCAACCCATTTTCTAAAGACATAATATAGTTATATCATCTCATCCTGTTTACATAGTCATCATATTTTAAATTATGTCATTCTATCCGTGAATTATATCATGCCATCATGTTTCCATCGACGGCATGTTTGTGATTTATGGCATGCCAACCACTTTAATAGACACATCGTATAGTTATATCATGTCATCCTGTTTACATAGTCATCATATTTTGAAGTATGTCATTCTATCCTGTTTAGTTAGCCATCATACATGTGAAATTGTGTCATGCTATCCTGTTTAATTAGCCATCATATATGTGAAATTATGTCCTGCTATTCTGTTTGCTTAGACAACATAAATGTGAATTATTTCATGCCCTGTTTTCTTCCCTACTATCCATTGCACCTGTCTATCTTACAATGTCTGTACATTCAATTACTTTTCTTGTTTATCAGCCATTTCAATTGGAGGGAGTGATGGCAGTATCTGTGGGAGTAAAAACACGGTCTTCAGAAAAGATCGTGCTACCTGTCGATGCAGATAGAACCACGGTTGTACTTGCCCAAGAATCAGCCCCACCACACATAACCCACACTCATGCAGATTGTACCCCTACCCAGTTGGACAGAGAACCAGCTACACCCCTTCTAACCCCAACCCCAGCAGATAGACACCCAGTTCCCGTTGACACAGCACCGTCTCCACCACAGAGCACCCAAACACGAGCAGTTAGTAAGGCAACTGCAGTGCCCAAATCACGAGGACCACCACTCCGAACCCGAAGTCAACGCTTAAAGCAGAAGAAGAATTGTTCTCAGGTCAGGTTCCGTAGCTATGGTTCATACTACTTTGCTCTTGCATCACTGTATTTACTGATACCAACCAATTTCAAATTTGAAGGATGCAATTGAAACTCCAATGGCGCAACAGGTATGTTTTAAACCTGTTTCTTCAACGTGTTTGGCTGTTTGCTGTTGTAACTTGCTCTATGTTGATTTCAGTTTCAATTGAATAAACAGTTATGTTCTCATGCCATGCACATTACAAGTGTTGTTATTGCTGTGTAGTTTCCCACACTTATATTCTGTCTATGCTGCTTTGTCTTAAATAGATATGATTCGAACTGTATCTATCTTGATTTGGCAACATAAACTAGAATGATATAGACCATACAGTGACCATACTACATAGATATATGTTTGTTTCATGCTGTTATCCTGTCCACCTTACTACTGAACTGGTTTACCAAAATGAGTTTCATATACTACATTGTAAACCTGAGATGTGTTTGTTTGTTTCTCTTTTAGAACGCGGATAAAATATTGGAGAAGAGTACCCTGTTATGCAATGGTAAAGGAAGTAATGCAGATAAGGTTCAAGATAGTGAGACATCCCTGTTGGTCTCCAAGAAAGCTGATAAAAACTATATTGAGGACACTGAGACAACCCCAAAGTCCTGTCTTGATGTAGTGTTCGAGTTACTGGCTACCACTGCTGGCACCAGCTCTTCGAACTCGTTGCCTGAATCAGTTCGGCTTCTTGAGTCTCAACTTCAAGTTGAAAGACATCGATCAGATGTTATGCGACAGGAAGCCGAAGGACTGAGGAAGTCCCTGCAGAATTCAGATGCATACTTTCTGGTGCAACAGCAAGCGCTGGAGGACTTAAGCGCCAAACAAGAGAAAGTTAATAAGCTTGCTAAGCATCTTGCCAGCATTATGGGTACCCAGGATATTGTTTCTTGAGCTCTTCTGAAGTGGTTTCAGTTCTGGACTTGTTTTGCTGCGGCGTTTATATGCTGCTGTGTTCCCTATATTTGCACTGGTGGCGAACTTTGATGCCCAGTGGATGTAATATGTGTAATAGCCGTGATAGCCTAGTGTAAGTTGCTTGCTTATTTATTTCCTTGTTGTCTTGTTTATTTGTTTGCTTGTAGTCAGTGCAGTTCTTTTTCTGCGGTTTGCTAGTGGCTGCAATAACCTATTTTTTAAAACTAGGCCACAATAACCATGGGCTAATATTTACTGTAGTGACACTGGACCTACGGGCCGTAGAAACAGTGGGCCTTCTACGGGCCGTATAAACAGTGGGCCTTCTACGGGCCATAGAAACAATGGGCCTTCTATGGGCCGCAGAAACAATGGGCCTTCTACGGGCCGTATCATCAATGGGCCTTATACGGGCAGTATGATCGATTGGCCAAACATGGGCCAATAACAGGCCGCATTATGGCCGTAAACGGGCTAGAGTTGGAATCGTCCGTTCATGGGCCGACCATAACGGGCCATCGTTAATAGGCCGTATTTCATGACGCTATGAAAACGGCCCAACGTGTTAACGGACCACAAACGGGCCGACTGTAACCACGGGCTGAATTTGGCCCATAAGCAGAAAATGACAGTAACGGGCCGTAAGTAAACGAATGCTGGAAATGAGCCCAAGAATAAATGGGCTCTGAGAAGGCCGAAAGATAACATGGGCTGGAAACGGCCCAACGGAATAACGGGCCCTTAATGGGTATAAAGTGATACACTGTTCATTACGGGCCAGTTTCACCACGGGCCGTTAATGGGTGTAAAGTAATACACTGTTCATTACGGGCCAGTTTCACCACGGGCCGTTAATAGGCCAAGAGTTACATAGGGCCTCATATGGGCCGAAAGACGTCATGGGCCATACATGGGCCAGAAGTGAAAACGGGCTGGAATCATATTGGGTGGCCTAGATGACGCTACTGGGCCTAATTCGGATAGGGCGTAACGGGCCTTGGGTTAGCGGGCTGTAAATGGGCTATATGCGAACAGGCCATTAACAGGCTTTACATGGGCCGGCCCGCCACCTTTTGACCAAGTCAAATGGGCCGGCCTTTTCACAGGAATGGGCCTCTGTTGGGCCGTGCCACGTGTCGACGTATCATAGGCGCCTTCTGTCCAATGAGTGGATGACATCTGTCCCAACGGTGAGCCGACACGTGTTTCCTCCAGCCAATGATGATTTTACACGTGGAAAATCCCCATTGGTTGGGACTGTTAATGGGTTATCGGATCCAAAACCCGACCCGATAGCTTAACGGCGTTCCGTTACGGTGGATGCCACGTGTCGGTCACCCTTGACGAAAGCACTTCTGTGACGCGCGATTTATCGTCATGGAAGTGGACACTTCCATGATGATAATTTTGGTAATGTCATGGAACACTTCTACGACAGCACAGGTATGACTATCTTGATTCTATTATGAATTTGTCATGGATGTACATGCATGAAAAAAAATGCGACCTACTGTGACAAACACGTATCATCACGGAAGTGTATTTTTTTGTAGTGGTTGCCTTGCGTAGTTGTTATGTTGCATTGTCCTAATTTTTTTTCCTATCTTCTCCCATTATCTAATATCAGATTCAGGGGGAGAAAGAGTTCATATCTAAGGGAGGAAAATCTCTGGAATTCATTGCATACCTTTATTCTTTGGGGACATGTCTATATCCAAATAGAGTACTAAGTACTCACTCACTACATGTCATCCCAATCTTGGTACTTTTGTGGTTTTCCCAATTTGCTTTGTTTAGTAGGTGTTCTTGTGTTATCTAACCCTGTTTTCTCAAGTTCACCTCCTCCAAAGCCAGCTCAAGACCACAAGGTAAGTATATGCATCACATCCATGTGCATGATGATTTCTTGTTGTTGTACATGTTGTTTGCAAGGACTCATGAACATGGAGGTACATTTCCTATATTCACATCATTTGCTCTGATGCATATAGCCAAGATACACGTAACTCATTGCTTGCTCTGACATGCTTATTATGCATTCACATGCTCTTACATTCTATATTTACATGATTGCATACATGTAGGGGGAGCCTATGCATTTTACATGTCTTTCCAAAGCTTAACATGTTATTCTTCATATATTTATCTAAAAGCTTTGATGTATGTTGTCATCAATTACTAAAAAGGGGGAGATTGAAAGCACAAGTGCTCCCTGGGTGATTTTGGTAATTAAAGTCAACATATCCCTTGTTGGACTAATATTTTCATCTAGTATATTTCAGAAAGTTCAGCAAAGGTGTGCTATGGACAAGAGGATGTGGAACCCCTTCAAAATGCTAAGGACAAATATTGGCAAAAGCTCAAGACTCTTCATTTCTATTTTAGTGATCCAAGATCACATTGAGTCCATAGGAAAGCCAATACTATTAGAAGGGGATGAGGTGTTGCTTAATGGTCTACTTGCTCAAAGTGCTTAGTGATATGCTCGACAGCCCTCAACCACCTTCTTAATTCCAAATATGTCCTAAACCTAAAGTCAAACTCGGCCCCATTGATTTGATTCATACGGCGCCACTGAGTTCACTTGACATAGCCACTGCCAGAAACCCTAATCGGTTCGGTCTCACCAATGGGATCTCGGTCTCACCGAGATGGGCTTGCAAACTCTCTGTTGTCTGTTGCAATTATTTTGGTCTCACCGAGACATGCAGTCGGTCCCACCGAGTTTGCCTAACCAACTCTCTGTTAACCTATTACTAAAATTGGTCTCACCGGGTTGAAGTGATCGGTCAAACCGAGTTTAGATTTTACCCTAACCCTAGCACATCGGTCCCACCGAGTTGATCATGTCGGTCCCACCAAAAATCCTGACGTTCACATTTTGGACTGAATCGGTCTCACTGGGTTCATACATTCGGTCTGACCGAGTTGGCTCTTTTGTGTGTAACGGTTAGATTTTATGTGGAGGCTATATATACCCCTCCACCCTCCTCTCCACAAGTGAGAGAGCCATCAGAATGTGCCTACACTTCCAGCATTCATTTTCTGAAAGAGAACAACCTACTCATGTGTTGAGACCAAGACATTCCAATTCAACCACAAGAATCTTGATCTCTAGCCTACCCCAAGTTGCTTTCCACTCAAATCATCTTTCGACCATAGCCAAATCTGTGAGAGAGTTGAGTGTTGGGGAGACTATCATTTGAAGCACAAGAGCAAGGAGTTCATCATCAACACACCATCTATTACCTTTTGGAGAGTGGTGTCTCCTATATTGGTTAGGTGTCACTTAGGAGCCTCCGTCAAGATTGTGGAGTTGAACCAAGGAGTTTGTAAGGGCAAGGAGATCGCCTACTTCGTGAAGATCTACCCAAGTGAGGCAAGTCCTTTGTGAGTGATGGCCATGGTGGGATAGACAACGTTGCTTCTTCATGGACCCTTCGTGGCTGGAGCCCTCCATGGACTCGCGCAACCGTTACCTTCGTGGGTTGAAGTCTCCACCAACGTGGATGTACGATAGTGGCACATATCGGAACCACGCCAAAAATCTCCGTGTCTCCAATTGTGTTTGCACATTGCAATCCCATCCATTTACTTTCTTGCAACTTGCATGCTTTACTTTCCACTGCTCATATACTCTTGACATGCTTGCTTGAAATGTATTGTGAATGTTTAAACTTGTGCTAAAACTCCAACTTAACTTGAAGAGTTTAAAAACTATTACTTTTGCTTGTTGAGGGTCTAATCACCCCCCCCCCCCTAGACACCTCTTCTCGATCCTTTCACTGTCTAAATGCACCATGTAATTGGGTGTGGTGTTGGGTAGTCATTCTAAAAAACGGTTGTAGTGGACAAAGAGAATGTATCCACTTGTAACATAGGAGGGGCGGTACACTCTTTATAAGCCATCACTCACCACTTAGACGGGGCCTAGTTATCTCTCCCTCTCTCTCACACAGATCTGATGTAAATGGTATGTTCATAAGAAAACAAAGAAAGCCTCTCCAAAGCACAAGATGTAGGGTTGTTATCTCCATCTTGAGAGGCATGAACTTGTAAAAATTCATGTGTCACTTGTTTGCATCTCGGTAGATCATGCTCCTCCTTCCTACACCCCCCCCTCTTCTACTATTGAAATCATCCCCATGACAACCACCTCATTTGTAACACTCTAGCGCTTGTATCCCCTCTTTGATATCAATAAGAATAGTACGTAGGGTTTTACGCTACCATGGCGGCCTTAGCCTGTATAAAAATCCTCGTGTCTTGTGCGATTCCTTGCTTGTCGAGAGATGGAGTGTTTTAGCACCTGGCCAAACTCATAAATAGAGTGTATCCTTGATTCCTGGTGTCCTAAGTACACACTCCAACAGCCACCATCGTGGTAAGCCGCCACACATTGCTCGCAAACGGCACGCACGGCACCGACATCTTGCCGGACCTAAACATCACACCCGAGACACTCAAGGGGAAAGAGGACCTACGTGTACTATGTACGTGAGTGCACCGAGCACATCCCCTTCACATCCGACTAACTCTCTTTTCCTTTCTGGTTCCTGTAAATGTCAAAGCTCTCTGCGGAGAGATTGGGAGTTAGTGCATAGTACATCCCAATCTCTCTGCAGCGTACATAGTACATCCCCTTCACTAACTCCCAATGTCTCTGCAGAGAGCTTCGGCGTTTACTGGAACCAGAAAGGAAAAGAGAGTTAGTCGGGATGTGCTTGAAGTTAGTGCATAGTACATCCACATCTCTCTGCAACGTACATAGTACATCCCCTTCACTAACTCCCAATCTCTCTCAGGTGTGATGTTTAGGTCTGGCAAGATGTCGGTGTTGTACCATGTTTTTTCGTAGTTCGTGAAGATTTTTTTAATTTATTTTCTCATAAAGTCAACCATGGATCGATCAACAATGACCAGCGAACCGGTTGGTGGGCCGGCTAACGAGGGGGTGCGCTTAGGTGTTGGTTTCCCTCATGAGGCGCTGGGGGCATCTCCAACGGTAACCCGCAAATTTCCTCCTGCATCCAACCGCGAACAAGGGAGGACTAGACCGCTGACACGGATGCGAGAGGTCGCCATCCAATCGTAATCTGTATATGTTCCCCAGCAAATTCAAATTTCAAATGTACGCTGATCTACACAACGCGTCGTATCACACTTGCGCCGGATCGCATCCCCGGTCACAACCAAAAAGAGGCAAATATGATTAGTTTTTACATACCCGAATCCAGAAGAACATCAGTCCGGCAGTCCGTGCATTTCTGCCCTGCCAGACCGGCAATCCCGGCAAGCTGCCCCGCGATCAAGGAGGTGCCGCCACCGTGTAGGCAACCTCCGCGTCCGCACCCGCCTCCGCCGCGTACTCATCTTCTGCCGCTGCCAACTCATCTTTCTACCGCTGCAACATCTGGTAGCGGACGGATTGCACGATAATTCTAGCATCGACATCCAAAGAGTTGATATTCTAGGTCAACATCTTGGCGTCCTCCGCATTGGCGGCGATATTCACCCTATTTTCCTCGAGCATGGCATTCTTCTCCTCGAGCGCCGCCTTCCTCTCTTCGATCATGGTCCTTCTCTCTTCGAGCTTGATCTTCTTCTCCGTCGCCTCCATCAACTGTTTGAACCTCTCCGCCTTCCTCTCCTCGATGTCGGAGCGCCTCACGCATGCCCCCTCCTTCTTCGCCAAGATCTCCTCAAACCTATCTGTTAGCTTGGCCGCCGCACCTTCTCGCTTTTCCCTCTCCTACTCCCACTTCTTGCCCCGTAAACTTCTTCTAACCTTCTTCGGCGGTTCTTGGATTGGTTCAGTAGGATCACCGGTTTTCTACTCGTTGACTTGGGCGGCGGTCTTGGCAATGAAAAGGTTCCACTTTGGTTTCACATTCAATTTCAACCAACAATGCATGACGGTGAAGGACTTCTTCTCCAACCTCTTGTACACCACACAAGCATGAGTAGGCTACAAAGTGAAACAATCCATATCCTTCTAGTGAGCAACAAAATAGTACATGTCTGACTAGTGATCAACAAAACTAAAGCATGTCCGACTAGTGATCAACTTACTTGCTCAGTGATTTGTGCACCGTTGGGCCACCGTGCGATGAGATTCTTCAGGTGCCCGCTATACTTGTAGACAGCCTCGTGGATGGTGTACTAAATGGGTTGTGCCTTTTTGCTTCGTGCCATGGATCGGATCAATGCTAGTGGCCAACCATGCATCGCACAACAGCTCGTCCTCTCATGTTGAAGGTTTCTCCTCTACCCTTCTTCGGATCGCCAGTTGTATCTCCCGGATCATCGTCCTCCTCCTCCTCCTTCCCCTTCGAATGTTGCTCTCCGATGGCCCAATGTTGCTGTTGTTGTGTGCCATCGTCGGTCTAGGTGTAGGACTGCTACGTGGCCATCTGGGTGTAGGACTGCTGCTCTTGGTAGTTGTCGGGCTGGGTGGGATCCGAGTCTTCCACCCGCCCGTCCTCATAGCCCCCTCCTCCCTTGCCTCCGTCGTGGATGATGTCGAGCATCTCCCTATCCGCGTCATACGCCGGCGCCCCCGCTCTGGGCATTGCAACAAACAGCATGCGGGCACCCATCTGCTCCTCTGCCGCCAGCCGCGCCCGGACGAGCGGCGCCGCGTTAACGTCGACAATGTAAGGCACCATACCGGGGGTTCTGAGCTGCTTGGCGGCATAGTAGTACGGAGGCTTGCAAGGCTCTGGCCAAGGCACTATATGTACTATTGGTGCGCCCATCTGCTGGCGTCCGCCACGACCTCCACGCCCATTGCCACCACCAGGCCCACCGACGGCCAACCGCTTCTTGAGCTTCTCCTTTACCACCTTTGCTTTGATGCGGCAATTTTGCCGCGTCTCTGAGCTGATCTTCCGAGCGAGCATGATGCTCAGATCCTCCAGCACATCTGCTAGCTCCATCTCCGATGGGTTCCCTTATAGTTACATGCTCGGCGACGGAAGGAAGGAGATGGTCGAAGAAATGAGCAGGAATTGGGCGGAGAGCAGCGGGGAATGAAAGAAGACAATGAGGAATTTCGGTGCGGAAACAGTACAGGATGCTACGAAAGCACGAGCTTCGCCTTCCTCTTGGGTGGACCGGAGGGCAGAGAAATCACGTCCAGACTACCGCAAACCGCCCCATGTTTGTCTCCGTTTTGCAGGAGAAATCACGTCCGGACTGCTCCGTGAACCGATACAGGGTTGCGAGAGGTTTGAGGGTCGGCATTGGAGATGCCCTGAGGTCTCCCTTCACATCTGAGGGCCTCTTTGATTCACAGGATTCTGAAAACACGGGAATAGAAAAAACATAGGATTGGAATGTCATGCTCATCTCCATCCTATAGGATTTTGGGTTGTTTGATTGCATCATAGGAAAAACAAAGGATTCCTTCAAAGAGGTTTGAGTGGATGCTAGAAATCCTATTGGAAGTAGTACAAAGAAATCCTTAGGAAAAATTCCTGTAGGATTCAATCCTTTGAATCAAACAGCCAACATAGGAAAAAATCCTAAGGATTATGATCCTCCAAAATTCCTATGTAAATCCTTTGAATCAAAGGAGCCCTGACTAGTTCCGCCGGCAGAGACGGTCCAGGACCAAGCCTGGCCCGAACTCTCTGGAGAGACTCAACTATACCCGGAAGAGATTCTAAAAAAAAAACTATACCCGGTAGAGGGAGAGTCAGCGGAGGAAAGCAAATTATTTGCATTAGAAATCGACTGCAGTCATAAGATGAACATGCACGCCAAATTGCTTGTACTAGAAATCGACTGCAGCACGAAACTGAACATGCAAATTTTTGGTTAAAATTAAAACAGGTCAGTTTTGTCCATCCTCACTGGTGTAGAAACAAAGCAAAATCCTAGCCATAAGCAACGAATGGTTGGGATTGGCAGCACGAAACTGAACATGCAAATTTTTGGTTAAAATTAAAACAGGTCAGTTTTGTCCATCCTCACTGCAGTAGAAACAAAGCAAAATCCTAGCCATAAGCAACGAATGGTTGGGATTGGCTGGGATTTAAGAACTGCATGCAATTCGGTCAAACCAATCAACCACTTCATTTTCAAGGGGAATGGCCTGGGAGCACTTCATTAACTTCAAGCCATCGTTAGAAGATAGTGTCTAGTAGGATAATAAAACTAGGCGGATCACCATCGACTTCTTTCGGATCATAACCAAATCAAATGTACATCATTTTACCTTGGACCAGTATTCTGACAACTGATAAAAAATAGACCTTAAATCAGAAATCTTCCGAAAAGCACAAGACAGCCATGATTAAAAAACTAGGCGTAAATATTGTTACCATAGGAGGGGAAAACCGAGCTAACTTCATCAACTTATATGACGACAGTCTTATACATATTATAAACGGAACTGAACAAGGACAGACAAGTTTTCACCACGAAAACTAAACTTACGGTCTAACAAATTAAACACCTACACTGAACAAGGGAGGACAAGTTTTTTTTGCTTCTGTGATGTTCATCTCCAGTAAATCCTTCTGCCTGAGTAGTCTGACTTCTGCTTCAGTTACTATTGGGAAAAGCACCGTCAGCTGCATGAGGCAGGAATGGTTTGGGTTGGTTCAAGGGTACCGATGAGGGTGCTTGCATCCGCACCTGATGCATCAGTCCACTGAAGGGCACAGCCAGGGAAGCTGGCACTGGAGGCAGCTGTGGATAGAAATTTCCATCCAGCGGCACTCGAGGCATTAGCATGTTCGATGGCACAGACGGGGACGCCGTCACAAGAGGCGGCTGTGGCTGGAACTGGTTATCCACCGGCATGGAGAGCCATAGTTGGTCATGGGCATCAGTGCTGAGCACTGGGTTTGTAGATTGGGCGTTCACAGAATGAACATATCCTTCAGCAAAGCAACGTTAGCAAGTCAGAATGTATAATACACCCAATAGCACGAAACTAATCAAAGCATGCACTGTTCATGAACGGATAAGGTAATGCTTTGAAGGATAAAAAATTTAATCATCAGCTGGTGAATTGGCATATAGCACGAGGTAGTCTGACTTCTCAAAAAATAATTTGACAAAATTTACACAACATATATTTACCATGCTATTCACTGTAAGATTTGTCCTTTTTGTTCATCAAACTATAAATCGAATTTGGATTCCAAAATTTGCGGCGTGCTATACGAATTATATCTATATCTGGATTTCCCCCCGGTTTTTTCAAGATTTATAGATTACGGCCGTAGAGGCCCACCGGGCAATCTTAGCCCACAAGTTATCTTAGGTTAATTCTTATGCAAGTTATCTTAGTTAATTCTTATGCAAGTTATCTAGGTTATAAATATAGGCTATAAGATTCTTTTTGGAATTAAGCAATAAGAAGATTATCTCTATTGCCCGGCTCCCAGAGGAACCGGAACCCTAGCCGCCCCTGCCTCTTGCGCTGCCGCCGCCATCTTCCTCTCCCGCGACGGCGCCCAGCCGCCGGCGCGGCCGCTCATCGCCACGCCCAGCCCCCTCCTTCCCCTACTCCCTACGGCCAAGACCGGGCAGAACCCTAGCTCCTAACACCTTGGTATCAGCTACCTGGGTTTCGACCATGTCATCGCCACCACCAATTCCGCCGCCACCGCCGCCGCCGCTGCCCACCAGCACCCCCACCGCCGCTGCCACCAACTCCACCACCGCCGCCGCCTTATCGCCGAGCGCCACGGCCTCGCTCACCCTCCCGTCGGCGTCGATCGCCCCCGCCCCCGGCACAACGCCGAGCCAGGGCCAGCCACCGCCACCCGTACAAAATTCGCCGCCATCTCCTTCCCCCATGCCGAACCAGTTTTCCCCAGAGGCCATGGCCGGCGTGCTCAATGACCTGGTGATCGCGGTCCAGGGCATCCGTCTCTATTTGGCTAGCCCGTACGGGCCGCCACCGCTGCTACCGCCGGCCGTACCCTCAGGACAGCCGGTACTGCCGTGGTACTCCGTCCCCGCGGCCATCGCCGGGGGCTACCCGGCGCTACCATCGTCGGCCGCTTCCACGCCGCCCTGGCCCCAGTGGCCGACCCTAGCGCTCGCGGCGCCAACCGCGCCGCTAGCAGCCGCCCAGGGCCCGCAGTGGCCGGCCTGGCCCGCGCCACCCTCCCGCCTCGCCGTCCCTCCCGGCGGCCACAGTGCAGGTTTTGCCGCCGCCACCGCCCAACCCTAGCCTGGGCCGGTCCGCGCCGAGCGGTCTTCCGATCCAGGACGTCCGGTTCCCATCGTCACCATCTCCGCTTCCGGGCTGGCTCCATGGGACATCGCCTCCGCCGGTTTACACGAAGGCCCGGGAGCTGTCGGGTTCCCAGTTGCAGCCCGAGGCGTCGGGTGCCACGGGGGCCTAAGCCGGCCTTCCCACCATGGACCGAGCACCGTCATCAACTCTCCGCACCGCCGAGGCAGTGGGCCATGGCGCGCCCAACCAGCAGTCGCTCTGGTTCGCCAAGATCGACTTCGCCACTTATGACGGCTCAGACGACCCGCTTAACTGGCTCAACCAATGTGACCAGTTCTTCCACGGGCAGCGCACACCCGCGTCGGAGCGCACTTGGCTGGCTTCCTACCATCTCCGCAGGGCCGCCCAGACATGGTACTACACCCTCAAGCAGGACGAGGGCGGCATGCCCCCGTGGGAGCGCTTCCGCAAGTTGTGCCTTCTTCGCTTCGGACCGCCATTACGCGGGAGCCGATTGGCCGAGTTGGGCCGCCTACCTTTCACCTCCACGGTGCAGGATTTCGCCGACCGCTTTCAGGCTCTGGCGTGTCACGCGCCAGGTGTGACGTCCCTGCAGCGGGCTGAGCTCTTCGTCGGCGGCCTTCCGGATCACATTCGCGTCGACGTGGAGCTTCGCGGACCCCAGGATCTCCAGTCGGCCATGTACTACGCCCGCGCGTTCGAGCGCCCCGCGGTGGCCATCCAGCAGGAATCACCGTCCCAGACCGCTGGGTCGCTACTCGGGCCGGATTCCGCGCAGGGTCGGCCTGCGCAGGCTTCTGTGGCACCCCTCGCCGCGACCGCGGGACGCCCGTTCCACCGGCTCACCTCAGCCGAGCTACTCGAGCGTCGCCGCCAAGGGTTGTGCTTCAACTGCGACGAGCCCTACACGCCCGGCCATGCCTGCCCGCGACTCTTCTACCTTGAGGTTGCAGACTACATTCGGAGGACGCCGTCGCCGCCGACCTTGCCGTCCCAGCTGTCAAGAATGTGTTTGACGCTGGTTAATCGCCTCGAGGAGTTCCGCAAGCACTTTCCCACCTTACAGCTCGAGGACGAGCTGTTTGTGCAGGCATGGAGAAGTGTTACGTCCGTAGAGGCCCACCGGGCAATCTTAGCCCACAAGTTATCTTAGGTTAATTCTTATGCAAGTTATCTTGGGTTAATTCTTACGCAAGTTATCTAGGTTATAAATATAGGCTGTAAGACTCTTTTTGGAATTAAGCAATAAGAAGATTATCTCTATTGCCCGGCTCCCAGAGGAACCGGAACCCTAGTCGCCCCCTGCCTCTTGCGCTGCCGCCGCCATCTTCCTCTCCCGCGACGGCGCCCAGCCGCCGGCGCGGCCGCTCGTCGCCACGCCCAGCCCCCTCCTTCCCCTACTGCCTACGGCCAAGACCGGGCAGAACCCTAGCTCCTAACACTGGAGTACTGGTACACCACATGTGCCAAATGCACCATATATGTCCCTGCTGTTAAGGCTCCTTGCTTTTGTAGATTGAGCTAAATTCAGCGTTACCGCAAGGACTTTATTTAAACTCACACGTTTGCACTATCTCCTTCCATATATCATTTTTCCTTCCTGGAGCAGCTGAAACAAACTTTTGATCAGCAATATTTCTAAGTTAAATAATGTTTACCATTCCCAATATTTTTGAAGTTCAGTTCATATGATTGTTCCACTTATTTATTTCACATGTCAATAGCAGGATACAGTTTTCAACACATGGTGACTTCAAGTCTACCACTTTTGATAATGATGCTAAAGAACCATTATGTTTCAGATTTGACCGGTGAAGAGAGCTACATGAGGCACAATTTGACTGGTGAAGGGAGCTACATGAGCCACAATTTGACTTGTGAAGACACTACATGAGCCACAATTTGAAAAAAAAATGGTCTATCATGATGAATTGATGAGCAATTTTTTCGTATATTTACCAAACTTCTTCCTAATCTCCATGCAAGCGCAACAAGAATACGAAATATTTAATACACATGAGAAATTGCGTGGTAGTGCTAGTACTGGCAAGGAGGCATCCTATAAAGAGCTGCCATCTATTACCCTGTGGGCCAAGTATTTTTGTATTGAACTTCTTTCTTTGATTCCCACCTTCATATTTGTGCTCTCTTTTCAATAACTGGCCCCACAATTGTACTTCACATGCATGCATGGCAGTTATGTGGCAGAACTACTCTCTCTTCTCCCACACAATAAATCCAACCATTTGTTTCACCTTGGCTAATTTAAAACATCCATATCTTCTAAATCATATATTCATTTTTGAAACTTCTTTTATATTTGAACTCCTTGTGCCAAAACCTTTAAAGAGAGACCAACTTTGGATATTTTGAAACAATGCATAAATTTGAACGTACATTTCACATTTCGAAAATAATCAATTTCACACTGATACATTACAATTTCATTGTCTGCAGTTACTGTTTCATAATTCCTAATCTACATTACAGTTTTCACTGGCTTGTTTCACAAAAATAACATCTGTTTCACTCTTTTGAAATAAATTGTTTCACATTTTTAAATAATCAGTTTACATCGCAAGATCACTTTCTGTTGTTGCTATTTCACAATTGAGAACCTACATTTCAATTTTCACTGGGCTGTTTCACAAAAAACATCTATTTCAATTGCACATTTCTTAAATAAACTATTTGACTGTTTTGAAATAATTGTTTCACATTTTCAAATAATGAATTTCACAATGATGCATTATAATTTCACTTTCGCTGGTTGCTATTTCACAATTGAGAACCTATATTTCAGTTTTCACTGGGTTGTTTCACAAAAGATACATCTATTTTAATTGCACATTTTCCAAATAACATGTTTCACTCTTTTGAAATAAACTATTTCACATTTCTAAATAACACGTTTCACAATTTGTCATTTCCATTTCATATTTGGGTTAATATAGGTTTCTAATGAAATAGGTTGGTTTCACATATTTCTATTGAAATAGGTTTTTCGCATATTTTCTAGTGAAATGGGTTCGTTTCACATATGGAATGTGAAATGTTGAAATTTAAAAGTGTTTGAAATGTATCCAAGATTGACCCAGTTCTGAAGGTCTCGACGCCAGGAGTTCATATATATAGATTGTTTCATAAACGAACTTATAGTTTAGATGATAAAACCAATTTAATATAGCTAAGATGAAATAAAGGGTGGGTTTATGCCGAAAAAGGCTTTCGCCCCGCTTTATAAATAAAGCAAACCGCCAAGGACACACAAGCAGAGTCAAGTCCACACACACCCACGCACCCAAGTCTCACGAACAAGTATATAGGTTCTGCTGAGGGCACAACTCAACAAGCCCAAACAGAAAATAAAAAAGGCAGCAAATTGTTGGGGAACGTTGCAGAAAATTAAAATTTTTCCTACGGTTTCACCAAGATCCATCTATGAGTTCTTCTAAGCAACGAGTCAAGGGAGAGAGTTTGCATCTACATACCACTTGTAGATGGCGTGCGAAAGCTTGCAAGGTGATGATGTAGTCGTACTCGACGTGATTCGAATCACCGATGACCAAGTGCTGAACGGACAGCACCTCCGCGTTCAACACACGTACGGGACGGGAGACGTCTCCTCCTTCTTGATCCAGCAAGGGGGAAGGAGAGGTTGAGGAAGACAGCTCCACCGGCAGCACGACGGTGTGGTGATGGTGGAGAGGCAGTACTCCGACAGGGCTTCGCCAAGCACACAACGGAGGAGGAGAGGTGTTGGGGAGGGGAGGGCTGCGCCTTGGAGGGTGGTACGGCTGCCCTCCCCTCACCCCTCTATTTATAGGGGGAAGGGAGAAGGGGGCCGGCCCCCTAGAACCCATCTAGGAGGGGGTGCGGCGGCCTAGGGGAGAGGCGAGAGGGTGGCTTGCCCCCCAAGCCAAGGGGGGCGCCCCCTCTAGGGTTCCCCCTCAACCCTAGGCGCATGGGCCCAAGGGAGGGGGGTGCGGCCAGCCCACCAGGGGCTGGCTCCCTGCCCCACGCAGCCCATGTGGACCCCCGGGAGGGGTGGCCCCTCCCGGTGGACCCCCGGAACCCTTCCGGTGGCCCCGGTACAATACCGGTATGACCCCGAAACTTCCCGGTGTCCGTTTGACAACTTCCCATATATAAATCTTTACCTCCGGACCCTTCCGGATCTCCTCGTGACGTCCAGGATCCCATCCGGGACTCCGAACAACATTCGGTAGTCACATACTAGTCTTCCTAATAACCCTAGCGTCACCGAACCTTAAGTGTGTAGACCCTACGGGTTCGGGAGACATGCAGACATGACCGAGACGCTCTCAGGCAATAACCAACAGCGGGATCTGGATACCCATGATGGCTCCCACATGCTCCTCGATGTTGTCATCGGATGAACCACTATGTCGAGGATTCGATCAAACCCTGTATGCAATTCCCTTTGTCAATCGGTACGTTACTTGCCCGAGACTCGATCGTCGGTATCCCAATACCTTGTTCAGTCTCGTTACCGGCAAGTCACTTTACTCGTACCGTAATGCATGATCCCGTGTCCAACACCTTGGTCACATTGAGCTCATAATGATGATGCATTACCGAGTGGGCCCAGAGATACCTCTCCGTCATACGGAGTGACAAATCCCAGTCTCGATCCGTGTCAACCCAACAGATACTTTTGGAGATACCTGTAATGCACCTTTATAGTCACTCAGTTACGTTGTGACGTTTGATACACCCAAGGCACTCTTACGGTATCCGGGAGTTACACGATCTCATGGTCGAAGGAAGAGATACTTGACACCGGCAAAGCTCTAGCAAAACGAACTACACGATCTTTTATGCTATGCTTAGGATTGGGTCTTGTCCATCACATCATTCTCCTAATGATGTGATCCCGTTATCAACGACATCCAATGTCCATAGTCAGGAAACCATGACTATCTGTTGATCACAACGAGCTGGTCAACTAGAGGCTCACCAGGGACATATTGTGGTCTAAGTATTCACACGTGTATTACGATTTCCGGATAATACAGTTATAGCATGAATAAAAGACATTTATCATGAACATTGAAATATAATAATACTTTTATTATTGCCTCTAGGGCATATTTCCAACAGTCTCCCACTTGCACTAGTGTCACCAATCTAGTTACATTGTGATGAATCGAACACCCATAGAGTTCTGGTGTTGATCATGTTTTGCACGCGAGAGAGGTTTAGTCAGCGGATCTGCGACATTCAGATCCGTGTGCACTTTGCAAATCTCTATGTCTCCATCTTGAACATTTTCACGGATGGAGTTGAAACGACGCTTGATGTGCCTGGTCTTCTTGTGAAACCTGGGCTCCTTGGCGAGGGCAATAGCTCCAGTGTTGTCACAGAAGAGTTTGATCGGCTCCGACGCATTGGGTATGACTCCTAGGTCGGTGATGAACTCCTTCACCCAAATCGCTTCATGCGCTGCCTCCGAGGCTGCCATGTACTCCGCTTCACACGTAGATCCCGCCACGACGCTCTGCTTGCAGCTGCACCAGCTTACTGCTCCACCATTCAACATATACACGTATCCGGTTTGTGACTTAGAGTCATCCAGATCTGAGTCGAAGCTAGCGTCAACGTAACCCTTTACGACGAGCTCTTCGTCTCTTTCAGAAACGAGAAACATGTCCTTCGTCCTTTTCAGGTACTTCAGGATATTCTTGACCGATGTCCAGTGTTCCTTGCCGGGATTACTTTGGTATCTTGCTACCAAACTTACGGCAAGGTTTACATCGGGTCTGGTACACAGCATGGCATACATAATAGATCCTATGGCTGAAGCATAGGGGATGACACTCATCTCTTCTTTATCTTTTGCCGTGGTCGGTGATTGAGCCGAGCTCAATCTCACACCTTGTAACATAGGCAAGAACCCCTTCTTGGACTGATCCATTTTGAACCTCTTCAAAATCTTATCAAGGTATGTGCTTTGTGAAAGACCTATGAGGCGTCTCGATCTATCTCTATAGATCTTGATGCCTAATATATAAGCAGCTTCTCCAAGGTCCTTCATTGAAAAACACTTATTCAAGTAGGCCTTAATGCTGTCCAGAAATTCTATATTATTTCCCATCAAGAGTATGTCATCTACATATAATATGAGAAATGCTACAGAGCTCCCACTCACTTTCTTGTAAACGCAGGCTTCTCCATAAGTCTGCATAAACCCAAACGCTTTGATCATCTCATCAAAGCGAATGTTCCAACTCCGAGATGCTTGCACCAGTCCATAAATGGATCGCTGGAGCTTGCATACTTTGTCAGCGTTCCGAGGATCGACAAAACCTTCTGGCTGCATCATATACAGTTCTTCCTTAAGATGCCCGTTAAGGAATGCTGTTTTGACGTCCATCTGCCATATCTCATAATCATAGTATGCGGCAATTGCTAACATGATTCGGACGGACTTCAGCTTCGCTACGGGAGAGAAAGTCTCGTCGTAGTCAATCCCTTGAACTTGTCGATAACCCTTAGCGACAAGTCGAGCCTTATAGATGGTAACATTTCCATCCGCGTCCGTCTTCTTCTTAAAATCCATTTGTTTTCTATCGCTCGCCGATCATCGGGCAAGTCTGTCAAAGTCCATACTTTGTTTTCATACATGGATTCTATCTCGGATTTCATGGCTTCAAGCCATTTGTTGGAATCCGGGCCCGCCATCGCTTCTTCATAGTTCGAAGGTTCATTGTTGTCTAACAACATGATTTCCAGGACAGGGTTGCCGTACCACTCTGGTGCGGAACGTGTCCTTGTGGACCTACGAAGTTCAGCAGTAACTTGATCCGAAGTACCTTGATCATCATCATTGTTTTCCTCTTCAGTTGGTGTGGGCATCACAGGAACGGTTTCCTGCGCTGCGCCACTTTCCCGCCCAAGAGGTAGTACTTCATCGAGTTCTACTTTCCTCCCACTTACTCTTTCGAGAGAAACTCTTTTTCCAGAAAGCATCCGTTCTTGGCTACAAAGATCTTGCCTTCGGATCTTAAGTAGAAGGTATACCCTACAGTTTCCTTAGGGTATCCTATGAATACGCATTTTTCCGACTTGGGTTCGAGCTTTTCAGGTTGAAGTTTCTTGACATAAGCATCGCATCCCCAAACTTTTAGAAACGACAGCTTAGGTTTCTTTCCAAACCATAATTCATACGGTGTCGTCTCAACGGATTTAGACGGTGCCCTATTTAAAGTGAATGTAGCTGTCTCTAGAGCGTATCCCCAAAATGATAGCGGTAAATCGGTAAGAGACATCATAGACCGCACCATATCCAATAGGGTGCGATTACGACGTTCGGACACACCGTTTCGCTGAGGTGTTCCAGGCGGCGTGAGTTGTGAAACGATTCCACATTTCCTTAAGTGTGTACCAAATTCGTGACTTAAGTATTCTCCTCCACGATCTGATCGTAAGAATTTTATCTTTCGGTCACGTTGATTCTCTACCTCATTCTGAAATTCCTTGAACTTTTCAAAGGTCTCAGACTTGTGTTTCATTAAGTAGACATACCCATATCTACTCAAGTCATCAGTGAGAGTGAGAACATAACGATATCCTCCGCGAGCCTCAACGCTCATTGGACCGCACACATCGGTATGTATGATTTCCAACAAGTTGGTTGCTCGCTCCATTGTTCCGGAGAACGGAGTCTTGGTCATTTTGCCCAAAAGGCATGGTTCGCACGTGTCAAACGATTCATAATCAAGAGACTCTAAAAGTCCATCGGCATGGAGCTTCTTCATGCGCTTGACACCAATGTGACCAAGGCGGCAGTGCCACAAGTATGTGGGACTATCGTTATCAACTTTAAATCTTTTGGCATCTACACTATGAACATGTGTAATATTACGCTCGAGATTCATTAAGAATAAACCATTGACCATCGGAGCATGACCATAAAACATATCTCTCATATAAATCGAACAACCATTATTCTCAGACTTAAATGAGTAGCCATCTCGTATTAAACGAGATCCAGATACAATGTTCATGCTCAAACTTGGCACTAAATAACAATTATTAAGGTTCAAAACTAATCCCGTAGGTAAATGTAGAGGCAGCGTGCCGACGGCGATCACATCGACTCTGGAACCATTCCCGACGCGCATCGTCACCTCGTCCTTCGCCAGTCTCCGTTTATTCCGCAGCTCCTGCTGTGAGTTACAAATATGAGCAACGGCACCGGTATCAAATACCCAGGAGTTACTACGAGTACTGGTAAGGTACACATCAATCACATGTATATCAAATATACCTTTGGTGTTGCCGGCCTTCTTATCCGCTAAGTATTTGGGGCAGTTCCGCTTCCAGTGACCCTTCCCCTTGCAATAAAAGCACTCAGTCTCAGGCTTAGGTCCATTCTTTGACTTCTTCCCGGTAACTGGCTTACCAGGCGCGGCAACATCTTTGCCGTCCTTCTTGAAGTTCTTCTTACCCTTGCCCTTCTTGAACTTAGTGGTCTTATTGACCATCAACACTTGATGTTCTTTCTTGATTTCAGCCTCTGCTGACTTCAGCATCGAGAACACTTCAGGAATGGTCTTTTCCATCCCCTGCATGTTGTAGTTCATCACAAAGCTCTTGTAGCTTGGTGGGAGCGACTGGAGGATTCTGTCAATGACCGCCTCATCTGGGAGGTTAATGTTCAGCTGGGTCATACGGTTGTGCAACCCAGACATCTTCAGGATGTGCTCACTGACAGAACTGTTTTCCTCCATCTTACAACTGTAGAACTTGTCGGAGACATCATATCTCTCGACCCGGGCATGAGCTTGAAAAACTAGTTTCAGCTCTTCGAACATCTCATATGCTCCGTGGTGCTCAAAACGCTTTTGGAGCCCCGGTTCTAAGCTGTAAAGCATGCCGCACTGAACGAGGGAGTAATCATCAGCACGAGACTGCCAAGCATTCATAATGTCTTGGTTCTCTGGGACGGGAGCGTCACCTAGCGGTCCTTCTAGGACATATTGTTTCCTGGCAGCTATGAGGATGATCCTCAGGTTCCGGACCCAGTCCGTATAGTTGCTGCCATCATCTTTCAGCTTGGTTTTCTCTAGGAACGCGTTGAAGTTCATGTTGACATTAGCGTTGGCCATTGATCTACAAGACATATTTGCAAAGGTTTTAGACTAAGTTCATGATAATAAAGTTCTAATCAAATTATGAACTCCCACTTAGATTAGACATCCCTCTAGTCATCTAAGTGTTACACGATCCGAGTCGACTAGCCCGTGTCCGATCATCACGTGAGACGGACTAGTCATCGTCGGTGAACATTCTCATGTTGATCGTATCTTCCATACGATTCGTGTTCGACCTTTCGGTCTCCGTGTTCCGAGGCCATGTCTGCACATGCTAGGCTCGTCAAGTTAACCCTAAGTGTTTTCGCTGTGTAAAACTGTCTTACACCCGTTGTATGTGAACGTAAGAATCCATCACACCCGATCATCACGTGGTGCTTAGAAGCGACGAACTGTAGCAACGGTGCACAGTTAGGGGAGAACACTTCTTGAAATTTTTGTAAGGGATCATCTTATTTACTACCGTCGTCCTAAGTAAACAAGATGCATAAACATAATAAACATCACATGCAATTATATAGTTGTGACATGATATGGCCAATATCATATAGCTCCATTGATCTTCATCTTCGGGGCTCCATGATCATCTTGTCACCGGCTTGACACCATGATCTCCATCATCATGATCTCCATCATCGTGTCTTCATGAAGTTGTCACGCCAACGACTACTTCTACTTCTATGACTAACGTTTAGCAATAAAGTAAAGTAGTTTACATGACGTTATTCAATGACACGCAGGTCATACAAAAAATAAAGACAACTCCTATGGCTCCTGCCGGTTGTCATACTCATCGACATGCAAGTCGTGAATCCTATTACAAAGAACATGATCTCATACATCACAATTCATCATTCATCACAACTTCTGGCCATATCACATCACATGATCAATCGCTGCAAAAACAAGTTAGACGTCCTCTAATTTGTTGTTGCATCTTTTACGTGGCTGCAATTGGGTTCTAGCAAGAACGTTTTCTTACCTACGAATCACCACAACGTGATTTTGTCAACTTCTATTTACCCTTCATAAGGGCCCTGTTCATCGATTCCGCTCCAACTAAAGTGGGAGAGACAGACACCCGCCAGCCACCTTATGCAACTAGTGCATGTCAGTCGGTGGAACCGGTCTCACGTAAGCGTACGTGTAAGGTTGGTCCGGGCCGCTTCATCCCACAATACCGTTGAGCAAGAAAAGACTAGTAGAGGCAAGTAAGATGACAAAATCCACGCCCACAACAAAATTGTGTTCTACTCGTGCAAAGAGAACTACGCATAGACCTAGCTCATGATGCCACTGTTGGGGAACGTTGCAGAAAATTAAAATTTTTCCTACGGTTTCACCAAGATCCATCTATGAGTTCTTCTAAGCAACGAGTCAAGGGAGAGAGTTTGCATCTACATACCACTTGTAGATCGCGTGCGGAAGCTTGCAAGGTGATGATGTAGTCGTACTCGACGTGATTCGAATCACCGATGACCAAGTGCTGAACGGACAGCACCTCCGCGTTCAACACACGTACGGGACGGGAGACGTCTCCTCCTTCTTGATCCAGCAAGGGGGAAGGAGAGGTTGAGGAAGACAGCTCCACCGGCAGCACGACGGCGTGGTGATGGTGGAGAGGCAGTACTCCGACAGGGCTTCGCCAAGCACACAACGGAGGAGGAGAGGTGTTGGGGAGGGGAGGGCTGCGCCTTGGAGGGTGGTACGGCTGCCCTCCCCTCACCCCTCTATTTATAGGGGGAAGGGAGAAGGGGGCCGGCCCCCTAGAACCCATCTAGGGGGGGGGTGCGGCGGCCTAGGGGAGAGGGGAGAGGGTGGCTTGCCCCCCAAGCCAAGGGGGGCGCCCCCTCTAGGGTTCCCCCTCAACCCTAGGCGCATGGGCCCAAGGGAGGGGGGTGCGGCCAGCCCACCAGGGGCTGGCTCCCTGCCCCACGCAGCCCATGTGGCCCCCCGGGAGGGGTGGCCCCTCCCGGTGGACCCCCGGAACCCTTCCGGTGGCCCCGGTACAATACCGGTATGACCCCGAAACTTCCCGGTGTCCGTTTGACAACTTCCCATATATAAATCTTTACCTCCGGACCCTTCCGGATCTCCTCGTGACGTCCAGGATCCCATCCGGGACTCCGAACAACATTCGGTAGTCACATACTAGTCTTCCTAATAACCCTAGCGTCACCGAACCTTAAGTGTGTAGACCCTACGGGTTCGGGAGACATGCAGACATGACCGAGACGCTCTCAGTCAATAACCAACAGCGGGATCTGGATACCCATGATGGCTCCCACATGCTCCTCGATGTTGTCATCGGATGAACCACTATGTCGAGGATTCGATCAAACCCTGTATGCAATTCCCTTTGTCAATCGGTACGTTACTTGCCCGAGACTCGATCGTCGGTATCCCAATACCTTGTTCAGTCTCGTTACCGGCAAGTCACTTTACTCGTACCGTAATGCATGATCCCGTGTCCAACACCTTGGTCACATTGAGCTCATAATGATGATGCATTACCGAGTGGGCCCAGAGATACCTCTCCGTCATACGGAGTGACAAATCCCAGTCTCGATCCGTGTCAACCCAACAGATACTTTCGGAGATACCTGTAATGCACCTTTATAGTCACCCAGTTACGTTGTGACGTTTGATACACCCAAGGCACTCTTACGGTATCCGGGAGTTACACGATCTCATGGTCGAAGGAAGAGATACTTGACACTGGCAAAGCTCTAGCAAAACGAACTACACGATCTTTTATGCTATGCTTAGGATTGGGTCTTGTCCATCACATCATTCTCCTAATGATGTGATCCCGTTATCAACGACATCCAATGTCCATAGTCAGGAAACCATGACTATCTGTTGATCACAACGAGCTGGTCAACTAGAGGCTCACCAGGGACATATTGTGGTCTAAGTATTCACACGTGTATTACGATTTCCGGATAATACAGTTATAACATGAATAAAATACATTTATCATGAACATTGAAATATAATAATACTTTTATTATTGCCTCTAGGGCATATTTCCAACACAAATGTCGGGCGAAGAAGACGTCTAGTCCGGCTCCGGCAGTGGCGGCGGGGGAGGCGGCGACAGGCGGACGACCATCGATCGGAGGTCGGCGATGAAGGCTGAGATGGCGCCGCGGTCCAGGGGACGGCTAAGCGGCCGCCAAAGCTGCAGGAAACCCGAGAGTTTAAAGAGAGTGTGATGTAGGGTGGAACCCTATAGCGGCGATCTTTCACGTTTGGAGTGGGATCCCTCGAAGAACACGATGAACACGGGGAAGAATGGGGAGAAATCACAAGGGGAAACACTCAAGAACAAGTCCAAATCACACATCCACTAGACAATCAAACACACAAGATCACAAGGTACATGAACAACAAAGGGAAATATACAAGGTAAGGTTCATCTCCAAGAGAAGGTCTTGATGATATCCTAGATGGATCTTCCCACAAGGGGGTCTTGATGATATCACGCGGGATCTTCTCCTAGATGGAGGTCTTGGCCTCCAATGGAGTAGTGGTCTCTCTCTCTCAAGAGTAGAGATAGGTAGGAGCAAAGCTCACCTAAGAATGAGCTATCACTTTGCTAACCCTAGAAAGGAGGTGGAGGAGGTCTATTTATAGCCCAAGGGGCGAAGGGGTAAGTGAGGGGCGAAGGGGTACACGGGCTTCGGCCCAAGTCACGCACGCAGGCGGGGTCCGGATGATCCGGATGGTGGCCCGGATGATCCGGGTGTCGGGGGTCCGGATGATCCGGGCGACCGTCCGGATGATCCGGCTTCGTCGAGCAGGTTCTGTTGTCTTCGGGCACGGTAGCCGGATCGTCCGGGAGGTCGTCCGGATCATCCGGGCTCGGTCCGGATCGTCCTGCTGGGGGTCCGGATGGTCCGGGCAACTCCAGTCCTGCTCCATTCTTCTTCTTCCTTTCTTCCGTCTTCTCTTCCACACTTCCCTCGCGGATGGTGTAGTCGTTCCTTGGCTCTTGCACTCCTCCTTGACATCCGTGAAGCTCTGACAATACCTATGCATGCACACGTAAGGAGTGCCAAGTAGTATACCATCCTCGAGAGTGTCAAGTGAGCACGTGTAAAGGAGATGATTCACCTTTGTGTATGTGAAGTAGATGTCGCACGTGTCACTTGCCAAATGGGCTCTTGACGTGGTGATGTCCGTAGGATGCTCCGCATCATCCCCTCCCCCTTGGGAAAGATCCGACCTCGGATCGAAATCCAAATCACCATGGGAAAGAGATGATGTCGTCGTGTTGAAGTGGACGATCACCAAGCATTCGTCATCTTGTAGTTCCAAATGGGCACTCTCCAATGTCGCACCGTCTTGTAATTCCTTCAAAAGTAGCAAAGATAACAAGCACTTGGAAAAACAAATGTGGTTGTCGTAAGAGCAAAACCAAGCATTCAAGAGGTGATTCACCCAACAAATGTTGTCATCAAGCATAGCATATGGTTTGACAAAGAAGTGTGGCATGGCATTTGAGCATATAAATTGAGCACAATCAAGTATATCATGGGAACAAGCATGCAAATGGGAGGTCAAGATGCAAATATATGTGATAAGTGAACAAGCATCTACCTCAAGGTCATAGCAAGCATGCATAAGGAGCTCAATGAACGGTCTATGGTAGGCATAAGAGTCATTCACGACACCAAATATAGTGAAATGTCTAAACACATGGGGCAAGTGCAAGACAATCCAAGCATAACGTGCATAGGGTGTAGTGAATATAGTGTGGCACTCAACACAATAAAAAGAGCAATTGTTCAACATGTGTGAGGCAATCAAGTCAAGCATGTGACAAGCAAAGGGACATGGCATATGTGAAGAAATGATATTGGTGCAACCAACCATATGATAGTAGCAAGTAGTCCAAGAATTGGATGCAACACACAAGGTATATATGTCATGAAGCATGGAAATGTGGCAATCATGGTAGAAAGCAATATCTCGAACATGTGTGCAAATGGTGCAAGCAACACATGAAGTATGATCCACAATATCCAATCTCAAGAAGGATGTCACCTTGAAAGTGTGCCCTTGTGCATTCTTCACAATGCCGAAGTGGAAGCAAATACGGTGTAGAAACGAGTCGTGGTAGAATGTATGAGGCTCGCTCTCAAGAGCTCGAATGGTCAACTCACGTGAAGTGGAAGTCGACACAAAGTCCAAGTATCCTACACATGCACAAAACAAAACAAAGAGCGTATGCGCATGGTAGATAAACACATCATCCATCATGATGGTTCTCTTCTCTTGCACATAACCATTAGAAGCACAAGTGCATGAATAATATGATGCAACAATGGTGATATTCAAGGCACTAGGTATATGGTGCAAAGAGGTAAGACAAGCATGCTTCACAAGGAATATGTCAAAATCTCCAAACATGTGTGAGAATGCTATGGGGGCAATCTCATGAGCAAGACTATAAGCATTGTTGCACTCAATACATGGCAAATCATCTAGCATGAGAGATGCAACACATGGAGATATATGACACGAAGCAATATGAATCATATGCAAAGCATATAGATGGTTGTCATCAACCGCATGAGATGAGCAAGTATGACACAAGAGACAACGCATGTGAGAGGCATGAGCATATATGTCATCAACCCAAGAAAGCAAGTAGTGGAACATGGGTGATGCAACATAGAAAGCAATCATAGCAATCAAGTCAAGTATGATAGTAGTGCGAAGATGCGACATACTAGAAGGAATCATGGCAAACATGTCCTTGGTGCAAATAGTGGGCATGAATAATTCACATGTCATAGCACAATCATGAAAGCAAGATATGAGGACAATAGCATGGGGCACATGATAAACATGGCAATAGCAACAAGGATCTCTACCAAGCATGCAAATACACATAGAAGTAGCATAATGATGAAACATGGGTAGATGCAAGCAAGGGTCACAATTGCATGGCAAAGGCATAGAAGCAAGCATAGCATGCAAAGTGAACACGGTAAAATGAGCATAAGGTGACAAGTGGTAAATGGCCCATAGCCGTGTGAGAGCCAAGTAGAGGAGTTGCGCGTAGTCCTTGCGTGAAGGGAACGGTTGTAAGGATAGTCCACGGGATCCCAAATCGTCATTGCTCTCAAGAGCTCGTTTTGTCAACTCGTGGGATTGCGAGGTTGACAAGTATTCATGGGTACCTACACAAAAGAGACACAAACGAAAGAAATTGTGTGTGTGGTAAATGTACACATCATCCATCATGATGTATATGTGCACGTGTGAGTTAGCACAAGATAAGCAATGCTCAAAGAAATTTGAGGCATGGTATATGAACATGTCATCCATCATGAAAGAATAGTTGTTATGTATGACACGATGGGGACACAAATTGAGCAAACAAGTATATGGCGCATCAAAAGCATGTTTATTCATGGGGAGCATATGGTGCACACAAGTATTGGGATCATGCAATGGATGGGATGGGTCAAAATCTCCTAAAATGTATGAGGAAACTATGGGGGTCTCCTCATGAGCAATATCGGAAACATCATATGGAGAAAATGGACAACATCCAAAACAATGCATATCCGAAGCTAGGTGGTCATGGCATGGCATATGAGATAAATGATGCAAAGGGAGCATATCAATATCATCACAAGAGAAACAAATGCCAATAACCATGGGCTTGTCATCTATGCCATATGTGCAAATTGGGTTTATTTTAATGGCATATGCATAGTCACTATGAAGAGATTGCAAATAAGACATATGGTTGATCTCATGCATAGCATATGACAAGTCAAGCGGATTATCAAACATGATGTGACCTAAAGAATTGTCACAAGAAATCCTATGTAACATGGCATCACAACTAATAGACTCCACAATAGAATCATCATACTCATCATAAATGGGCAAATCATCGCATGGGGAACTCATACTAGCATGAAGCATGGCAATAGGTGGATCAACATCATGCAAGCAATCAATGTCAAGAATGTCCACTAGTGGTACTAGAGCATCACCTTCACCTATGTTACCTTTGTCATTCCACTCAACTGGTTTAGGTGAGGTGGGAAAGACCAAATGATGGTCATCATCATCATCTTGATGGAAGCATGTGGGCGGTGCATCATAATCCACCATGGCCATCCTCTTGTTCAAAGGGAGGATGAAGTCATCGAGGATCGGCGCGTCATCATAAATGGGGCCTAGCACCAAATGAGAAGACACAATAGAGGTAGAGATCAAGTTGTTAGAAATGCAAATGGCCTCACGAGACCTATCAACTATCTCACTCTCTCTATGTGGTGGTTCACTCACTCCCTCAAAGTAGGTGCACTCAAAGTCACATATGGTGGAGTCACTCATCTCACTCAAGTGGTGGTGGTTGTGGCTCTCCTCACATGGAAGGTGGGGCAACTCATTATATATGGGGCTAGTGGTGAAGTCACTCTCACTCTCAATATGGTGGCAAAAGTCACTCAAGTCATCATACGTCGCCGTGGTCGAAGGGAATGTCCCATGCTCAACCATCTCGTCGTGGTCGCCGTGGATGAAGGCCGAAGATGGCACATCATCACTCTCGCCTCCTAAGATGGAAGCATCATCCTTGCTCGCCACCTTGTCACTCGCCTCCAAAGCTTGGTCCTTGAAGGTCTCCGTAGTCGAACTCATCGCCGCACCGTCTTGAAAAAGAGTCGAAGTAGACTCGGCATCATCAATATCACAAAGAGGGATGGCGGTGAAGTCGCACTTGGGAGCATTGTCTTGGAGCTTGTCGGCCTTGGACATCGTGGTGGTACTAGCCTCATGCTTGTCGTAGAGCTTGGTCGCCGCGAAGTGTGCTTGGGGTGTAGAAGCCTTGGCCTTCATGAGTTCTTGTTCCGCCTTGAGAGCACCAATGTAGTAGTCGTCGATGGACTTGTAGTTCTCGATGAAGATGGTCTTGGAGATGTCGTTGTGCAATCCCATCATGAAGTGGAACTTCATTGACATGGGGTCGTCCACGCCGGCTCGTCGCAAGGCAATCATGATCTCCTTGAAGTACTTGTCGATGGACTTGGATCCTTGGGTGGTGTTCTCCAATTGGCGTCGAAGTTGTTCCGTGTAGGTTGGAGGCACAAACTCTCGCCGTAAAGCTCTCTTTGTCTTGGGCCAACTCATGTCGTAGTACTTCGAAGGTGTGTGAAGCCACCATGTCGAGGCGTAGTCGTGGAAGTTTCTTGTGGCGCACTTCACTTGATCTTCGGGACGAACTTGATGTAGCTTGAGGTAGTCGTCCATCAAACGCTCCCACTCGAGGTACTCCTCAGGTTCTTGAGTCCCATAGAAAGGAATCTTGTGGTCGGTGTCGAGGTCGTAGTAGCTCGTGGAAGTCGCGGACTTGAGCTTGGGTAGCTTCTCTTGAGTGTAGTCTTGAGGTTCTTGTTGGCGAAGATGCCATATGTCCGTAGGCGAAGATGCCTTGAAGTCGCTTGGCGAAGATGCCAAGGGAGATGGTGAAGTCGTTGAGCGGTTGTTGGTGTTGAGCTCTTGACCTTCACGTTCTTGTTGGTGATGGTGTCGATGCCGATGTGATCTTGCCGGAGGTGGTAGCTCGGAAGGATGTGCTCTTGAGCGTCTTCTCGAAGATGAGGAAGATCGCTTGTAGGACTTGATGAGGGCCTTTATCTCCTCCATGCGCTTGTCCATCTTGGCGTAGTAGTTGTTGTTCATGGCATCGAACTCGTCGTTGTTGTTGTAGACCGAAAGTGAAATGCCTTGCCTATCCATCACAAGACTCGAGTAGAGGTGAGTAGGAAATGAGATAAACAATACCAAGTTACCTTTTCCCAAAGTTGAGGATGTATCTCATGTCACTCAATGTGAGATGAAAGAATAGTGGAATTGGTACCGGACTTGTTCACTCACACCTATCAAGTAAAAGCTTATGGTAGAGCTTGGTGAGGATAGTGGCACAAAAATTTAATGCAAAATGTTAGCAAGAGTCAATAATGTTGAAAGAGATTCACAAATTCGCAAGTGAAACAAGTAGACCAATAGCAATGAAAGGTACACGGAAACACACACACGGATAGATAAATGGGGTTATGCAACCAAGGAATGAGCACAAAATGTGGAATCCACGGAAAACGCTCGTGTTGCACAACTCAAGAGAGACGCTAGCACGATTGCTCAAAAGGCGGATACGACACTTGTGCACAACCTATAAGATGCAAAATGGATATTCTTCTATCCCAAGTATGCTATGTATGTATGGTTCCCGGTGTTTCTCTCAATCATGATATCATATGTTGTAGATTTTGGTATGGCTCTTATGTGCAATGGGGTATGATGCTATGGCACTTGCTCACGAGCTCTTTGCTCTCTTTTTGCTTAAAAGCTTTTTTTTTCAATGGCCACTTATGCACAATGCACAAACCAAGATAGCTATTGTGTATATGCGGGAACGATATTGTGACACAATGTATGATATGATACCAATATGATATGGTATGTATGCAATGGAATGGTGGATCACTAATGTGCACAAGTAACGTTGCCGGGAATACTCAAATGGCTAGTCTCGATAGGTAAGTGACGCAAAATGGGCTAGGGGTTAACAATGCAATTGCAAGGTGAATATACAAAGGTGTCGTCGAGGTTACCGTCCTTTGCGGTGATGAGTGGCGGTGTTCTTGGTGTAGATACCAAGATGATGGAGACTCGTCCCTAAGTAGCCGAAACACCTTAGGAAACGGAAAAACCGCAAACTCAAAATCTCAAATGACAAATGTCAAATGGTGGTAGCGGAAAGCGGTGGTGGTGTTGCACTAGGCAATGCGGAAGTGGAATGATGGGCTATACACGAGTCGGAGTTGAATTTGTCGTCCCTAAGTAGCCGAAACACCTTAGGAGACACAAGCCTGAACTCAAACAAGCTCAAACAACAATTGGGTTAAGTTTGGGTGTCGGAAGTGTATGGTGGGAAGGTTATGTGGAAGTGGTGGTGGTGGTGGTTGATGAAGAAGCAACCGTCCCTAAGTAGCCGAAACACCTTAGGAGACTCAAGTCACTACTCAAACAACCACATATGCAATGGGGAACAAAATGGGTTAGGTTGCGGAAGTCGGTGGTGGCTATGCGGATAGTATGGTGGAAGGCCTAGGCAAACTTGCCAAATTTCAGAAAATATGATGGAGTCAAATGATGTTGGTGGTATTTTTGTGGGATGGGGGATGTCCAGAGCTTCAAAACGAGCTAAATAACGTCAAAATCGGACTCCGGATGAATTAGTTATGGCCAAAACAAAAATCTGTCAGTGTCAGTTTCAGGGTTAACCGGACATCCGGGAGGAGGTCCGGATGATCCGGGCTAGATCCGGATGATCCGGGAGGAAATCCGGATGATCCAGGTTCGTCAGCGCCGGTTCTGTTTTCTGGGTGTGTGGGTTATCCGGACGTCCGGGGGGGCGTCCAGCTGATCTGGGAGAAGGTCCGGATGATCCGGGCAAGTCAAACTGCTCGGGATTTGCTCGTGGAGACGAATTTTTGGGCGGAATTTGGGGATTTTGGGGTCAAAATTGACGAGATTTCGTGGATGGAAGGTGTGGAAACTTGGGGAAATGCTAGATCCACTTGAAACCAAGCAAATCCACAGATCAAAATCAACAAAACATCATCAAACCAACAAATCACAAAAAAAATTGGGGCTATTTTTGGTGGGGATTTTCGGATTTAGGACGAAATCAAGCAAAAGAAGGCTAGAAAACGGTGGGAGGGACTCCAAAAGCGTGATCAACGTGGCTCATGATACCATATGATGTAGGGTGGAACCCTATAGCGGCGATCTTTCACGTTTGGAGTGGGATCCCTCGAAGAACACGATGAACACGGGGAAGAACGGGGAGAAATCACAATGGGAAACACTCAAGAACAAGTCCAAATCACACATCCACTAGACAATCAAACACACAAGATCACAAGGTACATGAACAACAAAGGGAAAGATACAAGGTAAGGTTCATCTCCAAGAGGTGGTCTTGATGATATCCTAAATGGATCTTCCCACAAGGGGGTCTTGATGATATCCCGCGGGATCTTCTCCTAGATGGAGGTCTTGGCCTCCAATGGAGTAGTGGTCTCTCTCTCTCTCTCAAGAGTAGAGATAGGTAGGAGCAAAGTGTTGGGGAACGTAGTAATTTCAAAAAAAAATCCTACGCACACGCAAGATCATGGTGATGTATAGCAACGAGAGGGGAGAGTGTTGTCTACGTACCCTCGTAGACCGAAGCGGAAGCGTTGATGCAACGTAGAGGAAGTAGTCGTACGTCCTCCCGGTCCAACCGATCCAAGCACCGTTACTCCGGCACCTCCGAGTTCTTGACACGCGTACAGCTCGATGACGCACCCCCGATCTCTGATCCAGCAGAGGCGTGGGGGGGAGTTCCGTCAGCACGACGGCGTGGTGACGATCTTGATGTTCTCCTGTCGCAGGGCTTCGCCTAAGCACCGCTACAATATGACCGAGGTGTAATATCGTGGAGGGGGGCACCGCACACGGCTAAGGAACGATCTCAATGATCAACTTATGTGTCTAGGGTGCCCCCCTACCCCCGTATATAAAGGAGGAAGGGAGGAGGTGGCCGGCCCAAGGGGGAGGCGCGCCATAGGGGGGCAAACCTACTCCAAGTAGGTTTGGCCCCCCCTTTCCTATTCGGAGTAGGAGAAGGAAGGAAGAGGGGGGAGGAGAGAAGGAAAGGGGGGCCGGCCCCCTTCCCAATTCGGATTGGGCTTGGGGGGCGTGCCCCCTCCCTTGCTCCTTCTCCCTCCCTTCCACTAGGGCCCAATAAGGCCCATATACTTACCGGGGAGTTCCGGTAACCTCCCGGAGCTCCGGTATATTCCCAAACTCTCCCGGAACCTTTCCGGTGTCCAAATATATCCGTCCAATATATCAATCTTTATGTCTCGACCATTTCGAGACTCCTCGTCATGTCTGTGATCATATCCGGGACTCCGAACAACCTTCGGTACATCAAAATACATAAACTCATAATATAATTGTCATCGAAACCTTAAGCGTGCGGACCCTACGGTTCGAGAACAATGTAGACATGACCGAAACACGTCTCCGGTCAATAACCAATAGCGGGACCTGGATGCCCATATTGGTTCCTACATATTCTATGAAGATCTTTATCGGTCAAACCGCACAACAACATACGTTGTTCCCTTTGTCATCGGTATGTTACTTGTCCGAGATTCGATCGTCGGTATCCAATACCTAGTTCAATCTCGTTACCGGCAAGTCTCTTTACTCGTTTCGTAATACGTCATCTCATAACTAACTCATTAGTCACATGCTTGCAAGGCTTAGGTGATGAGTATTACCGAGAGGGCCCAGAGATACCTCTCCGACAATCGGAGTGACAAATCCTAATCTCGAATTATGCCAACCCAACATGTACCTTCGGAAACACCTGTAGAGCACCTTTATAATCACCCAGTTACGTTGTGATGTTTGGTAGCACACAAAGTGTTCTTCCGGTAAACGGGAGTTGCACAATCTCATAGTTGCAGGAATTTTGTATAAGTCATGAAGAAAGCAATAGCAGTATACTAAACGATCAAGTGCTAGGCTAACAGAATGGGTCATGTCAATCACATCATTCTCCTAATGATGTGATCCCACTAATCAAATGACAACACATGTCTATGGTCAGGAAACATAACCATCTTTGATTAATGAGCTAGTCAAGTAGAGGCATACTAGTGACTATAGTTTTGTCTATGTATTCACACATGTATCATGTTTCCGGATAATACAATTCTAGCATGAATAATAAACATTTATCATGATATGAGGAAATAAATAATAACTTTATTATTGCCTCTAGGGCATATTTCCTTCAGTCTCCCACTTGCACTAGAGTCAATAATCTAGATTACATTGTAATGATTCTAACACCCATGGAGTCTTGGTGCTGATCATGTTTTGCTCGTGAGAGAGGCTTAGTCAACGGGTCTGCAACATTCAAATCCGTATGTATCTTGCAAATCTCTATGTCTCCCACTTGGACTTGGTCCCGAATGGAATTGAAGCGTCTCTTGATGTGCTTGGTCCTCTTGTGAAATCTGGATTCCTTTGCCAAAGCAATTGCACCAGTATTGTCACAGAAGATCTTCATTGGTCCCGATGCACTAGGTATGACACCTAGATCGGAAATGAACTCCTTCATCCAGACTCCTTCATTTGCTGCTTCAGAAGCAGCTATGTACTCCACTTCACATGTAGATCCCGCCACGACGCTTTGTTTAGAACTGCACCAACTTACAGCTCCACCGTTTAATATAAACACGTATCCGGTTTGCGATTTAGAATCGTCCGGATCAGTGTCAAAGCTTGCATCGACGTAACCATTTACGACTAGCTCTTTGTCACCTCCATATACGAGAAACATATCCTTAGTCCTTTTCAGGTATTTCAGGATGTTCTTGACCGCTGTCCAGTGATCCACTCCTGGATTACTTTGGTACCTTCCTGTCAAGCTTATTGCTAAGCATACATCAGGTCTGGTACACAGCATTGCATACATGATAGAGCCTATGGCTGAAGCATAGGGAACATTTTTCATTTTCTCTCTATCTTCTGCTGTGGTCGGGCATTGAGTTTGACTCAACTTCACACCTTGTAGCACAGGCAAGAATCCTTTCTTAGCCTGATCCATTTTGAACTTTTTCAAAATCTTGTCAAGGTATGTGCTTTGTGAAAGTCCTATTAAGCGTCTTGATCTATCTCTATAGATCTTGATGCCCAATATGTAAGCAGCTTCACCGAGGTCTTTCATTGAAAAACTTTTATTCAAGTATCCCTTTATGCTATCCAGAAATTCTATATCATTTCCAATTAACAATATGTCATCAACATATAAAACTAGAAATGCTACAGAGCTCCCACTCACTTTCTTGTAAATACAGGCTTCTCCAAAAGTCTGTATAAAACCATATGCTTTGATCACACTGTCAAAGCGTTTATTCCAACTCCGAGATGCTTGCACCAGTCCATAAATGGAACGCTGGAGCTTGCATACTTTGTCAGCACCTTTTGGATCAACAAAACCTTCCGGCTGCATCATATACAACTCTTCTTCTAGAAATCCATTCAAGAATGCAGTCTTGACATCCATTTGCCAAATTTCATAATCATGAAATGCAGCAATAGCCAACATGATTCGGACAGACTTAAGCATCGCTACGGGTGAGAAAGTCTCATCGTAGTCAACCCCTTGAACTTGTCGAAAACCTTTCGCAACAAGTCGAGCTTTGTAGACAGTAACATTACCATCAGCGTCAGTCTTCTTCTTAAAGATCCATTTATTCTCAATGTCTTGCCGATCATTGGGCAAGTCAACCAAAGTCCATACTTTGTTTTCATACATGGATCCCATCTCAGATTCCATGGCCTCTAGCCATTTTGCGGAATCTGGGCTCATCATCGCTTCCTCATAGTTCATAGGTTCATCATGGTCAAGTAACATGACTTCCAGAATAGGATTGCCGTACCACTCTGGTGCGGATCTTATTCTGGTAGACCTACGAGGTTCAGCAGAAACTTGATCTGAAGTTTCATGATCAATATCATTAGCTTCCTCACTAGTTGGTGTAGTTGTCACGGGAACCGGTTCTCGTGATGAACTACCTTCCAACAAGGGAGTAGATACAGTTATCTCATCAAGTTCTACTTTCCTCCCACTCACTTCTTTCGAGAGAAATTCCTTCTCTAGAAAGGATCCATTCTTAGCAACGAATGTCTTGCCTTTGGATCTGTGATAGAAGGTGTACCCAACAGTCTCTTTTGGGTATCCTATGAAGACACATTTCTCCGATTTGGGTTCGAGCTTATCTGGTTGAAGTTTCTTCACATAAGCATCGCAGCCCCAAAATTTAAGAAACGACAACTTTGGTTTCTTGCCAAACCACAGTTCATAAGGCGTCGTCTCAACGGATTTTGATGGTGCCCTATTTAACGTGAATGCGGCCGTCTCTAAAGCATAACCCCAAAATGATAGCGGTAAATCGGTAAGAGACATCATAGATCGTACCATATCAAGTAAAGTACGATACGACGTTCGGACACACCATTTCGTTGTGGTGTTCCAGGTGGCGTGAGTTGCGAAACTATTCCGCATTGTTTCAAATGTAAGCCAAACTCGTAACTCAAATATTCTCCTCCACGATCAGATCGTAGAAATTTTATTTTCTTGTTACGATGATTTTCTACTTCACTCTGAAATTCTTTGAACTTTTCAAATGTTTCAGACTTGTGTTTCATTAAGTAGATATACCCATATCTGCTCAAATCATCTGTGAAGGTGAGAAAATAACGATATCCGCCACGAGCCTCAACATTCATCGGGCCACATACATCTGTATGTATGATTTCCAACAAATCTGTTGCTCTCTCCATAGATCCGGAGAACGGTGTTTTGGTCATCTTGCCCATGAGGCACGGTTCACAAGTACCAAGTGATTCATAATCAAGTGATTCCAGAAGTCCATCAGTATGGAGTTTCTTCTTGCGTTTTACACCGATATGACCTAAACGGCAGTGCCACAAATAAGTTGCACTATCATTATCAACTATGCATCTTTTGGCTTCAACATTATGAATATGTGTATCACTACTATCGAGATTCAATAAAAATAGACCACTCTTCAAGGGTGCATGACTATAAAAGATATTATTCATATAAATAGAACAACCATTATTCTCTGATTTAAATGAATAACCGTCTCGCATCAAACAAGATCCAGATATAATGTTCATGCTCAACGCAGGCACCAAATAACAATTATTCAGGTCTAATACTAATCCCGATGGTAGATGTAGAGGTAGCGTAACGACCGCGATCACATCGACTTTGGAACCGTTTCCCACGCGCATCGTCACCTCGTCCTTGGCCAGTGCTCGCTTATTCCGTAGTCCCTGTTTCGAGTTGCAAATATTAGCAACAGAACCAGTATCAAATACCCAGGTGCTACTACGAGCTCTAGTTAGGTACACATCAATAACATGTATATCACATATACCTTTGTTCACTTTGCCATCCTTCTTATCCGCCAAATACTTGGGGCAATTCCGCTTCCAGTGACCAGTCTGCTTGCAGTAGAAGCACTCAGTTTCAGGCTTAGGTCCAGACTTGGGTTTCTTCTCTTGAGCAGCAACTTTCTTGCCATTCTTTTTGAAGTTCCCCTTCTTCTTCCCTTTGCCCTTCTTCTTGAAACTAGTGGTCTTGTTGACCATCAACACTTGATGCTCCTTCTTGATTTCTACCTCCGTGGCTTTCAGCATTGCGAAGAGCTCGGGAATAGTCTTGTTCATCCCTTGCATATTATAGTTCATCACGAAGCTCTTATAGCTTGGTGGCAGTGATTGAAGAATTCTGTCAATGACACTATCATCAGGAAGATTAACTCCCAGTTGAATCAAGTGATTGTTATACCCGGACATTCTGAGTATATGTTCACTAACAGAACTATTCTCCTCCATCTTGCAGCTATAGAACTTATTGGAGACTTCATATCTCTCAATCCGGGCATTTGCTTGAAATATTAACTTCAACTCCTGGAACATCTCATATGCTCCATGACGTTCAAAACATCGTTGAAGACCCGGTTCTAAACCGTAAAGCATGGCACACTGAACTATAGAGTAGTCATCAGCTTTGCTCTGCCAGACGTTCTTAACGTCGTCAGTTGCATCAGCAGCAGGCCTGGCACCCAGCGGTGCTTCCAGGACGTAACTCTTCTGTGCAGCAATGAGGTAATCCTCAGGTTACGGACCCAGTCCGTGTAATTGCTACCATCATCTTTCAACTTTGCTTTCTCAAGGAACGCATTAAAATTCAACGGAACAACAGCACGAGCCATCTATCTACAAACAAACATAGACAAGCAAGATTCTATCAGGTACTAAGTTCATGATAAATTTAAGTTCAATTAATCATATTACTTAAGAACTCCCACTTAGACAGACATCTCTCTAGTCATCTAAGTGATCACGTGATCCAAATCAACTAAACCATAACCGATCATCACGTGAGATGGAGTAGTTTTCAATGGTGAACATCATTATGTTGATCATATCTACTATATGATTCACGCTCGACCTTTCGGTCTCCATGTTCCGAGGCCATATCTACATATGCTAGGCTCGTCAAGTTTAACCTGAGTATTCTGCGTGTGCAAAACTGGCTTGCACCCGTTGTAGATGGACGTAGAGCTTATCACACCCGATCATCACGTGGTGTCTCGGCACGACGAACTTTGGCAACGGTGCATACTCAGGGAGAACACTTCTTGATAATTTTAGTGAGAGATCATCTTAAAATGCTACCGTCAATCAAAGCAAGATAAGATGCATAAAGGATAAACATCACATGCAATCAATATAAGTGATATGATATGGCCATCATCATCTTGTGCTTGTGATCTCCATCTTCGAAGCACCGTCATGACCACCATCGTCACCGGCGTGACACCTTGATCTCCATCGTAGCATCGTTGTCGTTTACGCCATCTATTGCTTCTACGACTATCGCTACCGCTTAGTGATAAAGTAAAGCAATTACAGGGCGTTTGCATTTCATACAATAAAGCGACAACCATATGGCTCCAGCCAGTTGCCGATAACTTCGGTTACAAAACATGATCATCTCATACAATAAAATATAGCATCACGTCTTGACCATATCACATCACAACATGCCCTACAAAAACAAGTTAGACGTCCTCTACTTTGTTGTTGCAAATTTTACGTGGCTGCTACGGGCTTAGCAAGAACCGTTCTTACCTACGCATCAAAACCACAACGATAGTTTGTCAAATAGACTCCGTTTTAACTTTCACAAGGACCGGGCGTAGCCATACTCGGTTCAACTAAAGTGAGAGAGACAGACACCCGCCAGCCACCTTTAAGCACGAGTGCTCGTAACGGTGAAACCAGTCTCGCATAAGCGTACGCGTAATGTCGGTCCGGGCCGCTTCATCTCACAATACCGCTGAACCAAAGTATGACCTGCTGGTAGGCAGTATGACTTATATCGTCCACAACTCACTTGTGTTCTACTCGTGCATATAACATCAACGCATAAAACCTGGCTCGGATGCCACTGTTGGGGAACGTAGTAATTTCAAAAAATTTCCTACGCACACGCAAGATCATGGTGATGTATAGCAACGAGAGGGGAGAGTGTTGTCTACGTACCCTCGTAGACCGAAGCGGAAGCGTTGACGCAACGTAGAGGAAGTAGTCGTACGTCCTCCCGGTCCAACCGATCCAAGCACCGTTACTCCGGCACCTCCGAGTTCTTGACACGCGTACAGCTCGATGACGCACCCCCGATCTCCGATCCAGCAGAGGCGCGGGGGGAGTTCCGTCAGCACAACGGCATGGTGACGATCTTGATGTTCTCCTGTCGCAGGGCTTCGCCTAAGCACCGCTACAATATGACCGAGGTGTAATATCGTGGAGGGGGGCACCGCACACGGCTAAGGAACGATATCAATGATCAACTTGTGTGTCTAGGGTGCCCCCCTACCCCCGTATATAAAGGAGGGAGGGAGGAGGTGGCCGGCCCAAGGGGGAGGCGCGCCATAGGGGGGCAAACCTACTCCAAGTAGGTTTGGCCCCCCCTTTCCTATTCGGAGTAGGAGAAGGAAGGAAGAGGGGGGAGGAGAGAAGGAAAGGGGGGCCGGCCCCCCTCCCAATTCGGATTGGGTTGGGGGGGCGCCCCCTCTCTTGCTCCTTCTCCCTCCCTTCCACTAGGGCCCAATAAGTCCCATATACTTACCGGGGGGTTCCGGTAACCTCCTGGAGCTCCGGTATATTCCCAAACTCTCCCGCAACCTTTCCGGTGTCCAAATATATCCGTCCAATATATCAATCTTTATGTCTCGACCATTTCGAGACTCCTCGTCATGTCCGTGATCATATCCGGGACTCCGAACAACCTTCGGTACATCAAAATACATAAACTCATAATATAATTGTCATCGAAACCTTAAGCGTGCGGACCCTACGGTTCGAGAACAATGTAGACATGACCGAAACACGTCTCCGGTCAATAACCAATAGCGGGACCTGGATGCCCATATTGGTTCCTACATATTCTACGAAGATCTTTATCGGTCAAACCGCACAACAACATACGTTGTTCCCTTTGTCATCGGTATGTTACTTGTCCGAGATTCGATCGTCGGTATCCAATACCTAGTTCAATCTCGTTACCGGCAAGTCTCTTTACTCGTTCCGTAATACGTCATCTCATAACTAACTCATTAGTCACATGCTTGCAAGGCTTAGGTGATGAGTATTACCGAGAGGGCCCAGAGATACCTCTCCGACAATCGGAGTGACAAATCCTAATCTCGAATTATGCCAACCCAACATGTACCTTCGGAAACACCTGTAGAGCACCTTTATAATCACCCAGTTACGTTGTGACGTTTGGTAGCACACAAAGTGTTCTTCCGGTAAACGGGAGTTGCACAATCTCATAGTTGCAGGAATTTTGTATAAGTCATGAAGAAAGCAATAGCAGTATACTAAACGATCAAGTGCTAGGCTAACAGAATGGGTCATGTCAATCACATCATTCTCCTAATGATGTGATCCCACTAATCAAATGACAACACATGTCTATGGTCAGGAAACATAACCATCTTTGATTAATGAGCTAGTCAAGTAGAGGCATACTAGTGACTATAGTTTTGTCTATGTATTCACACATGTATCATGTTTCCGGATAATACAATTCTAGCATGAATAATAAACATTTATCATGATATGAGGAAATAAATAATAACTTTATTATTGCCTCTAGGGCATATTTCCTTCACAAAGCTCACCTAAGAATGAGCTATCACTTTGCTAACCCTAGAAAGGAGGTGGAGGAGGTCTATTTATAGCCCAAGGGGCGAAGGGGTAAGTGAGGGGCGAAGGGGTACACGGGCTTCGGCCCAAGTCACGCACGCAGGCGGGGTCCAGATGATCCGGATGGTGGCCCGGATGATCCGGGTGTCGGGGGTCCAGATGATCCGGGCGACCGTCCGGATGATCCGGCTTCGTCGAGCAGGTTCTGTTGTCTTCGGGCACGGTAGCCGGATCGTCCGGGAGGTCGTCCGGATCATCCGGGCTCGGTCCGGATCGTCCGGCTGGGGGTCCGGATGATCCGGGCAACTCCAGTCCTGCTCCATTCTTCTTCTTCCTTTCTTCCGTCTTCTCTTCCACGCTTCCCTCGCGGATGGTGTAGTCGTTCCTTGGCGCTTGCACTCCTCCTTGACATCCGTGAAGCTCTGACAATACCTATGCATGCACACTAAGGAGTGTCAAGTAGTATACCATCCTCGAGAGTGTCAAGTGAGCACGTGTAAAGGAGATGATTCACCTTTGTGTATGTGAAGTAGATGTTGCACGTGTCACTTGCCAAATGGGCTCTTGACGTGGTGATGTCCGTAGGATGCTCCGCATCAGAGCGCCAGTAGACCGACGAAGAGGAGTGCGCTGAATCACGAGCTTATTGCGAACAGTCCAGAGGGTCCAGGCGAGGACCCCAATCTCAAGCCACCTAATGTGGCGAGAAGTCGCGGGGGACGACTGGAGTTTATGTGTGAGAGAAGAGAGAGAGCAGACTGTCGCATGCTGCCATCACTGTTTTCCCTGAGATATCAAGGACATGGTGGGGGCCAATAGTTGTATTAGGTATGGTATTCAATTTGTCTAGCAAAAAAGGGGAATATTAGATGTCCACAGCCCAAATCTTAAAGCAACTGCTGGATGGTGAGATTGTTACCGGTAGGTAACGTTAACGCTCCAAGTGATTTTGCGGACTGAAACCTACTAATATCTTGCTGACAATATTGGCAGCTGTAATCCCTTGTCACGACAAACAATTTTACCATATAGTAACTCTGTCAAATTTCAGGCCTCGGCAACAAGAAACCGAAACTGAAACACTTGCATACATAAAAACAAGACCAGACAGGACTATAACTTGGTGGCATTTTCTAATAGAGGAAACAACCTGAGCAACATGCGTGAGCCAAGACTCGAACTCGCAGGCGAGCTGGCTGTGCACTCACACTCCTAGCCAACGGGCCCTCCCTTATCATGACAAACAATTTTACCATATAGTAACTGTAGTTCTGTCAAATTTCAGGCCTCAGCAACAAGAAACTGAAACTGAAACACTAACATACATAAAAACAAGATCAGACAGGACTAGCCCTTGACGGCATTTTTTAATAGAGGAAACAATCTGAGCAACACACGTGAGCCAAGACTCGAATGCGTGCGGGCGAGCGGGCTGTGCACTCGCACGCCTAGCCAACAGAGCAACCCCAGTTCTTGTGTGGAACATTTGACATACATGAAACTGAAACAAACTTAGCATCTTAATTACAATATTGGCAGTTGTAATCCATATGAAGTGTGGCCCCACGATGTGTAATTTTTTGCACATTTTTTAAAACGATTGCATCAAGGACTAATGTTTAATAACTTCCTATATTCCAGGTCTATAAATATCTTGAGTAAAAAAGGACAGCACCATGTCATAAGTGTGGATTCTTACCAGATTCTGACAAAGTCGTCAGGGTTTGTGGAGAACTGTGTGGCACTACAACGAGCTGTGGCTGGAATAGGTGGCCATTGAAGCCTGGGTGCAGGTAATCACTATGTTCCATGGAATTTCTATAGTATCCACCTGCAATCCGCATGCTTCCCTGGGGTCGCTGTAAAGACCTAGTTATCTTTTTTTTAATACAGGCGATATATGGACACACACAATTTGAAAGATGAACTACCACATACCTGATTGTTTCGAATAACGTACCCTGATGTAAGACCCAACCTAAAATGACCACTCAGGATAATTCTGATCACAGCCGTCATCTGGCACACATGACCTGTAGCAAATAGTTAGAAAGCATATAGTATAATAAATAATTTGTGGGAATATGGACAGATTCTATCATGGTGTTCAGGGGTTCAAGGAATAGAAATACACAAAGAGAGTGAGAAGAACAAACATACCTTGGAGTGGTATTTAAATATCTGGAGAACGTACAGGCAAGGAAGGGTGTCTGGGACAGATTGCATCTGTGAGCAGAATATGGTTTGATTACTTCCACTGTCTTCTTTTGAAGGTCAACGCCAATCACCCATGCCTTACTACCAAAAAGCTCCACCTCGGCCTTTTGAGCGCTTATGTAGATGGCGTTCGAGTCGGGCGGTGCGGAGGGCGACGCGTCTGGGTCGCGCGACGCGAACGGAGACACGTCGAGCGCCGCGGCGGAGGCGGTCGGCTGGACGGTGGTGCGGCCTGCCGCGGGGCGGCCGCGGGGGGGGGGGGGGGGGGGGGGGCGCTGCCGAGGGGCGGCCCCCTGCTCCGTCTTTCTCCGGCAGCCGGTTCTGGGCGCTGGAGGGGATTGACTCCGACATCGACGACGACGAGGTATGTTCTCAGGTAAGTGTAGGTAGTTCCGGTGGTTCGCCGAGGCCCAAGGCTGGGTGCTCGGTGGGTGATTTCATCGCCCGTGCGGAGGAGCTAGGGGGCTCCTTCGTGGCTGGTCGGCGGCGTGCTTTCGCTCCCGGAGGGCAGGGAGGCCGCCGCCTGGCGGTCCGGATCTGGCGCCCGCCAAAGGGGGTGGATGCGGGCCCTGAGGGCCGCTCGTGCGCCATCCCGGAGGTGGATCGCCGGGATCTGGTGCTGGCGGAGCCCCCTCGGGCTCCTGCGTGCTCGCCGGAGCCGGCAGGGGCTGGCGACGGCGGCGGCGGGGCTGGCCGGGCAGGGGCCTCACGGAACCTGGCTAGGGTTTCCGGGGCACCGGCGGCTGGGCCTGTTTCGGTGTTGGGCCAAAGTGACTGGCCCAGCCTGCCAGGGGGTGGGCTGGGGGGCCTTGCGTTGGGCCTGCAGGCTTCCGCGCCAGTGGGGCCGTTGGGCCCAGTGTCGCTCTCCAATTTGACTGGGCCAGGAGGGGGGCAGGGGCTCTCCACTGCGTCGGGGCCAGCCCAGTCAGGCCGGGTGGCCGGTTGCGAGCCTGCGCCTCGGCCCGGGCCCATCGCGACGGAGAAGCCGAGGCCGCCTCCTCCTATTAATAGGTGGCTGTGGGTGCCAAAAGGAACCCTAGATCTATCGCTAGGGTTTCCTGCCTCTCCCTCGCAGGTGCGGCGCTTCGGGCATCTCGCTCGTCGTCTGCACCGATCCGCCCCTCCCCCTCCCCTTTCGTGCTCATACGCCACTGCAGTGCGGATGGGGTCCCGCCGGAGTGACAAGCCCCCCATGTTGCCTCCGATCCCGGCGGCGGAGCGCCAGCGTGAGAAGGATCTGCGGGCGAAGGCGCTCGCCAAGGTGCCTGCGTCTCCAGTGGAGGACGGGGGCTGGGGGCCGCCGTCTCCATGGTGGCTTGCTGAGCAGGAGCGGAAGAAGCAAGAGGAGCGCGAGCGAAAGAAGAAGAAGAAGGAGGAGTACCGGCGGCGGGGGCTCGAGCAGAAGAAGGAGCTCAAGCGGAAGGAGTCCCAGCTCCCTCCGGGCGGCGAGCGGGCCGGGGACCCGCAGGCCAAGAAGCCGAAGCATAAAGGGAGCGGCTCGGCACCGCTGCTGCTGGCGGCTGGCCCCGAGGATTCTAAGGGATCGGCTGACGCCCCGATCCCCGTGGAAGAGGCCGACGGCCCGGAGTGCTTCAAGTGCGGCAGGGTGGGGCACTACCAAAACATGTGCTCCTTCAAACCCCTGTGCGTCATCTGCCACGAGGAAGGACATGCGTCTGCCTACTGTCCCATGAGGGGGAGGCCCCTGGCGCTGCAGATCATGGGCAACGCAATTCCGGGCGAGGGCTTCTTCTGCCTCCCTTTCATGGACACGGAGGGGGAGGAGGTCCGCGCCCCTCTCGTCTCGGACACGGCGATCATTTCGGCAGTGGCCGGCAAGTTATCCATCCCCATCCTGGAGGCGGAACTTCCTCACCTCTTTGAAGGGGAGTGGGACTGGCAGGTCTCGGCCGTCGGAGCCGATCAGTTCTCGGTCGTCTTCCCCGACAAGGCCATGCTGCGGATGGCAACCCGCAGCGGCAAGCTCTACTTCTCCCTCCACGACATCATGGCGGACATCAAGGAGGCGCGCCCGGAGGAGCCCAAGGCCGAGCTCATGCCGGATACCTGGGTCAAGCTGTGGGGCGTGCCACCCAAGCACCGCCACGTGGATCGCCTCATGGCCGCCACTATGATGATAGGGCGCCCGATGGAGGTGGATCAGGCGTCGCTGTCTGGCCTGGGTCCGGTGCGGATGCGTTTCGCGTGCCGTGCCCCGGCCAAGCTCAAGGGATACGTGCAGATCTGGTTCAACAGTGAGGGATACACCTTCCGCCTGGAGGCAGAGGCGGGCGCTCTGCAGGGTGCGGCTCCCACTCCTCCTCCCCCTCCGCCAACTGATCACGACAAGGGCCAGGACGACAAGGACAAGGACAAGGACAAGGACCACGACATGAGCACGGGGGATGACTCCATCGACACGGCTACTTGGGACAAACTAGGCCTCAAGGACAAGGGCGGGCAGGCTGCGCCTCCGGCGGCGGGCGCGGCTCAGGATCAGGAGGTGTGCCAAGTGGTGGTGGGCAGCAACGAGACGGGTTTCAACCAGTATGGGTCCAACATGACCATGAGCCTTGACATCGACAAGGGCGTCTCGGCGTCCTGTGACTCGGAGGGCCGCTCGACGCTGGTCTCCCCGGTGGTTGCGCTGGTGGACGCGCCTGGGGCTGCGGCAAGCCCTCCCAAGGTGGTGACCGGCATCAGCGAGGGCGTGATGAAGCTTCAGAAGAAGACGGCAGGCCGCAAACCACCTGCGGTGGCGCCGGCATGCACCCCACCGGCCCGTGCGAGCGCGCCGGTCCAGCAGCGGCCGGTGGTGATGGCACTGGCCTCTGCAGGGGGTCCGGCAGGGGCACCCCGTCGGTCATCTCCCCCCCCCCCCACCTCCTGACGCTCTTCGGGTGGAGGTGGCCAAGGTGGTGCCCATCCCCACAGCCAGGCGGTCCAAGGCGGTGGCGTCCCCGGCGACGCAGGAGAGGACAAGCTCTCGTCCGAAGGGCGCCAAGGGCAACATGCCTTCCCTACAACGGGCCCAGCTCCTCCAGGCGTAGAAGAATCTCGAAATCGAATGTAACCCCATGCCCCGCTTTACGATTTTTGAAGATTATTCAGATGCGTACTTGGGTGGTATCTTAGCGGATAGTGGCGTGGCGATGGCTGTCGCGGGGGAAGCGCAAGAGGTGCTGTCTCTCATTCGTGCAAAGGAAATCGCGCAGGCTGCGCTTGCTAAGGCAGCGCAGGCCCGCGCTGCGCCTGCAGCTGATGAAGCAGGGGCTTCTCTGGTGCCAGGTGCGCGGCCCGATCAGGAGGACCAAGTAGCAGGGGCTGCACCGTCCTCCTCCAACCGTCGTCCTGCCAAGACACGGCGCGTGGCCAAAGCGGTTACCGCTCGCGGTATCCGTCTACGAAATCGCATCATCTAATGCGTTTCATCTTCTGGAACATCCGAGGCTTCGGCCACGCTGGGAGGTGGACCCAGTTAAAAGAGTTCATTAGGAACGAGGAAATCGACATGGTCGGCTTGCAAGAGACTATCAAGGCCGAGTTCAACCAACGGGACCTGCTTGCTGTTGACCCGTTGGAGCGTTTTGTCTGGCACTGGGTGCCTGTGGTAGGACACTCGGGGGGCTTGCTGCTAGGAGTTAACCTAGTTTGCCTTGAGGTGGTGGCTTGGGATGCCGGCCGCTTCTTCCTGTCGGCTCACGTGCGGCACCGCGCCACTCTTCAAGAGTGGGTGGTGATTGCCGTGTATGGCCCGGCCAATCACTCGCTTTCGCTTGAGTTCTTGGAAGAGCTTCAGACAAAGGTGATGGCCTTGGGCGCGAGCAACTTACCTCTGCTAGTGGGGGGTGACCTCAACTTGATCCGCTCGGGAGCGGACAAGAATAACAGTATTATTAACTGGTCAAGGGTGGCCATGTTTAATAATGCTATTGCTTCTATGGCCCTTAGGGAAGTGGCCCGCGTGGGGACTCGATACACCTGGACCAACAAACAGCTTACGCCGGTGCGTTCGGTCTTGGACAGGGTTTTTATGTCCTCGGAGTGGGAGGTGTTGTTCCCCCTGTGCTCTCTACACGCCGAAACTAGGATTGGGTCGGACCGCGTCCCCCTCATCCTTTCCTCGGGGGAGGAAAGGCTTAAACGCAGCCCGCGCTTCTTCTTCGAAACTGCGTGGCTGGAGTCTCCGAACTTCGAGCAAATCTTCCTTTCGAAATGGGCGAATTGCGTCGCTCGCATCGGGCGCGTGCGCGGCCCGATGGAGTTCTGGATTGCCGCAGGGGCGGGTATGCGAGCGGCTCTCAAAGGGTGGGGAGCTAACCAGGGTTGTGCGGATAAGCTGTTAAGGCCGCGCCTGACCAAGGAGCTAGCCCAGCTAGACGCGGCGGCAGTATGCAGATCTTTTCCGCGCAGGACTGGGCCCAGCGCTACGCTCTTGAGGCCCAAGTCGAGTCCATCCTCAGGGCCGAGGAGGAGTACTGGCGCAGGCGCGGTGGAATAAAGTGGACGCTCAAGGGCGATGCGAACACAAAATATTTCCATGCCTACGCAAATGGCCGACGAGTGCGCTATCCTACGTCTTCAATCGGAGCAGGGGCTCCTATTGCGGCAACAGGATATCGTCCGGCACATCTACGAGTTCTACATCCAACTCATGGGTTCCAGGGAGGAATCTAGGGCTCGCCTGAGGGCGGATGTATGGGACCCTGCGTTGCGGGTCACGGACAAGGAAAACGAGAACCTGAGCTTAGCCTTCCCCCCTGAGGAGATTGACAAGGCGATGCTGTGTATGAAATCTGACACTGCTCCGGGGCCGGATGGGTGGCCGGTGGCGATGTTCAAGCGGTTTTGGCAAGTGCTCAAAAATCCCATTTTCGACGTGCGCAATGGTTTTATGCGCGGTACGGTAGATATCTCTCGCCCGAACTTTGGGGTTCTCTCTTTGATCCCCAAGGTCCCGGGTGCGGATCACATTAAACTTTTTCGTCCTATTGCTTTAATTAACGTTCCGTTTAAAATTTATGCTAAGGCTTGTTCTACTCGCATGTCTCCGATAGCCCATCACATTATTAGTAGAACCCAGTCCGTGTTCATTCGGGGCCGTAACATCTCGGAGGGGCCGCTGGTCCTTCAAGAAATTATCCACTCCCTAAAGCGCGCTCGACAGCCAGCGATTCTCCTCAAACTCGATTTTGAGAAGGCGTACGACCGTGTGAACTGGGAGTTTCTCCAACAAGTACTCCTGGATCGAGGTTTCTCGTCGGTTTGGGTTCACCGCATGATGCAGTTGGTCTCGGGAGGCCAAATGGTGATCGCGGTGAACGGAGAAGTAGGGAACTTCTTCCGCAACAAGCGCGGGCTGCGTCAAGGGGACCCAGCATCGCTGTTGCTTTTTAACTTTGTGGCGGACGCTTTAGGCGCCATGCTAGACAGAGCACGCCTAGCCGGCCACATTAGGGGAGTGGTGGACAACCTAATCCCGGGAGGAGTGTCCCACTTGCAATACGCGGATGACACACTTCTTCTTTTTGAGCCCGATACACACAGTATTGCTTCGGTCAAAGCTATACTGTTGTGCTTTGAACTCATGTCGGGACTAAAAATTAACTTTCACAAAAGTGAGGTGGTGTCCATGGGGATGGATGCGACAGAAAGTCAACGGGTCGCCAACCTGCTTAACTGCAAACTTGGCCAGTTCCCGTTTACCTACCTCGGGCTCCCAATTGCGGCAAAGAAGTGTACAATCTCTGACTGGGAGCCCCTCTCCTCCAAGGTTTCGAATAGGGTCTGCCCGTGGAGGGGCCGTTTTATGTCTTCAGGGGCAAGGCTAATCCTTACCAACACCAGCCTCTCGTCTTTGCCCATGTTTTCCATGGGCCTGTTCTTGCTGGCGGATGGGGTACACTCTAAGTTTGACACATCACGGTCCCGTTTCTTTTGGGAAGGAGCGGGACCGAAACGGAAATACCATATGGTTAAATGGCAAGCCGTGTGTCGTCCTAAAACCTAGGGGGGTCTTGGGATCATCAACTCCAAGTTGATGAACATCGCACTAATGTGCAAGTGGATCTGGAAAATGACTTAGGGCGAGACTGGCCTCTGGATCGACCTCCTCCGTGCAAAATATTTCCCGCTAGGGGATTTTTTTGATGCGGCTCCTAGTGGGTCTCCCTTCTGGAACTCCATTCAATCCCTTAAACCCTTCTTTGCCAGGGGCGCAAAGTTTGCGGTTAACAATGGACGCTCTACGCGTCTCTGGCTTGATCATTGGATTGGCCAGCGTCCATTATGGGCGGAGTTTCGACAACTATACTCCTTAGCAGTCGAGCCCGAGCAACGGGTTGCCTCGGCTCTTCGCGCCTCCCCCCTGTATTAACTTCAGGCGCGAGCTAACAGGGCCGGAGTTGGCAGATTGGGACCGCCTTCTGGCGCTACTTGCGGACGTCCGATTGTTGGATTCCGCGGATCTGATCTCGTGGAAGCTCGCGAGCTCCGGCAAATTCTCTGTCAAATCAATGTACAGAGAGCTTTGCCACGGTCAGATCCCGTCGGCGGCCACGGGGCTTTGGAAGGCCAAGATTCCGCTCAAAATCAAGGTCTTCCTCTGGCAACTTTGTCAAGATCGCCTTCCTACCTCCATTAACCTCGCTAAACGCAACGGCCCCGCCTCAGGCCCCTGTGCGCTGTGTGGGGTCCCGGAAGATGCTGACCACACTTTCTTCCTTTGCTCTCTGGCTCATTTCGCTTGGAGCGCGGTCCATGAGGCCGCGGGAGTGGATTGGGATCCACGCTCCCGATCTGAGCTCGTGTCTTCCTTATCTGTGGTTCAAGGCGCGTCTCGTAGGGTCATGTGGACTTGTGCGGCGGCTATGCTATGGGCTATTTGGAATATCCGTAACAAGTTTACTATTGAGGGGGTGTTTCCCTCGCATCCCGCTGACGTCATCTTCAAATGCATCGTTTTCTTGCAGCAATGGGCACCGCTGGGAAGACAACAGGACTCTGATCTCCACCGCCAAGCTATCTGCCGTCTTCACGCCGTCTACTCCGAGGCACGAGCTCCGTCGCCTTATCAGCTGGTTGCCGCATAGGGATGGGCAACCCCTTTTGGTCTAAGTACCTTCCGAGCCTGCGTGCTCGCCGTTTTTGGGCCGTTTTTCGCCTTGTAACGCAACTTTGCGCTCATGTAGCGGCCTATCCTCTAAACCGTTGTTTTGGTTTCTGTTGTTAGTTCTGTGGTTGTGCTACTCTGCCTAAGTTTGTGGGCTTTATTAATTTAAAGCCGGACGTCCCTGACGTCTATGTTCTAAAAAAAGCTCCACCTTACTAACAAGGTAGACAACATCACCATTATGAATGCAAAGGGTCGGGTAACCTGTTATCAGATTCCTAAGAGTGAACTTTCCAGTGCTACCATCCCACAGCTCAGGCAACATCATAGAATGCATCTGGTTGTTGACCAAGATGTCATCAACATGAACATTGTGCCCCTTGCACCAAAGGTTCCAAGAAGTATGCCTATAGCCACTCCTATAGCATGTGCGTATCTTCCAAGCATCGTTTAAAGTGGGTTCTTCATCTTCCATTAGATCAGTACTGTTTTGGAAGAAAAGCTCTGAATCGTAGATGACATCTGTGCTGTCAAGATCCTTCATTGTCTTGAAATTCATCATGTTATCGCTATCATGACTATCAGGTATGACACAGTGATAAATCTCCATAAACTTGATAAAACCATTGCAGAAGGTAACATCACGGTATGGCCGTGGAGTACCATCCCGCTCCAAGTTGAATTCAGGCTTCGGTAGTGGGATAAAATTAGGGTCGCACTAACTGCCACACGTGTGGCAGGAAGGGAGACACACCACACGTCTCTAATATAAACAGATTGCCACGTCATCGCATGCATGTAGGAATCTTTTTGGATTTTCAGTTTTTAAAATGTTTTATCTCTTAAACGAAAAATCCGATTGAAAATCCGTTTTCACCATTAAATCCCTCACGATGAGATCTTCGAAACTAGATCCCATGTTGATATGTTTTGATGAATTTTTTTTGGATTAAAAGTTGCCATGTCTATTGCATATGAATTGCCATGATGTTTACCACTGAAGTTGCCATGATATGTTTTAGCTATTTTCTTCTACATTTAAAAGTAAATTTTGACATTTATAAAACGGGGAATTAAGAAACTAGACTTGCCATGAACCATAAACTAAAATTGCCATGATACATGCACGTAAAATTGCCCTGGTTCATACAAAAAATAATTTTCATGGTCAAAGTACAGGAGTTGCCATGAACAAAATACTAAAATTGCCATGATCTACAAACTAAAATTGCCACATGGCAACTTTAGTTTAAGCCCTATGGCAACTACAGTGTAAACATCATGGCAACTTCTGGGAAAAAAAATATTCGTCGAAACATATCAACATGGGGTCTAGTTTTGAAGATCTCGTCGAGACGGATTTAATGGTGAAAACGGATTTTTAGTTCGCTTTTTTATTCAGGAGATACAACATTTTTAAGCCGAAAACCAAAAAAAATTCTGCTGATGTCATCTATTCATACGTGGCAAAATGAGTGGTGGTGGAGGCGTGTGGGCGATGTGCAAACACCCACACGTGTGGCCGTTAACATTTCCGTAAAATTAAGAACGGGGTCCGGGTCAAACAAGTTGCAGACAACAATGCCTCGCCAGAGGTCGATCCAACCTATGGTATCTGCTCCAAGCGCTATCACCTTATGGGGTAGACTAGGCAGGTCTTCCTCTATCACGACAGAAGATGCCTGCAACTGTAATGGCTTGGCGACCAACTTCTTCATCTTTGATGAAAAGATGTGGAGGACATAGTGCCCAAGGTTTTGTGTCATGGCGAGATCAGCGACAACGAAATTCTCGTAGTCGTCGCTGCACGGCAAGATTGCGAGATATGATTTAGCCTTGTCAGGTCGATAAGCAGTTGGGATCGGTGTAATTGACGGTTTGCCAGGGCAAGCCTTGTAGACAAAGTATTCGGAAAGATGAGCTTCGTGAAGGGTACTACGGGGGCCGAGGGTGAAGGCAAAGCGGAGGAGAAGGTGGTCATTATACGAGAAAACAACCCGGGGCTCAGCGTCGAAGTTCCGTCCTTTGAGTTCAGGCCCATGAACGCAAAAGCGGGAGACGGACGGCGGGTCCGCGAGAACGAAGGTCACCTTGACGATGTGGCCGGTGCTCGTCTGGGCTTCAGCGGTGGTGGCGTTCTCGCAGTCCTTGAGGTTGGCCTCCTCCTCGAGGGGAACCCAGGGTGGATAGCGGGAGGTATTGGTGGTTGCGGCCGCATCGATGGTGGGAGTGGCGGCAGTGGTTGAGATGCGGGTGGGGGTGGCGCCACTGGTTGCTGCGGCATCGACCGTGGTGGGCTGGAAGAGACCCTCCATCGGCAGTTAGGTTACCTCTCAAATCGAGACGACTAGAAGGTGTTTTTTTCCTTAGAACACGAACAGGAGCAGTTTTTTTAGGGGTGAAACCAATTTATTCATCAAAATCCACAACGCGTGGGATACAATTCGGAGCCTGGGGTTGGCCTAACTAGATGTGGCGCCCCGGCCCTAAAGAGAGTGAGTACTTGGCAAGTTTGTGTGCGTCTCTATTTGCCGCATGGCCTTCAAACAAAAAATTACAAACGAAAGAAGAGGCTCTACTTCTAATTTCTTGAATAATTGCAGCGTTTCTGCCCATGTGTGACTTTGAGATGTCACTTACCACTTGCTTAGCGTCAGAGGCGATGATCAGATTATTCAGGTTGAGATCTTCCGCAAGAGCAAGGGCTTCACGGCAAGCAATCATTTCCAAAATCGCAGGGTCATCAACTCCCGCAATGACCAGCGCTGAGCTTCCCAGGTAATTGCCATGCTGGTCCCTACAAATTGCAGCAGCTGATCCTCCACTCCCGGTTCTAACACCAGCATCAACATGAATTTTGAACCATCCCGCAGGTGGAGCTCGCGGCCTGATATGAGCAGGATGTCCTCCTCTTGCTATGGGTTCCCTTCTGTTTTCCAACACCTCGAGTTCCGCTATGAACCTTCTAACAAAGTCAGTAGTGGCATTTGGTGTTTGAAAGATCCCTTCATGGATTGCCTTTCTACGGGCCGTCCATATTGCCCATAGGGTGACCGCTAGCAGTACAAACTTGTCGTGTGACAGGGATTCCATCAGTGTAAAAAGCCATGGCTTAGCTTTTGGTTCGGTGCTAGCGACAAGCGCTTGTGCAAGGTCATCATCGATCAAAGCCCAAACACATCTGGATGATGTACAGCTGAGGAGCGAATGCCTCCATGAATCTAGTGCCCCACACATCCCGCAAGCTGAACTGTCCGACATATGTCGATGAGCTCGGACATCTTCTGTTGGGAGAGACTGTTTTGATAAACGCCACAAAAACATTTTCACTTTCCCCGGTACCTTTGTAGCCCATAAAGTTTTCCACGATCCTTGCTCCACAACCGCCATTGAAGAACCTGCTGTGCTTTCCAACCAGGCCTCTCGGCGCCTTCTAGTCTCCACTAACATGTGATATGCCGACTTGACCGAGAAAACACCATTCCTTTCGAAGTTCCAGCTCCAGAAGTCCTAAGTGTTGCGTGTACACAAAGGAATACTTAAAATGATTTTCGCATCCATTGGCAAGAACACCTGATTGACGAGTTGGACATCCCATGCAGCGTTGGTATGATCAATCAGCTCGGCTACCCAAGAAGGCGGGTTGGCCACACGGCATCCATACGGATGCATCATCTCGTCCCTCGGTAACCATGTATCAGCCCATATATTGGTGGGTTCACCATTGCCAATACGGCGAATGATTCCTTGCTTTAGCACATCTCGACCTTCGACTATTGCTCGCCAGACCTGACTTGGATGACCGCCCAGATTTGCATGCAATATATTTGTGTCCGGGAAGTAAATACTTTTCAGCAAACGTGCACTAAGTGCCTCCGGTTTCTGAAGGAGTCTCCATGCTTGACGTGCCAGCATAGATAAGTTAAAGAGCTCAAAATCCTTAAACCCTAGGCCACCCATGCCTTTTGATTCTGTCATGGCCTTCTAGAAGACCCAATGAGGCTTTCTCTTGCCATCCTTAGAACCCCACCAGAATTTTCTTATAAGCATATTTAGATGTTCACACAAACCTCTTGGTAACTTGAAGCAAGACATAGAGAAAACCGGCACTGCTTGCGCCACTGCTTTAACCAAAACCTCTTTCCCTGCTGTTGACATAGTATTCTCTAGCCAACCTTGAACTTTACTCCACAGTCGATCCTTCAAATATTTGAAAGCCCCATCCTTTGAATTTCCTATGTCAGATGGCATACCCAGGTATTTTTCATTGAGTGTTTCATTTGGGACATTGAGAGTGTTTTTGATTGCTTCCCGGGTGCTATCAGGAACACCCTTGCTGAAATAGATGGAGGATTTCGCAAAGTTAACCCGTTGGCCCGAAGCTTCACAATAACTGTTTAGTACCAGGTTCACCTCTTCAGCACCAGCAATACTCGCCTTACAAAACAGCAGGCTGTCATCAGCAAATAACAAGTGATTTACTTGGGGCGCCGTAGGTGCCACTTGTAACCCACTCAGATTGGATGACTCACTCTTGGATTTTAACAGGCACGAAAGGCCCTCTGCTGCAAGCAAGAATAAATAAAGGCTGATTGGGTCCCCTTGTCTGATTGATGGTTCAAACTCCTCCAACTTATTCCCATTAAAAAGCACAGAGAACTTAACCGAAGTGACTAAGTTCATTACTATATTTAGCCACCTTTCCGTGAAGCCCAGTTTTATCATCACCGCACTCAGATAGGGCCACTCGACCCTATCATATGCTTTCATCATATCAAGCTTTAGTGCAAAAGACCGGTGCTTCTTTGATTTGTTCCTTTTCATAAAATGGAAACACTCATATGCAGTGATGATATTGTCAGTTATGAGCCAACCAGGGACAAATGCAGACTGCTCCTCAGATATTATATCAGGCAAAATAACTTTCAGACAGTTAGCGATCACTTTTGAAGCAATTTTGTAAAGCACATTGCACAGGCTAATGGGTCTGAACTGAGCTAGCAAGGTGGGTGTTTTTACCTTTGGTATTAATACCAGGACTGTCTCATTAATGCATGCCGCTGATTCTGTCCCCTCCACTATCCTTAGCATTGCCTTTGTCACTTCATTCCCACACACCTCCCAATGACGCTGAAAGAAATGAGCTGGGTATCCATCCGGGCCTGGTGCCTTTGTAGGGAACATCTGAAAAAGAGCTATTTTCACCTCCTCCTCTCTATATGGAGCATTAAGTGCATCATTCATCATGTCCGTAACTTTGCGAGGGATAGTATCCACGACCGGTTCCATGTTCGCTACACCTTCTGATGTGTAAAGGTTCTTGTAAAAGGACGTTGCCATAGTCTCCATCTCCAACACATTGTCTGTTACCGTTCCATCCGGGCGCATGAGTTCTTTAATTTCATTTTTCCTTCTTCTCCTACTAGCCCGCAAGTGAAAAAAATAGGTGTTCTTATCACCATGCATCAGCCAGTCAACGCGTGCACGTTGTCGCCAGAGTATTTTCTCTCGATGAAAAAGTTCAACTAGACGGTCTGTGATTTTTGTTTCATCTCTGGTCGGCCCTGATCGTCCCGGTATTGCGCGTTGAAGCTGCAATCTTGTCTTTAGTGCAGAAATCTCCTGCCGTATACTGCCAAAATGCACGTGATCCCAGGTTGATAGCTCGCCTGACAGATCCTGTAGTTTCGCCTTGATCTGATCCACTGATTCGCCTGGCGCCTCTGCCCACTTGTCGGCCACCACCGCACCCAGCGAGGGATCCTGCTCCCAACAGACTTCATACTTAAATGATTGTGGGCTCCTCCTGCATGCATGCATCTCTTGCATCATAAGTAGCAATGCTACGTGATCAGAACTCACTGTCGCGATGTGTCTAACCTCCGCTGTTGGAAATTCCATCAGCCAATCTAGCGTTGCTACAGCTCTGTCTAGTCTCACTCTCGTGAATGATCCCCCGGTGAATTTTTTCTCAAAAGTCCAGTTCTGCCCCTTGTAGCCGATGTCAGTTAGGTTGCAAGTGTCCAACGCATCTCGGAACATATCCATCTGCGCCTGGCTTCTTGCACCCACCCCGTCATGCTCGTGGCCATGTAATACTTCATTGAAATCACCAACTACAACCCAGGGGTGATTGCTAGTATTCGCAATGCCCCGCATCATGTCCCAGGTTTTATACCTTTCTTGCACTTGTGCCTCGCCATAGACAAAAGTGATCCTTGTTTGCACCGGGACAAGTTCCCTCACAAGAACATCAATGTGATACTCTGAATAACCAAGAATTTCCAAGTTTATTGATTCATTCCAAAAGATTCCAAGACCACCACTTCTACCTCTACTGCTTACAGCGAAACTCTTTTCAAAACCTAGCGATCCTACCATGCTTTCAACACGTGAGCCCTCTATTTGGGTTTCTAAGATGCATACAATAGAGGGGGCATGTTGCCTCGAGAGATCTCGAAGCTCTCGAACTGTCGCGGGTTTGCCAGCCCCGCGACAGTTCCACACCAGGCAACTCATTGCGCCAGGCGCGACCCCCCTGGGAGGCCCGCCAAACGCGCATCAGAAGTTTTGTTTAGAGCAATGATCTTTATGTTGGTAGAGTCACTTGAACTTGACTTGGTTCTCTTAGAGTCTTGCTTCGAGGAGGGGCTCTCTGGAGCTTTCACTGGCGGCAAGAGGGGAACTTTGTTTCCCTGGTGTGACGGCGGGGGGGGGGGTGATGGTTTTGCTCCCCTAATGAGCTCCTATTATACCCCTTTTCCTGTTCTGATCAGCTTCCTCCATGGTGATATCAGCTTGGCGATCATCTGAATCCATAAAATCCTCTCCATGGTTACCCCTTGCAGCACCACGACCCCGGCCTCCTTCAGAACGGCCACGGCCTCTGCCACCTCTGTTATTGTTACCTCGTCCTTCACCAGGGCCACATCCCGGGCCCCTAAACCAGCTTGCCTTCAAGTCCACTAGCGCTTTTGGTGCCCAAACACCATCGCCACATTCCTTAAAAAGATGCCCCAAGTTGCCACATACTGCACACCAATCAGGGAGCCTCTCAAATTTAACACGAAAGATCACCCTTTGCATCACGTCTTTTTTCTTGATAACCAGCGAGACTGCGTTCTTTAGCGGCTTTGTGACATCGATCTTAACTCTCACACGGGCAAAGTTACCCTCAAAATCCCGGGATTTGGGCTCAGCATAGATGAACTCACCCACCGTTGCCGATAACGCTTTGATCTTGGGGAAGAAGCCGTCAGGAAGATCATGAATTTGCATCCATATGTCTAGCTTGGTGAGATCTATCAGTGAGGGTTTAGTGAATCCGTCATAGGGCGCCACGATCACCGCTTTCCCCTTGAAGTTCCACGGGCCCTCCTCCATAACACGTTCCCAATCGCCGAGACATGTGAACTGCAAAGTGTACAAATTCTCCTCCAGTGGTCTGATTTTCACTTCCTTTGCCAGATCCCAAGCAACTCTCATATTCTTGTAGAACTAGTACTGGCTGTATGTCTTTCGGTGTGAACCCTAGCTAGAGCCATCCACCGGGTCGCTTCCTCCGCAAGTTCCTCGTCCTCAACCACGACATCCTGAAGATCATCTTCCTTTAATCCCAACTCTTCCATCATCGCTACCAAATCTGATTCTGCCTCTGCCGCATCCGAGGATGCGCCGTCTTCTTTAGATCGCTTGCCCGAAGAAACCAAGTCCACGAGCGGTAGGGTCCCCATCGCTTCATCCGCCGCCGCCATGATCGGAGCCCCAAGGGCGCCCGAACACCGGGAGAGGGAGGAGGCAGGGTAGATCAAGGTCTCTATGGCAGGGAGATAATCGCCGCCGCCGAGAGTAGGAAAACCCTAACGAGAGGGGAAAAAAACCACGATACCCACGTTTTTTGAGGCGGATACTGGTGTCCGTGGGGCGGACCCTGGTTTGGGCTTGTTTGGGCTGAAAACGCATTAATCATGGGCCGCTGGATGGGGGGGTAGGAAATAGGAAACTCGAAAAGGAAAAACCTAGAAAATGCTATGATCATTGCAGAAACTAGAGAATACCCCGCGCGTTGCTGCAGGAACCGATTGCAATATATTTCAGTTATTTGTTTGTATGAAGATTCCATTGTTGAATTACTAATATATAAACTAAAGCTAAAATAAATATTATATATTATAATTGATTATTGTGTTGAATATAAGTGTCGTAATATAATGGAAAACTTTTTTTCATGCATGTTGAGGTGAAAAGTGTGCATGAGATCAACTAATAATGGAAAAGTTTTTCTTATGCATGTAGTGGTGGGCCTTTGAGGAGGTGCGTGTGTGCATGTTGAGATAAATAGGATAGTGGGGATCAACTTCTTATGTATATAGGATTAGGAAGATGCTTGTAACTAATAGTGAGATTTCATTTAAGTAAGAGTGTAGAGAATCAAATGTGGATGCCCACAACATAGCTTATAACACTTTAGACCTTGCTATCTGAAAAATGGAACTCTTTAGACCTAGCTCCTAGTCGCCATGTGTGGCTTCTCGGGCCCTCGAATTACGTAAACAATGTATTGATGCAGTAATAACTCGGGTGTTCCGCTAAAAAGAGCTAAATAAATCCTGAAAAGTGCGGCTGCAATATCTCGTGCAATCAAGCGCACGCTCTTCATGGTCTCATGATAGCGTCCGAATCGCTATGCGGGTGGCCTAGGTGCTACCTCGTCGGGTGGGGTGAGATAGACTTCCAGTGTGTGCATATGCACCAACATGTTTATGAGTTTTATTTTTATGCTCATCAAACCTAAGTTTACACCGAGTTATTTCATGAAATGGAGATATTTGCTTTGATATTGCTACTAATGAATAATGAATGCAAACAATCTCAAATATCCAATCATTATTTTGTTTCCACGGGAAATGGGCTAAATGTGGACTAAATCAAGCCAATACATGGAAAGGAGTAAGGAGATAAATGAGATCAAGTGGGAGGCGCGCTAGAAAAAACAGATCGCAAGATGACATTACATACGATCGTGTGCGATCATATGAGAAGAACGACGTCCACCCTGCTAATCCCAGGATGCCAACCGGGACCTACCCTATGATAGAACTCCGAATGGAACAAGCATCACTCTCATGTCAAAGCATCGCTTTACTTGTACCTGCACCTGTTGTTATAGTAATATATGAGCCTTTATGGGACTCAACAATCTCATTGTCATGGGTATCAAAACTTACAATACTTTAATGGATATGGAATGGTTAAGTTATGAGGTTGCAGTAAGCACTAAGCATTTTGTATCTGGCTAACTCATGAGTAGAAGAATAAGAAGAGTAGTCTGCGCATAAACGGACGTGAACTAGTAATGATCAAGAAGTGATCCTGGACACCTACTTATGAGTCATTCATAGTCCCACCATGTTCTCTTCCCGAACACCCTAGAAAAGAGACGACCACTGTTAGCACACAATTGATGTATTTTGATTGGTTTTAGTGTCAAGTTCTCTACACCTTGATATTATAAATTTCCAAGTCAGCACATAACCACGGGCACGTCTTTCCGAAAGATTTAACCCTGTAGGGGTGCTCCAACTCGTCCATCACAAATTAACCACAAGCTACATTGAGAGGCTTCAACATTGCGGTAGCCCGACGCATCATCGGAGACCAGGTGCACTAGACATGGGACTAAGGTAAAATTAGGCCATGTTCGGATGGGACCTCCTACAGGGAAATACAGACCTCGAGTTTCCCCGTGGTAGCCTCACAGTCTACCCGTTTTGGACCAACACTCATGAGGAGCACTAGACCGGTTTGTTGATTAAGAATCTGTCGTGGAATTGACACGGCAGATGTCCTTAGTGTGAGGACTTAGTCGTGAAGCCAACACATCTATGTGGTAGCTTGAGAGGGGTTGAGAGGAATCAAGAGACGCAACACGGAAGACAAAGATTTAGACAGCTTCGGGCCCCAGGAAACATCATCCAGTAATAACCCTACATGCTATTTGAGGCTAGGTCTCATTATGCTCATGAGGGAGTCGCCGTAAACCGGCTCTCCTTTAGTTGTGTCTAGCCCTAGAGATTGTTTCTTCTTGGCTGTCCCTCTTTGGGGAGCCCTGCCCCTCCTTATATATGTTGAAGGGGTGGGTTACATGTGGAGTCCAACTCGGACTTAAGACTTAACTATTCTGACTTCTCTTTATGGGCTTCATGACATCTCGGGCTTCATAACCCTTGGCAACCCAGTTATCACTATTTGTCGGTTTAAGATGGTCTGCCGGTTTAAGATGGTCTGCCAGTTTAAGATGGTCTGCCGGTTTAAGATGGTCTGCCGATTTAAGATTGTCTGCCGGGTTATCATCTGACTTAACTCCTGCCGGGTTATCATCTGACTTAACACCTGCCGGTTTACCACCTGCCGGTTTACCACCTGCCGGTTTACCGTCTATCTTAGCTGTCCGCTGGTTTACCACCCGCCAATTTACCAAGTCCCAGCCGGGTTATGACTCCGGCCGGGTCATACTGCGGGGTATATCCCCGACAGAATCCGTGGGTTCACTTCCCTTTGCATTTTTATTTAGTTAGACATATGTTAACACCAATGTTGGGCCTTGCTGGAAGAGTTTTATTTAAAAACCAATTATCAGGGGGGCATAAAACCCCAAACATGTTTGGAGCACCATCAAGGAACATAACACGAGTATTACGGAAACTAGGTGGCATGAGTGGAACAAAACACCAGGCAAATTGCCAAGCCTTCCACACATTACCAAACATATAGATGTATTAATTAAATAGAGCGATATTGTGATATCCCATGATATCCATGTCCCAACATTGAACAACTTACACTGCACCTGCAACTACCAACGCTGTAAGAGGGGTTGAACAAAGTGGTAACATGGCCAATCAACAGTTTGCTAGGATGGTGGAGGTCAGAGGCTTGTCATCGCAATTTGGGAGGCTTGACAAACAAGTGATAGGTAGCGATACCAAATGATAGCATCGAGACATCTAGCAAAGCAAAGATAATAGTGATATCCAAGGTAATGATCATCTTGTCTGGAATCCTGCTTGGAAAAAGGTTTAATCCATGAAGTAGTAAACAAACAAGGCATGCAATTTATGCACAACCAAGTATGATGCATGCCCGGTCGACATAGGCATGGCATGGCAAGATGCAACAACCAAATACTACAGATTAAGTAAGCTCAATATGCAACGAGTTGCATATTGACGAAACTACACATCATTTACTTCACTCCCGTTTATGTACTCGACAATATTAGATGTTGTTAAAACTTGGCAAGAGGTGACGCACAAGTAAACTACCAATCTAGGCAATTTAAATGAGGCCAAAAACAAAACATAACAACTCCAGAGAATTCCCATATGCAAATTTCAAATTTGCTACTGTTCTGATCTCAACACGATTTTAAAGTTGTTAGACATGCAAAGTAAGTGCATCACGTTATTATAGATGTTTTTCTATTCAAGTTACATATATTTAATTCAGAGCTACGGTTACTTAGTTATGAAATAAAGTATTTTAGCATGTCATTAAGCAATTATAATTCAATCAACAATTTAAATGTTGTTAACATGCATGAGGTTGGCGTATTCAAGTTATGCACAATTTTATGAAAATGGTGGCGTAATATGATAAGGAGAATTTGTCGCCGTGACGGAAAGAAAAGGGTGCCACGGCGGCCAAAATGAAAATGGTGCCACGACAACATTCCGGTGATCCAGCAACTCCTTGAGATGTCGGTGCAAAGGATCAAACATGGGTGTGAGCGTGGGTCGTGCAAGAGTGACGAGTGGGATGATCCCGATTACCGAGGTCCCACGTGTCGGTGGCATGGCAAACGAGGAGCGTGCATGAGAAAATCCAAACACGGTGAAAACACAAGCATCACATTCAACACATGCAGTCGTCCAAGGGCATCATATCAGCGGTTATACCTTTGAAGCATGCATTCTGTGCGGATCGAGTTTGAAACGGTGTAGCGGAAGTAGTGGTACACGCGGTCTTCGGCGACGGTAGTCGTACCCGTTATGTAGACGAATTGTATGGGTTGTGGATGTCGTGGTACTTGGGATCTTCGGACTCCAATGGTCGTCGAAGTAGACGTCTGTGTAGTCGATCTTGATGGTCTTGGAGTTCGGGGTCATCGAGAGACTTGCGAAAATCATGGCCTCGGGTCGGTGGTACTTGGCACTCATTGTGTAGTCATACACAAGATCAAACAGAGGGCCTTGGTGATTCAACGGGTAGGAGGCAACGAAGATGCATGGGTCCCAGGTCTTGGTCTTGAGGAGGTCATCGGTGTTGTTGTCCATGAACAAACATGAGGCCTTGGGGTGCAGAAGGTCATCAGCACCACAACATGGGATGGACCTTGGAGTTGGAGTGAACGGATGCGGGCTCCTGTAGGTGAAGCAGGGTTCGTCGGACACAGATATGGCGATGGGGGGCACAACGGTGCCCACTGGGGGTGAACGAAGGCAAGGAGTAGGAAGGTAGAAGGAGGTGCAGGGTAGCAGTAAGGAGGTGATGGCAGCGGCGGTAGAGAAGGCATGGGGCGGGTGCAAGGAGAGCAGGCAGCGAGCAGAGGAGGACCATGGCCATGGAAAGGAGGCGGCACTGCTCGGGGTCGTGGACTTGTGGTACAGGGAAACACCGGAGGCAGAGCAGAGGAAAGGGCGAGGCAGCGCTTGTAGCAGCAGCTCACGATGGAGGAGGTGATGCAGAGGAGTTCGATGGTCAGAGTTGCGGGCATCGGTAAGCAGAGCTCGCGGGCGAGGCAGCCACCAGCATTGGGCAAGAAGGCAGGGCAAGGCTGCTCGCGTCGTGGATGAAGCGGAAGGTGGAGGTGTAGCATCAACTGGGGCAGGAGGCGTCGTGGCTGGCGAGTGCATTGAGCGCAGGTAGCTCCTCTCCCTGGGGCGATGTGTGTGTGCGTTGAGTGTGTAGTGGCGGGCTGGAGTATGAGGGAGAAAGTGGAGATCAGGGTTGCGAGTGAAAGCATAAGTGCTCCCTGGGTGATTTTGGTAATTAATGTCAACATATCTCTTGTTGGACTAATACTTCTACCTAGTATGTTTCAGATAAGTTCAACAGTGGAGTGGCATGGACAAGAGGATGTGGAACCCCTTCAAGATGCTAAGGACAAAGGATTGGCTCAAGCTCAAAGCTCAGGACTCTAAATTTTCTATTTCAGTGATCCAAGGTCACATTGAGTCCATAGGAAAGCCAATACTATTAAAAGGGGATGAGGTGTTGCTTAATGGCTTGTTTGCTCAAAGTGCTAAGTGATATGCTCCAAAGCCCTCAACCACTTTCTCATATCCACATATTGTTGGGGAACGTGGTAATTTCAAAAAAAATCCTACGCACACACAAGATCATGGTGATGCATAGCAACGAGAGGGGAGAGTGTGTCCACGCACCCTCATAGACCGAAAGCGGAAGCATTATGACAACGCGGTTGATGTAGTCGTACATCTTCACGATCTGGCCAATCTTAGCACTGAATGTACGGCAACTCCATGATCAGCAGACGTTCAGCATGGGGACGCCCCTTGTACTCTTGATGCAGTTGAGGCCAAGGGAGAGTTTCGTCAGCACGATGGCGTGGTGACGATGATGATGAAGTTACCGGTGCAGGGCTTCGCCTAAGCACTATGACGATATGACCGAGGTGTGTAACTGTGGAGTGGGGCACCGCGCATGGCTAAACAATGTCAACTTGTGTGTCTATGGGGTGCCCCCTGGCCACGTATATAAAGGATGGAGGTAGGAGGAGGCCGGCCCTCATAGGGCACTCCCAAAGTGTGGAGTCCTACTAGTACTCCCTAGTCCTAGTTGGATTCCACCTCCCACATGGAATAGGAAAAGGGGAAGGGAGAAGGGGAAGGAAGGAAGGGGTCGGCCCCCTTCCCTAGTCCAATTCGGACCAGTCCATGGGGAGGGGCGCGGACACCCTTCAGACCTTTCTCTCCTTTCCCGTATGGCCCACTAAGGCCCAATACGAATTCCCGTAACTCTCGGTACTCCGAAAAATACTCGAATCACTCGGAACCTTTCCGATGTCCGAATATAGCCTTCCAATGTATCAATCTTTACGTCTGGACCATTTCGAGACTCCACGTCATGTCCATGATCTCATCCGGGACTCCTAACTACCTTCGGTACATCAAATCACATAAACTCATAATACAAATCGTCATCGAACGTTAAGCGTGCGGACCCTACGGGTTCGAGAACTATGTAGACATGACCGAGACTCATCTCTGGTCAATAACCAATAGCGGAACCTGGATGTTCAAATTGGCTCCCACATATTCTACGAAGATCTTTATCGGTCAAACCACATAACAACATACGTTGTTCCCTTTGTCATCGGTATATTACTTTCCCGAGATTTGATCATCGGTATCCTCATACCTAGTTCAATCTCGTTACCGGCAAGTCTCTTTACTCGTTCCGTAATGCATCATCCCGCAACTAACTCATTAGTCACATTGCTTGCAAGGCTTATAGTGATGTGCATTACCGAGAGGGCCCAGAGATACCTCTCCGATACACGGAGTGACAAATCCTAATATTGATCTATGCCAACCCAACAAACACCTTTGGAGACACCTGTAGAGCATCTTTATAATCATCCAGTTACGTTGTGACATTTGATAGCACACAAGGTGTTCCTCCGGTATTCGGGAGTTGCATAATCTCATAGTCTGAGGAACATGTATAAGTCATGAAGAAAGTAGTAGCAATGAAACTGTAATGATCATAATGCTAAGCTAATGGATAGGTCATGTCCATCACATCATTCTCCTAATGATGTGATCCCATTCATCAAATGACAACGCATGTCTATGGTTAGGAAACATAACCATCTTTGATAAACGAGCTAGTCAAGTAGAGGCATACTAGGGACTATAAGTTTTGTCTATGTATTCATACATGTACTAAGTTTCCGGTTAATACAATTATAGCATGAATAATAAACATTTATCATGAATTAAGGAAATAAATAATAACTTTATTATTGCCTCTAGGGCATATTTCCTTTAGTCTCCCACTTGCACTAGAGTCAATAATCTAGTTCACATCACCATGTGATTTAACACCAATATTCACATCTGTATGTGATTAACACCCATAGTTCACATCGGCATGTGATCAACACCCAACGGGTTTTACTAGAATCAATAATCTAGTTCACATTGCAATGTGATTAACACCCAAAGAGTACTAAGGTGTGATCATGTTTTGCTCGTGAGAGAAGTTTAGTCAACGGGTTTGTCTCATTCAGAGTTGTATGTATTTTGCAAATATTCTATGTCTACAATGCTCTGCACGGAGCTACTCTAGCTAATTGCTCCCACTTTCAATATGTATCCAGATTGAGACTTAGAGTCATCTGGATCGGTGTAAAAACTTACATCGATATAACTCTTTACGACGATCTCTTTTATCACCTCCATAATCGAGAGATATTTCCTTAGTCCTCACTAAGGATAATTTTGACCGCTGTCTAGTGATCTACTCTTAGATCACTATTGTACCCCCTTTCCAAACTCATGGCAAGGTACACAATAGGTCTAGTACACAACACCGCATACTTTGTAGAACCTATGACTATAGCATAGGGAATGACTTTCATTCTCTTTCAATCTTCTGTCGTGGTCGGGCTTTGAGTCTTACTCAACTTTACACCTTGTAATACCGACAAGAACTCCTTCTTTGACTGGTCCATTTTGAACCTCTTTCAGAAACTTGTCAAGGTATTTACTCATTGAAAAATCTTATCAAGCGTCTTGATCTATCTCTATAGATCTTGATGCCCAATATGTAAGCAGCTTCACCGAGGTCTTTATTTGAAAAACTTGTATTCAGGTATCCCTTTATGCTATCCAGAAATTCTATATCATTTCCAATCAATAATATGTCATCCACATATAATATTAAAAATGCTACAGAGCTCCCACTCACTTTCTTGTAAATACAGGCTTCTCCAAAAGTCTGTATAAAACTATATGCTTTGATTAGACTATCAAAGTGTTTATTCCAACTCCGAGAAGCTTGCACCAGTCCATAAATGGATTGCTGGAGCTTGCACACTTTGTTAGCACCCTTAGGATCGACAAAACCTTCTAGTTGCATCATATACAACTCTTCTTCCAAAATCCATTCAGGAATGCAGTTTTGATATCCATTTGCCAAATTTCATAATCATAAAATACAACAATTGCTAACATGATTCGGACAGACTTTAAGCATCGCTACGGGTGAGAAAGTCTCATCGTAGTCAACTCCTTGAACTTGTCGAAAAACCTTTTGCGACAAGTCAAGCTCTGTAGATAGTAACACTACTATCAGCGTCTGTCTTTCTCTTGAAGATCCATTTATTCTTAATGGCTTGCCGATCATCGGGCAAGTCCACCAAAGTCGACACTTTGTCCTCATACATGGATCCCATCTCAGATTTCATGGCCTCAAGCCATTTCACAGAATCTGGGCTCATCATCGCTTCCTCATAGTTCGTAGGATCATCATGGTCTAGTAACATGACTTCTAGAACATGATTACCGTACCACCTTGGTGCGGATCGTACTCTGGTTGGCCTACGAGGTTTGGTAGTAACTTGATCTGAAGTTTCATGATCATCATCATTAGCTTCCTCACTAATTGGTATAGGAATCACTGGAACTGATTTCTATGATGAACTACATTCCAATTTGGGAGAAGGTACAATTATCTCATCAAGTTCTACTTTCCTCCCACTCACTTCTTTCAAGAGAAACTCCTTCTCTAGAAAGGATCCATTTTTAGCAACGAATATCTTGCCTTTGGATCTATGATAGAAATAGTATACCCAACAGTTTCTTTTGGGTATCCTATGAAGACGCATTTCTCCGATTTGGGTTTGAGCTTATCAGGTTGAAACTTTTTCATATAAGCATTGCAGCCCCAAACTTTTAAGAAACGGCAACCTTGGTTTCTTGCCAAACCACAGTTCATAAGGCCTTGTCTCAACAGATTTTGATGGTGCCCTATTTAAAGTGAATGCAACTCTCTCTAATGCATAACCCCAAAACGATAGTGGTAAACCGGTAAGAGACATCATAGATCGCGCTATATCCAATAAAGTACGGTTACGACGTTCGGGCACACCATTACGCTGTAGTGTTCTAGGTGGCGTTAATTGTGAAACAATCCCATGTTGTTTCAAATGAAGACCAAACTCGTAACTCAAATATTCTCCTCCACGATCAGATCGCAGAAACTTTATTTTCTTGTTACGATGATTTTCCACTTCACTCTGAAATTCTTTGAACTTTTCACATGTTTCAGACTTATGCTTCATTAAGTAGATATAACCATATCTGCTCAAATCATCTGTGAAGGTAAGAAAATAGCGATACCCACCACGAGCATCAATACTCATTGGTACATCGGTATGTATTATTTCCAACAAGTCAGTAGCTCGTTCCATTGTTCTGGAGAACGGAGTTTTAGTCATCTTGACCATAAGGCACGGTTCGCAAGCATCAAATGATTCATAATCAAGTGATTCCAAAAGATCCATCTTTATGGAGTTTCTTTATGTGCTTTACATCGATATGACCCAAATGGCAGTGCCACAAATATGTTGCACTATCATAATCAACTTTGCATCTTTTGGCAGCAATATTATGAATATGTGTATCACTACGATCAAGATTCAATAAACCATCAACATTGGGTGTATGACCATAGAAGGTTTTATTCATCTAAACAGAATAACAATTTATTCTCTGTCTTAGATGAATAATTGTATCTCAATAAACATGATCTAATCATATTTAAGCTCAACGCAAACACCAAATAACATTTATTTAGGTTCAGCACTAATCTCAAAAGTATAGAGAGTGTACGATGATGATCATATCAATTTTGGAACCACTTCCAACACACATCGTCACTTCACCCTCAACTAGTCTTTGTTTATTCTGTAACTCCTGTTTCGAGTTACTAATCTTAGTAAGCGAGCAAGTATCAAATACCCAGGGGATACTATAAACACTAGTAAGGTACACATCAATAACATGTATATCAAATATACCTTTGTTCACTTTGCCATCCTTCTTATCCGCCAAATATTTGGGGTAGTTCCGCTTCCAGTGACCATTTCCTTTGCAGTAGAAGCACTCAGTTTCAGGCTTAGGTCCATCTTTGGGCTTCTTCACGGGAGTGACAACTTGCTTACCATTCTTCTTGAAGTTCCATTTCTTTCCTCTCTGCCCTTTTATTGAAACTAGTGATCTCGTTTAATCATCAACACTTGACGCTTTTTCTTGATTTCTACCTTCGTCGATTTCTGCATCGCGAAGAGCTCGGGAATCTTTTCGTTATACCTTGCACATTATAGTTCATCACGAAGTTCTAGTAGCTTGGTGATAGTGACTAGAGAACTTTGTCAATCACTATCTTATTTGGAAGATTAACTCCCACTTGATTCAAGTGATTGTAGTACCCAGACATTCTGAGCACATGCTCACTAGTTGAGCAATTCTCCTCCATCTTTTAGGCAAAGTACTTGTCAGAAGTCTCATACCTCTTGACATGGACATGAGTCTGAAATACCAATTTCAGCTCTTGGAACATCTCATATGTTCCGTGACGTTTCAATAACATTTTGAAGTCATGGTTCTAAGCCGTAAAGCATGGTGCACTAAACTATCAAGTAGTCATCATATTGAGCTAGCCAAACGTTCATAACGTCTGCATCTGCTCTTGCAATAGGCCAGTCACCTAGCGGTGCATCAAGGACATAATTCTTCTGTGCAGCAATGAGGATAAACCTACTATCATCTTTCAACTTAGTTTTCTCTAGGAACATATAAAAAACATAGGGAAGCTATAACGCGAGCTATTGATCTACAACATAATTTGCAAAATACTATCAGGACTAAGTTCGTGATAAATTAAAGTTCAATTAATCATATTACTTAAGAACTCCCGCTTAGATAGACATCCCTCAAGTCATCTAAATGATCACGTGATCCAAATCAACTAAACCATGTCCGATCATCACGTGAGATGGAGTAGTTTTCAATGGTGAACATCACTATGTTGATCATATCTACTATATGATTCACGCTCGACCTTTCGGTCTCAGTGTTCCGAGGCCATATCTGCATATGCTAGGCTTGTCAAGTTTAGCCCAAGTATTTCTGCGTGTGCAATACTGGCTTGCACCCGTTGTATGTGAATGTAGAGCTTATCACACCCGATCATCACGTGGTGTCTCAGCACGACGAACTTTGGCAACAGTGCATACTCAGGGAGAACACTTATACCTTAAATTTTAGTGAGAGATCATCTTATAATGTTACCGTCAATCAAAGCAAAATAAGATGCATAAAAGATAAACATCACATGCAATCAATATAAGTGATATGATATGGCCATTATCATCTTGTGCCTTTGATCTCCATCTCCAAAGCACCGTCATGATCACCATCATCACCGGCGCGACACCTTGATCTCCATCGTAGCTCGTTGTCGTCTCGCCAACTATTATTTCTACGACTATCGCTACCGCTTAGTGATAAAGTAAAAACAATTACAGGGCGATTAAATTGCATACAATAAAGCGACAACCATACGGCTCCCTGCCAGTTGCCGATAACTTTGTTACAAAACATGATCATCTCATACAATAAAATTTAGCATCATGTCTTGACCATATCACATCACAACATGCCCTGCAAAAACAAGTTAGACGTCCTCTACTTTGTTGTTGCAAGTTTTAAGTGGCTGCTACGGGCTTAGCAAGAACCGTTCTTACCTACGCATTAAAAACCACAATGATTTTTCGTCAAGTGTGTTGTTTTAACCTTCAACAAGGACTGGGCGTAGCCACACTCGATTCAACTAAAGTTGGAGAAACAAACACTCGCCAGCCACCTATGTGCAAAGCCCGTCAGTAGAACCAGTCTCACGTAAGCGTACGCGTAATGTCGGTCTGAGCCACTTCATCCAACAATATTGCCGAATCAAAGTATGACATGCTGGTAAGCAGTATGACTATTATCGCCCACAACACTTTGTGTTCTACTCGTGCATATAACATCTACACATAGACCTGGCTCGGATGCCACTGTTGGGGAACGTGGTAATTTCAAAAAAATTCCTACGCACACGCAAGATCATGGTGATGCATAGCAACGAGAGGGGAGAGTGTGTCCACGTACCCTCATAGACCGAAAGCGGAAGCGTTATGACAACGCGGTTGATGTAGTCGTACATCTTCACGATCCGACCAATCTTAGCACCGAACATACGGCACCTTCGCGATCAGCACATGTTCTGCTCGGGGACGTCCCTCGTACTCTTCATCCAGTTGAGGCCGAGGGAGAGTTTCGTCGGCACGACGGCGTGGTGACGGTGATGATGAATTTACCAGTGCAGGGCTTCACCTAAGCACTACGACGATATAACCGAGGTGTGTAACTGTGGAGGAGGGCACCGCACACGGCTAAACAATGTCAACTTGTGTGTCTATGGGGTGTCCCCTGGCCACGTATATAAAGGATGGAGGGAGGAGGAGGCCGGCCCTCATAGGGCGTGCCCAAAGTGTGGAGTCCTACTAGGACTCCCTAGTCCTAGTAGGATTCCACCTCCCACATGGAATAGGAAAAGGGGAAGGGAGAAGGAGAAGGAAGGAAGGGGACGGCCCCCTTCCCTAGTCCAATTCGGACCAGTCCATGGGGAAGGGGCGCGGCCACCCTTCAGGCCTTTCTCTCCTTTCCCATATGGCCCATTAAGGCCCAATACGTATTCTCGTAACTCTCCGGTACTCCGAAAAATACCCGAATCACTCAGAACCTTTCCGATGTCCGAATATAGCCTTCCAGTATATCGATCTTTACGTATCGACCATTTCAAGACTCCTCGTCATGTCCATGATCTCACCCGGGACTCCGAACTACCTTAGGCACATCAAATCACATAACTCATAATACAAATCGTCATCAACGTTAAGCGTGCGGACCCTACAGGTTCGAGAACTATGTAGACATGACCGAGACTCATCTCCGGTTAATAACCAATACTGGAACCTGGATGCTCATATTGGCTCCCACATATTCTATGAAGATCTTTATCGGTCAAACTGCATAACAACATACATTGTTCCCTTTTGTAAGTGCATCTAGTGCCACCCCTAGTTGGTTTTGGAGTATTGACGACAAAGTTGGTTGAGGGACTAATGCGTTTGTGAGAATTGCAGGATAACGCAGGTAGTGTCCCTCATTGATTCGGTTTACCTACCAGAGATGACCCCTAAAAATGTATGAAGACATTGAAGACAATGGTGGTATGAGAAGATATTCATATTGAAGACTATGACATGAGAAGACATTGCGTGAAGACTATGGAGCGCGAAGATGTGTGGTTTCATTGTTTCCTTTTCTTCTTTGTTGAGTCATAGGAACCACCGTACTGTTAAGTGGGGTCCAAGTGAACTAAGTCAGAGTGACTGAAGTGATGCTCAACTCAAATCCTATGTCTTCGAGCGAAGACAATGAGAGCAAATCTTATCCAGAGCTGGATGAGTCAACCTTGCTTGTAGCCCAAGTAAAGCTGCCGCGTGTGTTTGAAATCTGACCGTTGGAACACGTGTCAGTTCCTTAGTGACCCAGGGTCATTTTGGACAAATTAGGTCGGGTTGCCTAGTGGCTATAAATAGCCCACCCCCTACACCATAAATTGGTGGCTGCTCAGAGTTTGTGCACGGCTTTTGTCGTTTGAGAGCAACCCACCTCGAAGCATTTGAGAGAGAAAAATCCTTGCAAGGACAAAGCCCAAACACCCAGAGCCAAAGAGTGTTAGGCATCACTGAAGTCTTTCTGTCTGTGTGACCTGAAGACTTATTACACTTGAGGACTGTGAATCCTCCAGCCGGTTAGGCGTCGCGTTCTGAGCATCCAAGAGTCATTGTGGATTGCCGGTGAACGAAGTCTGTGAAGGTTTGGAAGTCTCCCTTGAAGACTTACCAGAGTGATTGGGCGAGGACTGGGTGTCCTTAGCTCAAGGGGAATAACGTGAAGACACGGTCTTCTGAGTTAAATCTCAGCCTCCCTAACCAGACGTACAGTTGTCACAACAACTGGAACTGGTCTAACAAATCCTGTGTATTCAACAAGCAACTGGTTCTATCCCTTCCCAACCTTACTTAAGTTTGTCTTCGTGAAGTCATTGCCTATCTATGTATCTGTTTGACTTCATTGCTTGACTACTATTGTTGATTGGCTTCATACTATCTTCCATCTTGATCCTTACTACCTAGCTGCTATTTGTCCTGTACTTTCACATCGTTGCATACTTGACTATGGCTTGCTTAGGGTAGTTTATCTTCCGCTGCATAACAATTTGGTCATTTCTGTTGTTTGTCTTTGAAACTTCCAAGTTTTGAAGACTTTCATAAAAATCGCCTATTCACCCCCCCTCTAGTCGATAGTAGCACTTTCAATTGGTATCAGAGCAAGGTACTCCCTTGTTCTGTGTGATTCGGTTTAACCACCTGGAGTTTCAGCTATGTCGACTGAAGGGATAATCAAAGTCTCCGCTGCTTGCCCCGTGTTCGATGGAACTGAATATCCCTACTGGAAGAATAAGATGCGTATGCATCTTGAAGCCATTGATGTCGACCTCTGGTATGTCGTCAAGAATGGCGTTCCCAAAACTGGTGAAGGTGTCACCCCCACTGATGTCAAGAAGTTCATTCAACTGGACTCTACTGCAAAGAACATCATCTGTGGTCATCTGACCAAAGGATAGTATGGCCGTGTGAGTGCTCTGGAAACATCGAAGCTAGTCTGGGACTGGCTATCCAAGGTCAACGAAGATGTGTCAACCCAGAGAGATCAAAGAATCAGTGTTCTTCGCAACCTCTTCAACCGCTTCAAGAGAAACGACAATGAAAATGTCCAGCTCACGTTTGATCGCCTCACTGATATCACAAATGAACTTCAAGCTCTTGGTGCAACTGAGATTACCAAGCATGAAATCATCAAGACATTGTTGAGATCACTTGACAGCTCCTTTGACACCCTTGCCCTCATGATACAAGAACGTCCTGACTTCAAGTCACTCGATCCGTCTGATATTCTTGAGAGGCTCAACACACATGAGTTCCAGCTATCTGAGAAAAGAGATATCTATGGCCCAAACTATGGCCGAACTCGCGCTTTGAAGGCAAAAGTTGTTTCCTCATCTGAAGAAGAATCTGACTGCAGTTCTGAAGATCCTGAATACATTGGAAAGGAACTTGCTATGCTTGTGAAGAAGTTCCAGAAGTTCACTAAGAAGAAAGGCTTCAGAAAGTCTTCACGATCCAGCTCAAGGAATGATGAAGCTTCCACCCATGACCACAAAAAGAGAACCTGCCACAAGTGCAAGAAACCTGGTCACTACATATCTGAGTGTCCACAGTGGGACAATGAGAAGAAGAAGAAGAAAGCAAGGAATATGATTCTGATGACAAGAAGAACAAGAAATCCTCAAAGTCTTCTAAGTCTTCTTCCAAGTCTTCATCATAGAAGAACAGCTCATCGGGCAAGGCTCGTGCTTTTGTTGGCAAGGAAATGGATTCAGAGGAGGAGTCTGCTTCGGAGGAGGCGGAGGTGGAGTCTGGAGAGGAGTCTGACCCTGGCGTTACAAGTCTGGCTCTAGCCACAGCCTATGTCGCCAAGTCCATCTTCAACACTGAAGACAATGACTTCCACACCAACGCTGAAGCTAATGACGAAGACGATCCTACTCCCACCTACTGCTTCATGGCACGTGGTGCCAAGGTAAAATCATGCGATGCTTACTTTCAAACTTCAAGTGAAGATGACTCTGATTGTGAATCCAAACCCACCTACAAAACACTTGCTAAAATTGCAACTGAACAACAAAAGGCTATGGAAAATACTCAAAAATTGTTAGACAAAAGCGATGACCTGTTGGACGCTGAAATGACACATTCACAGTCCTTAGTTGATGACATAAAAAATCTTCATACTAAGTACCAAGAACTTGAAGGTCGTCATGAATCGCTCTCAACTACTTATGAAAGGCTCTCCTATGATTATATTCAAACGAAACAAGAGCTTGAGAAATTGAGAGCGGCTCATGAAGATCTTCAAAAGGTGAACGAGTCACTTCGCGCTCAACAGATCAGTTCCGCTTAGGATGGATTTGAACCACCATGTCGAAAATGCATTGAGCGTGATAACGCTACATCTGTTGCTGAATGTTCCACTGCTGCTACTGTTTCATTGTCTTCACCTACTGATGTGGTTACTAACCCCTCTGCGGAGGATACCACTGTTGTTGCTGATGAAAATGCTATGTTGAAGACATTGCTTGAAACAGGGATGTACAAAAGTTTGAAGGGACATCAGGCTCTCTGCGATGTCCTCAAAAAGCAGATTCTGAACCGAAACCCTAGGAAAGAGGGTGTTGGGTTCGAAAGGAAAATGAATGTTGATGGCTCGTACTGGAAGCCTGAGCAGTACCCCAAAACCACATGGGTTGCTGCAAAGGAACCTTCATTAGATCCATCCACCTTATTTGGCTTTACCTGTGCTAATCCTATTGTCATTGATGAATCCTTTGATGCAAACTATAAGATGTTCAAAAATCAGAAGGTGAAGTGTTTGCCAGGTACATTGGTACTAACTGCAGGAATGGACCACCTATGAAGAAGATCTGGGTACCCAAGCAGTACATTGAGAATCTTCCTGTGAATGTCGTCATGACACCACCAAGGAAGAAGACAAACCCCAGACCTATAGCTTCATGTGGCCCAAAGGCTTCACATGAGTCACCCTAACGCCAATGTTTTGCAGGGAAATCATGCTCAGACTTATGAATATGAGCGTGTATCTTCGAACCGCTATGTTCATAGGATTAAGAACTTTTCAGCTTATTCATATGAGTATCATTCATCTCCTGCAAGGCTATTTGCTAGGGCTTCAAAGCCAAAATTCTCAGATGCTGCACTAAGACTCATTGCTTCTAAGCCACCACTGAAGATGTGGGTGGCAAAGAAGAACTAACTCTCTTTTGCAGAAAACGGTCTCCAGCCAGCAATCAATGGCGTCCGATACTATTGCTGGGGACCTAAAACTCATTTAGGACGCACGCTAAAATGTCATTATATATACTTCACATCTGAATCTCTTATCAGTCATACTATGTCCTAACTTTGATATAAGCTGTGACTGTCCCTATATGTGTCAAATGCATATGCTTCACAACACTCTTGTGAAGCCTATCCTCCTAACTGCACTGTAGGGTACATCACCAAAAGCTTCAGAATGGATTATGGACAGTGGATGCACAAATCACATGACTGGTGATCGAAGTCTTCTCATGGACTCAACCTTACGTCCATCCGACAAGAGTCACATTACATTTGCTGACACTGGTAAAAGCAAGGTATTGGGTCTAGGTAGAGTTGCAATCTCAAAGGATCAACACATGGATAAAGTGATGCTTGTTGAATCCCTTGGTTTCAACTTAATGTCTGTCTCAATGCTTTGTGACTTGAACATGATTGTGATATTTGGAAAATATCGTTGCCTTATGCTAATGGAATCTGACAAATCTCTAGTCTTTGAAGGGTATCGAAAAGATGATCTATACATGGTAGATTTCTCAGCGGGTCCATAGCTTGCCGTATGTCTTCTCACAAAAGCTTCAGAATGCTGGCTCTGGCATCGAAGGCTAGGGCATGCTGGCATGAGGAATTTGCACTCACTCGTCAAGAAGAAGCATGTCATAGGCATCGAAGATATCACGTTCAAGAAGGATCATCTGTGTGGTGCCTGCGAAGCTGGAAAGATGACAAGGGCAAAGCACCCCTCGAAGACAATCATGACAACATCTCAACCCTTCAAGCTGTTACACATGGACTTATTTGGACCTACTCACTACTCCACCCTCACAACAACTGCCTGTCTCTATGGCTTCATCATTGTTGATGACTACTCAAGATACACATGGGTTCATATAATTCTTTACAAGACTGAAGTGCAAGATGTCTTCAGGCGCTTCACAAATCGAGCAATGAACAATTATGGCGTGAAGATCAAGCACATCAGAAGTGACAATGGCACTGAATTCAAGAACACTGGACTTGATCTGTATCTGGATACAATGGGAATCACTCATGAGTTCTCTGCTCCATACACACCTCAGCAAAATGGCATCGTTGAGCGCAAAAACAGAACCCTCATTGAGATGGCTCGAACAATGCTAGATGAGTACAAGACACCAAGAAAGTTCTGGCCTGAAGCTATTGATACAGCATGTCACATCATTAACCGTGTGTACATCCATAAGCTTCTGAACAAAACATCTTATGAGCTCCTTACTGGCAAGAAGCAAACGTCAGTTACTTCAGAGTATTTGGAGCTAGATGCTGGATAAGGATCCCCATCACAAGTCAAAATTTGCACCTAAGGCTCACGAAGGCTTCATGCTTGGCTATGGAAAGGATTCACACTCCTACAGAGTCTTCAACCTTTATCTCTACAAAATCGTTGAAACTGTGGATGTGAAATTTGATGAAACCAATGGTTCACAGAGAGAGATTCTGCCAAGTACACTAGATGAAGCTCCTTCCAACGAGTCTATCAAGCTGATGGGAACTGGTGAAATCATGCCCTCTGAAGCACAGCCTGAAGAGGAACTTATCATCTCTGCACCAAATCAACCTGAAGACAATGCTCAGACCGAAGACAATCCTTCCAATGATGACAATGATCAGCCAGAGCAAAATCTTCGTCCTGTTCATCCTCGTGTTGCAAATGAAGTTCAAATAGAGAAGATAATTGACAGCATCAATGCACCTAGTCCTCTCACTCGATCAAGAGCAACACAGCTAGCAAACTTCTGTGGGCACTTTTCATTTGTGTCAATATCAGAACCCAAGAAAGTTGCTGAAGCTTTTATGGAACCTGAATGGATTCAAGCCATGCAAGAAGAACTTCAACAGTTCAAACTGAATAATGTTTGGGAACTCGTCAAGCGACCTGACCCTCGCAAGCATAACATTATTGGAACAAAGTGGATATATCGAAACAAGCAAGATGAGCATGGTCAAGTCGTCAGAAACAAAGCACGTCTTGTGGCTCAAGGATATACTCAAGTTGAAGGAATTGACTTTGATGAAACATTTGCTCCTGTTGCTAGGCTTGAAGCTATTCACATACTGCTAGCCTACGCTAATCATCACAACATCTTGCTATATCAAATGGACGTAAAGAGTGCATTTCTCAATGGCAAGATTGAAGAAGAAGTATATGTCGCACAACCACCTGGCTTTGAAGATCCAAAACATCCTGATATGGTGTACAAGCTAAACAAAGCACTGTATGGCCTCAAACAAGCTCCTCGTGCCTGGTATGATACAATCAAAGACTTCCTGAAGAGCAAAGGCTTCAAACCTGGATCCCTAGATCCCACACTCTTCACGAAGACATATGATGGTGAACTGTTTGTGTGCCAAATATATGTGGATGACATAATCTTCGGCTGCACCAACCAGAAGTATAGTGATGAGTTTGGGTACATGATGCTAGAGCAATATCAAATGTCCATGATGGGTGAGCTGAAGTTCTTCCTTGGTCTTCAAATTCGTCAGCAAAGGAATGGCATCTTCATATCTCAAGAAAAATACCTCAAAGATTGTCTGAAGAAGTTTGGAATGGAAGACTGTAAAGGCTACACAACGCCAATGCCAGCCAAACACCATCTTGGTCCCGACGACAATGGTAAAGAGTTCGATCAAAAGGTATACCGCTCCATGATTTGGTTCTTTGCTTTATTTATGTGCATCTAGGCCAGATATTATGCTTAGTGTTTGCATGTGTGCTCGATTCCAAGCGGCACCAAAGGAATCGCATCACTTAGCTGTGAAGCGAATTCTTCGATATTTGGCTTACACCCCAACACTCGGATTATGGTATCCCAAGGGCTCAGAATTTGATTTGGTTGGATTCTCGGATGCTGATTATGCTGGTGACAAGGTGGATCGCAAGTCTACATCAGCCACATGTCATTTTCTTGGTCGATCACTTGTCTGTTGGTCTTCAAAGAAGCAGAACTGTGTATCACTCTCAACTGCTTAATCTGAATACATTGCTGCTGGATCCTGTTGTGCTCAGCTTCTATGGATGAAGCAAACTCTCAAGGATTATGGCATCAACCTGGAACAAGTACCTCTCTTCTGCGACAACGAAAGTGCCATCAAGATAGCCAACAATCCAGTCCAACACTCGAAGACAAAGCACATTGAAATTCGTCATCACTTTCTCAGAGATCATGTCATGAAGAAAGATATCGATATCATTCACGTCAACACTGAAGAGCAACTGGCAGATATCTTCACAAAGCCCTTGGATGAGAAAAGGTTTTGCAAGTTACGGTGTGAGCTAAATATCTTGGAATCCTCAATGTCCTGTGATCAGGCACACATCCTAACACTTATGCATGTTGATGACTTAGATGTGCAACACACAAAGTAATGTATATCTTCAATCAATGAAGATTTACACTCTGAGTGTGAATACATTAACATGGAATTTGACTTCGGAGCGCCATGATAATTGTCCGTCGTGTCTGGGTCTAATACTTCCTATACAGTGGGTAACGACACCACCAAATTTCTCTGTTTGAAGTGTTTTCACTCATGGCGTTCTATTGCAATGACTTCGCATTTGGTTTGTCTTCAGTTTCAATTTATCTTCACGATTTTCTGCACTATGATGATTTGATTGCTTTCTGATATATATATATACTAGTGTTCTGTCCTCTACAGCATTCACTTATAGCTATGTCTTCAAGTTGGATCTTTTGAACTAAGTGAATGTGATCGGACCCTAACCTCTCTATGCTTTCTATCTCAAACTCTATCTGTCCAAATCATATACATTCTATTGAAACTGTCGAATGTCTTCTCTGCGTCCTAGTCAGCAGAAGGCAAAGAGATAAACATTAAATCTGTTTTAAATGACTTATCTTTATTGTTGAAATCCGGAGAAGTCGGAACAACTCTCTGACATGCCTGGCGGGCGTGGGAACGTGGGACAACTCTGAGTATGTTGCATGCTTGCCACGTGCCCCTCAGATGTGAACTGCCAGGGGCACTAGCGTAATTGCGCTGTGCTGCTCACCTACTTATAAATACTTGTCCCCTGCGGTAAAGAAATCATTCTTCCACCTCTCCACCTCCGTCAAAACCCTAGCGCCACCGCTAGCTCTCGACAACACCGGCGACAAAGCGCTTAGCTGCCGCGACTTCTCCGACGCCGTCCTCACGCCGGTCGCGGACATCGTACTCTCCGCCGTCGCAGTAGGTGTCCTCCGTCGCCAAGTTAGGGCACGGTGGGCTGAACTGCTCGGTCTCCTATTCATCCCATCTAGCAGTTCGTCGTGCAGTACTTATAACTCTATTTTTACCACCTTTTTGATCTTCAGGAATTCATCCTATTTACCGAAAGTGGTTTCTGCTTACACAATGCTAGATCTATTTTGTCTGCATCTCATACTGCCTAGTCAAGTCACTTAGATTTCCTGTCTAGTTTGATTCCTCACTTGTACTTATTCACGGATTGGAACAAATCTGGAACCAACTCACCTATATAAGTGAATGTCTTCGCATCATGAGGTCAATGTCTTCAAACTGATTTATCTTCAAAATCTTCTGAGAATGCATATGACCTCTTCCCCTTCCCTCGCATCTCTAATGCTGTCACAGGTACATGTCCGTGGGAGAATCCCTTGGTTCTCATAGTCTGCATTTGTTTGCAGAATACTTACAACATCATATCAATTCTCCTGAAGCCAGTTCCTGCTTGACCAGCAAGCGTAAGTCTCTGAAGCCTTTGAACGTATTGAAGCCATTCAGTTTGAAGTTCATGGCTGCAGAAAAATCAGCAAGGAAGGGTGGCAGACAGCGCAGAGAAGGAACATCCAAAGATCTGCCTGATGACTTAGCAGAACTATACAAGACAGATCCCAAAGAGAATTATCATCAGAGAAAGACGTGAATCCAATGGATTCGACGCTATTGGACTGAGGAATGGTTCAAGTACAAGTTTGTGACGAAGGAATATGCAGAGAAGAATGACATCAAGAGACCTTGGGGTGATATCCTCTATCGAGGCCTTCAACCCAAGAACAGAGCTGAAGCCATTGCTCAAGGCTTCTATCCTTGCATGGTGCGTGGACCACAGCCTGAGAACGCCGATCCCACCTCACTACTCTGGTGTCGTGACGACTCTCTCTTCAAGCGCAACTACCAGTTTGTTGTGGCTTCGGCCAAGAAGAACAAGAAGTCCTTGGGCTTGGACTTCAACCCAGGTCCCTCTGCTCCCCGTGCTGACGGCTCCCGTGATGCTGATCGCAATGTCATCGGCCCCTTCTCCAACCTTGACGGCCTCATCACCTACATTGTGGTCCAAGGCGCTAGAGTAGATCATTCTGACAATGATGCTAACTCCGATGAAGCCCCTGCTCCTCCTCCAAAGCCGCAAAAGCAAAAGAAGCCAAAGGCTTCAAGATCAGCTGCACCTCCGAAGACTTCTCGTGTGAAGCCACTGGCCACTGCACCTCCTGAAGCTAGTGTGCAGTTTGAAGATCAATCCCGTGTCTCCAAGAGAATGGAGAAGAAAAAGCAACTTGTCAGACCATCTGATCAAAGAGCCTTGACTCCTGCCGCCATTCTGCGCGAACAACCTATTGATCTGTCAAGTGATGAAGATCTTGCTGATGATGCCCTTGAGCAACTGATAAAGAGCAAGGAAGAAGTAGAAATCTTCAACAAGTTGCCTCTCCTTGATGTGGCCATCATCTACAATTTCATTGATGAGTGGTTCGGCACCCCCAATCTCAGCTTTGAAGCTTTACAGCTTCCCATTGGCCTCAGTGTCGCCTTCAATGGCGCCATTGCTTCTGAGCTAGCTCTCGCTCAGCGCATCGTTGAGCTCAAGAACAAGATTGATTATGAGAAGGCTCAATTCAAGAAGCATGTGGCCAAGCTAAGTGTTCAAGACGTCAGAAACTTCAAAGTCATGCTACATGAGCTCAAAGAAGCTTTTCTGAAGAAGCGTGAAGAAGCTCAGGGCTCTCGAGAGCGCATGAAGAGTTTGGCTGATAAGTGTGTGCTTGCCTACAATGAGGCTGAGAAGCGCAAGTCACTTGGCCGTCCTGGCATTGACCCCAGGATGGCTGCAAAGAAGAAGAAGAAGCTTCCTGCTGAACAGCCTGAATCTTCAAGCCAAGAAGCCCCTCGCATTATCTTCCCCAGCAGCATGACTGGTTCGAAGCCAAAGGTCACCACAACTGCTTCAGAACAGAAGAAGACGAGGGCTGCCGAGGCTGAAGACAGAAAGAGAAAGAACACTGAAGCCTCTGATGACGCTCCCTCCAAGAAGAAGCGCATGACCAAGAAGACTAGGGATGCTTCCATAGAGCCCTTAATTTTTGAACCCATTTCAATGGTTCGCCCAGCGTCAGAACAACAAGAACGAAGGATGATAGTCCATGAGCCTGCTCCCACAGAGGCTCATGAAGCTGAAGATATTCCAGCAGCTGAACCCACCGCTGCTGAAGACATTGATCATGATGACAATGTCGCTGATGATGAAGTTCTTCCTCAGATCGAACATGATGTGGTATCATCGCCTGTTCATACGAACAGCGAACTCATCAGCATTGGTTGTCCTCTGACGCCAATTGCTCAGGATGCATCGTGGGCTGATCACCCACAACTACAAGACTCCCCCAGTACTCCCAAATAACAACAACAAGCTACACCCCCCGTGCAAGAAGAGGATGAAGACTTTCAGGCCCAGCCAACTCCATCTCCTAAGGTGTTGCCAGCATTTCGCAGGCTTCGCAAAGGACAAAGGCCTAAAGTTCCTCTGTCGAGCGTTCCAGAAGGAGAAGTGCAACGTTCACCTGTTGCACGTCAAGTATTTTCTGAACCTACTCCAACTGTGAATGTCTCCGAGTCTGAAGCACATGCTGCTAAAGACATTTCGGCTGCATCAGCCAAGGAAAATCAAGAAGAAGTACGTGTACCTACTCCCCCAGTAATTGAAGAAGAAGCAGTTCCTGATGTGAACGTGCCTGTGCCCGACCCTCCTGTTCGTCAAGAGGAGGTTGACAATGTTGAGGCTGCCACCGCCACCGCCAATGAAGCCAATGACGTAGTCATGGCTGATGCTAATGTGGAGCCTGCACCAACTAGTGTGCCTGAAGCAAATGCGGCCACTAAACCTGAAACCACTGAGGCTGCTGCACCTGAAGCCAATGAGATAATCGCTCCCGAAGCACCTATTGTGCAGCCTGATGCCTCAGCTGTTGCCCCTGCTCCTGTTCCGCCACCAAGGCCTCACACAATTGAGCAAGCATACAGTCATGGTCAGCTTACCACTGTCCGATGGCCCATTCTGGTGCCTCCGCCTACTTCCTCAGGACCTCAATTTGACTATCATATTGAGCATAGGCCTCAGGTCCAGAAGCCAAAGCCTAGGTTGCCAAGGTTTCCAGGTACTGCAAACTCACCAGGGTCCTTCAATGCAAATGGCTTCAAAAGCCACAATACCTTCTTTGACAGCGCCAAGAACCCCTACTCCAAGCCAAGGATATCATCCGATCGGTTCTGGAGCTATCAGCAGAGAAGCTATTACTCATGCGTACTATATGATCAAGGGCGCATTTTCCCTCATATGCGCCTTGATACTGAAGCCATTGCTGGACTGCCGTGCTTAGAAGAAGCACTTGATTGCTTTCGTAATGCTGGTCTGCTCCACTTTGTGACAGACAAAGGACATTGGAATGAAGAGCTATTGCTTCAATTCTATGCTACTCTACACATTCGTGGCTACTACAGAGACATCAAGACATGGGTTCTCGAGTGGATGACTGGAAATGTTCATCATGAAGCCAAAGCTATGGATATCATCGAGCTTACAGGGCTAGCCACTCCTGGAGAACTATATGAACCTGACTGTCAGCTACACCGCAATGCTGTAGAGAGTATCTTCCATAAGCCAGAACCCAATATGAGACAGATGTTGAGCATGATGAAGCCCTTGCCATCTGACGCTGAATATCCAACAGATTTCTTTGTTGAAGACCTTGAGTATCTGCCTCACACCATATATCATATCATCAGGCGAACTCTCTGGCCTGTCAAAGGACATTCATCAGCGGCCAAGCTTGAAGGAGCTATGAAGACTTTAGTCTTCTATATTCTCAATGGCATCATCTTCAACACTCAAGAGTTCTTCATCAGGCAACTTGCTGCTTCCGGCTCTGACCTATTTGGTCTGAAGTTTTATGCTCCATGGGTCATGCGCCTCATCAAGAGACACTCATCTGTCAATTATCAGCCCTCTACTCGCAATCATATGATCTTTCTACCAGAGGTTGATATGTCAGTTGAAGCTATATACTCTGACCCTGCCAAGAGGCCTCTTTGTCTTCAGAATGCCGAACACCAAAGCTTCACTCAACCCATTGAAGGTGTTCAAGCAGCAACACGAATCTATCCATTGGCTGGAAACACTCGTTTGCCTCGTCGGGCACCTACTGAAGCCACTGAAAGCACCATTGCACAAAGGCCTCGGAAGCGTTCTCGCGTTCTCAATGACCGAGAACTTCTTGTGGACCTTCATCAGAAACAGGATAAGCATCATTTCTGGCTCAAGAGACAGATGCAAAGCCTCTTGGTGGATGTCAATCGCATTCGCAACCTTGCCACCAAGAATGCCTTTGTTGCTCATGAAACTTGTCGGTGATCATGGAAGAGTTTGACCCTGCTTAGTGCTGAAGCTGATCTTCAAGACGATGGCTTCAATGAGAGATTCCAGTTTGACTCCACTCCTCCACGGCTGCTGTCCTACGTCGCACTCCATCTCTTGAAGACTCTGAATATTCTTCCTCCGCAGCAACGGTAAATGCTAGAGTGCTCGATGATGAAGATGATGCTACTTCACCACCTCCTACTACTGCGCGCATCGACACTGCACCAAGTTCATCTGCACTGCCAACCAACGACGACAACCCTGCTGCTTCACCTACTCATGATGACGAGTAGATGCTCTATGTCTTCAAACCTTTGTGGTCCTTACTGACAAAAGGGGGAGAAGCGTATGAGTTGATAGTCTTCAAGCGGGTTCATATGGGCGGTTGCATTATATTTTGCCTCGTGCTTACAACTCTTGCTTTTTAAAACATTTGGTTCTTTGAGTTGTAACACCTAAACTTGATGGTCGTCTGCTACTTATTTGCTTTACTGTGATGCGATGATAAATTCCGCATGTGCGATGATAACTTCCGCACTTAGATCATTCTGCAGACGTCCATTTTTCAGTATGCATGTCATTCTACTTGATATATCATTTCATGCATGATGAATAATCTTCATAAGTTGAAGTGGATCTCCACAAGTATAACCTGCCATGTGCATTGTATTCCAAAAGCAAATTACTTATATGAACATCTTCAGGGGGAGCCCTTGCTACTTATGAAGACAATTCCCTATCCTTACAATTTCACATACTTTATCTCCGTTGAAAACTTCAACCAGTTTGTCATCAATCACCAAAAAGGGGGAGATTGTAAGTGCATCTAGTGCCACCCCTAGTTGGTTTTGGAGTATTGACGACAAAGTTGGTTGAGGGACTAATGCGTTTGTGAGAATTGCAGGATAACGCAGGTAGTGTCCCTCATTGATTCGGTTTACCTACTGGAGATGACCCCTAAAAATGTATGAAGACAATGAAGACAATGGTGGTATGAGAAGATATTCATATTGAAGACTATGACATGAGAAGACATTGCGTGAAGACTATGGAGCGCAAAGACTGTGTGGTTTCGTTGTTTCCTTTTCTTCTTTGTTGAGTCATAGGAACCGCCGTACTGTTAAGTGGGGTCCAAGTGAACTAAGTCAGAGTGACTGAAGTGATGCTCAACTCAAATCCTATGTCTTCGAGCGAAGACAATGAGAGCAAATCTTATCCAGAGCTAGATGAGTCAGCCTTGCTTGTAGCCCAAGTAAAGCTGCCGCGTGTGTTTGAAATCTGACCGTTGGAACACGTGTCAGTTCCTTAGTGACCCAGGGTCATTTTGGACAAATCAGGTCGGGTTGCCTAGTGGCTATAAATAGCCCACCCCTACACCATAAATTGGTGGCTGCTCAGAGTTTGTGCATGGCTTTTGTCGTTTGAGAGCAACCCACCTCGAAGCATTTGAGAGAGAAAAATCCTTGCAAGGACAAAGCCCAAACACCCAGAGCCAAAGAGTGTTAGGCATCACTGAAGTCTTTCTGTCTGTATGACCTGAAGACTTATTACACTTGAGGACTGTGAATCCTCCAGCCGGTTAGGCGTCGCATTCTGAGCATCCAAGAGTCATTGTGGATTGCTGGTGAACGAAGTCTGTGAAGGTTTGGAAGTCTCCCTTGAAGACTTACCAGAGTGCTTGGGCGAGGACTGGGTGTCCTTAGCTCAAGGGGAATAAGGTGAAGACACGGTCTTCTGAGTTAAATCTCAGCCTCCCTAACCAGACGTACAGTTGTCACAACAACTGGAACTGGTCTTACAAATCCTATGTCTTCAACAAGCAACTGGTTCTATCCCTTCCTAACCTTACTTAAGTTTGTCTTCGTGAAGTCATTGCCTATCTATGTATCTGTTTGACTTCATTGCTTGACTACTACTGTTGATTGGCTTCATACTATCTTCCATCTTGATCCTTACTACCTAGCTGCTATTTGTCTTGTACTTTCACATCGTTGCATACTTGACTATGGCTTGCTTAGGGTAGTTTATCTTCCGCTGCATAACAATTTGGTCATTTCTGTTGTTTGTCTTCGAAACTTCCAAGTTTTGAAGACTTCCATAAAAATCGCCTATTCACCCCCCCCCCTCTAGTCGATAGTAGCGCATTCACCTTTATCATCGGTATATTACTTGCCCGAGATTTGATCATCGGTATCCTCATACCTAGTTCAATCTCGTTACCGGCAAGTCTCTTTACTCATTCCGTAATGCATCATCCCGCAACTAACTCACTAGTCACATTGCTTGCAAGGCTTATAGTGATGTGCATTACCGAGAGGGCCCAGAGATACCTCTCCGATACATAGAGTGACAAATCCTAATCTCGATCTATGCCAACCCAACAAACACCTTTGGAGACACCTGTAGAGCATCTTTATAATCACCCAGTTACGTTGTGACATTTGATAGCACACAAGGTGTTCCACCGGTATTCGGGAGTTGCATAATCTCATAGTCTGAGGAACATGTATAAGTCATGAAGAAAGCAGTAGCAATGAAACTATAACGATCATAATGCTAAGCTAACGGATAGGTCATGTCCATCACATCATTCTCCTATTGATGTGATCCCGTTCATCAAATGACAACGCATATCTATGGTTAGGAAACATAACCATCTTTGATAAACGAGCTAGTCAAGTAGAGGCATACTAGGGACTATAAGTTTTGTCTCTGTATTCACACATGTACTAAGTTTCCGGTTAATAGAATGCTAGCATGAATAATAAACATTTATCATGTATTAAGGAAATAAATTATAACTTTATTTTTGCCTCTAGGGCATATTTCCTTCACATATGTCCCAAACCAAAAGTCAAACTCGACCCCACCGAAACTTTCTATCCGGCGCCACCGAGTTCACTTGACATAGCCACTTCCAAAACCCTAATCAATTCGGTCTCACCGATGGGATCTCAGTCTCACCGAGATGGGTTTGCAAACTCTCTGTTGTCTATTTCAATAATCTTAGTCTCACCGAGATATGCAATCGGTCCCACCGAGTTTGCTTGGCCAACTCTCTATTTCGCTTACTACCCAAATCGGTCCCACCGAGTTTGAGTAATTGGTCAAACCGAGATGAGGCTTTACCCTAACCCTAGCACATCGGTCCCATCGAGTTGATCATATCGGACCCACCGAAATGCCTAATGGTCACATTATGAACTGAATCGGTCTGATCGAGTTTTCTGATTTGGTCCCACCGAGTTTGGCAAATTGTGTGTAACGGTTAGATTTTGTGAGAACGTGCCTACAGTTCCAACATACATTTTCTGAGAGAGAACCACCTACACTTATGTTGAGGTCAAGATATTCCATTCCAACCACATAAATCTTGATCTCTAGCCTTCCCCAAGTTGCTTTCCACTCAAATCATCTTTCCACCACATCCAATCCTATGAGAGAGAGTTGAGTGTTGGGGAGACTATCCTTTGAAACACAAGAGCAAGGAGTTCATCATCAACACACCATCGATTACCTTTTGGAGAGTGGTGTCTCCTAGATTGGTTAGGTTTCACTTGGGAGCCTCCATCAAGATTGTGGAGTTGAACCAAGGAGTTTGTAGGGGCAAGGAAATCGCCTACTTCGTGAAGATCAACCCTAGTGAGGCAAATCCTTCGTGGGCGATGGCCATGGTGGGATAGACAAGGTTGCTTCTTCATGGACCCTTCGTGGGTGGAGCCCTCCATGGACTCGCACAACCGTTACCCTTCATGGGTTGAAGTCTCCATCAACGTGGTTGTACGATAGCACCACCTATCGGAACCACAGATAACTCCGAGTCTACATTGCGTTTGCACACTCCAATTCCATCCTTTTACATTCTTGCAATTTGCATGCTTTACTTTCCACTGCTCATATACTCTTATCATGCTTGGTTGATATGTATTGTGAATGTTTAAACATGTGCTAAAACTCCACTTCAACTTAAAGAATTTAAAAACTGCCACTTTTCTTGCTAAGAGTCTATTCACCCCCCTCTAGACACCTCTTCTCGACCCTTTCAATTGGTATCAGAGCATTGGTCTCCATTGCTTTGGTTTAATCACCATTGGAGGAAGATGGATGAGTCTACGTTGGGGAGTCTAAGACATAGAGTGCCTATACTTGATGGAGAGTACTTTCATGAGTGAAAAAATGAGATGCTTGAGATTTTCAATGAATATCATTGAGCAAGTATATTACCACCCCTTGTGCTTGCCTTGTTGATCCTTTGCATCCTACCCTTGATGAGTCTATTGACATGATTCGCAACCTTAGAACTGTTAATCTTATCACTAGAGGTTTGCCTAAAACTTGATTAGATGTTTGCCTACTCTTGATTGTGCCTACACTATATGGAGATTTATTGAGGAACGATTTCCAAACTATTCCTTGCAAAACTTAGATGAAATCCTTCAGAAGTCTATTGCGTGACAAAGGAGACAAAGGAGATGTTGGAATCATTAGCAATATCATCTCCAAAGTTTGGTGATTGTCTTTTTAAACTTACTAATCTTATGCGTGACAAAGGAGATGTTGGAATCATTAGCAATATCATCTCTGAAGCCATTAGATTTCATAAGGATGACTATTGTGATGATCATTTATCTAATGAATCACTCTCTCTAGGAGTTGATCCATCACATGTTGATGTTGAACATGGATACTATGATGAGGATGATGATAGTGACTATGATATTGATGATGCGATGAGACACTTTGGTCTTATGGCAAATCTTCGTGACTACATGGCTGGAGGAAAGGAATGGGTCCTTGATAGTGGATGTACCGATCACATGACCGGATACAAGGATATGTTTCATGAGCTTACTGAAAATGATGGCCCTCGAAAGTATGTCACTTTTGGTGACAACTCAAAGGGTAAGGTGGTTGGCCTTGGTAAGGTGGCCATATCACATGATAGCTCCATACAAAATGTCATGCTCATTGAATCTCTTGGCTATAATTTACTTTCCGTATCTAGACTTGCTGACTTTGGTTTCAATGTCCTATTTACTAAAGTAGATTGCCAAGTGTTTCGTAGAGATAATCATAAAATGGTCTTTACCGGTATACATAGAGGTGATCTTTACATTGTTGATTTCACTAAAAAGGCTCAACCTAGAACTTTCTTAATTTCTAAATCTTCTAAAGGCTGGTTGTGGCATAGAAGGTTAGGTCATGTGGGATTGCGAAATCTTGATAAGCTTATTAAAGGTGATCACATCCTTGGAGTAAAAGATGTTATATTTGACAAGGATAGACTTTGTAGTGCTTGTCAAGCAGGAAAACAAGTTGGAGGAAGCCACCCCGTGAAGATCATCATGACCACGAGAAGATCGCTCGAGCTACTTCACATGGATCTCTTTGGTCCCAATGCCTACAAGAGTCTTGGTGGTAACTCATTTGGTCTAGTCATAGTCAATGTTTTTTCAAGATTTATGTGGGTGTTCTTTCTTGATGATAAATTGCAGGTCCAAAAGATCTTCAAGAACTTTGCTAGGAAGGCCCAAAATCAATTTGGAGTGAAGATCAAGAAGGTTCGCAGTGACAATGGAACGGAGTTCAAGAATGAAAATGTGGATACCTTTCTTGATGAAGAAGGGATTTCACACGAGTTCTCGGCTATGCACACGCCTCAAGAAAATGGAGTTGTTGAGAGGAAGAACCGGACTCTTATTGAGATGGCAAGAACGATGATTGATGAGTACAAGACACCAAAACACTTTTGGGCGGAAGCGGTTGAGACAGCTTGTTATGCAACAAATTGCTTGTATCTTCACAAGCTACTCGGCAAGACGGCATACGAGCTTCTCACCGGTAACAAACCCCAAGTTGGATACTTTCGAGTGTTTGGCTCAAAGTGCTACATTCTTGATAAGCATCATCGTTCCAAATTTGCTCCTAAATCTCATGAAGGTTTCCTACTTGGTTACGGCTCAAACTCTCACACTTACCGTGTCTACAACAATTTCACCCGAAAGGTTGAAGAGACGGTAGATGTGAAGTTTGATGAATCTAACGGCTCGCAAGTAGAGCAATTGCCAATTGATGTAGGAGACAAAGATCCTTTGGAAGCAATCCAAGACTTGTCTATTGGCAAGATCCGTCCAATAGAGGTGAAGGAGAGTACCTCATCCGTCCAAGTGGAAGCTTCTACCTCACAACAAGGTGAACCAAGGGTTGACATGGAAGCATCCACAAGTGGGACACACCAAGATGAAGAAAACGAGGAAGTACACCAAGATGAACCTCATCAACCTCCTTCTCCACCACGACAAGGGAACGACAACATCACCAATGAAGAAGGCCAAGAATGGGAACAAGATGATGAAGAAGATGATGAAGAAGATGTTCCACCCCGACCAAAATAAAAGCTCTCATGAGTTCGAGCAAGAGTCGCCCGAGACCACCCCGTCGAGCAAATCTACAATGATATCCAAACCGGGAGAATCACTCGCTCTAAATCTCGTTTGGCTAATTTTTGTGAACATTACTCATTCATCTCTAGCATTGAACCCATGAAGGTTGAAGAAGCATTGGAAGATCCGGATTGGATAAATGCCATGCATGAAGAGCTCCACAACTTTGAGAGAAACCAAGTGTGGACATTGGTCGAGAAGCCCGACAACAACCACAACATAATTGGTACCAAATGGGTGTTTCGCAACAAGCAAGATGAAGATGGACAAGTAGTTCACACCAAAGCACATCTCGTCGCCCAAGGCTACACTCAAGTCGAAGGTATGGACTATGGTGAGACATATGCCCCCGTTGCTAGACATGAGTCCATTCGCATCTTACTTGCTTATGCTAATCACCATGATATCACCTTATACCAAATGGAAATTAAAAGTGCTTTTCTAAATGGTGAAATTGACAAGGAAGTTTATGTTAAGCAACCTCCCGGCTTTGTCAATCCTAGGAAACCTAATCATGTTTACAAACTTCACAAAGCTCTTTATGGTCTTAAACAAGCTCCTAGAGCGTGGTATAAATGCTTGACCAAGTTCCTTATTGAAAAAGGCTTTGAGATTGGTAAAATTGATTCTACTCTTTTCACTAAAAGGGTTAGTGGAGAACTATTTTTATGCCAAATTTATGTTGATGATATCATATTTGGTTCGACTAACCCTCATTTTAGTGAGAAGTTTGGAAAGCTAATGTCGGAGAAGTTTGAGATGTCTATGATGAGTGAACTCAAATTCTTTCTTGGTTTGCAAATCAAGCAAACTAAGGAAGGTACCTTTGTCTCTCAAACAAAGTACACCAAGTACTTATCCAAGAAGTTCAATATGCAAGAATGCAAAGGTATGAATACCCCCATGCCTACTAGTGGACATCTTGATTTGACTAAAGATAGTGAACCGGTTGATCAAAAAGTTTTGATTGGTTCATTGTTATATCTATGTGCCTCCCATCCCGATATTATGCTAAGTGTGTGCATGTGTGCACGATATCAAGCGGCCCCTAAAGAATGTCATCTTAAGGCTGTGAAAACGATAGTGAGATACTTAATACATACACCAAATTTTGGCATTTGGTATCCTAAGAGGTCTTCCTTTGATCTTGTCGGCTACTCCGATTTGGACTACGCCGGAGACAAGGTTGATAGAAAGTCCACTTCGGGTACTTGTCAATTTCTTGGTAGATCTCTTCTGTCTTGGTCCTCCAAGAAACAAAAGTCGGTATCCTTATCCACCGCCGAAGCGGAATACATTGCCACTGGTTCATGTTGTGCTCAATTACTTTGGATGACGCAAACTCTTAAGGATTATGGGATCTATGTGAAACATGTTCCTTTGCTTTGTGATAATGAAAGTGCTATTAAGATTGCTCACAATCCCGTGCAACATTCTCGAACTAAGCATATTGAAGTTCGTCATCATTTCGTTCGAGATCATGTTGCTAAAGGGGACATTGATCTTAAGCATGTTCGTACCGATAAGCAATTGGCGGATATATTCACCAAACCGCTTGATGAGAAAGTATTTTGCCGGTTGAGAGTTGAATTGAACATCGTTGATGCCTCAAACTTGGAGTAGGAACTCCATTTTGGATACATGCAAGGCATGAGCCTATGACTAATCCTTGATATATCTTTCATGATGCTATTCATATGTCTTGGATATACTTGCACCCTTTCATGCTATCTAACCCTTGTAGGAACTTGGATGAATCTAAATCTATGAGATTGCAACTCACTCATATCTTGAGCAATCTCTACATCACCAAGTCTCTACAATATGGTGGTTGAAGACAAGGAAGCATGAAATCCTTCAAGATATCCTTTGACAAATTCCATATATCAAATTTCATTTGGTATCAAATTCCATGATTGTCATGTTGGATACACAAGTGCTCTTCCTTGCAAGACTAACCCATGTAGGTAGATGAACTCAAATTACAAGTGGTGCTCCCAACTCTTGATGAGCTACATCAACCTTGAGCATCCCACACAAGTTCAACTACATGATCAAGATTAACACCACCACCCAAGGTATGGCATTCCATCTTAGAGAAGCTATACACCAAGTCATGGGTCAAAGCAACTCAAGAAGATGAGAATACATCAAGACACTTAAACGAGAAATGGTAACCCCATTTTGAGCTTAAACGATGAGTATGACCTATGATCAAGTGACCTCACTTGACTCCTAAGTCAATATACTCTAACATAGGTGACTTTGTCGCCGACCAATTCTATATGAAGTTCTCTTGTGTTTCTCTGTGCTCTTGCATTTGTCTCATGCATGTTTGTTTCCCCTTTCAAAAAAATCATCTAGATCTCTTTCTTTTATTTTTTGTTCTGCATTCCCTGCATCCAATTCATTGCATATCATTCAGTTAATTCCTTGCAAATATTTGTGAGATCGTATTTGCCTAGTGAGGTGAGGTGACTATTGCTCTTTCTCTGTGTTGAACTCAGTCCCACCGGTTTGCTACTTTCGGTCCAACCAAATCCTTTTGGTGCAACCGAAGAACACAACTCGATGCCACTGATTTCACTGCGGAGAAGACAATTTGCCACTTGTTCCTGCATTTTTTTGCTCCAACTCCACTCAATGATTCTTGTCCTCTACCAGCATCACATTTCATATATTGCTTTGCTCTATGACTCAAGGACCAAACCTATTTTGACTCACACTCTAGAGGATCCCTTCTTGGAAATTGATGTCAAAGGGGGAGAGAGAGTTCACATCAAGGCTGAATCCTTCAAAAGGGGGAGAGAATGCTTCAAACAGGGGGAGAGAAGAATCACATGCCCCAGATGCTTGGTGTTCAATAGGAGAGAATTCACATGTCTTTAAGAGGGGAAATACATGGCTATGTTATGTTTTCCTGTCTTCTCTGATTTTGTTTCCCTGTCTTCTATGTGATCTGATATGTTTCTGCTCTGATTTTGTTTCCCTGTCTTCTCCCAGTATCCCATATAAGATTCAGGGGGAGCAAGACATCTAAGGGAAGGAAATCCTCAAATTCTTGGCACATTTTTACCTTTTGGGGACATGTCTATATCCAATAGAGTACCGAGTACTCACTCTCTACATGTCATCCCAATCTTGGTACTCTTGTGGTTTGATGTTCTTGCTCTGCTTAGTAGATGTATCTGTGTTATCTAACCTTGTTTACCCAGGTTCATCTCTTCCAAAGCCAGCTCAAGACCAAGGTAAGTATATGCATCACACACATGTGCATGAGGATCTCTTGCTGATGTACATATTGTTTGCAAGAAGGACTCATGGGCATGAAGGTACATTTCCTATATTCACACCATTTGCTCTGATGCATATAGCCAAGATACATGCAACTCATTGCTTGCTCTATCATGATCATGCATTCACATGCTCTTACATTCCATGATCACATGAATGCATACATGTAGGGGGAGCCTATGCATGTTACATGTCTTTCCAAAGCTTTACTTGTTATTCTTCATATCTTTATCTAAAGCTTTGATGTATGTTGTCATTAATTACCAAAAAGGAGGAGACTGAAAGCACAAGTGCTCCCTGGGTGATTTTGGTAATTAATGTCAACATATCTCTTGTTGGACTAATACTTCTACCTAGCATGTTTCAGATAAGTTCAATAGTGGAGTGGCATGGACAAGAGGATGTGGAACCCCTTCAAGATGCTAAGGACAAAGGATTGGCTCAAGCTCAAAGCTCAGGACTCTACATTTTCTATTTTAGTGATCCAAGATCACATTGAGTCCATAGGAAATCCAATACTATTAAAAGGGGATGAGGTGTTGCTTAATGGCTTGCTTGCTCAAAGTGCTTAGTGATATGCTCCAAAGCCCTCAACCACTTTCTCATATCCACATATGTTCCAAACCAAAAGTCAAACTCGGGCCCACCAAAACTTTCTATCCGGCACCACCGAGTTTACTTGACATAGCCACTGCCAAGACCCTAATCAATTCGGTCTCACTGATGGGATCTCGGTCTCACCGAGATGGGCTTGCAAACTCTCTGTTGTCTATCTCGGTCTCAGCGAGATATGCAATCGGTCCCACTGAGTTTGCTTGACCAACTCTCTATTTTGCTTATTACCCAAATCGGTCCCACCGAGTTTGAGTAATCGGTCAAACCAAGATGAGGCTTTACCCTAACCCTAGCACATCGGGCCCACCGAGTTGATCATATCGGTCCCACCGAAATGCCTAACGGTCACATTATGAACTGAATCGGTCTGACCGAGTTTTCTGATTCGGTCCCATCGAGTTTGGTAAATTGTGTGTAATGGTTAGATTTTGTGTGGAGACTATATATACCCCTCCACCCACTTTTCATTCATGGAGAGAGCCATCAGAACGTGCCTACACTTCAAACATACATTTTCTGAGAGAGAACCACCTAAACTTGTGTTGAGGTCAAGATATTCCATTACAACCACATAAATCTTGATCTCTAGCCTTCCCCAAGTTGCTTTCCACTCAAATCATCTTTCCACCAAATCCAATCCTATGAGAGAGAGTTGAGTGTTGGGGAGACTATCATTTGAAGCACAAGAGCAAGGAGTTCATCATCAACACACCATCTATTACCTTTTGGAGAGTGGTGTCTCCTAGATTGGTTTGGTGTCACTTGGGAGCCTCCGTCAAGATTGTGGAGTTGAACCAAGGAGTTTATACGGGCAAGGAGATCGCCTACTTCGTGAAGATCTACCCTAGTGAGGCAAGTCCTTCGTGGGCGATGGCCATGGTGGGATAGACAAGGTTGCTTCTTCGTGGACCCTTCATGAGTGGAGCCCTCCGTGGACTCGCGCAACCGTTACCCTTCGTGGGTTGAAGTCTCCATCAACGTGGATGTACGATAGCACCACCTATCGGAACCACGGATAAAAAATCTCCGAGTCTACATTGTGTTTGCACACTCCAATCCCATCCCTTTACATTCTTGTAATTTGCATGCTTTACTTTCCGATGCTCATATACTCTTATTATGCTTGCTTGATATGTATTGTGAATGTTTAAACATGTGCTAAAACTCCACTTCAACTTAAAGAATTTAAAAACTGCCACTTTTCTTGCTAAGAGTCTATTCATCCCCCCCCCTCCTCTAGACACCTCTTCTCGATCCTTTCAGCGAGCTACGGTTATAGGGGCACGGCTGGGCAGAGAGTTGTCCTCGCCATGGACAGCTCGGCATGAACGGCCCCACTCGACCCGGCCCGACGCTACTCCCACGCCAGGCCCGAGCCTAGATTTTGAGCCTGAAGGCCGGGCCGGGCCCAGGCCCGTCGATTTTGTGATTTCCTGAAGGGGCCCGGCCCAAGGCCCATGGCCAGGTGGGCTTTTACGCGTGCGGGCTAGGCTTGGGCCCAAAAATCACGCCCGATGGCCGGGCCGGGACCAGGCCTGGGTTTTCCGCGTCGGGCTTGGCTAGGCCCAGCCCGAAGCTCGGCCCGACCCGAGGTATGGCCAGGTATAGTGAAGAGGGGGATGGCAGAAGGCATGCTCAGTTGAGCTTATCTCTTTGATCTCTCTCTTCTCTTTTATTTTCCAATTACAGAAAATATCAAATAAGAAAAGGAGAAAAAGAAGGGTTAAGGGTAGAATTTGGGCATGGGGTTATTTTCCTGGACTCACATAAATGTGCTTAATCTAGAAAAACTGCAAAGAGACAAGTTGAAGGGTTTGGAAAACAAAGTCATTTGAACTTATTTCAAATGAGTTTGAACTAGTGGATTTATGATTTCCCGCAATTGAGGAAAACTGTGGGTAGCTACTCTGACATAAATAAAAGCTCCACAACTTGATTTGGAGAAAAAGGACAAAGATCAAGGATTTAAATATTCAAAAACACAAGGAACTTTAAATTGCAAGTGGGCTATGGTTAATTCCTTATTAATGGAATATTTTATAAAGCTCCCCAAATATTAGGGGGATTATGTTTTAAAGAGACATCATCATGTGAATTCCCTCAATTTAAATAGATCAGAAGATCTATGCAATTTCTTTATTTTAGTTGCAAAAATTTAATGACTTGATGGCATGATGAAATGATGCAATGCAAAAATGAAATAGAGCAAGCAATATTATAGCAATCATGGAAATAATCGATCTCAGGCTGTTACAACTCTCCCCCACTTACAAGAAATCTTGCCCCGAGATGTAAGAATGAGAAGAGGAAGAGGAAGAGGAAGAGGTAAAACAAATTTTCTTCTTGGACAAATGAGTGAAACCAAAGAACCTTGGAGGGGTGCAAAGTGATAACGGGTGACATAGGGAATAAGAAAGAATTTGGACAAAACTCTAGTTAAATGGAGAAGCGAGGAATAGAACATGAACTTGACCATGATGGTATGATAGATCGTAGAGAGCAACATCACAATGCCTCCGGGACAAATGGATGATAGCTAGATAGTTGGAATGAAAAGACATGGAGAAGAAAACAATTCTTCCACCTGAAATGAACTTGAAAGAGCAACCTTGCAACGAAGACTTAAACGGAGTTGTTGCATGAATCAACAACCAAAGGTATGCTTCCCATGGCCTAACGAAAACATCTCAATAATTTGAGGTGAACTTATGCCACTACCAAATGATTGATTAGTTGAGAGGAACAAAGAGATGCAAAACTCCACTTTGAAAGATAAGGGAGAATGAACTGCACTTTGGAATGCAAGACAAAGAATAGTTGAGCTCCACCAAGAATCTTAAAGAACACCTCAAGAATGAATTAAATCCTTAACGAACCACCATGAAGAACCTCTTGGAAGAACTCTGAAAATGAAAGGATCTAGAAAAGAAACAAAGGTCAAAAGAATAAGATTGAAGCATTGCGATGATTTACATGTAGCTTCGTGACAAGACAACCGAGAAAACTTGGAACTCCAAAAAAGAAAAGATGAACAACTTAGAACCGAGAAATTGATACACTACAGAAAAAAGACAAATCCGTGACATTTTGGCCCGAATGAAAAAAAATTATGTCATGGTTATGACACTTCTATGATGATGATTGTGACAAAAACACGTATCATCATAGATGTGGTGGGCTCCTACTTTTATGACAAAAAATCATGACAGAAAATGGTCTTTTCATCCTGGGCGAGCCAGGGATGCAACTACATGACATTCTTTGGGCCGTCCATGACATAAAAAATCATGGTAGAAGTGAGGGCGAGGAATTTTTTGCGGAGTTCCCGGTTACGGTGGGTGGTCGGGCCCGAGCGATGAACTGTGGTTTGTGTGTTTCTCTCATACGTAGGTGCGTGTGTGTGCAAGGTGTTGGCTCTAACTGAACCCGAGGGAGAGGCGTTCGCTTACTGAACCCAAGCGATTACACTAGCTACATTACTGAACCGTAGCGATCTATCCCTTGTCTGTTAACTGAACCCGAGCGATTCATTCATTGCTGACTGAACCCGAGGGATTCCTTCGCTATTGATGCTAACTGAACCCGAGTGATTGATCGCTACTACTGCTTACTGAAGCCGATCGAGCCCCAATGCGAGACGCAGCCAACCGGTGTGTTGGGTTGCCTCTCGATGAACAGTGACCATTGCTACTGCGTGCGCTATACATAGAATGAGTCGAGATGTGGTTCAACCTAGCAATCTGACCCATGAGCGGCCGCGCCCATGGGCACCCGACCCGAATGGGTAGGGTATGGGTCGCCATCTTCACCCATGGGTAAACCCAATGGGTAACCCGATTAGTCATGGGTAGGGTATGGGTGCGAGTTCGTGCCCATGGGTTACCCATGGGTCGCCCGGTTAATATTAATAAGTATATATATGTTTTATTTTACATGACTTGTGAACATTTTTGGTGAGATTTTTTAGGACAGCATGCACCCACGTTGCTTTATACTTCTAGACAAACATAAGCTTGAAATAACAAAAAGCTATCTCAGTAGCATTAATGGAGCAACACGTTCGGCTTGTTGGGCCTCCAAAGCCAGCCCATGTGCTGCTTTGCATGCACGTAGCAAGCAAAATACGCAACTTGTCGGCTGGATTAGTACCACCTCGCCTAGAGAGCATAGAGGAAGTGGGGCGCTGCCTATATAAGTCAATAGAAGAAGCAGTTCGCCGGTGGAAATCCGTGGTTCCGTGGAAGTGCATGGACTGGCAGGGAGCATATAAATTAAATAATAATAAATGAATTATGCCCGATGGGTGCCCGATTGAGCCGGGTAACCCGATGGGTTCGGGCATGGGCATGAGATTCGACCCATGGGTAGGGTCGTGGGTTTGTGGCAAACCCGATAAGTATTCTGGGCATGGGTCTGGTAAAGGTCGACCCGACCAAACCCGACCTGATCGCCAGGTTGAGACGTGGTGACTCGAGACGGTTGTGTTGGCTGTGGATGAACAGTTCTCGGTGGGGGTTGGATGAACAGTACCCCATTGTAGTAGGCAGTTGCCGCTGGATGAACAGGACCCCGAGGAGGTCGTCCCACCCCGGTTGGTTGGGGGTGGATGAACAGGCACTGGTACAACGATGTGCTATACAAATGGTTTTTAACCCCTTTTCACGACGGTGTTTGGAACCATGGCCAAGTGAGTGTGGGCGATATGGGGGTCCTTCCCACACGACCCAAAAACCGTCGGGGATAGGGAGCCTTGATGCATACAGTTGTCCCTATATAACCGTTCCCGATATCTCAAATATCCAAAATGCTTCATCCTAGCTACTCGTTTGTGCTCGCATTGCCATCACAGTCGGAGTTTTGTGGTTTTACCTAAAACTAGGCAGATTCCAGGCATGGGAGTTTTCCAGGCACATACTAAACTAGCTCTTAGTTTACGATGCCTGGCACATCACAAACAGTTCATGATTATAAACCGTGTACGATAGGTAGACGATCACACACATTTATTTTTCCCGCACTGTATGTGATAGTGCCTGACATCACACATGCTTTGCAAACGACAACTGTGTGCATTGTTACACACATTTCTGAAGGAAATATGCCCTAGAGGCAATAATAAAGTTGTTATTTTATATTTCCTTATTTATGATAAATGTTTATTATTCATGCTTGAATTGTATTGATCGGAAACCTAAATACATGTGTGAATACATAGACAAACACTGTGTCCCTAGTGAGCCTCTACTTGGCTAGCTCGCTGATCAAAGATGGTTAAGGTTACCTGACCATGGACATGAGTTGTCATTTGATAATGGGATCACATCATTAGGAGAATGATGTGATGGACAAGATGTTAGGGAACGTAGCATGCAATTTCAAAAAAAAATCCTACGATCACGCAAGATCTATCTAGGAGATGCATAGCAATGAGAGGAGGAGAGTGTGTCCACGTACCCTCGTAGACCAAAAGCGGAAGCGTTATCTTAATGCAGTTGATGTAGTCAACGTCTTCGCGATCCACCCGATCAAGCACCGAATGTACGGTACCTCCGAGTTCTGCACACGTTCAGCTCGATGACGTCCCTCGAACTCTTGATCCAGCAAAGTGTCGAGGGAGAGTTTCGTCAGCACGATGGCGTGGTGACGGTGATGGTGATGTGATCCGCGCAGGGCTTCGCCTAGGCACTACGACAATATGACCGGAGGCGTAAACTGTGGAGGGGGGCGCCGCACACGGCTAGGAATCAATGTTGTGTGTTCTAGCGGTGCCCCCCCCCCCACATATATATATAGGTGGGAGAGGGAGAGGGGCTACAAGGGGCACCCCAAGTAGGAGTAATCCTACTTGGGTGCCTCCTCCAAGTCAGCCTCCCCCCCTTCCATATCCATCGGAGGGGGAAAGAAAGAGAGGGGTGAGGGGAAGGAAAGGGGGAGGCCGAATCCTCCCCTTTCCTTCTCCCTTCCCTTCCTTTCCTTCTCCTCCTATTCAGCCCATAGGGGGCGCACTAGCTCCTTTTGGGGCTGGTCTGTCCAACTCTTGGCCCATTAGGCCCATATAGCTTGCCGGGGGTTGCCCGAAACCCCTTTCGGTGACCCGATACGTACCCGATACCCCTAGAACACTTCTGGTGTCCGAATACTATCGTCCTATATATGAATCTTTACCTCTTGACCATTTTGAGACTCCTCGCCATGTCTGTGATCTCATCTGGGACTCCGAACAACATTTGGTCACCAAATCACATAACTCATATAATACAAAATCGTCATTGAACGTTAAGGGTGCGGACACTACGGGTTCGAGAACTATGTAGACATGACCGAGACACCTCTCCGGTCAATAACCAACAGCGGAACCTGGATGCTCATGTTGGTTCTTACGTATTCTACGAAGATCTTTATCGATCAAACCGTAATGACAACATACATTATTCCCTTTGTCATCGGTATGTTACTTGCCCGAGAGTCGATCGTCGGTATCTTCGTACCTAGTTCAATCTCGTTACTGGCAAGTCTCTTTATTCATTCCGTAATACATCATCCCATAACTAACTCATTATTCACATTGCTTGCAAGGCTTATTATGATGTGCACTATCGAGAGGGCCCAGAGATACCTCTCCGATACTCGGAGTGACAAATCCTAATCTCGATCTATGCCAACCCAACAAACACCTTCGGAGATACCTGTAGAGCATCTTTAATTTTTTTATTTTTTAACAAATGTTAAAGAAGGTCTACCGCACTACTTTTTGACAATGAGCGATACATGGCATACAATTGATCCATCCGACCTATTTGTGATGGAATAGGCTGTCTGTGTTGTGGGCAAACGCTTGCTAGTATTCAACCATTTGGGATTGATGAATTCATCACCAACGGGATCCCTAGTGTGGTCTGTGTTCTCTGATCATCATCTACTTCTTGTGCTAGCTCGATGCTAAGTTTCCATTAATTGATGGCGTTTTATGAACACGCCACCCACTACAAAAAAAGACACATCCGTGACATTTTGGGCCGAACGAAAAACAAATCTGTCATACATATGACACTTCTATGACGATAATTGTGACAAAAACCGGTATCATCATCGATATGGTGGGATCCTATTTCTATAACAAAAAATCATCACAGAAAATGGGCTTTTCGTCCTGGGCGGGCTGGAGACGCAGCTGCATGACATTCTTTGGGCCATCCATGACGGAAAAAACCATGGTAGAAGCGAGGGGGAGGAAAATTTCCGGGAGTTGCCGGTTACGGTGGGAGGTCGGGGCGGAGCGATGCGTGTTTCTCTCGTACACGTACGCGCGTGTGTGCGAGGCGTTGGCTCTAACTGAACCCGAGCTAGGCGTTGGGCTCTAACTGAACCCGAGCGATTGCACTGCAGGCTACGCGTTACTGAACCTGAGCGATCGATCGATGGCTGTTAACTGAACCCGATGGAGCGATTCCTTCGCCACTGCTGCTAACTGAAGCCGATCGATTGGATGAACAGTGAGCGTTGCGGGGGGGTTTGGATGAACAGTGAGCGGTGGCGTTGCCTCTGGATGAACAGGAACCCCGTGGTGTGGAGGGCTGGATGAACAGTAGACGATGGAGGGGTGGTTGAACAAGACCTCGTGGTGTGGAGGGCTGGATGAACAGTAGACGGTGGAGGGGTGGTTGAACAGTAGCCGGTGGAGTAGCGCGCGGTGGAGGCTGGATGAACAGGAGCCCGTGGAGGCTGGAGGAGGTCGACGGTGGAGATGAACAGTATCCCGTGGAGTCCCGTTTTGCGGTACGCCACACCCCTCCCGATGAACTGGACCCCCGTTTCGACCGTAGCGCTCCAACACAAGTCCGTTTCGTCCGTTTTGCGGTACGCCACACCCCTCCCGATCAACAGGACCCCCGTTTCGACCGTAGGAGGTCCGTTTCGTCCGTTTTGCGGTACGCCACACCCCTCCCGATCAACAGGACCCCCGTTTCGACCGTAGGAGGTCCGTTTCCTCCGTTTTGCGGTACGCCACGCCCCTCCCGATCAATAGGACCCCGTTCCGAATGTAGGAGGTCTGTTTCCTCCGTTGTGCGGTACGCCAGGCCTCGTTTCCATCGCCTGTTCCGTCCAAGCCCTCCCGATGAACACGACCACGCATTCCGTTCCGACCCAGCTGGTTGGCTCCCACGCGTTCCATTGCCTCTCGATGAACACGACGCATTCCGTTGCCTCCCCATGGACACGACGCATTCCGTTGCCTCCCCATGAACACGACCCATTCCGTTGCCTCCCCATGAACATGACGCATTCCGTTGCCTCCCCATGAACACGAGCCCTCGCCGTACGTATGCGCGACTAGGCGTTTGAGACCCCGCCCGTATGTACACATACGTGGCTGTATTTTCTTTCTTGCACCATGGCCGATGTACGTACGTGTACATGCTATGTGCGCGCCTCTACTACGACACGTGCACGCCTCTACTACGACACGTGCGCGCCTCTACATCGACCAGTATGTACGTACACGTTCGCGACCAGGATGACAACGCTACGTACGCTTCGACCAGGTGGGTCCCGACTGTCAGGCACTTCCTTGCCTGGGAAGATGTAGATGGTGGGTCCCAGCAGTCAGGGGGCGAATCATTTTTTTTGCCCAGACGCACTTCCTTGCGTGCGAAGGTGTAGCTGCTGGGTCCTAGCAGTCAGGGGGCGAATAGTTTTTTTTTGCCCGGACGCACTTCCTTGCGTGCGAAGGTGTAGCTGCTGGGTCCCAGCAGTCAGGGGGGCGAATTGTTTTTTTTTCAGACGCACTTCCTTGCGTGCAAAGGTGTAGCTGGTGGGTCCCAGCAGTCGGGGGGCGAATCATTTTTTTCGGACGCATTTCCTTGCATGCGAAGATGTAGCTTGTGGGTCCCAGCAGTCAGGGGGCGAATCGTTTTTTTCTGGCTTGCGTGCGAAGATGTAGCTCGTGGGTCCCAACAGTCAGGGGGCGAATCTTTTTTTCGCGAAATACAGTGGCCCGTCCAGTGGGTCCCCGCTGTCAGGTGGAGGAATAATTATTTTGCGCGTAATAAGGAGGCACTTCCTTGCGGCTGCCATGGACCCAGGTGTCAGCCTCTCCACGTACAGACCACGTCCGATGGAAGTCGTTCCTTGACCACGTTGACCACGCCGCGCCGAGAGCATCACGGGGTGGACGACGGTGAGGCCTAGGAAGGGGACGACGCGGAGCCAGGGAAGACGCGGTAGTGGATGCACATGCGAAGAGGAGTACAAGGGTTCACTGGTTCGGCTGCGCTGCCGTCGCCGCAGAATAATAGGGGGTGTGGGTGAGTGGAGGGATGGCCTGGCCAGCGGTGGGAGTAGTAGGGGGCGGTGAGGCCTCCGCGGCAGCACAGCCGGCCACGGGAGGCAGGAGCAGGCGGCACGACCGGCGCTGCTTTGGGCGGCTGGAGCAAGAAGACCAGAGGCTGAAGAAGCATGACGGCCATTGGATGGACATCGTACGGTCACTGCAGCTAGAATCGTTTATATTGACTAAGTTGACAAAGCCCTTGGTACGTCAACTTAGTAGGCCCACAGGTCAGCTTCCAAAATAGTGCGCCCCAGATGTCAGGGGGATGAATCATTTTTTGGGCGGGTGAAGCTAGAATATCCGAGATTGAAGAAGAAGCACGGCATCCGTTGGATGGACATCCAACGGCCACTGCTGCTAGAACCGTGTCTTGACTATAAGTTGACAAAGCCTTGCATACCCGTCAACTCTGTTTTTTTAGGGGACGCGTCAACTTAGTAAGGCCAGAAGTGTGTGGCAGAGAACTTATAGCCCATTTGAGATTTGTAAGAATGTGTAGCCCATTTTTGAATTCTAATGGAATTTACTACAGCCCATTTACAGTTTGTTAAAAGTACAGCCCATTTCAACCAGCCGTTCAAAACAGAATTCAATAAAATTTCCCACATTTTGATAGGATCCGAATATTTTTATCCCAAAATTTCTAGTCAGATTAAATACAATTTCAATATAAGTTTATATTGCGTAAAAATCCAATGAAACATTCCGCTCGCAACAATTAAATAAATTAAAATTTTCAATATTCCAAAAATAATATTTTATAAAGTAATCACTGTTTGGTGCATTTTTTTATAGTTACTACCTAGTTTTTATAATTACATCCCATTTATTATTTCTTAAAGCCCATTTTCTTGTTAAGCCTAATGCATCCCTCCTAGGAAAGATTTGCAGCCCAGCGGGGCGGAGAATAACAACTTGACCTTGCCTGGGTATTCCTAAAAAAAGTATAGCTGGGCTAGCCATTTTCAGCTTGAAAAAAATTAATATCTGGGCTGGATATCTGGCCTGGGCTAGACGGGCCACAGCCCGCCCAGTTAATACCTGCAGCGATGTTTTCGTTGTTGTTCAGAGGAGAAAAATTAATATCTGGGGTAAACATCGAAAAACTCTGCAGTGCTCACACCTCAAAAACACAAATACTGCTCGAGCTGCTTGGTCCCAGCTGTCGGCCGCTTCTTGTGCAATTCTCTCGTTTATTGACGACTCCCGCCTTTCCGGTTTATAATGCTCAATTCAAAAATCTCACCAATCAAGGTAGATGGCGAGTGGTGGAATACTTTTTCTAGTTTTGCAAAAGCACCTAATTAATGCTCTTGTTATCCTCAAAAAATTATGTTTATCAATGCATTAATTGCAATGCATGCATGCATAAAGTACATGCATTGGTCAATTTTCTCTTAATACTTGCATGCAATGATTTAATGCACCTTGGAATCTGAACATGTGATGGAAAACAACCAAATTGAGCCTTATAAAATGGAAAAACTAAAATTTTGAGATAAGCCCTATAAACCGGAAAGGAGGGAGTACATAGGTTGACAATGGTGTGGGACCGTGATGTCAGGAAACCAGGAGGAAGCAAAATAAATTATAGTTATATATATATAATAAGGAGGCACTTGCGTACGTGAGGCTATGGACCTGGTGGGTCCCCATTGTCAGCCTATCCAAGTAAAGTGATCTCCTCACCCGCGCGCGCTTTCCGCCCGAAACAGTCAGCGTCGGCCGCCCCGCTTCCCGGTGCAGGCAATTGCTCCGCCTTCAAACGACACAAGTGTCGTCCGTCCGTCCATCTGCCACACACATTAATGATACGCAGTTGCCGAGGCGGCTACTCTGGCACCACACGTCCGTCCCTCCGCCCGTCCACCATTGCTATATAAACTGCTGCGCCGGCCATAGCCGCAGTCATCCGCATCCGTTCCCATTCTCCTGTCCACACCACTACTGCCCACCATGGCTTCCTCGCGCTCCAGCGCTCTTCAAGACGAGTGGACGATGGACCACAAGGAGATAGCATCCATTGTTGCCGACCGGCTGGCCGGCAGGCAGCTAGAGGATGACGATGTCCCAATGGAGAACATGGTAGTCGATGATTCGGCGCCAAACCCCTCATCTGCGCCATCCTCGCCGGTGCATTGCACCATGACCATCGGCGAGGCCCGTGCCCAATATATGGATAGGGTGAGGCAGATGCGTGAGGAGCAGTTCCAGGAGGCGCAGGCCAACGCCGCCTACAACCACCATCTCCTCCAGGAGCACCTGCAGGCGGAGGAGCAGATCGCCGCGGAGCGGGCGAAGCAAGAGGCGCTGCTTGACTCGTACCGCTCCGCCCGCAAGGGCCGCCTCGAGTGCTGGCGGTACTGCATGCGGGTGGCGGAGGCTATAGCCGCCTACAAAGAGGCTAGCAAAGAGGGCGATGAAGCGAGCGAGGCGCTGTTTGGCGAGACCGAGTACGAGGCAGAGGACAATGCCGGCTCCGACGAGTCCCCACTCCGCTGGCGTCGATGATGCCCTGCTCCGCCGACGCCCCGCGGCGCCAACAATGACGCAGACGACACCACCGGCTCCGCCGAGGCCCCGCGGCGCCAACAACGAGGCAGAGGACACCGCCGGCTCTGCCGAGGCCCCACCCCGCCAACAATGAGGCAGAGGACATCGCCGGCTCAGCCGAGGCCCCACCGCGCCGACAACGTGGGGGAGGATTTCCACCGCTCCACTGAGGCACCGCCCGCCGGCAACAAGACAGAGGCATCGCCGGCTCCGCCGAGGCCCCGCCCCGCTGCCAACGAGGCCACGCCACACAGTAAACGAGGAAGAGTAGAACACGGTAGGTCGCCGCTGCTCGGGTCCAAGTAAGGCCACCGCTGCTACCCTCTGGTTGAAGCCAAGCTAGGCGGGTTGACCATTGACGGCCGGTTAGCTTCTTGGCGGCGACGTGGAGTCGGAGAGTTGCGCTGGAGAAGAACACTGCTTCTACTTAACTGCTGGTGCAGTTGGCTGACTGACACGTGGCCCAACAGGCCACTTGTCAGTTATGCAACTGCACCTGCAGTTAAGTCACTGAAGCTTCTGTTCGGCTCAGCGAGACACAGGTGGTTAGCTTCGGTTAATTAATTATACCTCCAGCGCACCCCTTTTTAGTTTTTTTTCGAAAAGGAGGATGACCCCCGGCCTCTGCATCTGGGAGATGCATGCGGCCACAAACACCCCTTTTTAGTTGAAGAATGTATGAAATGTAATGAAATCCGGCATGTTTATATGAAATCCGACCGTGTATGAATGAATTTATTTCGATTAGTTCGAATTCCTGTATCACTGGCATTGGATGAACATGCAAAACAATACATACTAGCATTATTCCCAGGGTGATCACCACGTTTGCAGCAGTTTCACATGTACTCCCTCCGGTCCTTTCTAGTCTGCATACAAGTTTTGTCTCCAGTAAAAGTATCTCTACTTTGACCAATCTTATACAAAAAAGTATGCACTTTCACAATGTGCGAAGTAAAAAGGAACAGAAGGAGTACAAAGAGTTTGAGCAGCTTTTTAGCGTTTCTGTACATTGCAATCAAACACACAGGCCTGGCAATTCATAGAGAACATTCAAAACAATCGATAATTATGCATCTCAGCGACTCACATGTCAAAAGGCAATATTTACTTCACAACTAAAGAATAAAGAAAAAATTGATCGCTGCTGCTGACAGCAAAGGGCGTCCCATTCGAAAATATCAAACGCATATCTTGCTAAAATCAATGAGCAAAATTTGACAAGGTTGTCCCATTCCAAAATATCAAATGCCTACGATTGTGGAATGGGCAGGGTTTGCCATCAGTTCGGACATTGACATGGCACCTCGTGCTAAATAAACCAGCTGTTCTTTTTGTGCAGTTCCACCAAAATCAACCAAATTCGCGCGTAGCTTGTATGATTTCGCCCTTATATGTTGCAACGCCTTGAACTTATGGGCACCTCCTTTCTTGTGGTGGAAATGAATGATTCGATGTATTCATGAACATTTTGTGCAGTTCCCGTTGAAATCAAGCTGAGCACCCCTGTTTGCACAAATACAAAAAAGTGATTAGTATAAAGCAAACTGTACTATGAATTGACAGTTTCAACAGGCACATACATGGTCCATGTTGAGCACACTTTTAGAAAAATGGAACTCACCAGAAAGAATCCTAGAACAACATTGTACTCGCGCATCACAGCAAAAAAATGGAGATTTGTCAGTCCTTCTGAGCTGAAGTTAGTTTGGTCTTGTGGGGAGTAATGTAACCATCCTTCAACTGCTCCTTCTGATGAGAAGATAGACAGGGCTTCTTCATCCTGGCATAATCGGAACTAGTCACTTCACGTACTCCATATTCTTCTTTAGAGGAAGATGATCCCTGTTTGCTCGAAAAAAGGAAAGGAAATATTTAAAACAGCACAGATAAAGCACTTCTCAAGGACAATACCACTTTTTCATGACAGTATCTAAACAGTAGCACAACACCAATAGAGATGACAAAGCTCAATCATATGGATGAAATCAGTGGGTGAGTACCAACATTTGTCAGGAGGCTGATTGTGTAGAGCATACAGATGAAGCACTTCTCGGGAACCATCTGTTGCTATCTACGGGGGTGGCCATGCTTACTATATACTCCTCGATTAGTTTAATGTTTCCAACATCTTCTTGTGCAGTTCCACTAAAATATATGGTATCTTCAAAGAAGATCCCTGTTTGCACAAGTAGAGATAATTACGTATGGCATCAAATCAGTGGCAAAACAATTGCTCGTTCCAGCCATAGCAATAAATTAAGATGCAAAACTATATCATTACTTGTGTCATCACAGTTCCAGTGCTTCATTACAGCACCGGGAGTTGATTTTTGTTTTTCTTCCGCTTGTTCTTCCCCTTCATCACTTGGTTCAATAACAGACAAGCTTCGCCTTCAATGTAAGATTTGGCATGTCAATTAGGGAGCACAAGTATAGTACTAAACTTAATTTTCTGATGAAAGTGGCAAAATACAGGCCAGCAGTTGTGAAATATCCTTATCTTACCTCAATGGGATATTACGGTGCACATACAGATTGGAAGTCTTGTCTCCATTTGTGCAGTTCACTAAAATCAAGCAACATTATCGTACAAGTAGCACAACATATGAAAGCACACTGCAGAATCATGTGAAAGAAGGCTAGTACTGACCTCTCATGATGCGGAATTCAAACAACTCACAAGAAGAAGATCTGAACCAAATTCGCCTTAACGGATAGGAAGTAAGATCTCCTCTTGTGCAGTTCCACTAAGATCAAGCAATCAAGCAACGTTGTCGGTGTGACATTTTGGTTGAACTGCACAAAACACTCTTAAAACAAAAGTGTTTTGTGCAGTGCAACAAAAGGTCACAATGGCAACGAGGTGAAGTAGATAACCCTGTTTACACAGAGGTGCAAAGGAAACAATTAGTGGTCAATAACGGTGGATGACACAGAAGCCAACAAAAAGAAGCATCTACCTTATCTAAATGGGAAAGAAAGCAAGACAGTAGCATTTCTCAAACGGTGGCATTGATTAATATTAACATAGAGATTATATTAACAATAAAATTCGTTAAACATGTAATTTGCTTTTAACTGTGGCATTGCATCAATTTTCCAGCGGCATTATTAGAGGGTGTTTGTTTACAGGGACATTTTGGTGTAGGGACTAAAAAAACTCCGTGTCAGTCACATCTAAACCAAACAGGAGGGACTTTTCGGGACTAAAAGTGGGCATTTGGGACTAAAGAAAGAAGACCCCGAGGGAGTCTTTTTGGGACTTTTTCCAACAGTTGCCCCTGCCACGCATCGCACCTTGTTTCTATTAGTTCATTACTAGGGGTAACATGGTCTTTTATCATGTCATTTAATAACCTCTAGTCCATGTTTAGTCCCTGGAACCAAGCGGGTAGGGACTAGGGAGTTTTTAACCAAACAGGGCCATAGATTAACAATAGCTAATGAGTTGCACGGGACAGTGGACACACCAACACCTTGTGCATCTACCGATGTATTGTGGTCATGCATAGTCTTTTGCAACAAAGAACAAACAACCAAGGAGCATATTTGTGTTGGTCCCAGTTTTGTTATCTTTAGACACCTTTCCCTATGTGAGCGCAGTAAATCTAGTCCTGCTCAAACTCTACAGCCTTGTCCCTTCCTTTCCTTTTTGAACTAGTACTTTTGCCCCTTCCTTTCCTCTTTGAACCACATCCTAGATTTATGTGATACAACTTTCCCCACTACTTTCCCCCATTCCTTTCCTCTTTGAACCACGTCCTAGATTCATGCTATACAACTTTCCCCCCTTCATTTCCTCTTTGAACCACGTCCTAGATTCATGCTATATACAACTTTTCCCACTACTTTCCCCCACTCCTTTCCTCTTTGAACCACGTCCTAGATTCATGGTATACATGTAGCTAGAGCAATGCATCTGGAGTAAGTAAAATATACTCCCTCCATCCGAAAATACTTGTCATCAAAATGGACAAAAAGGGATGTATCTACAACTAAAATACATCTAGATACATCCCCTTTTATTCATTTTGGTGACAAGTATTTCCAGACGGAGGGAGTACCTTAAGGTTCTTGGGGCGTGGTTCGGTGGGCGACGGGACGACGGTGAAGAAGAAGGGGTCGGAGGCCCTCCCGCGCTGCCTCTGGGTGGAAAGTGAACAGCAGCGCCGGTAGTAGATTCCCTCCCTCACCGACAGCGACAGTGTTAAGCCTCCTTCCCTTCCTGGCGGACGGATCCTGCCGGCTCTTTGAGCAGCAGTGAGGGGAGAGAGAGGCCAATGAAGTCTTGTTTAGATCTGGAGAGGGCGAGAGAGTGTGAAGAGAGAAACTACAAGCGCCGAGGCTCCAGCGGGAGAGGGCGAGAGAGTGTGAAGAGAGCAACTACAAGCGCTGAGGCTCCAGCGTGTATATATATACTGGAGAGAGAGTGTGAAGCGTGCAAACCCTAGAAAACATTTTGACCAGTCAAAGAATCCTCCTAGCAAAAATTATGCCCAAGTGTAGTTATCGAACCCAAGACCTCAAGTTTGATGAGCGAACAGGCTAACCAGCTACACAACCCTCCCGTTATGTTCAACGAGAGGAAAATAACCTTTTATACATTCCTGCATTCGTGTGACAGGCATGCCATGTTTTTTTTTTGTGTGTGTGTGTGGGAGTCATTAGGATTTCAATCATAATCGTGTCATGTGGCTTTGGTGGTAAGACTATCCATAGTGGTGCAGAAATAATGCAGCCTTTGTCACCTTGCCTCTCTCCATGTAGTATGTTGGGTCCCACCAGTCAGAGGGTGAAACAAAAAAATTAATACGAAAAATTAAAAGCGCCAACGGTGTATCTTACTACCTCACACACATCTCGCTACTGCTCGGGAACACTGTCCAATTGATCCCTTTGTTCGCTCACGTACTATTTTAAGTGAATCCTTATTATAACATGCACACAAATTTTGGGCACTTGTATTTGACTTAAGTCAGTGTGCCACCGTATCTCGTATACTTACTACTCCCTCCGTCTAGGTGTAATAAGTCACGTTAGAACGTGCAACGGGACCAAGGTGCGTGTGTGTGCGTGTGTGTGTTTAACAGCATGTGTGTGTTAGAGAGTGAGACAGATCGACCTACTCCTACAGAGATATGGTGTGTAGTGTACGATTTTAGCCGCGAGAGTCAGTGCATCCTCTCGTTTCCGGGCATGTCCGGTAGGGACATGCGGACAGCTGCCACGCCCGCTCCTGACCAGCCTGGCCCACCCAAAGCCCCTCCACCGCCCGCACGCGCTTCTCACCCGAAACGGTCAGTGCCGCTCCAAAGAATCGGTGCCGCATTCATGCCCGGGTAGAGCAAACGCAACCTCTCACTGGCGCAAGAGTGATGGTTGCTTCGTCCGTCCAACTTACTGCTGGGTCTATGTGATTTGACGTCTCATTGGTCTTTATTACTGAGGTGGTAGGACTGCTGGATGTCCCACGCTTTCGGCGAAAGGAGGTATAGTAGATTACAATTTCCTCCATTCTTACAGCGGAGGAGTGCAAGAGCAGTGAAAACACGCAGGCTCAGTGATTACATGGCCCACCTAACACTATCACCATGCGACACCTAACTCTTTACATAGTACTCCCTCCATTCCTAAATATTACTAGATGAGTCCCCGCTCGTTGCCGCGGAACAGCGGTATATCTCTGTGCGCAAAATTATCGATTTCATAGAACTAAAAAAATCTATAACCGCATGACAAATGTGGTAGCCAAACTAAATAAACTCCCATCATCATTTAGATCATCCCATGTAAGGAAAAAAGATCAGCCAACTCCTACTGCATAATGGGATTATATTTTTCTTCTTGACATGTTAATGGGACTTAAAAGCTCACTTACATGCATGCTACCGGTGCATGCTTGCATGCAGACATGTTGATGTGATTTAAAACCCACTCACATGCATGTGCCACGGTATTTCTGCATGCTTGCATGTGGCTTAGTGCGGAGCCTCTCAACGTCTAGATAAGACGGCTATTATGACTGATTTACTTCATCTAACGGCTACGTCAATTTTGATGATGTGGCTCAAGGAGAGGATAGAGAATTCCAAGTAGTGGGGGCTAGCTATTACTAGTAGATAAGTCTTTGTAGAGATTCCACTAGGTGAACTACATACGGAACAAAATGAATGAATCTATACTTAAAATGCATCTATATACATCCGCATGTGGTTAATGGTGAAATCACTACAAAGACGTATATTTAGGAATGGAGGAAGTACTAGTATAGTACTAGTACGTACTGTAATTTATCAGCGAGATAAATTTGTACAATAATATGAAGCTTCCAGCTCCTGTTACATGTATCTTGCGTCCAAGGTTGCCCGTTGCAACATTTCATCAAATACAAAGGAGACTAATATGCATCCTATTGCATCTCAATGATTGACAGATCATAGCAAATATGTACTCCCTCGGTTCCAAAATAAGTGTCTCAATTTTGTGCAAACTTTAGTACAAAGTTGTACTACTACTAAAGTTGACACTTATTTTGGAACAGAGGCAGCTAAAGAAAAAAACGATCCATGCAGTCCCTAGCCCTTGAACCGTGAACCCTAACCAGGCTTCAATTTGTTGGCAACGTTCGAGATTCCTAATAAATGAAGTTTGCAACCTTTTGACCATCGGATCATTTTGTGCAGTTTCACCAAAATCGAGATGAGCATCCCTGTGGCAAAGAAATTGAAGAAGCGTGATTAGAATAAGATTACTAGGACTAGTTTATGAGACATAAACTCATCACAAATACAGTACGTAGAAGCCAGTAGAGGTATCAGGTATGTGCGGGGCAAAGAAGTAGAGAAATATCCACAGGGAGTGATGTGGGCAGCTGGAGCAGTGGTGCAAGCCAGCTGTAAAGGGAGTTGTTCCTGAGGGACGTAGCTCAACCTGAGGAGGGCGGCGGGAGGCGGCAACTGCCCACGTCGTGGCAGTGAGCAAGGGACGAAGGCAACCTCACCGGCTTTGTGAGAGAGAACAGCGGGGACCCCTGATCGGGACGTGCCGACATTGGGTTTTTGCCGTCGGCGACGGCCACCGCATCTACACTAAGCATCCACCCCTTCCCCAAGCGGACGTGATCCGCCGGGATGTTAGAGATGTGGCCACAGTCGTTTTGTGCGAGAGAGTGTGAAGAGAGCAACCCCAGCAAGCAACCGTGCAGGCTGGCCCGACCTGACTATGTATATAGTGGAGCGGTTTCCTTTTCTCTCCATATGAATCTATCATATTGCGTACGTGCCACTGAAGAAAAAATATATTTATAAATGACGCGGCACCTACTACTCGTTCTCCTATAACCTTGCACTTGGCATCTCCAAAATATTAACCTTGCGATTGGCTCTTCGCCTCTTCGGGAAGTCGAGCAATAATGGTAGTGCAGTATGTATCATTCTGGCTATATGAGACCGAATGAATTGTTGTACGTCCACCACGTGGGCGAGGGTCGAGGGGCGAGGGAGAGTGCTACTACATACGGAGCAAAATGAGTGAATGTACACTCTAAAATACGTCTATATACATCAGTGTTTGGAGTATGTACTAGTAGTTCATATTGAAATCTACTAAAGGTCATATATATTCCAAACAATATGATATAATCTCTATAACCAAGGTAGTAGGGACGAGCAGTAAACGGAGGGAGTAGTAAATTTTTCTCCTCATCCTGCGAGCCACCGCGCGCATGGGCGAGGGAGGAGCAAGCTTCACCTCATCCTGCGAGCCACCGCGTCCATGGGCGGGGGAGACGGTGTACTAAGCAAGCTTCTCCTTGTTCTGCGAGTTGATGGGGCACATCAAAAGTACTCCAGTGTATAGAGCCTTGCCTCTAAGGTAGGCCCCACATGGTTTGCCTCTTTTTTTAATTTAACATAAAGCGTCAAGTCGCAATTTGTTTGTTCACCCATGGTAGACGATCCTCCCTCCACCAAGTGGACAACCAGTACACGTGCCAAATTACCACGTGGGCTGCCTTTTTCGTACAGAAATGAGCTCCACCATCTACCCACGCGGGTGTGGTTGGGAAAGAGACGGGAGTACGTGCGCCGTGCATGCACCTCTTCTCTTCATGCACGTCCCCCACCTACGTGGGTGTGTGTGAGAGATACAAACCATGTTCGTGAGTGTTTTTTGTTTTGTGGTGGGGGTGGGGGTGGGGTGGGGGTTGATTTCGTGAATTATTTGTGGGAATATGTGTCAATGACATCTCAAACAAAATTTTGCATGCAATGTGTGTGAAATGGAGGCCTATCCATATCATACATAGAGGGTCGAGCAATCCACGAGAAGAGAGGGAGGGCTCATAGCTATCGATAGAGTCGAAGAGAGGATCAAGTACGGGTGGGTGCGAGATCGATGAAGAGAGCCATCGCAATTGTGTGTGTGTGTGCAAGTCAAAGATATAGGGCGACTGGCCTACCAGAACGTTAGAGGGCACATGTCAAGTTTGTGTGTGGCAGGGAGACATGACTAGAGCGCTTGATGTATCGGTGTGTGTGGGGGGAGGGGGTGGGGGAGGGGTAGGCAGAGGCCTAACTATAGAGGTAGAACGACTCGTATATGTGTTGAGAAGGAGAGACCCAACTATGTCTTGAGGGAGATCGGTCGACATCCATACATAACTGAAGGACGGGAAATATGATGGGACAGAGAGAGAGGAGAGAGAGAGAGGAGAGAGGGAGGGAGGGAGAGGGATGGGTGATGGAGTTGCTTCTCGGAGATGTTGGGAGAGGCCTACTAGACAAACTGAGGGTGGAATTTGTTGGGGAACGTAGTAATTTCAAAACATTTCCTACGCTCACGCAAGATCATGGTGATGCATAGCAACGAGAGGGGAGAGTATTGTCCACGTACCCTCATAGACCGTAAGCAGAAGTGTTATGACAACGCGGTTGATGTAGTCGTACGTCTTCACGATCCGACCGATCCAAGTACCGAACATACGGCACCTCCGAGTTCAGCACACGTTCAGCTCGATGACGATCCCCGAACTCTGATCTAGCAAAGTGTCGGGGATGAGTTCCGTCAGCACGACGGCGTGGTGACGATGATGATGTTCTACCGGTGCAGGGCTTCGCCTAAACTCCGCGACGATATGACCGAGGTGGAATATGGTGGAGGGGGGCACCGCACACGGCTAAGGAACGATCACGTAGATCAACTTGTGTGTTCTAGGGTGCCCCCCTGCCCCCGTATATAAAGGAGCAAGGGGGGGCAGCCGGCCCTAGGAGGAGGCGCGCCGGAGGAGTCCTACTCCCACCGGGAGTAGGACTCCCCCCCTTTCCCTAGTTGGACTAGGACTTGGGGGGAAGGAGGAGAGGGGGAAAGGAAAGGGGGGGCGCCGCCCCCCTTCCTTGTCCTATTCGGACTTGGGGGGAGGGGCGCGCGGCTGCCCCTTGGCCTCCTCTCCTCTTCCTCCACTAGGCCCAATAAGGCCCATTAGGTCACCGAGGGGTTCTGGTAACCTCCCCGTACTCCGGTAAAATGCCGATTTCACCCGGAACACTTCCGATGTCCAAACATAGGCTTCCAATATATCAATCTTTATGTCTTGACCATTTCGAGACTCCTCATCATGTCCGTGATTACATCCGGGACTCCGAACAAACTTCGGTACATCAAAACTTATAAACTCATAATAAAACTGTCATCGTAATGTTAAGCGTGCGGACCCTACGGGTTCGAGAACTATGTAGACATGACCTAGAAATATTCTCGGTCAATAACCAATAGCGGAACCTGGATGCCCATATTGGCTCCTACATATTCTACGAAGATCTTTATCGGTCAAACCGCATAACAACATACGTTGTTCCCTTTGTCATCGGTATGTTACTTGCCTGAGATTCGATTGTCGGTATCCAATACCTAGTTCAATCTCGTTACCGGCAAGTCTCTTTACTCGTTATGTAATGCATCATTCCGTAACTAACTCATTAGCTACATTGCTTGCAAGGCTTATAGTGATGTGCATTACCGAGAGGGCCCAGAGATACCTCTCCGACAATCGGAGTGACAAAACCTAATCTCGAAATACGCCAACCCAACATGTACCTTCGGAGACACCTGTAGTACTCCTTTATAATCACCCAGTTACGTTGTGACGTTTGGTAGCACCCAAAGTGTTCCTCCGGTAAACGGGAGTTGCATAATCTCATAGTTACAGGAACATGTATAAGTCATGAAGAAAGCAATAGCAATATACTAAACGATCAAGTGCTAGGCTAACGGAATGGGTCATGTCAATCACATCATTCTCCCAATGATGTGATCCCGTTAATCAGATGACAACACATGTCTATGGTTAGGAAACATAACCATCTTTGATTAATGAGCTAGTCAAGTAGAGGCATACTAGTGACATTATGTTGGTCTATGTATTCACACATGTATCATGTTTCCGGTTAATACAATTCTAGCATGAATAATAAACATTTATCATGATATGAGGAAATAAATAATAACTTTATTATTGCCTCAAGGGCATATTTCCTTCAGTCTCCCACTTGCACTAGAGTCAATAATCTAGATTACACAGTAATGATTCTAACACCCATGGAGTCTTGGTGCTGATCATGTTTTGCTCGTGGAAGAGGCTTAGTCAATGGGTCTGCAACATTCAGATCCGTATGTATCTTGCAAATCTCTATGTCTCCCACCTGGACTTGGTCCCAGATGGAATTGAAGCGTCTCTTGATGTGCTTGGTCCTCTTGTGAAATCTGGATTCCTTTGCCAAGGCAATTGCACCAGTATTGTCACAGAAGATCTTCATTGGTCCCGATGCACTAGGTATGACACCTAGATCGGAAATGAACTCCTTCATCCAGACTCCTTCATTTGCTGCTTCCGAAGCAGCTATGTACTCTGCTTCACATGTAGATCCCGCCACGACGCTTTGTTTAGAACTGCACCAACTTACAGCTCCACCGTTTAATAAAAACACGTATCTGGTTTGTGATTTAGAATCGTCCGGTTCAGTGTCAAAGCTTGCATTGACGTAACCATTTACGACTAGCTCTTTGTCACCTCCATATACGAGAAACATATCCTTAGTCCTTCTCAGGTATTTCAGGATGTTCTTGACCGCTGTCCAGTGATCCACTCCTGGATTACTTTGGTACCTTCCTACCAAACTTATTGCTAAGCATACGTCAGATCTGGTACACAGCATTACATACATGATAGAGCCTATGGCTGAAGCATAGGGAACATCTTTCATCTTCTCTCTATCTTCTGCTGTGGTCGGGCATTGAGTCTGACTCAATTTCACACCTTGTAGCACAGGCAAGAACCCTTTCTTTGCCTGATCCATTTTGAACTTTTTCAAAACTTTATCAAGGTATGTGCTTTGTGAAAGTCCAATTAAGCGTCTTAATCTATCTCTATAAATCTTGATGCCCAATATGTAGGCAGCTTCACTGAGGTCTTTCATTGAAAAACTTTTATTCAAGTATCCCTTTATGCTATCCAGAAATTCTATATCATTTCCAATTAATAATACGTCATCTACATATAATATCAGAAATGCTACAGAGCTCCCACTCACTTTCTTGTAAATACAGGCTTCTCCAAAAGTCTGTATAAAACCATATGCTTTGATCACACTATCAAAGCGTTTATTCCAACTCCGAGATGCTTGCACCAGTCCATAAATGGATCGCTGGAGTTTGCACACTTTGTTAGCACCTTTTGGATCAACAAAACCTTCTGGTAGCATCATATACAACTCTTCTTCCAGAAATCCATTCAAGAATGCAGTTTTGACATCCATTTGCCAAATTTCATAATCATAAAATGCGGCAATTGCTAACATGATTCGGACAGACTTAAGCATCGCTACGGGTGAGAAAGTCTCATCGTAGTCAACCCCTTGAACTTGTCGAAAACCTTTCGCAACAAGTCGAGCTTTATAGACAGTTACATTACCATCAGCGGCAGTCTTCTTCTTAAAGATCCATTTATTCTCAATGGCTTGCCGATCATCGGGCAAGTCAACCAAAGTCCATACTTTGTTCTCATACATGGATCCCATCTCAGATTTCATGGCCTCTAGCCATTTTGCGGAATCTGGGCTCATCATCGCTTCCTCATAGTTCGTAGGTTCATCATGGTCAAGTAACATGACTTCCAGAATAGGATTACCGTACCACTCTGGTGCGGATCTTACTCTGGTAGACCTACGAGGTTCAGTAGAAACTTGATCTGAAGTTTCATGATCAATATCATTAGCTTCCTCACTAATTGGTGTAGTTGTCACACGAACCGGTTCTTGTGATGAATTACTTTCCAATAAGGGAGCAGGTACAGTTACCTCATCAAGTTCTACTTTCCTCCCACTCACTTCTTTCGAGAGAAACTCCTTCTCTAGAAAGGATCCGAATTTAGCAACAAAAATCTTGCCCTCAGATCTGTGATAGAAGGTGTACCCAACAGTCTCTTTTGGGTATCCTATGAAGACACATTTCTCCGATTTGGGTTCGAGCTTATCTGGTTGAAGTTTCTTCACATAAGCATCGCAGCCCCAAACTTTAAGAAACGACAACTTTGGTTTCTTGCCAAACCACAGCTCATGAGGCGTCGTCTCAACGGATTTTGATGGTGCCCTATTTAATGTGAATGCGGCCGTCTCTAAAGCATAACCCCAAAATGATAGCGGTAAATCAGTAAGAGAGATCATAGATCGCACCATATCTAGTAAAGTACGATTACGACGTTCGGACACACCATTTCGTTGTGGTGTTCTGGGTGGCGTGAGTTGCGAAACTATTCCGCATTGTTTCAAATGTAGACCAAACTTGTAACTCAAATATTCTCCTCCACGATCAGATCGTAGAAATTTTATTTTCTTGTTACGATGATTTTCCACTTCACTCTGAAATTCTTTGAACTTTTCAAATGTTTCAGACTTGTGTTTCATTAAGTAGATATACCCATATCCACTCAAATCATCTGTGAAGGTGAGAAAATAACGATACCCACCGCGAGCCTCAACATTCATTGGACCACAAACATCAGTATGTATGATTTCCAACAAATCAGTTGCTCGCTCCATAGTTCCGGAGAACGGCGTTTTAGTCATCTTGCCCATGAGGCACGGTTCGCAAGTACCAAGTGATTCATAATCAAGTGATTCCAAAAGCCCATCAGTATGGAGTTTCTTCATGCTCTTTACACCGATATGACCTAAATGGCAGTGCCACAAATAAGTTGCACTATCATTATCAACTCTGCATCTTTTGGCTTCAACACTATGAATATGTGTATCACTACTATCGAGATTCAACAAAAATAGACCACTCTTCAAGGGTGCATGACCATAAAAGATATTACTCATATAAATAGAACAACCATTATTCTCTGATTCAAATGAATAACCGTCTCGCATCAAACAAGATCCAGATATAATGTTCATGCTCAACGCTGGCACCAAATAACAATTATTTAGGTCTAAATCTAATCCCGATGGTAGATGTAGAGGTAGCGTGCCGACCATGATCACATCGACATTGGAACCATTTCCCACGCGCATCGTCACCTCGTCCTTAGCCAATCTTCGCTTAATCCATAGTCCCTATTTCGAGTTGCAAATATTAGCAACAGAACCAGCATCAAATACCCAGGTACTACTGCGAGCATTAGTAAGGTACACATCAATCACATGTATATCACATATACCTTTGTTCACTTTGCCATCCTTCTTATCCGCCAAATACTTGGGACAGTTCCGCTTCCAGTGTCCAGTCTACTTGCAGTAGAAGCACTCAGTCTCAGGCTTAGGTCCAGACTTGGGTTTCTTCTCTTGAGCAGCAACTTGTTTGTTGTTCTTCTTGAAGTTCCCCTTGTTCTTCCCTTTGCCCTTTTTCTTGAAACTGGTGGTCTTGTTAACCATCAACACTTGATGCTCCTTCTTGATTTCTACCTCCGCGGCTTTTAGCATTGCGAAGAGCTCGGGAATAGTCGTGTCCATCCCTTGCATATTATAGTTCATCATGAAGCTCTTGTAGCTTGGTGGCAATGATTGAAGAATTCTGTCAATGACGCTATCATCAGGAAGATTAACTCCCAGTTGAATCAAGTGATTATTATACCCAGACATTTTGAGTATGTGTTCACTGACAGAACTATTCTCCTCCATCTTGCAGCTGTAGAACTTATTGGAGACTTCATATCTCTCAATCCGGGCATTTGCTTGAAATATTAACTTCAACTCCTCGAACATCTCATATGCTCCATGACGTTCAAAACGTCGTTGAAGACCTGGTTCTAAGCCGTAAAGCATGGCACACTGAACTATTGAGTAGTCATCAGCTTTGCTCTGCCAGACGTTCTTAACGTCGTCAGTTGCATCAGCAGCAGGCCTGGCACCTAGCGGTGCTTCCAGGACGTAATTCTTCTGTGCAGCAATGGGGATAATCCTCAGGTTACGGACCCAGTCCGTGTAATTGCTACCATCATCTTTCAACTTTGCTTTCTCAAGGAACGCATTAAAATTCAACGGAACAACAGCACGAGCCATCTATCTACAACAAACATAGACAAGCAAAATACTATCAGGTACTAAGTTCATGATAAATTTAAGTTCAATTAATCATATTACTTAAGAACTCCCACTTAGATAGACATCTCTCTAATCCTCTAAGTGATTATGTGATCCATATCAACTACACCATGTCCGATCGTCACGTGAGATGGAGTAGTTTCAATGGTGAACATCAATATGTTGATCATATCTACTATATGATTCACTCTCGACCTTTCGGTCTCCGTGTTCCGAGGCCATATCTGTTATATGCTAGGCTCGTCAAGTTTAACCTGAGTATTCCGCGTGTGCAACTGTTTTGCACCCGTTGTATTTGAACGTAGAGCCTATCACACCCGATCATCACGTGGTGTCTCAGCACGAAGAACTTTCGCAACGGTGCATACTCAGGGAGAACACTTCTTGATAATTTAGTGAGAGATCATCTTAAAATGCTACCGTCAATCAAAGCAAGATAAGATGCATAAAGGATAAACATCACACGCAATCAATATAAGTGATATGATATGGCCATCATCATCTTGTGCTTGTGATCTCCATCTTCGAAGCACTGTCATGATCACCATCGTCACCGGCGTGACACCTTGATATCCATCGTAGCATCGTTGTCGTTACGCCATCTATTGCTTCCACGACTATCGCTACCGCTTAGTGATAAAGTAAAGAAATTATAGGGCATTTGCATTTCATACAATAAAGCGACAACCATATGGCTCCTGCCAGTTGCCGATAACTTCGGTTACAAAACATGATCATCTCATACAATAAAATATAGCATCACGTCTTGACCATATCACATCACAACATGCCCTGCAAAAACAAGTTAGACGTCCTCTACTTTGTTGTTGCAAATTTTTACGTGGCTGCTACGGGCTTGAGCAAGAACCGTTCTTACCTACGCATTAAAACCGCAACGATAGTTCGTCAAGTTAGTGTTGTTTTAACCTTCGCAAGGACCGGGCGTAGCCACACTCGATTTAGCTAAACTGAGAGAGACAGACACCCGCCAGCCACCTTTAAGCACGAGTGCTCGTAACAGTGAAACTAGTCTCGCGTAAGCGTACGCGTAATGTCGGTCCGGGCCGCTTCATCTCACAATACCGCCGAACCAAAGTATGACATGCTGGTAAGCAGTATGACTTGTATCGCCCACAACTCACTTGTGTTCTACTCGTGCATATGACATCTACGCATAAAACCTGGCTCTGATACCACTGTTGGGGAACGTAGTAATTTCAAAAAAATTCCTACGCACACGCAAGATCATGGTGATGCATAGCAACGAGAGGGGAGAGTATTGTCCACGTACCCTCGTAGACCGTAAGCGGACGCATTATGACAACGCGGTTGATGTAGTCGTACGTCTTCACGATCCGACCGTTCCAAGTACCGAACGTACGGCACCTCCGAGTTCAGCACACGTTCAGCTCGATGACGATCCCCGGACTCCGATCCAGCAAAGTGTCGGGGATGAGTTCCGTCACCACGACGGCGTGGTGACGATGATGATGTTCTACCAGTGCAGGGCTTCGCCTAAACTCCACGACGATATGACCGAGGTGGAATATGGTGGAGGGGGGCACCGCACACGGCTAAGGAACAATCACGTAGATCAACTTGTGTGTTCTAGGGTGCCCCCTGCCCCCGTATATAAAGGAGCAAGGGGGGTGCGACCGGCCCTAGGAGGAGGCGCGCCGGAGGAGTCCTACTCCCACCGGGAGTAGGACTCCCCCCCTTTCCCTAGTTGGACTAGGACTTGGGGGAAGGAGGAGAGGGGGGAAAGGAAAGGGGGGGGCGCCGCCCCCCTTCCTTGTCCTATTTGGACTTCGGGGGAGGGGCGCGCGGCTGCCCCTTGGCCTCCTCTCCTCTTCCTCCACTAGGCCCAATAAGGCCCATTAGGTCACCGGGGGGTTCTGGTAACCTCCCGGTACTTCGGTAAAATGCCGATTTCACCCGGAACACTTTCGATGTCCAAACATAGGCTTCCAATATATCAATCTTTATGTCTCGACCATTTCGAGACTCCTCGTCATGTCCGTGATCACATCCGGGACTCCGAACAAACTTCGGTACATCAAAACTTATAAACTCATAATAAAGCTGTCATCGTAACGTTAAGCGCGCGGACCCTACGGGTTCGAGACTATGTAGACATGACCTAGAACTATTCTCGGTCAATAACCAATAGCGGAACCTGGATGCCCATATTGGCTCCTACATATTCTATGAAGATCTTTATCGGTCAAACCGCAGAACAACATACATTGTTCCCTTTGTCATCGGTATGTTACTTGCCCGAGATTCGATCGTCGGTATCCAATACCTAGTTCAATCTCGTTACTGGCAAGTCTCTTTACTCGTTACGTAATGCATCATTCTGTAACTAACTCATTAGCTACATTGCTTGCAAGGCTTATAGAGATGTGCATTACCGAAAGGGCCCAGAGATACCTCTCCGACAATCGGAGTGACAAAACCTAATCTCGAAATACGCCAACCCAACATGTACCTTCGGAGACACCTGTAGTACTCCTTTATAATCACCCAGTTACGTTGTGATGTTTGGTAGCACCCAAAGTGTTCCTCCGGTAAACGGGAGTTGCATAATCTCATAGTTACATGAACATGTATAAGTCATGAAGAAAGCAATAGCAATATACTAAACGATCAAGTGCTAGGCTAACGGAATGGGTCATGTCAATCACATCATTCTCCCAATGATGTGATCCCGTTAATCAAATGACAACACATGTCTATGGTTAGGAAACATAACCATCTTTGATTAATGAGCTAGTCAAGTAGAGGCATACTAGTGACGTTATGTTGGTCTATGTATTCACACATGTATCATGTTTCTGGTTAATACAATTCTAGCATGAATAATAAACATTTATCATGATATGAGGAAATAAATAATAACTTTATTATTGCCTCTAGGGCATATTTCCTTCAGAATTGCAATGTTATCAATAAGAGTGGGGATGTGTTTTTGTGTGTGCCTGTGTGTGATAGATCTGTCGGGACGCATCCATGGATGATGAAGGGGAACCATGTGTTTGGTAAGCAAACCTAACTAGATCGGTAGATCAATTGTTGTTTGTCGGAGGAAGGGAGAGACACAACTAATGAGGTAGATTGATCGATGTGTGGGTAAAACGAGTTATAAGGACCTAGTTGGCTATATGTATAGCGAGAGATCGGTCGGTGTACGTCCATTTGTTAGAGGCAAATAAGGCCCCGCGAGACGGATAGACAGAGATAATGGAGCTAGGAGGTGGTGCGAGAGGCCCAACTACTAGCTAGATAGGGGGAGGAGTGTGCGGTTGTGAGATCGATTAAAAGAGGGGTGAGAGTTTACACGTGTGTCTGACCATATGAGAGACACGAGGCAAGGACACATAAGGGAGGAGATTGAAGCTGTGTGTGTATGCTGTAGGCAGGCATCGCTGGAGAAGTTTATCGAACGGTGTGTGTAGGAAAGGAGTTGTGGAGGCTCTGGGAGAACGACCTAAAGAAAAAAATGAATGTGCCCGGTGGATAGAATGCCGAGGGAGGGTTAGGGCGAGGAGGGCGTATGCATGCACGATAGAAAGTTAGTGGTAGCTACAAAGGTTAGAGGATCGTGTGGGTGTAAGAGACTAACAAAGATCATAATTTGATATGAAAGCGGATTCATATATTTGAATAGGAGATCATAGTGTTTTAAACATTGCATGCATGAATATAGCGGTGATACACGTGATGTGCACATGTTATACCATAATGTGATAATGCATGGCGTTTGCAACTCACAGCTAAATGCCAAACAATCTAAACCATACTATACATCAAACAATCTCACATTTTATTTGAATTTGTGATAATGTGCGGCGTTTGCAGCTTACAACTAAATATCGAGCAATCTAAACAATACTATATATCAAACATTCTCACATTTTATTTGAATTTGTGGTAATGTGTGGTGTTTGCAACTCACATCTAAATACTTGTAGGCGTAGGGGGCGGGGCACCATACATAATGTGATAAACACATTATACGTATGAGACATGGTTTAGATTATGAAGATCTAGCTAGAGCTAGAAGTGTAATGTGATTTGAAATCAAAATAAAGTGGATTCAAAAAATCTAGTTTGAGTTCATATAGTACACATAGTTCATATGTAACTCAATACTGATCATGTGGTGTGCTGTGAAGATAATACACAAACGATGGTTTAACTTGACAATAATGATGATTGTAGATCTTATTAAAACAGAGAAACGAATTCAAATGCTTTGACTTCACAACAATCATTACTGTAGATCTTATTCAAATTTAGTTCATATTGAAGCGGTAGTATATGCGTTTGGAATGCACTAAAACGTTCATTTGAGTAGTAGGTTGCATGCATTATACACGTAGCGAAATATTTCAAATGAACATAACATGAATTCAAAGTTTTGAGTGACATTTGTAGTGCGCATTAATTTGGTACAGTACACGTTAGGCTTGTCCGGAAATTTCAACCCGCGCCTTGTTAGCCCGAAATATTTAAGATATATCTTTGTCTCGTTGTGCTCCGACAACTCCCTCCATCTCAACCCGCGCCTTGCTATTCCGAAATTACAACGCGTGCGAAAACTCCCACCTCCTGTGAAATCCCGCCACGCAAAATGCCTGTGGTACCCCTGAACTGAAAGAACCGCCTCAAATCGGTGGGGGGGGGGGGTACTTTTGTAACTTACCCCACATTTCGGACAAGCGCGTCTCTAAGCCATGGTTCCCCACTGCCATCCCATCCGCCCACCTATTTGTACACCGCGGCCGCGAAAACCCGCGACGAAACCCCACACCCTGCTCCGTCCGCCACCCAGTCGGAGCCTCTTCCCCGACGACATCGTCCACAGCAACACCTCGATGTCCCTCATCCACCGTACCGGATGAGGATCCTTCGTCGATCTCATCGTCCTGTCGGTTCAGCCACCCCGTCCTCCACCTTCAAGGAGCTGCCCCGATGTTCCCCTCGTCTTTCGCGCCACCTCCATTCCCACACCGCCGTCTTCACCTGCACCACCGGAAGAGCATCATCATCACCGTTTCCTCGGATGAAGCTGCGGCCTAATCGGCGCCACCAAAGAGGTTGTACACTAATCGCCGCATTTTCTTCTTGATTCAATCTCACGGTGCTGCCGGCGCTCGGTCCCAAGCCGACACGGCACGACTCCATCCACGGCGGCGTCGCCGGCCACTTCCTCCATGGCGTCGCTCCCTCGGCGGCGACGTCCACATCAGTAGGAGTTGCTGCTGCTTTGGCTCTCGCTCGCGCTGCTGCTCTGCTCTTGCTCTCGGTCCCCTGCCTGGTCTGCTCTTGCTATTGCTCTTGCTCGCGCTGCTGCTCTCGCTCTTGCTCTTGCTTGCGATGGTGCTCCGATTTGGCTACACTTCAGTCGACTGAATCGACTTTTGGGTCAGTCCATTTTCAAGGGGTGGGCTCGCCAGGGTGAAGGAAGAACCAGCCGCAGCGGGCAGGGGGGCTCGCCGGAGAGGTACCCCACTATCTATCTTAGGGTTCAGGATGGGGGCGGTGGTCGCCGGTGTTGGCGGGGCGTTGGCGAGGCGGTGGCGTGGGGATCGCTGGAGAAAAACCTCGGCACGGGGGGGCTTAGAGGGATGGCCGGGGCGGCGGCGGACCGGCGGTGGGGAGTGTTTTTGGGGCGGGCAGGGCGGCGCACCTCCGGCCGCGGGCGGCGGGGGGCTGCTGTTTGGCCGGTGATGGCTGGCGGCTCAGAGGGGGTGGAGGTTGAAGATGAACCGCAGGCCCTTGATTTCATATCCAACGGCTGCAGAATCGACTGACCAGAGATGAAAAAGTCAATCGACCGACGTGTAGCCTCACCTTTCTAGTGCGTTTAGTTTCGACAGCAAAATTCAGTTTCGACAGTTAGGTTCAGTTTCGACAGCAAAATTCAGTTTCGACAGTTAGGTTAAGTTTTGACAGTTAAGTTCAGTTTCGACAGTTAAGTTTAGAGATGAGCGGCTGATGTATTTTACATCTAGCACTTTGTGGTTATGTATTTTACGTCATGTATTGGAGATGCTATTAGAATTCCACTCAGGTTAACGTTGTTTGCTGTCTCTCTTGTCCTGCTTCAGCCTCGGCGTCGTACAACTCACCGGAGCTGCTCCAACGACGAAACCCTCCATCACAGCGGAGCAGTACCTCGGGCTCCATCTCCAGACGCCTAAGATCTTCTTCCCCTCCTCTGACAGCAAAGTCAGCCGGAGCATCCTCATCGACCAACCCAATCACGCTGAGATCGACATGGCTTCGCCAAAGAGGTTGTACACTTGTTGCATCTCTTTTTTACTCTACATGTTATATATATTGTCCACTGAGCACACGGATTTGTTCCTTTAGCGTCTCCTTGAAAGAAAAAATGTAGGAATTTTAATTTTCACTTGTCCTCCTTTTCAAATTCCTATTCATGAAGCACAAGACTAAGAGATAGTAGCATAATAGCATTATAACCGTACATTTTCTTGTGGTTTGACCTAATCTCACCATGCTTCTTTGCATCCTGTGATCTTCCAATTGCTGTGAATCAAACACCCAGATTGGCAGAAATCCTGTGTTTTTAAATTCTCTGTTTTGCACGTGCATTCGTATCCTATTCTTGTCTATTTCCTATCCCTGCATTGTTGGAATCCTCCAATTCAAACGAGCCCTTACAGAATTACTTCTCTTACAGATAGTTGTCAAAGAAAACCTTGCGTGGTTTGTCCCGCTCCTGCTGCGCCATCGTCCACCCAGCTCAGCTGCTCCAACGACAGACGGGTCCAGCACAGTAGGGATCCGGCCTCCAGACTGTGTTTCGCCACCTCAGATCTTCTTCCCCGCCGCTGGCAGCCATGAAAACTGCATTACCATCATCAACCAAGCAGATGACCTCAAGGACTACACGGGTCCGCAAGAGAGGTCGCACTCTTTCGTGTCTGCTTACGTTATGCATCGCTTAATATTACATGCTACTTTATCGTCCAGTTCACCAATTAGACCCCTGAGTCAGCTCCAAACTAATGGTCAAACTTGAGTTTTTAAATGGTTGTGGGGTACATATCGGGGCCGCTATCAATAGTATCTATCTACTATCTGGTTAATATCCGGTGTCTACTATGAGTTTCATGTTGGGTGGGAAACAAACAGTAAAGAAGCCATTATCTGTATTTATTAACTGAAGCCATTATCTGCCTGCTATTATTGGTTTTGGGTCTATCCACAGGTTGCTACCATCACTCTGTATTTCTGCATGCACTCCTTACATAATCTCACTATGTTTTATTCCTATGCATGACAGTTATTGTAAACAATGGAACTGAACATGTAGAGCAAAAGAGACGAGCCTTGCGTGGCAATATAATTTCATGCAGACGTTGCTCCATGGTAGGCGCAAAGGCAGCCCCCCTCCACGCTTTTCGGATTGTAATCGAGAGGAAGATATCTGTTCTGAAGGGGATTCAGAAGGAGAAGATAACTCCTATTTACCCCCTAAGGTCTTCGCTCTAACTTGGCATGCTGATGTTGGTTATATCATGCATATGGTGTCTTGCATTGCTTACTTTATACATCAAATATGTCATCTGCTTAGTTTAGACATCCTTCGTGCGAATGCCATCTGCTTAGTTTATTCATCGTTTATGTGAATTATGCAACGCCACCTTGTTTAGCCAGGCGTCATATATGTGAATTTTGCAATGCCATCCTACTTAGCCAGTCATCTTATATGTAAATTATATCAGTCCATCCTTTTTTTCGTTACATATTACATTCGTCAACAATGTTAGTACATTCAGCTGCTCTTCGTGTGCATCAGCCATTTGACATGGTGATGGCAAATTCTGGAGTGAAAACAAGGTCTTCTGAGCAGACTATGCTATCTGACGAAGCGCATATCTCGCTGGTTACGAATAGCTCCTCAGAGGAGGATTCAGAGACAGATGATCAGTCCTATCCCCCCCCCCCCCGAGGTGTATGCTCTAACTTGGCAGGGTTATGTTGCTCATATCGTGCGTATGGTGTCTTGCATTGCTATGCCATTTGATTAGTTTAGACATGCTTTGTGTGAATGCCACCTGTTCAGTGTCTAATTACCATATATGTGAATTATGCATTGCCATCTTGTTGCAAGACATTATATATGTGAATTATACAATGCTATCTTGTTGCAAAGGCATTATATATGTGAATTATGCAATGCCATGCTGTTTAGCCAATCATCATGTATGTGAATTATATCATGCTATCATTTTTTTGTATTACGTGTTCCATTTGTCGACAACGTTTGTATATTCAACTACTCTTCCTGTGCATCAGCCATTTAAAGCGGTGATGGAAGTATCTGGAGTGAAAACAAGGTATTCAAAGCAGACAATGCTACCTGCTGAAGCAGACATCTTGCTGGCTACAGAGAGCTCCTCAGAGGAGGATTCAGAGACTGATGACCAGTCCTATTTCCCCCCAGAGGTCTATGCTCAAACTTGGCAGGGTTATATTACCCATGTCATGCATGTTGTCTTGCATTGCTTAGTTTTTACATCATATATAGATTGCCATCTGCTTACTTGCTTACTATATAAATCATATATTTGAATTATATCATGCCATCATGTTTACATAGTACATACACATCATCTATCTGAATTATGGCATGGCAACCCATTTAATAAAGACATCATATAGTTATATCATCTCATCCTGTTTAGTGTTTACAGTCATCATATTTAGAATTATGGCATTCTATCCATGAATGTATGTGAATTATGGCATGCCAACCTATTTAATAAACACATTATATAGTTATGTCATGTCATCCTGTTTACATAGTCTCATATTTTGAACTACGTCTTTCCATCTTTTTTAGTTAGCCATCATAATGTGAAATTGTGTCATGCTATCCTGTTTAGTTAGCCATCATATATGTGAAATTGTGTCATGCTATCCTGTTTGGTTAGACAACATAAATATGAATTATTTCATGCCCTCTTTTATTCCCCACTATCCATTGCACCTGTCTATCATAAATGTCTATACTATCAATTACTTTTCTTGTTTATCAGCCATTTGAATTGGAGAGCGTGATGGCAGTATCTAAGGGAGTAACAACACGGTCTTCAGAAAAGATAGTGCTACCAGTTGATGCAGATAGAACCACGGTTGTACTTGCCCAAGGACCAGTTCCACCACACATAACCCAGACTCTCGCAAATTGTACCCCTACCCAGTTGGACAGAGAACCAGCTACACCCCTTCTAACCCCAACCCCGGCAGATAGTAACCCAGTTCCAGTTGACACAGCACCGTCTCCACTACAAAGCACCCAAACACGAGCGGTTAGTAAGGGAACTGCAGTGCCCAAAGCACGAGGACCACCACTCCGAATCCCAACTCAACGCTTAAAGGAGAAGAAGATTTGTTCTCAGGTCAGGTTCTGTAGCTATGGTTCATACTTCTTTGCTCTTGCATTACTGTATTTACTCATACCAACTATTTTCAAATTTGAAGGATGGAATTGAAACTCCAATGGCGCAATAGGTATGTTTTAAACCTGTTTCTTTAACTGGTTTGCTGTTGTAACCTGCTCTATGTTGATTTCAGTTTCAATTGAATAAACAATTATGTTCTCATGTCATGCACATTACAAGTGTTGTTATTGCTCTATAGTTACCCACACTTATATTCTGTCTATTCTGATTTGTCTTGAACAAATATTATTTGAATTGTGTCTCTATCTTGATTTGGCAACAAAAACTAGAATGATATAGACCATAAAGTGACCATGGCACATAGATATATGTTTGTTTCATGTTGTTATCCTGTCCACTTTACTACTGAACTCATTTACCAAAATGAGTTTCATATACAACATGGTAAACATGTGATGTGTCTGCTTGTTTCTCTTTTAGAATGCGGACAAAATATTGGAGAACAGTACCACGTTATCCAATGGTAAAGGAAGTAATGCAGATAAGGTTCAAGATAGTGAGACATCCCTGTTGGTCTCCAAGAAAGCTGATAAAAACTATCTTGACGACAGTGAGGGAACCCAAAAGTCCTGTCTTGATGTAGTGTTCGAGTTACTGGCCACTACTGCTGGCACAAGCTCTTCGAACTCGCTGCCTGAATCAGTTCGTCTTCTTGAGTCTCAACTTCAAGTTGAAAGACATCGATCAGATGTGCTGCGACAGGAAGCTGAAGGACTGAGGAAGTCCCTGCAGAATTCAGATGCATATTTTCTGGTGCAACAGCAAGCGCTGGAGGATTTAAGCGCCAAATAAGAGAAAGTTAATAAGCTTGCTAAGCATCTTGCCAGCATTATGGGTACCCAGGATATTGTTTCTTGAGATCTTCTGAAGTGGTTTCAGTTCTAGATTTGTTTTGCTGTGGTGTTTATTTGCGCTGGTCGCCAACTTTGACAACCAGTGTATATGATATGCTGCTTTGTTCCCTATATTTGCACTGGTGGCGAACTTTGATGCCTAGTGGATGTAATCTCTACTCCTAATGGACGAATTGGTTGAATAGTCCCCCCCACTTTCAACTGGTTTATTTTCAACCGGTTTATTTTCAACCGGTTTTTCTTCGTCCCACCTCCCACCAGCCCCTCCCACCGGTTTTTCTCTTTTCTCGTCTGACCGGCAATACCCAACGTATTTATGGTAATCAATACCCAATGTATTTATGGTAATCAATCATAATTAATCCACGTATAGTAATAAATCAATCCAGGTATGGTAAGGTCATAACTCAGGAAATTTTGAATATGGTAATTATATGGTAATAAATTTAAATTACCCCAAAGGCTATCAATCCAGGTATGGTAAGGCCATAACTCGGGAAATATCGAATATGGTAATAAATTTAAATTACCACCAGGTATGGTAAGGCTATCCACGTATAGTAATAAATCATATAGTAATAAATCATAATTAATCCACGTATAGTAATAAATCAATCCAGGTATGGTAAGGTCATAACTCAGGAAATTTTGAATATGGTAATTATATGGTAATAAATTTAAATTACCCCAAAGGCTATCAATCCAGGTATTGTAAGGCCATAACTCGGGAAATATCGAATATGGTAATAAATTTAAATTATCACCAAGTATGGTAAGGCTATCCACGTATAGTAATAAATCATATAGTAATAAATCATAATTAATCCACGTATAGTAATAAATCAATCCAGGTATGGTAAGGTCATAACTCAGGAAATTTTGAATATGGTAATTATATGATAATAAATTTAAATTACCCCAAAGGCTATCAATCCAGGCCGTATGGTAAGGCCATAACTCGGGAAATATCGAATATGGTAATAAATCAGCGATCCGTCCGCATTACTAGCTCATCCGATAAATCAGCGATCGAGTAATTAAACCGTGCAGTAATTAGTACTCCCTCCGTATATGAAAGGAACCGCCGGAGTATTCCATAGATTAGCCACAGGATTTTGGCAATCTCGCTGTGGCATCTCGGATTTCGGAAATCACGCGCCCGCAGACGCCGCCGTGCCCCCCCCCCCTGCAACCACCGCCGGAATCGGAGGCGAACGCGATTGCAATCGCGACGTGTATATATATACAAGGACGTACTACGTGCACAAGGGCCTGCAAGCAAACCCTAGTGCTCCTGATCACCATGCATTTCTTCCAGGTCGTCATGGCGTGGATGTTCCCGTGCGCCGTGTGGGCGGCGATGGCGCCGGCCGTGGCGACGGCAGCGACCACGGACGGCGCTTCGAGCGTTGAGCAGGGCAGCTCCTTGTCGCCGGCGTTCGGCCCTGGCGACGCTAAGGTGGCCTCCGACCCGGGCTCCTCCCCGGCGTCGAGGTCGTCCACCTCCTCCTCCTTGCTCGGCGCCCGAAGCAGCTCGTCGAACAGCGCGCGCTCACCGGTGAGGGAGGGCGGTGACACGGCCGCACGGAAGGGCCACGCGCTAAGGCGGTGCCTGCGCAGGTTCGCCAGAAATCTGCAGCGCGCCAGTGCTGCGGACGAGCGGCTAGACGGGCGTGGGAGACGGAAGGGCCGGGCGACGAAGCCGGACGGGAGGGTCGCCGCCGGCGAGGACGGCACCGCCCGGGCGAGGGAGGAGGCCGTCGCGAGCGCGATCGCCTACTGCAAGGAGTCGAGCCGGCAGCGCTGCAGGCCGCCGTTGGCTCCCTCGCCCAGCTTGGACGGCTGGCTCCTCGTTTGTCCGGAGGAGGAGATCGGCACCAGCGCCACTAGCACTGTCTCGCCCTGCGAATGCGAGGCGCAGGGCACCTCGAGCGCCGCCGCCCCCCACCACGGCCACGCGGCCTGCGACAGTACGTGTTGTCAACCGATCCGTCGGTCGATCTGCTCTGCTGCACCCGTGCACGTCTAAACCGTCGTTGATCTCCTTCGTGCAGCAGAATGTGGCGGCGGCAGGCCGTCGACGGTGGAAACTCGGCGAGGTCCAGCCGGGGAGATGGAAAAGGGTGACGCTGTCGACGGGCTTGACGGGGACGTCCTTAGGATAACGAGTTACTTCGCCGCCAAATATGTGCGCGTGGTGCGCCATTGAAGAATAGCTCGGGGTCCGTCTCACATGAGGCGAAGCAAACAGTTTTTCATAATATAAAGGACCTTGTCTTACGTACCTTCGATCTTGTATGATCTGTCGAGTAGTAGTAATATGATTGTAGTAAGATCTGTCCATATCAATTGTCGATCTTATTCTTATATGATATGATGGCTTGCAGCGTTCCTAAGATCTAACGAGAATCTCCTGGAGTTAACGACACAATCGTTCGATTGTTTCTGAATCAGACTGCAATTTTGAAGCTTAATTGGCAAAGGAGTTAAGATATAGACAATCCTATTTATTCGAACTAGCTTTGCTGAATCGAAAGAAAAGAGACAACTTGGATTCAATCAAAAGAAATTAGAAGATTTTAGTACTGGCATGTATTCACCTCAATCAAAAGAAACTAGGTCACCACTATATGCTCTGTTTGTACTCTACACATGAGGAATATATTCACCTTTAACTTCTTTTTTGCGGAAATAAGACTTTCATTCATCAACCACGGTCATTACACTCCAGATTTTACATAGAGCGTGAATTCCATCCGGTGCATGCCCATGCACATTGAATTATCAAATGAGTATAAAGTTGGTCTTTTTTTAACTACTACACTCCAGATTCTCGAGCATGGAGATAGGCGAGTTGTAGACCAAGAGCTGGTACAGATATAGGCGAGTTGTAGACAAGAGCTGGTGGGCAGCAAGAAACGCATGCACACCAAAGAACAAATCTGAGTCACATGCCTACTTCTATTGGTTTCTACAAAGAGCGGCTAGCTTAGATCTTAGACCAGTCGGTCACTGTCGAGGTCGCCAAGGTGATCTTACAGCACTGCCGTGGGGATTTCTCATATGATTTTATGTAGGCAAGCCGCAAGCGGTGGTGGTGATTGGCTGGGTGGTGTCACTGCCTTGGGAAGAGACGAAGTGATAGTAAAAGTAAGCAGGATCCGATGATTCTTCTGTGGGGATAGCCAAAGTCAAGATGTCGACTACAGACTCGTCGCAGACTTGCAGTGAACCTGGATGCGGCGAGCCTGATTTGTGGATCGATGGTGGGTCTTGACTTTGTTAGGCTGGGATTGGATGGTTGCGGAGGGTGGTGTGCTTGGTTGGGTTCCCATGGAAGAATGTGGCCTCCTCGTGGATCTGGTCATGCCCATCCTAGAGAACATTGTGTCCCTAGCTCCCTCGAGGAGCAAGGACAGTGCAAGCGGCAGCAGGGGGTAGGGGTAGATGTGGGGAGGGATGTCGGCGGCTGCTCGAGGTCATCATGATGAAACCCTTGACGTCCCATCTTTATCAATGGAAGTGGAAGAGCACGAAGTCGAGATTGGATAGGAGTTTGAGTTCTTTTTGGCACCGATCGGTTCCCCACTTTAGAGATGTATTTTTTTTGCGTGCGAGCAAACAGTGGGTTGATTCTAAAAGGGATAGGCACTTTTCAACAGAAGTGCATGACGGACCAAAAATATGACCTCATTTTATTCGTTTGATAGATATCGTATTATTCGTTGTTGTTCGTTAGGTGAAATTTCCTAATATTTGATTGTTGTATTTCTAATTAGAGCACCCCATAATCACCCAATATGAGGGGATGATAAATGAAAGATACTGATTATAAATTTTGAAGAGCCCGTGGCAACGCACGGGCGTTATACTAGTATGTGTAACAACCGTGATAGCCTAGCATAAGTTGCTTGCTTATTTATTTCCTTGTTGTCTTGTTTATTTGTTTGCTTGTAGTCAGTGTAGTTCTTTTTAAAACTAGGCCACAATAACCATGGGCTAATATTTACTGTAGTGACACTGGGCCTCCTACGGGCCGTAGAAACAGTGGGCCTTCTACGGGCCGTAGAAACAGTAGGCCTTCTACGAGCCGTAGAAACAATGGGCCTTCTGCGGGCCATAGAAACAATGGGCCTTCTACGGGCTGTAGAAACAATGGGCCTTCTACGGGCCGTATCATCAATGGGCCTTATACGGGCCGTATGACCATAACGGGCCATCGTTAATAGGCCATATTTGATGACGCTATGAAAACGGCCCAACGTATTAACGGACCACAAACGGGCCGATGTAACCACGGGCTGAATTTGGCCCACAAGCAGAAAATGACAGTAACGGGCCGTAAGTAAACGAATGCTGGAAATGAGCCCAAGAATAAATGGGCTCTGAGAAGGCCGAAAGATAACATTTGCTAGAAACGGCCCAACTGAATAACGATCCCTTAATGGGTATAAAGTGATATATTGTTCATTATGGGCCAGTTTCACCACGGGTCGTTAGTGGGTGTAAAGTGATACACTGTTCATTGCGGGCCAGTTTCACCACGGGCCGTTAATAGGCCAAGAGTTACATAGGGCCTTATATGGGCCGAAAGACATCATGGGCCATACATGGGCCAGAAGTGAAAACGGGCTGGAATCATATTGGATGGCCTAGATGATGCTACTGGGCCTAATTCGGATAGGGCGTAACGGGCCTTGGGTTAGCGGGCTGTAAATGGGCTATATGCGAACAGGCCGTTAACAGGCTTTCCATGGGCCGACCCACCACCTTTTGACCAAGTCAAACGGGCCGGCCTTTTCACAGGAATGGGCCTCTGTTGGGTCGTGCCACGTGTCGACGTATCATAGGCGCCTTCTGTCCAATGAGTGGATGACATCTGACCCAACGGTGAGCTGACACGTGTTTCCTCCAGCCAATGATGATTTTACACGTGGAAAATCCCCATTGGTCGGGGCTGTTAACGGGTTATCGGATCCAAAACCCGACCCGATAGCTTAACGGCGTTCCGTTACGGTGGATGCCACGTGTCGGTCACCCTTGACGAAAGCAGTTTTGTGACGCGCGATTTATCGTCATGGAAGTGGACACTTCCGTGATGATAATTTTCGTAATGTCATGGAACACTTCTACGACAGCACAGGTATGACTATCTTGATTCTGAAATAAATTTGTCATGGATGTACATGCATGACAAAAACACGACCTACTGTGACAAACACGTATCATCACAGAAGTGTATTTTTTTTGTAGTGACCGTTTCTCACCATTTCCTCACCTGGTTCCCGCCACCCTACTATATTGCGCATAGGGGGCGCACGACGCACGGAGGCGACAAGCGCAGCCTGTAGCACATCCACCTTTTCCAAGCATGCCAACCCACCAAAGCGTTGCCTCTGCATCAACATCGTCGATGAGGAAAATGAGCAGGCGCCACGGCCCGTCGAGGTCGAGGCGATCCCCGGCAACGCGATGGACGACGCTGTTATGCGCGTCATCGCCAGGGTTGAGCAGACCTTTGGCGCATGGCGCTTGAGCGCAGCGGATCAAGATAGGCATGTCAGCGCCGACAGGCTGCAGCTCGCCGCACAACATGATCGATGGCGCCGCAGAGCAAGCTAGGCGCGTCCACGCAGATAGGCTGCAGCTCGCCGCACGGCGAGACCGTTGGAGCGCCACAGAGCGAGAGGCGCGGCGCGCAACACAGCAAGAGGGGATCCATCGGTGCTTGCCTGCTATCGACACGGCATCGCACCTGGGTACACGTCCCGTCAGTACCCCCATTCCTCGCCAGGAGTGGGCATAGGCCCTCAGCGTCGTACTTGCACCAGATGCCGGCCACGCCATACTTGCACCGAACGCCCGCCATGCCGTTCGCATGGATGCCATCGTTTGCCTTGTCCGCGGCCTGCTGGATGTCAACGCGCTAGTCCGTAGGCTCGACCGCCTCCTTGGCCCAGGTGTCCACCTGAGCGCAGTAGAGGAACATGGCCGTAGCATCCTCGAGCTGGTGATCTCCGATGAAATAGCCAACTTGGAGCTCGAGATTGCGCTCCATATGTACCGCGAGCGTGTCGACCGCTTACGAACGCCTGCATGAGTTCAGGCAGAGCCAAGAGTTACCCTAGGCAAGGGCTGCTGGTCATGGTCTCATGGACGCATTTTATTTTGAAAAGTTGTTTCGACATGGATAGCTTTGTATTCACAGCAATCATAGTATTGCTCTGTTTATTGCTCTGTTTCAATGTGTGTACTCTGTTTTCCATTCTTATATGTTCTATTTCAATGTGTGTGTGTGTATACGCTTTCCATTCTGTATATGCGGATGATAACAGCTAGATTCAAATTAGTATACAAAAATAGATAGAAAATGGAATTCCTAATATATATATATATACATATATATATATATCACAGAATATATATATATATATAATATCATCACATATACGTGATGATATTTAACTACTAGGTACAATGCATAAAATTGAAAACGGACAATACTAAAACTAATAATCCCTCCTGGGGCCAGTATTCCGGCAGCCCCTCGCCAGCAGCTCCCTGGTGCACGGCGTCTTCCCAGTGCGGAGGCAGTACTCTGACTCCTCCGCCTCGCAGCGCTTGACGTACCGATCTACCTCTTGCTGGCGGACGCGCGCAGCCGATCTTGCCATTTCATTGGGCGCCCACCGGAGCTCCTCGTCGGTGGCACACTGGAGCTTATCGGCCCACCTCCACGCAGCGACGAGGCACCCAGTGCCTATGACCTTCCTCGCGAAGTACCCGTCTTCATACACCTCCTCGGCACGACGACGCGCCCGCCCCCAAAGCTCTGTCGCCTCCTTTTTCCAGGCCGCATCACGGGCTTCAAAGGCCGCCTGGTACCTGGCTTCCTCCTCTGCCATGTCCTTCTTGAATGCTACTTGCCTGGCTTTCTCAGCCGGTGGCAGCGACTTCCACAGACAAAGATTGCACTGGCCCCAAAACCAATCCAAAGTTGGGGTGTCCGGCGCAACCTCGTCAGGCGGCGCGTAGGGGTCCTTGTCGCTGCTAATCGAGTGAGTGTCCTCGGGGGCGGCGACTCCTCGTTGGCGCGTGGGCAGACCGGCGGTGCCATGGCAGAGATTCGAGAGAGAGAGAGAGAGAGAGAGAGAGAGAGAGAGAGCGCATGGGGAGGATGTAGATGAGAATGCAGGCGGGATGACATGAGCAAACGTAGTATTTATTGGCGGCCGGAATCTAGATTGACCGGGACAGTACACACGTCGGTCGCTGAAATTTACGAGTACTGTAGTTTGAGTTACACACAATTCCCACAGCAAATCCGTGTGTGAACATAATAGCTGACGGTTTCCAATACAGAACCGTGTCTGATTAATGATCCCCGCCAATCACCTACCAAACCTCGAGCCGCGAGATAGAGTGCCAATCGTGTGGGGGCCGGTTGTCTTGCCAGATCTTTACATTTTCTTTTTTGAACACCAGATATTTACATCGTCTGATGATTTTTTAGCTCGCATAGAAGTACACAAAAATATGATTTTTCAAACCGTTTTGGTTAGGCATTGCATGTAGATGTAGTTCAAATTTGAATTACGGTCATTAAATGGTTAGAAAATCACTTAAATGTCTTTAAAAGGTCAAATGACCCCTGCAAATTTCCAAATTTTCACATGACAGTTATATTAGTGCACGTTAAACGTAGGAAAAAATTTGAAGGCCTTAAGAGGAAGCTATCTCCCGTCCATCAGCAAACATGCATTGTTCCCTCTCGAAACCACGAACCTTCTAGTGAGTTGCTCCGGTTTGTGAGGGGTGCGTGTCCAAACTTTCGTCAAATAGAACAATTTTTTTACCACATCATCTTGGTGGCATGGCATTAAATCAAGCAAGGTTTCATGCTTTTCTGATCATTTTATAATTTTTTGGAATTAAAATGCCATGGCATGCACTCCATGCATGTGCCCATGCCTTGACACCAATATGTTTGAAAATTCATTCGAATTTACTGCACATGGAATTAACTCGCACACAAGTACACAAAATTATGATTTTTCAAACCGTTTTGGGTAGGCGTTGCATATAGATGTAGTTCAAATTTGAATGGTCATTAAATGGTTAGAAAAACACTTAAATGTCTTTAGAAGGTCAAATGACCCCTGAAATTTACCAAATTTTCACATGACAGTTGTATTAGTGCACGTTAAACGTAGGAAAAAATTTGAAGGCCGTAAAAGGAAGCTATCTCCCATTCGTCATCAAACATGCATTGTTCCCTCTCGGAACCACGAACCTTCTAGCGAGTTGCTCCAGTTTGTGAGGGCCGTTTGTCCAAACGTTCGTTAAACATGCCAATTTCTTTACCACATCATCTTGGTGGCATGACATTACATCAACCAAGGTTTCATGTGTTTCTGGTCATTTTTCTTTCTTTTTGAATTAAAATGTCATGTCACTCCATGCATATGTATGCATGTGTCCATGTCATGAGACCAATATGTTTGAAAATTCCTTCTAGTTTACTGCACATGGAATTAACTCGCACACAAGTACACAGATATTATTTTTCAAACCGTTTTTGTTAGGCGTTGCATGTAGATATAGTTCAAATTTGAATTACGGTCATTAAATGGTTAGAAAATCACTTAAATGTCCTTGAAAGGTCAAATGGCCCTAGAATTTTCCAAAATTTCACATTACAGTTCTAGTAGTGCATGTTAGATGTTGAAAAAAATTCAAGGCCGTAAGAGGAAGCTATCTCCCATTCGTCATGAAACATGCATTGTTCCCTCTCGGAACCACGAACCTTCTAGCGAGTTGCTCCAGTATGTGAGGGGTGTGTGTCCAATCTTTCATCAAACATGCCAATTTTTTACCACATCATCTTGGTGGCATGACATTAAATCAAGCAAGGTTTCATGTTTTTCTGATCATTTTTTAATTTGTTGGAATTAAAATGCCATGGCATGCACTCCATGCATGTGCCCATGCCTTGACACCAATATGTTTGAAAATTCCTTTGAATTTACTGCACATGGAATTAACTCGCACACAAGTACACACAAATATGATTTTTCAAACCGTTATGGTTAGGCGTTGCATGTAGATGTAGTTCAAATTTGAGTTACGGTCATTAAATGGTTAGAAAATCACTTAAACGTCTTTAAAAGGTCAAGTGATCCCTGAAATTTACCAAATTTTCACATGATAGTTGTATTAGTGCACGTTAAACGTAGGAAAAAATTTGCAGGCCGTAAGAGGAAGCTATCTCCCGTTCGTCATCAAACATGCATTGTTCCCTCTCGGAACCATGAACCTTCTAGTGAGTTGCTCCGGTTTGTGAGGGGTGCGTGTCCAAACGTTCGTCAAACATACCAATTTCTTTACCAGATCATCTTAGTGGCATGACATTGCATCAACCAAGGTTTCATGTGTTTCTCATCATTTTTCTATTTTTTGAATTAAAATGCCAAGTCACTCCATGCATACGTATGCATGTGTCCATGTCGTGAGACCAATATGTTTGAAAATTCCTTCTAATTTACTGCACATGGAATTAACTCGCACACAAGTACACATATATGATTTTTCAAAACGTTTTGGTTAGGCGTTGTATGTAGATGTAGTTCAAATTGGAATTACGGTCATTAAATGGTTAGAAAATCACTTAAATGTCTTTAAAAGGTCAAATGACCCCTCGAATTTTCCAAAATTTCACATTACAGTTGTAGTGGTGCACGTTAGATGTAGAAAAAATTTGAAGGTCGTAAGAGGAAGCTATCTCCCGTTCGTCATCAAACATGCATTGTTCCCTCTCGGAACCACGAACCTTCTAGCGAGTTGCTCCGGTTTGTGATGGGTGTGTGCCCAAACTTTCATCAAACATGCCAATTTCTTTACCACATCATCTTGGTGGCATGACATTACATCAACTAAGGTTTCGTGTGTTTCTGATTTTTTTGGAATTAAAATGCCATGCCACTCCATGCATACGTATTCATGCATATGTGTCCATGTTGTGATACAAATATGTTTGAAAATTCCTTCTAGTTTACTGCACATGGAATTAACTCGCACACAAGTACACAAATATGATTTTTCAAACCGTTTCGGTTACGTGTTGCATGTAGATGTAGTTCAAATTTGAATTACGGTCATTAAATGGCTAGAAAATTAGTTAAATGTCTTTAAAAGGTCAAATGACCCCTAGAATTTTCAAAAATTTCACATTACAGTTGTAGTAGTGCATGTTAGACGTATAAAAAAAATTGAAGGCCGTAAGAGAAAGCTATCTCCCGTTCGTCATCAAACATGCATTATTCCCTCTCAGAACCACGAGCCTTCTAGTTAGTTGCTCCGGTTTGTGATGGGTGTGTGTCCAAACTTTGGTCAAACATGCCAAGTTTCTTACCACACCATCTTGGTGGCATGACATTACATCAACCAAGGTTTCATGTGTTTCTGATTTTTTTTTTATTTTTTGGAATTAAAATGCCATGTCACTCCATGCTTAATTGTGTCATAGCCGTTAGACCAATATGTTTGAAAATTCCTTCCAATTTATTGCACATGGAATTAAATCACACACAAGTACACGAAATATGAGTTTTCAAACCATTATGGTTAGCTATTGCATGTACATGTAGTTCAAATTTCAATTACGGTCATTAAATGGCTAGAAAATCACTTAAATGTCTTAGAAGGTCAAATGACCACTAAATTTTTTCAAAATTTGACATGACAGTTGTATTAGTACAACAAAATTTCTCGTTCATTTAAAACACCATACGTTGGCACTTTATTCCAAATTCGTCTTTCACAGCTAATAAAAAATATCTACAACATCACACACAGTTGTTTTCTAGGAACCGTTTGCGATGAAAATATTTGGGTCTATTTAAGTCTCCCTCCTTAAGCTTCGCCGGCTCGTCTGCTCTAGTGCGGCAACCCGTAAATCCACGAATCCCGATCCCCATTCCTGCACCCCCTTCTTGCAAAGATGAGGCCGTGGAAACGCTTCGTGAAGGCCCGTATGATGGTCGTGTCCCCCCCGAGCGCCGCCGCCTGCGCCGAGAGCGCGGCCGCATCCGCATTGAGCGCAGACGCTTCTGCCGAGAGGGCGTCTGCGACAGCCGACAGGGCAGCTGCAGCAGCCGATATGGTTGCTGGTGCTGTGACGGCGGCTACAAACACCGAGAGCGCTCGAGCTGCCGTCCGTGCCACTGATGTCGCCCTGGCCCGGGTCGAGACCATCCATGCCAAGATCGAGGATGCACACGCCAAGATATTCCAGGCCACCTCGGACTCCAGCATGCAACCCACGTCTGAAAAGGCGGCGGTGGCCATGGAGCACCTGCTTCCTCATGAGGTCGCCGAGCGGGAGCTGGAGATGCAGGAGGCGGCGGAGACCGAGGAGCACCGCGAGGAGGAGTTGCGCGTGGCCGAGGTCGAGGTAGAGAAGAGTTTGTCCGTTAAGGAATCGACAGTGGAGTACCAACGCGAGCTCTGGCGCAGCCACTACTACGAATACTACAACCTTAACGGCGGCGCCGAGGACGAGGACGCGGTCGACTTCAGCAAGGGGGACGCGGAGTCCACCAACGGTGGCATGTCGCCAGGACAAGTCATCGACGTCTCATCTCACATCGGCGATGCATAGGCCGGTGCGGCGGTGGATTTTTAATTATGCGTACTTAGGCTTTGTTTTTAATGTTGGTCTTTTGTTAGAGCAATGTTTAGGTCAACTGGCTCTGTGTAATCACTAAAATTGCTCGATTCAGTAAGTGTGGTCTGTATGCTGTACGCTCTTTTGTGTGCCCAAATTAGCAAGCGATGTTAAAGTATGCCATGACGTAGCCGGGGAAATTTCCACCAAATTTGAATCATCAAACTCATCCCATGCACGTAAAGCAGAAGAATCATTTGCGATGCACAAAAAGGTTCAAAGTGAATGGTCCGGCAGCATCGCACGCATTCAAAGTGAATGTGCCCATGCCTTGAGACCAAAAATTTGAATTATCAAACTCATCCCATGCGCGTAAAGCAGAAGAATCGTTTGCAATGCTGTTGGGGATATAACTACTGAGTATAAACCGCCCAGGAGGGGACGGGTTATGCTCATCTGTATTGAAGCCCATGAAGACAGGGAGTATGGCGCTTTACTATTGAAGCTTAGAGGCCTAGATCCCAAGGGCAGATTAGGGCCCATAGACATAAACTGCCATGAGATATGTAACTTGTGTTGTAAGTTAGGGAAAGATAAGAAACCAAGCCGGACACATGTATGAGCTGGCCTCGGTATTCTGTAAACCGCCGGGCGTCAACCTGTCTATATAAAGGGATGACCCAGCGGCGGTTCAAGAACAAGAAACAACAACTCGAGATATAGGTAAAGCGGATTCGCTCCCTGCTCATCGAGACCCCATCAATTCCACCACAACTGGATTGTAGGCTTTTACCTTCACCGCAAGGGGACGAACCAGTATAAACTCCCCGTGTCCTCTGTCCGATTTAACCCCTTTAAGCTAATCTCGTTGCGATGGCTCCACGACTAAGTCCTCTCACTAGGACATCTGATGTGTTAATTCCACGACAGTTGGCGCCCACCGTGGGGGGACAGGGCAATCAAGGCAACCAGGGCAACCAAGGTGGTTATAATCAACAGGGGAATCAACAACAGCAGCAGACGGGTTATCAAAGCAACCCGAAGCAATTAAATGGTGGACAGTATCATGTCTTCACTACTAGTCTGTGCAAGCGCGATCAGAAGCTTCATAAGAGGGCAGTGAATTCTGTTGAACCGGTCGTGCCCCGTTATTTGCGCTGGTCCGAACAGCCTATTGTATGGAGTCGAGAAGATCATCCGCCCCGGGTTGATAATCCGGGTCATCTGGCGTTGGTGGTCGCACCGCAAGTTGGATGTTATAAGTTCACCAAGGTGCTCATGGATGGAGGGAGCAGTATCAACATCTTGTATTATGAAACCTTCCGGCGTATGGGGTTAACGGATAAGAATTTTAAACCATCGTACACCGTTTTTCATGGTGTGGTGCCTGGTAAATCGGCCTATCCAGTCGGTAAGATAGCTCTGGAGGTTGTTTTTGGAGATGATCATGATTCAAGATCAGAAACATTGACCTTTGAAGTGGTGAAAATCAGAAGTCCATACCATGCCCTGTTTGGACGGCCGGTCTATGCTAAGTTCATGGCAAGGCCGTGTTATGTTTATCTACAACTCAAGATGCCGGGTCATAAGGGGACCATCACGGTTCATGGCAGCCGCAAGATTGCTTTGGAGTGCGAGAAGGTGATGCGGCTTATGCTGAGTTGGTTTGTGCAACAGACGAGTTAAAATTCTATAAAGATAATGTTGATTCGGCGGATATGACTTCTCTGAAAAAACCCACTACAGAGCATGATCCGGCTTTGAAGTTTAAATCGGCTGATGAGACTAAGTTGGTTGATTTTGTTCCTGGCGATTCATCCAAGCAGTTTATCATCAGCGTTAATTTGGATCCAAAATAGGAAAGTGCGCTCATCGAGTTCATCCGTGAGAACCGGGACATCTTTGCATGGAAGCCTTCTGACATGCCAGGTGTACCGAGAGAACTCGCTGAGCACACTCTTAATATTGATCCCAAGTTTAAACCGGTCAAGCAGTTTCTTCGCCGCTTTAATGAAGAGAGACACAAGGCCATTGGTGAGGAGGTAGCCCGGCTCTTGGCAGCAGGGTTTATTGTGGAGGTCTTTCACCCTGAGTGGTTGGCTAACCCGGTGCTAGTACTCAAGAAGAATGGCACTTGGTGTATGTGTGTGGATTACACAGATTTGAACAAAGCTTACCCAGCTGATCCTTTTGACCTCCCCCGTATTGATCAGATTATTGATGCTACAGCAGGTTGTGAGTGGTTGAGCTTTCTGGATGCTTATTCGGGTTATCATCATATCAAAATGGCGGTTAAGGACCAGGAGAAGACGGCTTTTATAACTCCCTTTGGATCCTTCTGCTATGTATCTATGCCTTTTGGGCTCAAGAATGCCCAGGCGACTTATCAGCGGTGTGTGCAAAATTGCCTTCATAATCAGATTGGGCGCAATGTTCATGCTTATGTGGATGATATCATGGTGAAATCCAGGAAAGCAGAGACACTCATAGCTGACTTGCAAGAAACTTTTGATAATCTGAGGGTTTGTAAGATGATGCTTAATCCGGCCAAGTGTGTTTTTGGTGTACCAGCTGGCAAGCTCTTGGGTTTTCTGGTGTCCAATAGGGGTATTGAAGCTAATCCGGAAAAGATCAAGGCTATTACGTCCCTGGCTAAACCAGCGTGTATCATTGACGTTCAATGACTGGCGGGTCGCATTGCAGCATTAAGCTGGTTTATCAGCCGGTTGGGGGAGAAGGCGCTCCCTCTGTATCAGGTGATGAAGAAAACAGACAATTTTGTCTGGAGTGATGCTGCTAATGTGGCATTTGAGGATCTAAAGAAGCAGTTGGCCGAACCGCCCGTCCTTGCTACCCCCATTTATAAGGAACCATTACTATTATACATGGCTGCTAACGCCCGAGCCGTCAGTGTGGCTATTGTGGTGGAGCGCAAGGACGCTGGTAAGGAGTATCCGGTTCAACGGCCGGTTTATTATATCAGTGAGGTACTTATCGAGTCCAAACAGAGATATCCCCATTGGCAGAAGCTGGTGTATGGAGTGTTCATGGCAAGCCGGAAGCTTAAGCAATACTTTCAAGGCCATCCCATCACTGTGGTCAGTTCCGCTCCATTGGGAGATATCATTCAGAACAGAGAAGTGACTGGCCGGGTTGCTAAGTGGGCTATTGAGTTTGGGCCTCACGGGTTAAAGTATACGCCTCGCACTGCCATCAAGTCCCAAGCGCTCGTGGATTTCATCAACGACTGGACAGAGTTGTAGGCACCGGAGGATAAACCGGATAACACATACTGGACTATTCACTTCGATGGATCCAGACAATTGGAGGGCTCAGGGGCTGGAGTGGTTCTTACTTCCCCTCGAGGTGACAAATTTTGTTATGTTCTCCGCTTAATGTTTCCATGTACTAACAATGCAGCTGAGTATGAAGCCTTGCTCCACGGTCTTCGGATGGCTAAGGAGATGAACTTAATCTAGGTACATTGCTTTGGCGACTCCGATTTAGTGGCTCAGCAAGTATCCGGTACGTGGGACTCCAAGGATTTGCTTATGGCGGCTTATCGGCGTGAGGTGGATATCATTGCCGGTTATTTCAAGGGTTACCAGGTCGAGCATATTAATCGGTGCAAGAATGAAGCGGCAGACGCTTTACGTCGGCTCGGTTCCCAGCATAAACCGGTGCCACCCAATGTTTTTCTTGACGTTTCGCATAATCCATCGGTCAAAATACCAACGGAGGATGATCTGGCTATTCCCGACCCGGAGACTCAATTGGTGGTGGTTCTTCATGCTATCCCTGATTGGACAGTGCCATACCTGGCGTACATGACCTGAGGTGAGTTACCGAAGGACGAAATTTCGGCGAGGCAGATAATCCGGCGGTCCAAGTCCATGACTATTGTCAATGGCGAGTTACATCATTGCAGTGTCTCAGGGGCGTTTCAGCGTCATGTTTCTCCTGAATAAGGCTATGAGATCTTGTGTGAAATACACGAAGGAGATTGTGGTCATCATGTCGGTTCAAAATCCTTGGTAGCTAAGGCCTTCCGGCACGGTTTTTATTGGTTAACAGCTCATGCTGATGCGGAGGATCTGGTCAGAAAGTGTGATGGCTGTCAGAAGTTTTCACGCCGAGCTCATGTTCCGGCCCAGGAATTGAGGATGATTCCAATCACCTAGCCGTTTGCAACTTGGGGCTAGATATGGTTGGGCCTTTTAAGAGGTCCAAGGATAAGAAGACCCACCTTCTGGTAGCGGTTGACAAATTCACCAAGTGGGTAGAGGCAGAGCCAGTAAGCAAGTGTGATGCAGCCACGGCGGTTCACTTCATGAAAAAAGTGATCTTCCGCTTTGGTTTTCCACATAGAATTATCATAGATGATGGCATGAATCTCTCCAAGGGTGCTATGGAAGAGTTCTGTCAACGTGAGCACATCCGGCTTGATGTGTCATCAGTAGCCCACCCCAGTCTAATGGACAAGCGGAGAGAGCTAATCAAGAAATCTTAAAGGGTATCAAGCCCCGGCTTATGGTCCCTTTGCAGCGGACACCGGGTTGTTGGGTGGAGGAGTTGCCTTCCGTTTTATGGAGCATTAACACCACCCCCAATAGATCTACGGGTTACACACCCTTCTTCATGGTTTACGGAGCAGAAGCGGTTCTTCCAAGTGATCTACGGCAGCTTATTAGATGAACAACGGGATATTGTGGCAGCTTGTTCGGCGATTTATCAGCAAGACCTGCGGCATTATCACAGCCGCCGGGTTAAAACTAAAGCTTTTCAGGACGGCGACTTAGTGCTCCGGCTTATCCAGGATCAGACGGATATGCACAAGTTATCCCCACCTTGGGAAGGGCCCTTTGTGGTCAGCAAGAATCTGAACAACGGGTCATACTACCTCAGCGATGTTCGAGAGCACAAAGACTCACGCAAGTCAGAGGAGGAGACTCGCCGGCCGTGGAATATAGCTCATCTTCGGCCATACTACACCTGAGCCATAGGCTCCTACTATGTATATATTTTTGACAATGTACATATTATGATCAATAAATAAACTGGCATCCTTGCTAAAGCGGGGCCTCTGCCATTTCATCTTATATCCTGTTGGTTACATAGGGGCTTATGCTTATAAAGCGGAGTTCTGATTACCCATTAAACCGGCTTATAAAGCCACAACATAGCTTGGGGGCTTCACACCCAAGGGATCAAAGAGAGTCTGTTGCCACGCACAGCTCAAACATAGGTACCCATTGAGCATAGCTCAAAATGTTACTTGGGGGCTCTTTGTGCACAACAACAAAGAGTTTGAAAGGACCCTTTTAATAGGCTATCAAGCCAGGCTTGGAAGCCAGGTGTATTCACCTAAAACCCTAGGTTAACATGCCTTCATCAAGTAAGCCACTCCGTCCAGGTAATCCTGGTATGACCCGTCGAACGTTTGACAAGTCAATCTTATACAGACCCTGAACTTGTCAAAGTTAAAATGACGATTGGTTAATGTGAGGTCCATCTTAAAAGGCTTTGTAAAATGGTTTAACTCAGCGGCCTGGCAGCCCATGAAAAGCCTCGAATTTGGGCCTGGCAACCCTTGAAAAGCCTCGACTACAAGTTTTCATTTGCTTTGTTTTCCAAGTTTTTTATCCTTTGATAAGGTTTTGAGATAAACCGGTGTCTATTGACCCGGCCTGACTATAAGTCATCAATATAACCCGGTGTTTGTTAATCCGGCGTGGCTTTCAACTATCAGTTCTTAGTACACAACCAATCTTAAACCGGTGCTTATTAACCCGGTCTGGCATTGACTATAAGTCGCCAATATGATCATCCGGTGTTTATCATAACCCGGCATGGCTTATTATAAACCAGCACAGCATGGTGGATTTATTAACACTCAAGATTTGGGTTATCACCCTTACTACAAAGAAGTTGGTACACCAACGATGTGATTCAATATCACAGGTATGATATATTTCATATTTCATTGTTTTACAGCCTTGGTTATAAAACTCTGGCTTTATATTAGGTATCATAACCCGTACGACGGTAAACCGCCAGGGCAATTTTAAGTTGATCACATGCAGAAAACAGGATTGCATAAAACTGTTAAAGATCATAAGCAAACATTGCATATCATGACAAATTGACAGTCTCAGGAAAGTGGCTATGCATGATGGCATAGCAGACCAAGTGTTTCAAGCTATGCACGATGGCATAGCAGACCAAGTGTTTCAAGCTATACATGATGGCATAGCAGACCAAGTGTTTTAAGCTAGCCTATTACAAGGCGTTTTAACTGCCCAAAAGGATAATTGTTTCTCGTACAGAGGACAGTGCACAAACGATAAACTGGCTTCCGGATTATGATTCTTCTTCAGCTTGATGAGAAGGTTGCGGATCATCTTGCGCCGGTTCAACCTCCGCCTCCCCACCCACTGGCTGGAAGTCAATGGTTGCCCAATCAATTCCAGACAAAGCTCAGAAGACAGCTTCATCGCTTATAAGATCTGACGGTTCAACATCAGGGGCATAAGTGTGCTTACGGATTGGCGGGATTAGATTTTGGGCTTCATAAGCCGATGCATCGATCCGTCTATTGTCTGCGTCATAGATGGACCGGTCGAAAGACAAATCAGTCTCTTCGGCCAATCTACTTGCAAGCGGGCGCATCTCTTTTGTCAAGGCTTTAAGGGCATCATTGTCAAACTCCGACCCGTCTTCTTTTTGGCTAGGATAGCCATTTCCAATGTCTTCCGGATCAAGATCAGCTATCCAATCCTTAGCTCGAGTTAGTGCAGATAAAGCGCCAGCCCTTGCAGCAGATCTCTTCACCTCTTCTAGCTGGGTAGGTGTCATGGATAGTTTGGCCAATGTATCCTTGATTAATGTTGGCGGTTTATTGTACGAGGCTGTGCAGATGACCCGTTGAGCGCCAGTATATAACTGCTCTATCAAGGTATAGGCAGCCTTCAATTTCTTGTGCATATCTGAACCGAGATGGGCAACATGGCTACCTGCAATGGTTACAATATTATTGTTAAACCAGCGGTTTCAAGGATGATTAAGTATGGTTCATTACAAGGCTACTTACCAAAGATGGCACAAGTCATAGTGTTGATCTGCCGTTTCAAACCAGTCAGCTCTTCCGCCGCCAGTTTAAGTGTTGCTTCAGCATCCTTCGCCCGTTTCAGCAAAGTGGCTTTTTTAGTCTTCCAGTCTGCCCGCTCGCCTTTGAAGCCATCCTTCAATTGCTCCATGGTTGTTAAAGCGCCCTTCAACTCATCTTTGGCTTTTGAAGTTTCGGCTTGCTGGGACTTGATATTTTCCTGGAGATCGGCGATTTGAGAATCTTTGTTGGTCAAGTCAGCCTGCAAAAGACAGACAATAAGTTGGTGATACTTTTTCAAAGTCCCAAGCACATAACAAGTTATACACTTGGCACTTGGGGGCTAATGCGGAATGTTTTTTTCTCAAATGATATTTTAAGTCCCAAGCATACAACAAGTTATATACTTGGCACTTGGGGCTAATGCATATCGGATCAATTCAAGGTTATCAAGTTTTACTGCATGAACTGGATCATGTTAATGACTGAAAGGAATTCTGATGTATAATCCGGATTATCCTAACAGTATAAACCGGTTTATAGGGGCTGCACAAGCAAAATCCAATCTTCTCCTACTATAAGTCCCCGTTCACATTCATATTGATGAACCGGCCCTTGGGGGCTACTAGAGTTGACAATTGAAGAAGGATATAAGGAAAAAGAAGTTATTCAAGGGAACAGATACTTACCTCATATCGCTCTTTCATCAGGTTTACTAAACCGGCTTCATAATCACGGCTGGTATACAAACAGTTCAGATATCCAGAGTGGATGTCCTGAGCAGAGAGGTGGGCATAGCTTGACAAATCAGTTTTCCACTTGCCCTTGTCCGCAACAGAAAATTCTTCCTTGACACAGTGCTTGGATAAAGCGACAGGGTTGCCAGGAGAAGTATGACCAAATCCAGTAATTACAACATCCTCTGTCATGCCATCAACAGTCTTGTCTGGGCTTGGTGGTTTAACAGGTGTTATTACCGGGCTTGGTGGATTGGCAGCTGGGCTTGGTGGATCAACATATTGGCTTGTTGAATTCATTTCTGGCGGATCAACAAAAGTATCCTGACCCTGAGGTACCGGTTCATCCAGAGCAATATCATCATTTTTATCAGGAGCCTCTGAGGTCCTCTCCGGTTCAGTGGCCAGATTATCATCAGTCGGTGTAGTCAGCTTGTCTTTTTTGCTAAGTCTAGCTTTGGCACTAAAAAGAACAAATACAGAGGTTAGTACAATAAACCGGTGCGAGGCATAAAATCTAAGTCTACTATGCTTACCCAGGAACGGTCTTGAGTGGAGGCATCTGTGTGGTTGATGAATCGCCGGAGGATGAATTGGAAGTTCCCTGATAATTGGAATCAGACAGATTAAGAGGATATCGGAAGTAACCCGCCTTGGGATAAAGTGTATTAGAAGTGCAAGAGATCTCTTGACGACGCTTGCGAACCGGGGAATATGGTAAACCGGAAGAGGTAACCACTTGACCACTGTGCCGGGTTGTGCGACGAGCTTCTTGCTGTTGTGTCTTCAAAGAAAAGTGCAGATCCAAATGAGCAAGAGGATGTCAACGTTTTACTTTCCGGACTGCTCGACGAAGTTTTGGTATTGGCACATGATTTGAATCGGAGGATAGAACAATTACCTCTGCATCACCAGCGTGGCTAGCTTCCGCATCATCCTGATAATAATCATTGTCAATGAGGTGTATGAAAAAAGAACCAAGAGAATCTAATTCTACCTCTGGGTCCGGGTCATCAAGCTCTTCATCATTGGGCAAATCAGAGGGTTCGGCGGTTTTCTTCTTTGCCGGCTTCTTTATAGCCTTAGTCTTGCTGCGGGGTGCTCTTGTCGGTTTATCCTGGGGCTTGGCCGGTTTATCTTGTGATTTCTTCTTCCAGAACGGATCATCACCCTGCACAGATGGATAATGAATTATAAAGGAATATTTAAGAAAGGACGGATTAAGATAAAAAGGAAGCAATTCTTATAGCTGGCGGTTTACTGGAAGTGCAGAAGGGACTAAGCCCTACTTGACTACAGACAGCTTCCGGTTCATTCAGTATTTTCTTAATAGCTTTAGTAACTTCATCCTCTGTTAGCTAAATATCAATATGACGTTGAGGATCTTTTAAGTCCCCCGTGTACTCACACATTAAATCGGGGCACCGACTTAAAGGCAGAACGCTCCAAGATATCCAGCAGCGAACGAAGTCAACACCGGTTAAACCGTTTGCCATAAAGGCTCTGAGTTTTGAGAGTTGTGGTGCATAGTTGGACCATTCCTTGGCAGTCAGTCTCCGAGGGAACGGATGAGTATTGCTAAGACGATGAGGGCGGCAACCTGGCAGAGGATTTTCGCCAGTTGGAGATGTGTCTTTACAATAAAACCAAGTCTGATTCCAGTCCTAGGGGTGACTGTGAATCTTGGCGTGGGAGAAATTAACATCTCTCCTCTTCTGAATTGCCATCCCACCAAGCTCAGTGTTGGGTCCGTGTGTGAATTCTGTGCGACAGTTCAAATAAAAGAAATCTCTGAACAATTCAACTGTGGGCTCTTCCTGAAGATAGGCCTCACAAAACACTTGGAAATCGCAAATATTGGACACAGAGTTTGGTCCAATATCTTGAGGATGGAGTTGGAAGCTGGCAAGCACATCACAGAAATTTTTTGATCCGGGAGGGCTGAACCCTCGATTCACATGATCAGTAAAAACAATCACTTCATCATTCTGAGGCTCAGGAGGATTTTCTAAACCGGGGACTCTCCAGTGGATGGTTTCTTTGCTCGCTAAAGCTCCAGTCACAACATACCCAGTCAGTTGCTCTTCAGTAACCCGGGAAGGGACCCAATTGCAAGCATAAAACGTTTTGGCCATTTGAACAGGAAGCTGGGAAAGAGGAACAAGGCCGGTTTAAGATTTTGACTGATGCAGTTAATCCGGTTTAAAAGACAGGAAAAAACAAATTGAAACTTGTGCGCATGATAACCCGGAGTTTTATATTACGGATGAATTGGCGGTTTAAAAAGAGGGCTAATGGTACCTGGTGAGTTATCATTTTCTAAAAGTATAAACCGCCTACAATGGTGTGGAAGTTACAGATCTGAAAAATTCCTAAGTGTTGTACAAACAGATTTCACAAGTTGGTGTTGTAATTTTGGATCTACGCAGTTCTAAAAGGGAGATAAATTTTAAACCTAAAATCGCGATAGCAGAGGAACACATATACTCAGTTGGGATCTTGTGCAGAGAAGGGTATCTACTGTGATTGGAAAGGGATGCTAAACTACTGTTGCTCGCCTTTACTATCAGATTCAGATCAAACTACGCGATCTAAAAGAAGAAAGCGAGGAACGGTGAAGAACGCTGATGAACGGCGGAAACCCTAATGCAGATCTGTTATATGAGAAGAGAATTACTTACTGACGCTACTGAATAGCGGAGGAGGCATCGCGTTTCTCTGGTCCGATCAGGTTGATGCAGCGGCCGTTGGTGGTGCGGAAGCGAAGGTCGACGGCGGGGCTGCGCTCGAAGCTCTAAGGCGATGCGAGGAAGACGATGAGGTGAAGGGGCACGAAGGGGAAAGGAAAGAATGACCCTTGGCCATATTTATAAGGCGAAGGAATAAGTGATAGGCGCGGGAATTGAGGAACCAAAAAATGGATATCTGACACAACTGTCGCCTTGGTTTTCGGAGGATCATTAATGAAAAGGGATGTATTTACAGGCTTTTTATATAGGGATGACGTCATGGTGATTTATTACAATCTTAAAAGATGACGTCACGGCGGTTTACCAAGTGCATACGGAAATGATGTCATGACGGTTTACAAGATTCTTTGAAGATCAAGGAGTTTTTTCTAAGGATTGAAGATTGACATGAACAGGTTCAAATCAATCTGGGGCCTAATGTTGGGGATATAACTACTGAGTATAAACCGCCCAGGAAGGATGGGTTATGTTCATCCGTATTGAAGCCCATGAAGACAGGGAGTATGGCGCTTTACTATTGAAGCTTAGAGGCCTAGAGCCCAAGGGCGGATTAGGGCCCATAGACATAAACCGCCATGAGATATGTAACTTGTGTTGTAAGTTAGGGAAAGATAAGAAACCAAGCCGGACACATGTATGAACCGGCCTCGGTATTCTGTAAACCGCTGAGTGTCAACCTGTGTATATAAAGGGACGACCCGGCGGCGGTTCAAGAACAAGAAACAACAACTTGAGAGATAGGTAAAGCGGATTCGCTCCCTGCTCATCGAGACCCCATCAATTCCACCACAACTGGATCATAGGTTTTTACCTTCACCGCAAGGGGCCGAACCAGTATAAACTCCCCATGTCCTTTGTCCGGTTTAACCCCTTTAAGCTAATCTCGTTGCGATGGCTCCACGACTAAGTCCTCTCACTAGGACATCTAACGTGTTAATTCCACAACAGATGCACACAATCGTTCAAAGTGAATGGTCCGGCGGCACCGCGCGCAAAGTTTCCCTCCACATTTCCAAAATTTTGTCCTGCCGCCAAAATATCTACCCCTGACCCCCTTCCCCCCTTCCCCACCCCCTTTTCTCCCCGACCACAAGTCACATTTCCCCTGTTTCCTCCTTCCTTCCTTCCTTGCTAAACTATAGCCGCTTCCTCGCTCTCGCCGTCTCGCATCCTACCGCCGGGGTTGCCATGGTCTTCTTCAAAGACATCTCTAGCGGTTCCTCCTCTGGAGACTACTCCTTCACCACCTGGGTATGCCTCTCTTCTCTCTCTCTCTCTCGGGCTATGACTTGGAATGAAGGATTTTTACCTGGAGGTCGATTTGAGTCGTTTCTTCCTCTTGTAGCTCCCTAAGACTATCAGTGGTAGCGAATGGAGCGGGGTGGCTGAAGATCTATATGCTCGTTGTCACCATCAATCTCCATGCGTGAAGCTACTTGCGTTTGATTCTGTGGACACTGGGAGGAAGTTTCTGGCATGTGCAGAGAAGGTTAGACCCTCTTCCGTTGTTACAAATCATTTGTTAGATGTGATTCAGACACTGTCACTGTCCCAACCCATTCATACCACACCTTCAACCAAACGCATCCTAAGACAGTTCATAGTTTGTACCTAGTATCTTAAATTGTTGCCATCTCATCAGCGGTGCCATTAGAAAATTATTTGGAACCACTTCAGCAGTTTGTGCAGCCAACTTTGGTCCACACATCCAAGCAGCCAAGCAGTAAAATACTAAATATTTATGGCACGAAGGAACTGGGCATCAGAGCAACTACGTGCTCCGGAGTCCGGGTCCCTGATTTTTTTTCGCTGTATCGGCTCGCCAGTTCAGGGCACCGGGGCGAGGTTTAGCAACAATTGTCTTTACACCAGTTTTGGCATACATAGTGGACGGCCTTAGTGCTATTAGTTCTATGTTACTAAATTTGTGCACATACACACCTGTTAGTATCAATTTGCTGTCATCCAAACACTGCCGCTATGTTGTTGCAGTTATATTTACCTTCCTCATAAAATGTTCAATTTGTTATTTATTGTACATGAGTAAGAACTTGTAGCATCGTTGTAGTTAATTATAGCTTCTGATGTTCCAGAATTTGGTTGTTGTCTCAATACCAATTATTTCATTTGCACATTGATCTTTCTGAGAAGATATGTCATAATTAACATGTTTCTTCAGTTTTCAAAATAAGCATTGATGATTTTCTATGTTGCTATAAACCCATTTCCCCTACAATTGTTACTGATCTAGTTTTAAATGTTATAGGATGAACGGAAGTGTTCTTACTTGGAGTGGGTTGATCAAGGGTGGCCACAGTCTTTGAAGATGTGCCTAACAAAGCTCTGGAGCATGTATGAGGAAGTGAAAACAACTAGGCTTAGAGAAAGTCTTGTCAACGCTGAAGCATATTTCAAGATGCGGGATAAAAAGTTGAAGGTGGAGAATGAGCTCAGATTTAAAAAAAAGACTTTTCTAAGATGCTGTTGGTGAAGGAGGATGCACTTTCCCAGTTGGCCTGTGCAAAAGGGTTCTTACTAAACTGAAAGCAGAGGTGGATAAGACGAGCCTGGATGATCTCGATTAGGGAAATGAATATATTGTTCTTATGAATTTGAACTAGCTATGTGTTGTACTGTGTTGTTTTCATGTAGCTACCGTACTGTGATGTTATAATATATTTATGTGCCTGATATGAAATTGGCAAACAACTGTTCAATATGAAATGTGAATTTGCGTAATACTGGAATTATTAATTGTAAACTAATAAACCTGCTAAATGTGTTATGGACCTTTGCGAACGGTTCTAGCAGTAAAAGTGGTTGCGATGGATAGCCCAATGCCACATAGTTTTCTTGATCAAATCATGTGTGATATAGTTGATAAAAGCAAACAGTTAACCAAGGAAGACCGTGTGTGATAGTTACACCTTTCATACATGAGCCTACACATAAAACTGTGTGGGATTTACGTCCGAACGGAAACATTTTCCCTGGATTGACTGTATGGGATGTACATAAGAACGGAAACGTATTCCTTGGATTGACTGTGTGTGATATACATATGAACGGAAATGTTTTTTTAGGATTCACCGTGTGGGATGTACATACCTACAGAAATGATTTTCTTAGATTACTGTGTGGGATGTACATACCTACGGCAATGATTTCTGGGATTCACCGTGTGAGATGTACATACCTACGGAAATGATTGGGTTTCGATGCCTCGCCTGATCGCAGACGGCCCCAACCTGGGTCCCAGGAGGGCCTATCCCCGACGATTTCTGGGTCGTGTGGGAAGGACACCCTATCGCACACACTCACTTGGCGACGGTTCCAAATGCCGTTGCAAAAAGGGGTAAAAAAAACCATTTGTTTAGGACCGACATGCACCAGTGTATGTTTAGGAGCAGTTTCTAAAGGATATTAGTTTGTTCATGCAGGCGAATTTACCCAAAACACACCAAGCTCTGAAGAGTCGCAGGATGCCCCAAGGTGGTCATCCGAACCAATTATGTACGCCCTCCAAAGGAAGAGAGAGCCCACACGAGGCCGTAAGCTCAGCGCTGGCAGTACTTTCTGGGATGCCTACTATCCCTCCAAGAAAAGGATGACTAAGTCGAAAAAAGAAAGAAGGGACAAAGAAAAACAGATCAGATAATCAATGAAAGGTTAAAGGAAGTCTTATGTGATTTTCTAGCAGAGGTTCAGAAGCATATTCAGTCTAAAGGTTCGACAAATATGACAGAAATGATGGATACACCACCGACCCTTGCTCCCACAAAGATCAGAAGCCCCTCGGTCATTAATGTCATGCATGGTCATGGTGGGCCACCACATTCGTTGGAGGAAGAAAATCCTTGCACTCTCCTAGCTAGAGTGAGTACTAGTGGCGACTTGTTGGAGGTTGCAAAAGCTAGAGTGTTTACAGTAAATGTCATGCACAATATCAAATTAGATGAGAACGTGCAGAAGGTTTATTTCCATAGGGTGTTCCCACAATACCACAATTTGATTCTGCCACAGAACATTATGGAAGAGGGTGATGAGCCGCATCCCCTTTCGGAATGCTTTGCTGGTTACCTCAAGTGGCCTGCAAGGCTGCAATGCATATCATAATGGAAAAGCCATCCCCAAACATAACACCGTCTCCGACCATCCCCGACATTGCAAGACCATCACCATATCCCAACATCCACATCTCCACTAGGTCTTTGCAACCCTATATTGGCTAAGGATGTGTAGGAAGAACACATGCTTGAAGAATCACAAAATCCTAATTATGCTGCAGATGAGGAGACGCCGCCCATCCCGAGACGCAACCTTGCAAAAAACCAAAGTTTACCCCAACAACAATGAAGAATGTGGTGGCCCAAGAAGCGATGTCTTATCCGCCCGTTTCCATCCAACCGGTGAAAAAAAGAAACACGCATCTAAAGGCTGCGAAAAGAAATACTAAGGCAAAACATAAGGTCGACACACGTGCAAATGGTAGACCACCAGTAAATAAGGCACCGAAGAAGTCCTTGGCATATGAACAATGTGCTGACAACCCGAAATCACCTGTCTATATTCCAGGTCAGAGAATGCTACCAGACAAAGTGTACGAGCAACTAAGTCTCGAGATGAAGATTCTACATGACAAAATTGTGGAATTAGAGCTAGCCAATAATAAGCAAGGATCCATCATTAACCCAACACATTACACTTCGAAGGTGCCAAAGGGATATACTTTCTTTGAAAAATTCAGTAGGGACAAAATATATGTAGATTTCAAAGAGATCTTCTATATGTTCAGATTCTATAGTCTTGAAACTTGCCTAATTAGGATATGGGTGTTTTTTCGAGGGGCCATTTGCATTTCTGTCCCTAACTCGAACCACCTACTCAGATTTGCCCCTAATTTCAAAGCCTGCTCAAATTTGTCCCTCTGCCGTTAGGTGATCTTATAAAAATGCCCTTCTGTGCTATTTCCGTTAGGTCAAAGGCCTTTGACCGTCTACGAGACGTTTCCTGGACATTTTACCCCTGCCTCCATGTGCCACTTACATGTGGGACCCGCTTAGAGAAAAAATAAAAAGAAAAAACGCTTTCTCTCACCCCTCTATCTCTCACTTACATGTGGGGGCCAAGAAAAAGAAACAAAAAAATGTCCTAGAAAATATGCATAGGCCCACTTGTCATACTTTAATTATTTGTTGAACAATATTTATTGGATTTAGATAGGAGGACCCGCTGGTTAGTGTCTAGCTTAGTCAGAACTAATAGGATCTGGCCCTAATCTAATTACACTGTACTCCAGCGAGTGTGCGAGCTCGTCGGCGTCCTACTGGATGGTGCGGGAACACGCCGGAGGGGGTATGGGGAGGTGCAAGCACGCCGGCGTGGTCAGGAAGCACAACAGCAAGATGTGGGATGATCAACGACCGGGGCAACGACAACAGCTTGCCGCGGCGAGCGGTGGCGCTAGGGAGAGAGCGGCTGTTTGTGGGTCGACTGCTCGGGGATGTAATCCTCGGCGGCGACGGATCTAGTAGGTGTAGAAGCATCACAGATTTACTAGGAAGCCAACAGAGAGCGTCCGGGTGGCCTAGACGAGGAGATCGAGGCGCGGCAGCACGACATCAGAGGCGGAGAAGACGAAGACCAATTCAACGATTTACGACACCTCTGTTGATTTCATCCATAGGGAAGACTCTATAGGAATATAAGAAGCTAATGGACATGCTTTTGAGGCTTGGGATCGACTCTTGCCACGAAAACAATGAACTGCGTCAACGGCGGCGAGATCTGGACATTGTTTGTTCTCTAATAGAACAGGAGGGCTAGCAGGTGCGCCGCCCCTTGCCTGCGCACTTGATTCATCATGGTATGGCAGCTGCGACTACTGCTGCGTCCGCCCCTTGTTGCTCACCCGCGGGTGCGCCGCCCCTCGCCGGCGATGGCCATCATCGGCCAAGCCACGCAAGCCTCCTGTGGCCCACATGTAAGGGGGAGAGAGAGGTCGTGAGAGAAAGTTTTTTTTATATATTTTTATTAGTTCAAAGAGTTCGTGAGGCAGGGGAGAGAGGTGGGAGAGATTTTTTTATTTATCTATTTTGTTTGGGGCCCACATGTAAGTGTGTGTGAGAGAGGGTGAGAGGGAGAGTTTTTCCTTTTTATTTTTTCTGACTGGGTCCCACATGTAAGTGGCAAATGGAGGCAAGGGCAAAATGTCCAACAAACGCCCCGTAGACGGTCAAACCCCTTTGACCGGACGGAAACGGAACGGAAGGGCATTTCTGTAAGGGCACCTAACGGCGGAGGGACATTTTTGAGCAGGCTTTCGAATTAGGGGCAAATGTGAGTAGTGTGTTCGAGTTAGGGACACAGATGTAAAAGACCTTTTTTGAGCCACTGAGGTAAGAAGCAAGAATATTTTCGATATTGCCATAGCCGATCCTTATCTCGTGAATGAGGAAAACCTAAAAAATGAGGAAGGGAGGTGGTGCATGAAGAGTTACCTTCTGAATTTCATGCAACAAAACAAGCTTAAAAACTTCCTCCTCGTGCCGTACCGACCCATGTACATCCTTCTCTGGATTTACGCTTTCGCTTTTGTACCTTTTTTCTTCATATATGTTTTCACGTCTCAAAATTTGTCATGATCGCGGTATGTTTATTCTGTTTTGCGCAACAACCATTGGGTTCTCCTAGTGCTAAGACCGCAAAGGTGCAATTGTTATTTTCTGGATTCCACGAAGAGCCCGGGAAAGGACTAGTCCCTCCTGACGGTCCTTCTCGATTATTGTCTTTTTGATTGAAATACTACAGGAGGCCACACGGTTGAAAAAAAACTACAAAGGAAGTGGAAAGAAAATGATTGCCTTTAGACGGAACACTCTATCTTGTATGCAACAACCGCCAACTAGTCTGACCTGTGACTTCTACACCTGCATTCAGATGGAAAATTCATACGATCCACGAAAATGTTAAATCAGCATGATAAGATCTCAAATGGGGCCAAGAAGTACAAAACAATTCGGCCGAAGCTGGCTTACTGCTCCAGGAACTACAAGTTAAGTTTGCGACTATGATAAACAAGGAGGTCCTCTCATCGTCATTCAGCCTATTCTATAATAATTTTGAAGAAGATGAGTCCAACCAATAAAAGAGCCTAACCTAGCTTATTGCAGCTGGCAAATTTGAAACCGTGACTAAACATATTTGGCGTCATGCACTACATTTGATGACCATGCATGTATTATGTGTAACTCGTTTATTCTTAATTCTTTATTTTAGTTATTATCACTAGTTTTATTTCTTATTTGCTTGCATTTAATTGATAATCGTCCCCTATTTGCATCCTAACACTGCTGTGGTAGCATAATATATGCTGTCACGGCAGCGTTTTTCATTCTAGCCTGGTGCAACAATCAGTGGCGGGCGCTGCATGAAGGCCGCCACTGCTTAAACTGTAAGCACTAGAGGGCGCATTGATAACCCACAAGTATATGGGATCAATTGTAGCCTCTTTCGATAAGTAAGAGTGTCGAATCCAACGAGGATCTAAAGTTAGAACAAATATTCCCTTAAGTTCTATCGGCCATCGATACAACTCTACGCACGCTTAACGTTCGCTTTACCTAGAACAATTATGAAACTAGAAGTACTTTGTAGGTGTTGTTGGCTAGGTTTGCTAGATAATAAAGAGCACGTAAATAAAAGCTCGGGTTGTTTAGATAAAGACACAACTAAGTTAGTTTCAGTAGAGAGCGTTTTGTCACGAGAAAGTTATTTGTCCTTAGGCAATCGATAACTAGACCGGTAATCATTATTGCAATTTTATTTGAGGGAGAGGCATAAGCTAACATACTTTCTCTTCTTGGATCATATGCACTTATGATTGGAACTCTAGCAAGCATCCGCAACTATTAAAGATCATTAAGGTAAAACCCAACCATAGCATTATAAGGCATCAAGTCCTCTTTACTCCCATACGCAAACAACCTACTTACTCGGGTCTGTGCTTCTGTCACTCACGCCACCCACCATAAGAAAATCATGAACATATTGCAAACCCTATAGCGGGGATCCCTCACGCTTGCGCGACACGAAGAGCACCATAGGACATCACCAATAAAACAAACAACTCAAACCAATCACGATCATCAATTAACCCATAGGACAAAACGGATCTACTCAAACATCATAGGATAGCCATACATTATTGGGAAATAATATATAGAGTTGAGCACCATGTTTAAGTAGATATTACAACGGGTAAAAGAGGGGTTACACCGCTGCATAGAGGGGGGAAGAGTTGGTGATGACGGCGGTGAAGTTGTTGGTGTAGATCATTGTCGCGATGATGGCCCCGACGGCGTTCCGGTGCCACCGGGAGAGAGGGGAGAGAGCCCCCCTTCTTCTTCCTCTTCCTTGACCTTCCCCCCAGATGAGAGATGGGTTTCCCCTCTGGTCCTTGGCTTCCATGGCGGCGGAGGGGCGGGAGCCCCTCCGAGATTGGATCTCTCTCTCTCTCTCTCTCTCTCTCTCTCTCTCTCTCTCTGTTTCCTTCTGTTTCTGCGCTCCCTGATTCTGCACTTTCACCGTTTCTTAAATTCCTGGAGATCCGTAACTCCGATTGAGCTAAAATTTTAACACGGTTTCTATTTGGATATTAGTTTTTTTGCACGAAAGAAGGGCACCAACCGCCTTACGGAGTGGCCACGAGGGCCCAGGGCGCGCCCCTCACCCTCGTGGGCCCCTCGGGCATCGTCTCGCGTTGATTCCACTTCCCAAAATTCACATATATTCCAAAAAAATCTCTGTAAGTTTTTATCCCGTTTGGACTCTGGTTGATATGGATTTTCTGCGAAACAAAAAACATGCAACAAACATGAACTGGCACTGGGCACTGGATCAATATGTTAGTCCCAAAAATAGTATAAAAAGTTGCCAAAAGTATGTAAAAATTATAGAATATTGGCATGAAACAATAAAAAATTATAGATACGACGAAGATGTATCACGCGCCTCCCTGCCCGCCACTGCAGTAACCTCAGTAGTAGTGGGCAATCCTGCACGCCCGCCACTGATGTCGTTATAGCAGTGGCGGGAGGTAAGTGACGGGCACGCCTGGGACCCTGGCTCATCATTGCTGGATTTTTCTCGCCCGCCACTACTAGGCATCCTGCAGCAGTGGCCGTGTAACAAGTCATTAGAAAGAAAAATACATACAATATGATATTAATCTTACAAGTCGGCACCGGCATATTCTTTTTCTGGTATAGGAAACACACGTGTAGATTCTTCAAAGGGGTCCTAATTAAACATTCGAACAAAAGAGTTGATGAAACGTGTTTTTTTACCCAAATGATAACGCCCACACGTGTGGCATCTTTGCACTTCGCCCACACGCCTTGATCCACGTTAATTCTGTTTTGCACGAATCCTAAAGGAATCTGTTGGAATTCCAGTGCCACGTGGGCATCATCGTGCGTGTGGGCGGTGGAGATTTCGCCCACACGACCCGCAACGCTTGGTTGCCAGTTGTGCCGTGTGGGCGAACAAGTTTCTGTACACACAGTCACCACCTAGTCCATGCACGTGTGGGCGAACTACCTTTTGCCCACACGACGCTCGTACGTTGTTAGATGGCAACTGCAGTTGCACGTACGTTTCAACTAGGTAAACACACATGACAACTATGATTCGTTGCTAGATGGCAACTTCAGTTTCGTGTACGTGGCAATCAGATAAACACACATGACAACTGTGATTAACCATACATGACAACTATGGTTGGATCACACATGACAACTATCCCGGGTAACTAAAGTGTCAACCCGCGGATAATTATAGTTAATCTAAATAGAGAGAGTTGCCATGCGTTTATAACTAGATTTGCAACCCGGATAACTAAAGTTGCCATCCCAGGGATAACTAAAGTGTCTTCCCACGGATAACCAACGTAGGTGTGCCGGGATGTGCGACGGATTTGCCTCGTGCGACACGCGCGGGGTGAGGATGAGTAGTAGTTGTTGGACGTGGGGGCACGAAATAGTTGCGCCCACATGTGTGGGCAATTCTCATATTCGTCCACACATAACCCGTGTGGGTTGCATTCTAATTATGCCACATAGGCTGTGTGGGCGTATGTCTAAGATGTCACACGTGGGGCGAATATCGGCACTCTTTTTAAGTTAATGAAACGAGCTTTATTAGAAGTCATCCCACGGTCTCCTCTATACTTCCTCACAAATTCACGGACAGTTCCTCGCAAAACCATCGAAACTGATTCGAGCCGACGTTCTAGGCGTGTGGATATGTGAAAGTGTTGTTCCTGGCCCGCGTCCCCACCCGTCGGTGACCACAGGAACAATGGCCGTCGTTTCAACTTTTCTTCCTGAGCAGCGTATGCGTGCCTGCCACGCTGTTCCTTTCCCTCTCTTCACTCCATTCGATTCAATCCCCACCCTATTCAATTTCCCCAGAATTCCCCACCGATTTCCCCCCAAAGTCGACTCCACCCAACCGTCTCCCCCTCGAACCAGATTCCCCCCACCCATGGCGTCCCCTTCCATCTCCGCCGCTGCGGTGGCCAGCCCCGTCACCCCGGTGGCCCTAGACCCCAGCCCCGTCGCATCCCGCCTCCCCGCCGCCACCGCCCCGGTGCGCAAGCGGCCGGTCCTCCTCCTCGACCAGCGCCCGCACCCCTCCACCCCGACGTCGCGCACCGCTGCCGCTGCCGCCGCCGCCGCTGCGCCCCTGTCCCAGGCGCGGCGGAAGAAGGGGCTGTCGTCCTCCGGTCGGCCGAGGTGGCAGACCGCGCTAAGCGTCGCCGCCAAGAACGCAGCCCTCCTAGCCGTGCTCCTTTACCTGGGGGACCAGGCCTGGCGCTGGGCGCACCCAGCCCCTCTCGCGCAGCCCGACGACGCTGCGCTCGCGGGTTACACTGCCCGTGTCAACGACGTCGAGGCCTCCCTCGCCCGCGCCTTCGGGGCGCTGAAGGTGCAGCTCGAGGCCGTGGACCGCAAGATCGACGGCGAGGTTGGGGCCGCTCGGGGCGAGCTAGCGGCGCTGCTTGAGGAGAAGAGGCTTGCCATCGAGGGACAGCTCAACCTGCTGGACGCCAGGACCGACGAGCTGAACGACGCGCTGGGCGGGCTCAGGCGGATGGAGTTCCTCAGGAAGGACCAGTTTGAAGCATTCCTGGATGAGTTCAAGGAGAGCCTAGGCTCCAACTCTGGCACTGAGGTCGATCTGGATCAGGTCCGCGCGTTGGCCAGGGAGATCGTCATGAGGGAAATAGAGAAGCATGCCGCCGATGGGGTTGGCAGGGTGGACTATGCCGTGGGGTCTGCTGGGGGGAGAGTTGTCCGCTACTCGGAGGCATATGATGCTGGGAAACGTGGTGGTCTTCTTTCTGCATTACCATTTGGTGGTGGAGACAATGGTGACCAGTCACAGAAGATACTTCAGCCGAGCTTTGGGGAGCCCGGGCAGTGCTTTCCCTTGAAGGGAAGTAGTGGGTTTGTGGAGATCCAACTGAGGAAGGGGATAATCCCTGAGGCAATCACACTGGAGCATGTCTCCAAGGTAATATTCCTGACACCCATTTACTATAGTATTCTCTGTTCACTTTGCGTTCAGTTATTTGGTGCCCTAATATATTTCAAGCTCATTCATGAAATAGATAGTTTGACCAAAATGTTGGGAGTATGGTTAGTCGGCTGTTTGTGAATGCAAATTGTTCATGTTTGTCGTGTGGCACAGATCCTTAAGGGGCTTAAAGTATAATTTTTTTGCGGCCGCTGAGTGATTTTGCTTAAGGGTTTTGATGCATATTCCCTTGTAGCATTTGGGTACTATCATGGTATGTTGGGAGGTCAATTCTAGATCATTTTATACGAATTACTGACTACATCTGTTTGGTTGTTAGTATTCTTAAGCCTTTATGTCTAGTCACAAGTACTATCAGTACACTCTATTTTCTCTGAATAATTGTTCTTCTTAAAAACTTTGTGAATGCTATTTTTTTTTGACACAGAACATTCTGATGCAGCACTTCCTGATTTGTTTCTCAAACATTAAGCTTTTGTTTAATACCACATCCTATATATACCTAAATAGTTGATCCCCATTACATATATTTATCTCAACATGCACACATGCCATCTCATCAAAGGCCCACTCCACATGCATGGGAAAAAGTTTTCATTATTATTTGATCCCCATACTTGTATTTATCTCAACATGCACACATCCCACCTCACCACACATGCCACCTCAACATTTATGGGAAAAAGTTTTCCATTATATTATGCTACTTGTATTCAATAAATATTTTTCGACTATACAATAAGCAAATATAATATGTACCACCAAACCGCATGGGAACACGTTGCAACCGATTCCTGTAGCAATGCGCGGGCTATCATCTAGTTTTATTCAATAACTATACTAATATATTTCCAGCAAACTCATCACAATTCTGAGCCAGTGAACTATACTTCACCATTTCAGCATTTGGCATATGATTGATCTTAGTTGAAGCCAATGATACCTCTGTTTTCTTTTATTCCTGTTAAATTTGAACTTCTAAAGTAGAATTCAAGTATTTTTTGACTGTTATTTTTATTGTTGGCTGGAGGCTCAAGTTTGTTGTGTAGTCTTGTGACTCTTGTCTCATTTTGTTCTCATCCTTGTAACAAATAACTTAATTGTTGCGTCATTTCCTGCTATAGGCAACCTGCCTAAAGAATAGGAGGTAAATGTGATATTCTTTCTGTCTAGGTTTACAAGTCCTTGTTTTTTCTTTGTCAAACTTAAGTTGATCCAAAAAAATTCAATATATACTACCTCTCTCTCAGTTTACAGGGCGTGCGCGTACCCCTAGGTCGTCAATTTGACCAACCTAATACAAGTTATATATTATAAAAAATATACCAACATAAACTTTGGAGTTTCTACTTTCAAAAGGTATAATTTTTGTGTTATATAGTTTATATTAGGGTGATAAAATTGGCAACCTACGTATACGCGTAGGACTTGTAAACTGAAACGGAGGTAGTACAGTATGCAATAAATAAATTTATGAAAACATAGTTCATCATAGATCTAGTGATATTGATTGGATAGTGTAGACGCTGGCACGCTGCTATTATTTTCTATAAAATCGGTCAGGTTTAAAATGGTTTGACTTGAGACAAGTTAATAGGCCTTGTAAACCCGGACCGAGGGAGTACTGATTTAGCACATACTTGTATCAGGTTATGGCCTTTTGATGCTTATTGGAAATGTAATAGTAAAGGGCTTTTATTTTTGTAAACCTGGTTATTCTTGATAGTTAACAGTGTTTACTCTATCAGTAATTATTTTGGGAAAAAATATGTCAGGTTAGTCATCGTTGAAGCGAAGTGGGCAACCATAAACTCTGGCATTAGTATGCTTATCCTTGCAATACGCTTCCATTTTGGCCCTCTTCATTTTGACTTGTGGTCTCATGATTTATTTGTCTGTTCCAAAAGATCTTATTGGTTTTTTTTTCTGACCCTGGTCTTTATATATATTTAGGACAAATGTTTCCTACAAGCAGTGGTAGTTACCACCACTTGCGTTTTGTATGTTGTATGTAGTATCTGTTGAAACCGAGAGTATGTATGTGTAGTATGTAGTATATAATAGTGTTTTGGTAGTATATATACTAATTTTTAGGTAGTATGTATAATATTTTGAGTATGCTCTTTGTTACGTACAAATATGTACGTATTTCACAAATATAACAAAAACTATGGACTCGTATGCAATTTTTTCATGTAACTTGCTTTGAAATATCTTAGATATAGTATATGAACATATTTAAAATAATAAAATAGTCTATATAGTACCACATGGTAGTATATGAGATATGTGGGGTAACTACCACCAGGTGGTAGGATGGATTTTCCCTATATATATATATATATATATATATATATATATATATATATATATATATATGGACAATATTCTTGCAAGACACATTATACTGTAAAAAAGGGCTTGCCGTTTCTTTCTTTTGATGGTCATGCTTAATCCAAAGTTCCTGCTGATAAATTGATGGTGTTGGGATACTGGTTATCTTAACATAAAAAGAAAAAAACTGTAATTAAAATGGTGGAAATTAGCACCATATATCAAATTCTTTTTTGCAAATTCGATACATTTGTTTGAGCACACATATTGAGTATCTATTTCAACCACAAAGAAAATTAAAATAGTTGGTTTTGAAACCTTTGTCAATATATTTATATCTTAGCTGTTTCATCTGACTCCCATATGTCCTCTACAGTCTGCAAGTCTGTGCACCCGGTTACCAAATTACACAGCTGTGAATATCAACCTAGTCATTTATTTTCATGTTTGCACACAATTTATTCATATTCAAGTTCCATTTGAGAGTTTTACTGATGAAATATTTCTTACTCATTACGTGTTCAATTCACTGCCCTAGGTTAAATACGTAATTTGGTCTTGGATATTTTTCACTCTGTTCAAAGCTATTATACTTACAATGTTGTATGGCATGCAGGATGTGGCGTATGACATGTCCACTGCTCCAAAGGACTGCCGGCTATCCGGATGGTACCAAGGAACACATACCGAGACCCCACCAAACCATGCTGCAGAGATGTACGCCTTGACTGAGTTCACTTACGACCTAGCCAAGAACAATATCCAGACATTCGATATAACTGCCCCAGATGTCGGTGTCGTCAACATGGTTAGGCTGGACTTCACTTCAAACCATGGAAGCTCCGTGCTGACGTGCATTTACCGCATCCGGGTGCATGGGCACGAGCCTGTCACGCCAGTTATCGCTAGTCCACTGCCCTGATGAGATGGAGAATCCTTCCACCTCTTTTGTATCTGTTTTGCTTTAGGGCCATTTCTCTGGGCGTTTGCTAGTTTCAGTCTAGGATTATGTCATGCACACTCTGTAAAAAGTTAAATTGACTGTTTGCTGCACATTTTCTAGTGATTTAGTCCAGATGTTCAGTTTTTGCCATGCGCGAACGGCCAGTAACTCTTTGGCGCATCAGTGTTGGCTGTTGATTGAACTTAGTAAGCTTGAAAAGGCAAGTTCAGGCAAAAGAAAAATGCTTCTACCCTGTGCGACTCCTGTGAGAGTTGCCTATCTTTTTCCTTTTTTTCTGATCGAATTTGTACTTTCTTTTCCATACGACCAAACAGAAGGTCGGGTTCCACCGCCGAATCCAGACTTGGAATTTTGGTGCAAATTAGAGAGATCTACTCTCAATATTCTTAAATTTTGGTTGGATTTTTTGGCATCTTAGAGCAACTCCAAAGGGCCGACCCATTTCGTCCGCCTGCATCCGTTTGGGTCGGCATGGACAAAAGTGACGGCCCAACGTGCCGACCCAAACCCAAATCACGTCAGCTTCGCGTCCGCGTTGACGCATTTGCGGCCCAAATGCGTCGGCGTGGACGCCACGCGCGCCTTCTCGCGGTCCCCACGCGCTTAATTTATGACCACTGGCCCACGCGCCAGCGACGGCGGTTGTCCTTTTTTAAGCCGACCGTGCGGCGGGGCTGTCCTCATCCAAACTCGCCGTCCACATCGAGCAAGCTTTGCTCCCCCGTCGCCGACAAACCCTAGCAACCACCACCACAGCGAGATTGTGACGCCCGCATAATTAGGCTACAGTAATTCCACGTTAACGATGCCAGGTCACCTCGGTTACTGTTGCTAATCTCGCGTTGGATCAAAACGTTTCAAAATCAAATTTAAATTTTTGACAAACAATAAAAGTTTTCAAATATCAAAACAAAAATGTTCGGAATGTGACATAATTAGGTTTACTAAATTAGGCGCAACCTAGATATTTTTCCAAAACTAAAATGTATAGGAAATGTGAGAAAACAGAAAAAAAATTAAAGACAAAGGGAAAGAACAAAAACAAAAAACAAAACTAACAAAAAAAGGAAAGAGCAAACCCCCCCATCTGGGCGTCAGCCCAATTGCTAGCCAGGCCGGCCCAGCCGGCCCAGGCCCCCCCACTCCTCCATAACCCCATGGGCGACCAAACCCTAACCCCCAACGCACCCACCCCCACTCGCTCCCACATTTCCCCCTCCCTCGATCCAAATCTGGATCGGGGACGAAACCCCCTCGACGCCGTCCCCATCGCCTCGTCGCCGTACGCTGGATCATCGCCGCCCGAAGACCTCACCGAGGCCTCCTCGTCTCCTCCTCAAGCCGCTCGCCTATGCCATCGTCGCCATCCTCACCGTCGCCACCTCGTCCCCGTCGTCCTCCCCACGCCCCACTGCCCCGTGCCCTACAACCCCGGTGAGGCCCCCAGCCTCTCCTCCTCTCCCCGCACTCGTCGTCCGCTCCGGCCGCTCGTCCACGCGCGCGCACGCGCCGTGCTCGTCTGCACCGCGCCGCGGACCTGCCTAGCTGCTGATGCTGCTCTTCCTCCTGCTGCTGCTGGCTGCTGCGTTGCTGCTTTCTCCGCATGCTGCCTCCACGCGCACCGCCCGACCATGCCCTTGGCCGCCCTCACCGCTGCTCGCGCAGCCTCACCGTGTCGCTGGCCAAGCGCCCGCACTGCCCGACCGCGCACTGCTCACGCCCGCATCGCCGAGCCGCTGCCCGCCGTGCATCTGGCCACCCCTGCGCCGCACGCGTGCGTCGCCGTGCGCCTCGCCCACGCGCTGTCCGACTGGCCCCCGCTAATGCCCCACCGTTGTCCGCAGCCACCTCCACCGGCGCCCGACCTTGGCCTCCACCACGTTTCCCTCCGCCAACCGCCCACGCATCCCCCGTGGCCTCCGCCCGCCTCTGCTGCTTGCCGCCTCGTCCGTGCGTCCCTGCTCGCCCGCGCCTGTGCTCGCCTGCGCCCCTGCTCGCCCCCTTCTCCCTGCCAGGACCATGGCCCCGGACGCGCCCGCGCCGGCCGGCTGTGTCGGCGCGCCTGCTCGGCCCCCGCTCCGGCCTCGCCCCACTACCGGGCGGGTGGCGGCTTCACCAGCACCGCCCGTCCGGGCTGCGCCCAACGCCCGTTAGGCCTTGGGGCATATGACAGGGGGCCCCACCCCCTGAACGTTTAAAAAATAAAAAAGAAAATTTAAAAATATATAATTAATTAACTAGGACAATTAATTAACCTAATTAACCTTTGTTAGTTAATCTAATTAACTAATTAATTTAGTTAATCTGATAGTTAGTTAGTCTGTCAATGACTTTAAATTTTAAAAAATTAATATAAAATAATCCGTAACTCGGATGAAAATACTTTGTACATAAAAGTTGATCAGAACAACGAGACAAATCCGAATACGCAGCCCGCTCGTGTGCCACACATCCCTAGCATAGCGAACAGGCAACTTTCCCCCTCTGATCCGTCTGTCCGAAAACACAAAACACCGGGAATACTTTCTCGGATGTTTCCCCCCTTCGCCGGTATCACCTACTAGCGCGTTAGGGCACACCTAAAACCGCTCTTTGTCATGTCATGCATCGTCATGCATATGTTTGCATTATATTTATTGTTTGTCCCCCCTCTTCTCTCGCTAGACCCCGAGACCGCGGTTGAACCAGTGATCGACTACTTCACCTTCAAGGGTCCGTTTCTATCTGCAGAGCAACCAGGCAAGCCTCCCCTTGATCACCAAATATCGCCTATTCCTTCTCTCTACTGCTTGCATTAGAGTAGTGTAGCATGTTACTGCTTTTGGTTAATCCTATTCTGCTGCATAGTGTGTCATTATTGCTACAATTGTTACCCTTACCTGCAATCCTAAACGCTTAGTATAGGATGCTAGTATTCCATTAGTGGCCCTACATTCTTGTTTGTCTGCCATGCTATACTACCGGGTCATGATCACTCGGGAGGTGATCACGGGTATATACTTACATACATATTATATGATACATGTGGTGACTAAAGTCGGGTCGGCTCGTAGAGTACCCGCAAGTGATTCCGATGTGGGGGCTGAAAGGATAGGTGGCTCCATCACGGTAGAGGTGGGCCTGGGTTCCCGACGGCCCCCTACGGTTACTTTGTGGCAGAGCGACGGGGCAGGTTGAGACCACCTAGGTGAGAGGTGGGCCTGGCCCTGGTCGGTGTCCGCGGTTACTTCATAATAACACACTTAACGAGATCTTGGAATTTGATCTGAGTTGGGTCGTTGACCTTATATGCACTAACCGCCACGTGGGACAAGATATGGGCAACCAGCGTCGTGGTATCAGCCGAAGCTCTTTTTGACGTCAGCGACTGAGCGACGCACGCCGGATTGGACCGTAAGCCTGCGCTTGTATTAAGGGGGCTAGGTCTGCTTCCGACCGCATACGCAACGTGCAGGTGTGCAATGGGCGATGGGCCCAGACCCCTGCGCGCTTAGGATTTAGACCGGTGTGCTGACCTCTCTGTTGAGCCTAGGTAGGGCTGCGACGTGTTGATCTCCCGAGGTCGGACATGACCCGGGAAAGTGTGCCTGGCCAAAGGGATCGAGTGTGTCGGGTAATGTGGTGCACGCCTGCAGGGAAGTTGATCTATTCGAATAGCCGTGTCCACGGTAATAGGCGACACGGAGTTGTACCTTGACCTTATGACAACTAGAACCGGAACTTAATAAAACACACAGTTCCAAGTGCCAGATATAACCCGGTGATCGCTCTCACACAGGGCGACGAGGGGAGGATAATCGGGTAGGATTATGCTATGCGATGATACTTGGTGAACTTACCATCTACTCTCTTCTATATGCTGCAAGATGGAGGCTGCCAGAAGCGTAGTCTTCGACAGGACTAGCTATCCCCCTCTTATTCTGGCATTCTGCAGTTCAGTCCACTAATATTGCCCCTTTACACAGATACCCATGCATATGTAGTGTAGATCCTTGCTTGCGAGTACTTTGGATGAGTACTCACGGTTGCTTTACTTCCTCTTTTCCCCCTTTTCCTCTTCTTCTCGGATGTCGCAACCAAATGTTGGAGCCCAGGAGCCAGACGCAACCATCATCGACGACCCCTACTACACCGAGGGTGCCTACTACTACGTGCAGGCCGCCGATGACCAGGAGTAGTTTAGGAGGATCCCAGGCAGGAGGCCTGCGCCTCTTTCGATCTGTATCCCAGTTTGTGCTAGCCATCTTATAGCAACTTGTTTAACTTATGTCTATACTCAGATGTTGTTGCTTCCGCTGACTAGTCTATGATTGAGCACTTGTATTTGAGCCCTTCAGGCCCTGGCTTGTATTATGATGCTTGTATGACTTTTTTTATGTTTTTAGAGTTGTGTTGTGATATCTTCCCATGAGTCCCTGATCTTGATCGTACACGTTTGCGTGCATGATTAGTGTATGATTGAATCGGGGGCGTCACAAGTTGGTATCAGAGCCGACTGCTTGTAGGAATCCCCCTTCCAAACTCCTTGGCCGAAGTCGAGCCTAGTCATTGCAAAACTTTTACTAACATGGCTGTGTGGCTTACGGACCCATGTCTCCATTGGGTGGTATTAGGATCTTCTATTCCTCATCTATACTCTGGGACTCTGATCTCTCTTCTATTCGGGTTAAATGATTTTGCGAAAAAAACTAACCTTAGGTTCTCGAAAATACTTTCTCCCGGAGAGCCCCTCACTCCAGATGATCGCTTGCTGCACCAGAAGATTCCGAAGATACTCTCTGAAGTTCTCTCGAGACTATGTGCCCGTCACTTTTGCAATCCCGTACCACCGATATATCCCTATGGATAAATACATACACTTGTCGTTCTTACTTTCATTCCGAGCTGCTCTTGTTATTACAAGGCGCATCAAATTGTTCTCCGACTTTCTAAGAATCCCTTGTGGCATTGCTTTACAGGTCTTTGCCGCATGAATACCTCTACGAATAATTCCTCACACTTATCTAGGATTCGTTCCTCCTTAGTTGTTCATCTGTTTCACAAAATTCTTCAGAATACTATTCGGTTTTCTGAAAATCCTCAACAACCTATTGCTCCTGAATTCCTTGCCTTCCGGCACTATTGTTAATTCCATATTTCTAGCAATCTCCGTTGACATCCTTTGTCACTATCATTTCGAGTCCTTTGATTCAATATTTTGTGAGTGCTCTCAATCCTCAATCAGATCCTAGAATTCATCCTTCTGGCTCAGACGTCATTTTAAACATGAGCTGGATCTCGACCAATCAAATTTCCATCAATTGTACCCCTAAGCCTATTCAACTTATCCATCCTTGATCAGAGCATTTACTTCTGATCTCTTGATTTGGAAATCATAATTCCTTTGCATTTGATTGAATTAGTCAGTTGTTTCTATAATCTGATCTCCTTGCATTCTTTCTTCTTTTGGTTGAGTATCGGTACTCGCATCCGATTCTTTGCGGTCCACTAGATCCTTTTGTGGATTATTATTCGACCGTTCCGGCATATTCTCAAAACCTTGAATTCTTCCCCTGGTACATAAGGCCTTTTGGTAAGTTGTATCATCTGCTTTTGTCAACCATGCTCTGCTTCCGAGCTTGAGTTATTTGCTACTGAAGTTTGTGGTATATGTTCCTAAGATGCCCCGATGGGTTGAACCAAATGCCTCCGCTAATCCGAGGTGAACCCGGAAATGTCTACGGGTCATCCTCTACTGGTATTATGCCAGAAAAAAATTACTACAACTTCGTCAAAAGTGAGAAGTGAATGAAAGATTATGCATTGGAGAAGTGGGAGTCGACCTTGAACTTTGTGTTCATGCCCATGGAAACGATATAGATCTTATCATTATAGCTTCTTTTAAAAAATAATTATTCGCTTGGTATAAGTTCATCTTACATCTGGGATCTGGCCTTTTGCATCATGGTTTCGACCATGTTCTCCTTTAAATACCATTTCCTGTGCAAGTTTATGCACTTGTCTTCTACGGAGCAATACCCCAGTACAACCTCCAGTTTGATCTGTCGTCGAGTATTACCCCCTGGTATCTCGAGATTACCAGGAGCAACATAACTTCTTATGAGTTCTTCATCATGTACTACATTCTCACCGATTCCAATTTTTCCTGGGTTCTGATTGGTTAGTCACTCGAGTACACCGATAACTGAATCGTGTCCATTCAACGATTCAACCATTCTCAGCAATCTTCCTTGCTTACGAGTTTGTACCCGATCACTTCATTCCTAGCCTGATTGACTATATCATTATTGTGCTAATTTTTAACTGTGCTACCTGGTCCTTCTTCACGGAGCACAAATTTCGGTGACGAGCTAACCCGATGCTGATCTTCCTCGTCATATCATTTCTCCTTGAATAGCAAGCTTGATTTCGAGTATGTGTCTAATCCTTGGTTCCAATAACCTTTCGCTTCATCATTCCTTTGACTTGATGTCATCGTCGATCGTTACACCTGCATGAAATCTCTCGACAATTGTGTCATGATCATCATCAACATTTTGAGCTCTTCTAGGATATCAATCAAATACATGATGGGAAATACCATCTTTGCCCCTCGATGATTGTGTTATCATCGACAACATTCTTGCCTTCCCCCAACACAAAATTGTTCATGTTATGGATGCAACTTGCTATCCAGCTTGTATGATGTTCTACCTTGAAGTATTAATGTCTTTTATGACAAGGATGTTGTGAGGATTGCTCCACCTCTTAAGAGTTCTTGGTATAGTGATACTTCTCACCATCACCATTCTTTCTTGGTCCTCATGTTGATTCCAACCGGGGTACCAACAAGTGAATGATGCTGTTTGGATTTTGCCCTTCTAGCAACCCTATTGCTTTGAAGTTAATGGTCGGCCGTTCATTCTTAGACTATTGATTATTGAATCACCATTCTGACATTGGTTGTGCAACCCAACCCATGTTTCGGGCGCACCTTTCAACCAATGTTTAATTGTGTGTGTTTTCCTCAAACATACTTCATTATATCAATTGATCTGATAAATGTTATCTCCTTATCCACATAATTGTGGAGATCCATCTTTTTGGATATCTCGTTGAATTATCGCTGAGTCCACCAGCCACCTCCTCATCCTCTCCTTGGCTTAATGATGAACCCTTGTTCGAAACTCGCTTCCATAGTTCATTTCCCGAGAATCATATAATGTCATCTCATCAATTGTGTTGCACCCCTTCTTCTCAGGCATCCTGAGTCTGAGATATCCTAACACCAATCAGATATGAATCCCGGTCAGATATGATGGTTGGGACGCATTTTCCAAGAGTTATAATGTTGGTCTTTATATGATCCGGTAAGGTGATGTCGTGCCTAGCACACCTGGCTGGAGGGCCTATTGTTATAGTTCTTCCTTTTATCAATGTTAACCATTCTTTCATGAGGAAATTGAAAGACTTATTCTATAAGTTGTTCCTAATGAATCCATTGAGTATCCAAAGTCCGACCTTTGCTTGAAGACCATGTCAATGCTATCTCGAAGCATGTATGTGGCACTCCGATTTTCAACAAGAACATTTGAAGCCCAATGCTAAATGTTTCTTACTCAATTATCCAAACACCATTGTATGGGTAATGTCATGAAATTTCTCTCCCTTACCTAAAGGGTTTTCGACATTATATCCAGTCACAGATATCATGCTCTGCTTGTCCTTGGGAAGGATATACCCCTGAAATAGGTGTTTTAACACATTTTCCTTTCCATTGTTCTGTTTAATCTAATAATCATATTTTTCCTTTCCATTGTTTGGTTTAACCTTTCTTGTGATCTATATGATCTAGCAGTAATATTCTCCTGCTTATGTAAACCCCTCGGTGTACAATTCTATCACCAAGACCCTGTTACTACTGTTGATGACATTCCGGTAGCCACCGATGGACGAGAACTTTGCCTATTGGTCTGCCTCATTCAACGAGCAGGAGAATGGTTCTCTTCATCTCTCGCCCTTCGTACCGACGTTGCCGACATAATTGATAGGCTAGCCTCCGACATGCCTTGTTATCATGATTGTGCAAAATATCACCGCCCTTTCTACTTTTAACCCACATGGTGGGCCCATAACCCACAGTTCCACATGATCGAAACCTGACTCTCCTCTATACCCCTATCTTCGAAGTTATTCCTCACGATTGGCTTCGTATGAAGATCACTAGCCACCTTCCTAGAGATGTTCTAATCTGGTATCAGACGCAATACTTATTCTCGTTGCTCTGGACCCGTTTCACACTTTGTTTCAGGCAGCGAACGATTGCCTACCCGCTCGAAACTTCTCATGGTACCTACTTACTTTGCTCTCGATATTGTCTTAAGTTTCCATTCGAGAGTTACTTTCCACTACCATCCCCGATGTTATCAACTAGATAGTCGACCTTTCAGAGGTCCGTTCTTCCGAAGTTACCCCTTATCCTTCATACGTACAATGAAGACTCCGAAGAAAGGATGACGACTTGATCATGATGACCTGAAGCCGAGGTATGAAGACATCAACATTATGGATCGACCTCTTAGAGAAGAGCAATCAAGACCGAGAAGAGTCGTTAGAATTCCGTAACCAAATCCCTTCCCCGTTACTCCCCTCTTAAATCTCGGGATGATATTTCTTGTAGTGGAGGAGATTTGTGACGCCCGGATAATTAGGCTACAGTAATCCCACATTAACGATGCCACGTCACCTTGGTTACTGTTGCTAATCTCGTGTTGGATCAAAACTTTTCAAAATCAAATTTGAATTTTTGACAAACAATAAAAGTTTTCAAATATTAGAACAAAAATGTTCGAAATGTGACATAATTAAGTTTACTAAATTAGGCGCAACCTAGGTATTTTTCCAAAACTAAAATGTTTAGGAAATGTGAGGAAACAGAAAAGAAAATAAAGACAAAGGAAAAGAACAAAAACAAAAAAACAAAACTAACAGAAAAAGGAAAGAGCAACCCCCCCATCTCGGCGTCAGCCCAGCTGCTAGCCAGGCCGGCCCAGCCGGCCAGCCCTCCCACTCCTCCATAACCCCCTGGGCGACCAAACCCTAACCCCCAACGCACCCACTTCCCCCACTCGCTCCCACGTTTTCCCCTCCCCCAATCCAAATCTGGATCGGGACGAAACCCCCTCGACGCCGTGCACTGTACCATCGCCGCCCGAAGACCTCACCGAGGCCTCCTTATCTCCTCCTCAAGCCCCTCGCCTACGCCATCATCTTCGTCCTCTCCGTCGCCGAACTGCCTCCTCTCCGTCATCGCCTTGTCCCCGTCGTCCTCCCCATGCCCCACTGCCCCGTGCCCTACAACCCCGGTGAGGCCCCCGACCTCTCCTCCTCTCCCCGCACTCGTCGTCTGCTCCGCCCGATCGTCCACGCGCGCGCACGCGCCGTGCTCGTCTGCACCGCACCGCGTTCCTGCCTAGCTGCCGCTGCTGCTCTTCCTCCTGCTGCCGCTGGCTGCTGCACTGGTGCTTGCTCCGCCTGCTGCCTCCGTGCGCCACGCCCGACCATGCCCTTGGCCGCGCTCACCGCTGCTCGCGCAGCCTCACCGTGTCGCTGGCCAAGCGCCTGCACTGCCCGTCCGCGCGTTGCTCATGCCCGCTTCGCCCAGCCGCTGCCCGCCGCGCATCTGGCCATCCCTGGGCCGCACGCGTGCATCACTGCGCCGCGCCCACGCGCCGTTCGTTCGGCCCCCGCTAATGCCCCACCATTGTCCGCAGCAACCTCCACCCACGCCCGAGCTTGACCTCCACCGTGTTCCGCTCCGGCAACCGCCCACGCATCCCTATAGCCTCCGCCCCGCCTCTGCTGCTTGCCGCCTCGTCCGTTGCGTCCCTGGTCGCCCGCGCCCCTGCTCGCCCCCTTCGCCCTACCAGGACCATGGCCCCAGCTGCGCCCGTGCCGGCCGACTGTGTCGGCGCGCCTGCTTGGCCCCCGCTTCGGCCTCGCCTACGCCATCGTCGCCATCCTCTCCATCGCCACCTCGTCCCCGTCGTCCTCCCCACGCCCCACTGCCCCGTGCCCTACAACCCCGGTGAGGCCCCCAGCCTCTCCTTCTCTCCCCGCACTCGTCGTCCGCTCCGGCCGCTCGTCCACGCGTGCGCACGCGCCGTGCTCGTCTGCACCGTGCCGCGGACCTGCCTAGCTGCTGCTGCTGCTCTTCCTCCTGCTGCTGCTGGCTGCTGCGTTGCTGCTTTCTCCGCATGCTGCCTCCACGCGCACCGCCCGACCATGCCCTTGCCGCCCTCACCGCTGCTCGCGCAGCCTCACCGTGTCGCTGGCCAAGCGCCCGCACTGCCCGACCGCGCGCTGCTCACGCCCGCATCGCCGAGCCGCTGCCCGCCGTGCATCTGGCCACCCCTGCGCCGCACGCGTGCGTCGCCGTGCGCCTTGCCCAAGCGCTGTCCGGCCGGCCCCCGCTAATGGCCCACCATTGTCCGCAGCCACCTCCACCGGCGCCCGACCTTGGCCTCCACCACGTTTCCCTCCGCCAACCGCCCACGCATCCCCTGTGGCCTCCGCCCGCCTCTGCTGCTTGCCGCCTTGTCCGTGCGTCCCTGCTCACCCGCGCCCGTGCTCGCCTGCACCCCTACTCGCCCCCTTCGCCCTGCCAGGACCATGGCCCCGGCCGCGCCCGCGCCGGCCGGCTGTGTCGGCGCGCTTGCTCGGCCCCCTCTTCGGCCTCGCCCTACTACCGGGTGGGTGGCGGGTTCGCCCGCACCGCCTGTTCAGGCTGCGCCCAGCGCCCGTTAGGCCTTGGGGCATATGACAGGGGGCCCCACCCCCTGAACGTTTAAAAAATAAAAAAGGGAATTTAAAATATTAATTAATTAATTAATTAATTAGGAGAATTAATTAACGTAATTAACCTGTGTTAGTTAATCTAATTAACAAATTAATTTAGTTAATGTGATAATTAGTTAGTCTGTCAATGACAGTGGGACCCACACGTCAATTTGACTAAGTCAACCGATTGTTTGACTACTGACATCACCCTGACATCATGCTGACGTCATAATTGCATTTTCTAATTTAATTAATTCTGTTAATTCTAAAAATGATTTAAATTTTTAAAATTAGTATAAAATAATCTGTAACTCGGATGAAAATACTTTGTACATGAAAGTGGCTCAGAACGACGAGACGAATCTGAATACGCTGCCCGTTCGTCTGCCACACATCCCTAGCATAGCAAACAGGCAACTTTCCCCCTTTGATCCGTTTGTCCGAAAACACGAAACACCGGGAATACTTTCCTGGATGTTTCCCCACTTCACCGGTATCACCTACTACCGCGGTAGGGCACACTTAACACCGCTCTTTGTCATGTCATGCATCGTCATGCATATGTTTGCATTATATTTATTGTTTCTTCCCCCTCTTCTCTCGCTAGACCCCGAGACCGCGGTTGAACCAGTGATCGACTACTTCACCTTCAAGGGCCTGTTTTTGTCTACAGAGCAACCAGGCAAGCCCCCCCCCTGATCACCAGATATCGCCTATTCCTTCTCTCTACTGCTTGCATTAGAGTAGTGTAGCATGTTACTGCTTTCGGTTAATCCTATTCTGCTGCACAGCCTGTCATTGTTGCTACAATTGTTACCCTTACCTGCAATCCTAAATGCTTAGTATAGGACGCTAGTATTCCATCAGTGGCCCTACATTCTTGTCTGTCTGCCATGCTATACTACCGGGCCGTGATCACTCGGGAGGTGATCACGGGTATATACTTACATACATATTATATGATACATGTGGTGACTAAAGTCGGATCGGCTCGTAGAGTACCCACAAGTGATTCCGATGTGGGGGCTAAAAGAACAGGTGGCTCCATCGCGGTAGAGGTGGGTCTGGGTTCCCGACGGCCCCATACTGTTACTTTGTGGCAGAGCGATAGGGCAGGTTGAGAACACCTAGGTGAGAGGGTGGCTTGGCCCTGGTCGGTGTCCGCAGTTACTTCATAATAACACGCTTAACGAGATCTTCGAATTTGATCTGAGTTGGGTCGTTGACCTTATACGCACTAACCGCCACGTGGGACAAGATATGGGCAACCGTCGTCGTGGTATCAACCGGAGCTCTTTTTGACGTCGACGACTGCGCGGCGCGCGCCGGATTGCACCGTAAGCCTACGCTTGTATTAAGGGGGCTAGGTCTGCTTTCGGCCGCTTACGCAATGTGCATGTGTGCAATGAGCGATGGGCCCAGACCCCTGCGCGCTTAGGATTTAGACCGGCGTGCTGACCTCTCTTTTGAGCCTAGGCAGGGTTGCGACGTGTTGATCTCCCAAGGTCGGACATGACCCGGCCAGAGGGATCGAGCGTGTCGGGCAATGTGGTGCACCCCTGCAGGGAAGTTGATCTATTCGAATAACCGTGTCCACGGTAACAGGCGACTTGGAGTTGTACCTTGACCTTATGACAAATAGAACCGGATACTTAATAAAACACACCCTTCCAAGTGCCAGATATAACCCGGTGATCGCTCTCACACAGGGCTATGATACTTGGTGAACTTACCATCTACTCTCTTCTATATGCTGCAAGATGGAGGCTGCCAGAAGCGTAGTCTTGGACAAGACTAGCTATCCCCTCTTATTCTGGCATTCTGCAGTTCAGTCCACCGATATTCCCCCTTTACACAGATACCCATGCATATGTAGTGTAGATCCTTGCTTGCGAGTACTTTGGATGAGTACTCACGATTGATTTGCTTCCTCTTTTCCCCTTTTTCCTCTTCTTCTTGGACGTCGCAACCAGATGTTGGAGCCCAGGAGCCAGACGTAACCATCGACGAAGACTCCTACTACATGGAGGGTTCCTACTACTACGTGCAGGCCGCCGACGACAAGGAGTAGTTTAGGAGGATCCCAGGTAGGAGGCATGTGCCTCTTTCGATCTGTATCCCAGTTTGTGCTAGCCATCTTAGGGCAACTTGTTTAACTTATGTCCGTACTCAGATATTGTTGCTTCCGCTGACTCGTCTATGATCAAGCACTTGTATTCGACCCTCGAGGCCCCTGGCTTGTATTATGATGCTTGTATGACTTTTTTTTATGTTTTTAGAGTTGTATTGTGATATCTTCCCATGAGTCCCTGGTCTTGATCGTACACGTTTGCGTGCATGATTAGTGTACGATTGAATCGGAGGCATCACAGAGACGGGGCTCTTCTCCGGCGCCAGCTGCAACAAGGCCAAGGGCAAGGCCCCCGCCATCCTTTCCCCTCTGAGTTCCTGCCGCCTCCCTCTGTGCCGACGCCTCACCGGTAGAGGCAGCGCGTTAACGTGCTAGTGCACCAGGCAGAGTGGCACTGGTAGCACGGCGTGCCTCTCCTATACCCCGATGCCACCCTGCCGCACGACTGGCATTTGGATCCGGATAGGATCCCAGTGCCGGCGGCGCCGCGGTCGGCTCGGGCTCACGCGGAGGAGGTGCGGCGCCGGCGGGTGCTCCTGACGCCGGAGCAGCGCCGCGTCGCCGCCTACGCCTCCGACTCGCCTAGCTGGGCATGCTGGTTCGCCTTCGAGCACGAGGAGGCGAGGTGACGTTGCATCTGCGAGGTCGACCGCACTGTGCCACCGCCCCGGCTCATCGTCCGCGAGGAGGACCAGGCGGAGGAGGACGCCTACCAGGCGGCCCTTGCGGCCGTCTACCGGGAGAGAGAGGAGGGCGAGCGACGCAGGGCGAAGGCGGCGGAGGAAGAGGAGGCTCGGTACGAGGCGGCAATGGTGCAGGCCATTGCCCTCTTCGCGGCGGGCGACTGCGTGCTGCCGTCGGTGGCCCCGCCATCCCCTCCCCGACGCCGCGTCAAGCCCGAGCCGGAGCCGTCCCCCATCGAGCGCTACTCCTGGACGGGCGTAGTGCGCGAGTGGGTCCGTGTGCCACCGGTCTGGGTGGGGGCGACGCCGGTGCAGGAGGCGGCGTACCTCGAGCACTGGCGCCAGATCCGGGTGTCCCAGGAGCGCCGCGACAGCGAGTACCTCGAGATGCTCGAGCGCGACCTCGAGGAGGAGCAGCGCGAGGCCGAGGAGGAGGCGCGCCAGGCCGCGGCGGCGCAGGCGGCCGCACAACCCCCCGCGCCGGCACTGTCGGCGCCCGCACAGCCTACGGCCGACATGAACATGCTCTGGAACACGGTGTTCCCCTGGGCTAGTCCGGCGCCGACGCTCATTGACCTCACGGACCCCGAGAACGACGACGACGACGACGCCTAGGGCAGCGCTCCGCCTCATAGTTTAGGTTGTTTTTATTTTCTTAAATGCAAATGTGGACGCGTGGACTCTCGCCGGCCTTCGTGGCCGGCTTTAATGTTTAATTAATGTTTTTTAAATATGCATGCGTTTTTATTTTTTCTAGTGCCGTCAAAATGGGTCGGGCCAGCGTTGGGCGCATGCGCCGACCCAAACGCGGAAGCGGACATCCGTGTCCGCCTGGCCGACCCGAACGGACAAAAAAGGGACAAAATCGCCGTCCGTTTGGGTCGGCCGTTGGAGTTGCTCTTAGGTTCTTTTTGTGACATCTTAGTTGGCAGGGCACAGCACTCCTCGGTTCTTGCTTTAGGCCCGGAACTCAGATTAGTTTTTTACCTTTTGGATGTGGAAAAGGAGAGCTTACAAGTTGAAATAATCATGATTCTAAAAAATAGGTTAAAATAAATCGTAAACTTCTTCATGTGTAGACAAGAAAATTTTCATAGAAAAAATAGTTTTATTTGAGGCCTGCAACAAAATACTTACGATCTTCTGGATTGTAAATTATGTTGGCATTTTAGATCACATCTAATGTTAATCTTTTTCCATTTAATTACAGACACACCTATTGATTATTTGGAAACTCAATTGATCTTTGTGGCAAAGTGCCCTACTATAGAGGTCGCAAGAAGTCCGGCTTTACATTAATAAAGCCCGAGAACAAGTGGCATAACATATAACATAGTCTTAGATCCAGATCGAACAAAGTGACATAAGAGCATCTCGACCAAATGCCCAAAACGAGTCATTGTGCCCGAAATACTGTCACTTCGGACACTTTGGGCAAAAAAAAAAAACAGCTTCAGCAGACACACTATCTCTACTTCTAATGAACGAGTTGGTTGAATAGTCCCACCACTTTCGTCTGGTTTATTTTCGTCTCACATCCGACCACCATATCTCCGCACGTTGGTTTTTTTATCCTCGCAATGAAAACTTTCCTAACCTTTTCAAAATTTCATAACTAGACATGTTACAAACGGGCAAGAAACGATAGCACGTTACCAATCAATAAAATTCAGTTTCATGACAATCAATTCTAAATCCTAACTTTCCTAATGCATTGATATTTACCTTTTGTCTCTAATCTCTACTCCTAAAGGGGCAGTACGTACATCATTTCGTTCCATCCTTTTCACCTCCACGATTGAAGAAACAATCCCCGATTCCCCGATCGAAGGAAATCATCCCTCCATCAATTTTATCCTTTTTTGGAATGAGATTTGCGGGTCATGATTGTTTAGCGATTCTTTCCAACTATGCACCCCTCTCCTTCCTTCTTGCATAAATCATATCTCTTTGTCTCCTCTCACGTATATCTATCGATCCAATCTGCTCCTTCTCCTCCCTTCTCATCCTCTTCCGGCTGGTCTCCGTTCTGCCTTCCCTTTTCCTCCATGTCCCACTCCCCCTTCTACTCTGCGTCCTGCTCGTCGCCATGGACGAGATCCATCCGTCAATGGTGGGTAGTGGGCCAACATCTAGAAGACAACCAGGTCCGAGACGACGACTTGCTCAAGACAGCATGGTCCATGCGCTCGACCACAGAGACAACCACCAGGACGCAACGACCACGCGAACGAGGGCTTGCTCATTAAGGACGGCTTCCAATTGATCCACGATGAGCTCCCGGATGCCGGCGTCCACACTAGGATGGATAGCTCACAGAGGGCGGCGTCCACCCAAATGACGGTGGCGACAATGTGGCGGGCAACGACGGCCTCGGAGAGGGCAGCATCCATACGGACGACGCCATGCTGGCGGAGTGTGGCGTCCGCCCGGATTGCGGCGGACACAACATGGCTAACAACAACGGCCACTAGGCACTCCCAGACGATGTCAACAGGATACTCGCGGACGGCGGCATGCTCAAGGCCAGTGACGTGCTTGCAGAAGGCGGTGTGAGAGCGGCAATCAGCAGGACAACGACAACCATGCGTGTACTCCAACATAGCAATTGCCAGCAGAACGACGACGACCACATGCGCGACGGTATGTACGGTAGCCAGCACACTGCACCTACTGGCCTGCGTGGTACAGGCTCTAGCTGACGATGGCACATGCGAGGCACACGTGGACGGCGCGGACAATGGCGAGCTCGCTGCTGGCGGTTCACGTACTAGAATTTTTGGACTAATGGTTTATATATGTACTGGAAATTTGACAATGATATGTGCTATGTCTTGAGCTTGCGTTGGTTTTCCTTGAAGAGGAAAGGGTGATGCAGCAATAGTAGCATAAGTATTTCCCTCAGTTTTTGAGAACCAAGGTATCAATCCAGTAAGAGGCTCCTCAAAAGTCCCAGGCACCTACACAAACAAACAAGAACTCGCAACCAACGCAATAAAGGGGTTGTCAATCCCTTCACGGACACTTGCGAAAGTGAGATCTGATAGAGATAATATGATAAGATAACTATATTTTTGGTATTTTATAATATAGATTGGAAAAGTAAAGATGCAAATAAAAGTAGATTGAAAGCTTATATGATAAAAGATAGACCTGTGGGCCATAGGTTTCACTAGTGGCTTCTCTCAAGATAGCATAAGTATTATGGTGGGTGAACAAATTACTGTCGAGCAATTGATAGAAAAGCGAATAATTATGAGATTATCTAGGCATGATCATGTATATAGGCATCACGTCCATGACAAGTAGACCGACTCCTGCCTGCATCTACTACTATTACTCCACACATCGACCGCTATCCGGCATGCATCTAGAGTATTAAGTTCATAAAAAACATAGTAACGCATTAAGCAAGATGACATGATGTAGAGGGATAAACTCATGCAATATGATACAAACCCAATCTTTTTATTCTCAATGGCAACAATGCAATACGTGCCTTGCTGCCCCTGCTGTCACTGGAAAAGGAGACCGCAAGATTGAACCCAAAGCTAAGCACTTCTTCCATTGCAAGAAAGATCAATCTAGTAGGCCAAACCAAACTGATAATTCGAAGAGACTTGCAAAGATAACTTAATCACACATAAAAGAATTCAGAGGAGATTCAAATATTTCTCATAGATAAACTTGATGATAAACCCACAATTCATCGGATCTCGATGAACACACCGCAAAAAGAGTTACATCGAATAGATCTCCAAGAAGATCGAGGAGAACTTGGTATTGAGATTCAAAGAGAGAGAAGAAGCCATCTAGCTAATGACTATGGACCCGAAGGTCTGTGGTAAACTACTCACAACTCATCGGAGAGGCGATGGTGTTGATGTAGAAGCCCTCCGTGGTTGATTCCCCCTCCGGCGGAGCGCCGGCGAAGGCTCCAAGATGGGATCTCGCGGATACAGAAGGTTACGGCGGTGGAAATAGTTTTTCGTGGTCGCTTCTGATGTTTTCGGGGTACATGGGTATATATAGGAGGAAGAAGTAGGTCGGTGGACACCCAAGGGGCCCACGAGATAGGGGGCGCGCCCTCCACCCTCGTGGCCGCCTCGTTTATTTCTTGACTTCCACTCCAAGTCCTCTGGATCACGTTTGTTCCAAAAAGATCGCTCCCGAAGGTTTCATTCCGTTTGGACTCCGTTTGATATTCCTTTTCTTCGAAACACTGAAATAGGCAAAAAAAAACAGCAATACGGGCTGGGCCTTCGGTTAGTAGGTTAGTCCCAAAAATGATATAAAAGTGTAAAGTAAAGCCCATAAACATCCAAAACGGGTAATATAATAGCACGAAACAATAAAAAATTATAGATATGTTGGAGACGTATCAAGCATCCCCAAGCTTAATTCCTGCTCGTCCTCGAGTAGGTAAATGATAAAAACAGAATTTTTGATGTGGAATGCTACCTAGCATAATTCTCAATGTAATTTTATTTATTGTGGCATTATTGTTTAGATCCAAATGATTCAAGATAAAAGCTTATAAAACATAAAAATAGTAATACTCGAAGCATACTGACAAATAATCATGTCTTATCAAAATAGCATAGCCAAAGAAAGCTTATCCCTACAAAATCATATAGTTAGGCCATGCTTCATTTTCATTACACAAAATACTCCCATCATGCACAACCCCGGTTTCAGCCAAGCAATTGGTTCATACTTTTTAACGTGCTTCAGCTTCTTCAACTCTTACACAATACATGAGCGCAAGTCATGGACATAGCACTATATGTGGTATATGGTGGTGGTTGTGAAGACAAAAAAGGGAGAATATAGTCTCACATCAACTAAGCGTATCAGCATGCTATGGAGATGCCCATCAATAGATATCAATATGAGTGAGTAGGGATTGCCATGCAACGGATGCACTAGAGCTATAAATGTATGAAAGCTCAACAAAAGAAACTAAGTGGGTGTGCATCCAACTCGCTTGCTCACAAAGACCTAGGGCATTTTGAGGAAGCCCATCATTGAAATATACAAGCCAAGTTCTATAATGAAAAATTCCCACTAGTATATGAAAGTGACAACACAAGAGACACTCTATCATGAAGATCATGGTGCTATTTTGAAGCACAAGTGTGGAAAAGAGATAGTAGCATTGTCCCTTCTCTCTTTTTCTCTCATTTTTTTATTTGGCCTTTCTCTTTCTCTTTTTGTGTCCTTTCTCTTTTTTTTATTTGGTGGGCTCTTTGGCCTCTTTTTTTTAAAGTCCGAAGTCTCATCCCGACTTGTGGGGGGAATCATAGTATTCATCGTCCTTTCCTCACTTGGGACAATGCTCTAATAATGAAGATCATCACACTTTTATTAATTTACAAATCGAGAATTACAACTCAACACTTAGAACAAAGTATGACTCTATATGAATGCCTCCGGCGGTGTACCGGGATATGCAACGAATCAAGAGTGACATGTATGAAAATTATGAGGGTGGCCTTGCCACAAATACAATGTCAACTACATGATCATGCAAAGAGCAATATGACAATGATGGAGCGTGTCATATAACGGAACAGTGGAAAGTTGCATGGCAATATATCTCGGAATGGCTATGGAAATGCCATAATAGGTTGGTATGGTGGCTGTTTTGAGGAAGTTAAATAATGGGTGCATGATACCGGCGAAAGTTGCGCGGCACAATAGAGGCTAGCAAAGTGGAAGGGTGAGTGTGCGTATATCCATGGACTCACATTAGTCATAAAGAACTCATATACTTATTGCAAAAGTCTACTTGCCCTCGAAGCAAAGTACTAGTACGCATGCTCCTAGGGGAAGGGTTGGTAGGAGTTAACCATTGCGTGATCCCGACCTCCACTCATAAGGAAGACAATTAAAAGAGCACCTCATGCAACAAATTTGTCACACAACTTTTACCATACGTGCATGCTACGGGACTTGCCAACTTCAACACAAGCATTTCTCAATTTCATAATTACCCATTGGCATGACTCTAACATTACCACCTTTATATCTCAAAACAATTATCAAGCATCAAATTGATCCTAGTGTTTAATGCACTTTCTATGATAGTTTTTATTATACTCAACTTGGATGCTCATCATTCTAGGACCAAATTTATAACCATAGAAAATACCATGCTGTTCTAAAAGACTCTCAAAATAATATAAGTGAAGCAAGAGAGATCAACAATTTCTTCAAAATTAAGCCACCGCCGTGCTCTAAAAGATATAAGTGAAGTACTAGAGCAAAAACTATATAGCTCAAAAGATATAAGTGAAGCACATAGTGTATTCTAATAAATTCTAATCAAGTGGGCTTATCCCAAAAGGTGTGTACAGCAAGGATGATTGTGGAAAACTAAAAAGCAAAGACCAATATCATACAAGACGCTCCAAGCAAAACACATATCATGTGGCGAATAAAAATATAGCTCCAAGTAAAGTTACCGATAAACGGAGACGGAAGAGGGGATGCCTTCCGGGGCATCCCCAATCTTAGGATTTTGGCTATTCTTGAATATCTTGGGGTGCCTTGGGCATCCCCAAGCTTAGGCTCTTGCCACTCCTTATTGCATAGTCCATCAAATCTTTACCCAAAACTTGAAAACTTCACAACACAAAACTCAACAGGAAATCTCATAAGCTCCGTTTGTGAAAGAAAGAGAAACCACCACATAAGGTACTGTAATGAACTCACTATTTATTTATATTGGTGTTAAACCTACTGTATTCCAACTTTTATATGGTTCATACCCTTACATACTAGCCATAGATGCATCAAAATAAGCAAACAACACACGAAAAACAGAATCTGTCAAAAACAGAACAGTCTGTAGCAATCTGTAACTCTCGAATACTTCTGAACTATAAAAATCCTACCATAATAGGAAGTCCTGGATAATTTGTCTATTGATCTACAGCAAAAATAATCAACGCAAAAGAACGTTTCTGTGAATTACTAAAATTATTTTTGTGCGCGCAAAGTTTCTGTTTTTCAGCAGAATCATATTAACTATCACCATAGGTTATCCTATAGGTTCTACTTGGCACAAACACTAACTAAAACATAAAAACACATCTAAACAGAAGGTAGATACAAAATTTATTACTAAACAGAAGCAAAAACAAAAAACACAAATAAAATTGGGTTGCCTCCCAACTAGCGCTATTGTTTAACGCCCCTAGCTAGGCATAAAAGCGAGGATAGATCTAAGTAGTGCCATCTTTGGCACTCAATTCATAAGTAGCTCGCATGATAGATTCATAAGGTAATTTGACTTTCTTTCTTGGAAAGTGCTCCATGCCTTTCCTTAATGGAAATTGGAATCTAACATTCCCTTCCTTCATATCAATAATCGCACCAATCGTTCTAAGGAAAGGTCTACCAAGAATAATAGGACAAGAAAGATTGCAATCTATATCAAGAACGATAAAATCTACGGGCACCAAATTCCTATTTGCAACAATGAGAACATCGTTGATCCTTCCCATTGGCTTTTTAATGGTGGAATCCGCAAGGTGCAAATTTAAAGAGCATTCATCAAGATCATGGAAACCTAGAATATCACATAAAGTTTTCGTAATTATGGAAACACTAGCACCCAAATCACATAAAGCATAACACTCATGATCTTTAATTTTAATCTTTATAGTAGGTTCCCACTCATCGTTAAGTTATCTAGGTATAGAAACTTCCAAATTAAGTTTTTCATCATAAGATTGCATCAAGGCATCAACAATATGTTTGGTAAAAGCATTATTTTGACTATAAGCATGAGGAGAATTCATAACGGATTGCAACAAGGAAATACAATCTTCTAAAGAACAATTATCATAATTAAATTCCTTGAAATCCAAGATAGTGGGTTCAATGCTATTTAAAGTCATGACCTCTCCAATCCCACTTTTACCAAATTTAGCATCAAGATCTAAAAACTCCAAATCATTGGGACTCCTTTTAACTAAAGTTGACTCATCTCCAGTCCCATCATTATTAAGATTCATATTGCAAAACAAATATTTAATAGGGGACACATCAATAACTTTAAAATCTTCATCATTATTTTCATGGAAACTAGAAGAACACGCCTTTACAAAGCAATCTTTCTTAGCACGCAATCTAGCGGTTCTTTATTTGCACTCATCAATGGAAATTCTCATAGCTTTGAGAGACTCATTGATATCATGCTTAGGACGAGTAGATCTAAGTTTCAAAGAATCAACATCAAGCGAGAGTCTATCAATGTTCCTAGCCAAATCATCAACTTTGAGCAATTTTTCTTCAAGCAAGGCATTAAAATTCTTTTGAGAGATCATAAATTCTTTAACACTATTCTCAAAATCAGAGGGCATCTTATTAAAATTACCATAATAATTATTGTAGGAATTTCCATAATTATTAGAGGAATTACTAGGGAACGGTCTAGGATTAAAGTTTCCTCTATAAGCATTGTTACCAAAATTATTCCTACCAACAAAATTCACATCCATAGATTCATTATTATTCTCAATCAAAGTAGAAAAGGCATATCATTGGGATCAATAGGAGCACTCTTAGTAGCAAACAATTTCATAAGTACATCCATCTTTCCACTCAAAACATTAATTTCTTCTATGGCATGCACTTTTTTACTAGTAGATCTTTCGGTGTGCCATTGAGAATAATTAGCCATAATATTACCAAGGAGTTTTGTAGCTTCTCCTAAGGTGATTTCCATAAACGTGCCTCCCGCGGCCGAATCTAAAAGATTTCTAGAAGCAAAATTCAATCCGGCATAAATTTTTCGATGATCATCCATAAATTCAAACCATGAGTAGGGCAATTGCGAATCATCAAGTTCATTCTTTCCCAAGATTGGGCAACATGCTCACGATCAAGTTGTTTAAAATTCATAATATCGTTCCTACGAGAGATGATCTTAGCGGGAGGAAAATACTTAGAGATAAAAGCATCTTTGCACTTATTCCATGAATCAATACTATTCTTAGGCAAAGACGAAAACCAAACTTTAACACGATCTCTAAGTGAAAATGGAAATAACTTCAATTTAACAATATCATTATCTGTATCTTTCTTCTTTTGCATCTCGCACAAATCAACAAAGTTGTTTAGATGGGTAGCAGCATCTTCACTAGGAAGGCCGGAGAATTGATCTTTCATAACAAGATTCAGCAAAGCAGCATTGATTTCACAAGACTCAACATTATTATTGGTATTGGAAAAGTCACACAATTTGGTATTATCTTGCGCCATCACGACAAGTAATCCAACACACAAGCAAACAAAAAGGCAAATAAAATGGCAAGGGTGAAGTGGGGGAGAGGAAAACGATAGGCAAATGGCAAATAATGTAAATGCGAGGAAGATGAGTTTGTGATGGGTACTTGGTATGTCTTGACTTGAGCGAAGACCTCCCCAGCAACGGCGCCAGAAATCCTTCTTGCTACGTCTTGAGCTTGCGTTGGTTTTCCTTGAAGAGGAAAGGGTGATGCAGCAATAGTAGCATAAGTATTTCCCTCAGTTTTTGAGAACCAAGGTATCAATCCAGTAAGAGGCTCCTCAAAAGTCCCAGGCACCTACACAAACAAACAAGAACTCGCAACCAACGCAATAAAGGGGTTGTCAATCCCTTCACGGACACTTGCGAAAGTGAGATCTGATAGAGATAATATGATAAGATAACTATATTTTTGGTATTTTATAGTATAGATTGGAAAAGTAAAGATGCAAATAAAAGTAGATTGAAAGCTTATATGATAAAAGATAGACCTGGGGGCCATATGTTTCACTAGTGGCTTCTCTCAAGATAGCATAAGTATTACGGTGGGTGAACAAATTACTGTTGAGCAATTGATAGAAAAGCGAATAATTATGAGATTATCTAGGCATGATCATGTATATAGGCATCACATCCGTGACAAGTAGACCGACTCCTGCCTGCATCTACTACTATTACTCCACACATCGACCGCTATCCAGCATGCATCTAGAGTATTAAGGTCATAAAGAACAGAGTAACGCATTAAGAAAGATGACATGATGTAGAGGGATAAACTCATGCAATATGATATAAACCCCATCTTTTCATCCTCGATGGCAACAATACAATACGTGCCTTGCTGCCCTTGCTGTCACTGGGAAAGGACACCGCAAGATTGAACCCAAAGCTAAGCACTTCTCCCATTGCAAAAAGATCAATCTAGTAGGCCAAACCAAACTGATAATTCGAAGAGACTTGCAAAGATAACTTAATCACACATAAAAGAATTCAGAGGAGATTCAAATATTTCCCATAGATAAACTTGATCACAAACCCACAATTCATCGGATCTCAACAAACACATCGCAAAAAGAGTTACATCGAATAGATCTCCAAGAAGATCGAGGAGAACTTGGTATTGAGATTCAAATAGAGAGAAGAAGCCATCTAGCTAATAACTATGGACCCGAAGGTCTGTGGTAAACTACTCACAACTCATCGGATAGGCTATGGTGTTGATGTAGAAGCCCTCCGTGGTTGATTCCCCCTCTGGCGGAGCACCAACGAAGGCTCCAAGATGGGATCTTGCGGATACAGAAGGTTACGACGGTGGAAATAGTTTTTCGTGGTCGCTTCTGATGTTTTCGGGGTACATGGGTATATATAGGAGGAAGAAGTAGGTCGGTGGACGCCCGAGGGGCCCACAAGACAGGGGGGCACGTCTAGTAGGGGGCGGCCTCCACCCTCATGGCCGCCTCTTTTATTTCTTGACTTCCACTGCAAGTCCTCTGGATCACGTTTGTTCGAAAAAGATCACTCCCGAAGGTTTCATTCCGTTTGGACTCCGTTTGATATTCCTTTTCTTCGAAACACTGAAATAGGCAAAAAAAAACAGCAATACCGGTTAGTAGGTTAGTCCCAAAAATGATATAAAAGTGTAAAGTAAAGCCCATAAACATCCAAAACGGGTAATATAATAGCATGGAACAATAAAAAATTATAGATACGTTGGAGATGTATCAGTATGCTGGTTAGCAAGTTCAACATGACAATGTGCTAATGACATGGTACTGCCCATGTGAGCCGCCGACTAGCAGAGTTAAAGTGTAACATCCCAAAATTCTAAATTTTGGAATGTTATATTAAATAGATAGTTTTGATTGATTGTTTGATTGCTTGAGTGAAATTGAGTGAAATTCGAAACTTTTTGAAAGTTAAATGAGAGGGAATAAAAGGACTTTCCCAAACTTTCATTTTCTTTTCTGATCTTCATGAGTTCAAATTCTTTTCACCACAAAACCCTGAAGAGAAGATGACACGACTTCTTCCATTTATTTAAATGACAAGGGGTGTTGAAAATATTTGAATTTCATTTGGAAATATTTCCAACCCAGGAACTTTATGCAACTCAATGATTTTCACGAGCGAAGATAAAATGGCTTCTTCAAAACATATGAAATATGAGTTGGGAGTTCCAAAGAATTAAATTCAAAGTTCCTTTGAATTTATTTTCAATTTGAAGTCATTTGAGTTTCATTTCAAATTATTTTTCTCCAAAAATAAAATATATGGAAAATAGGGTAACATGATTCCCTACAACAGAAAATTGGAGAGAAATAAATTTGAATCATTTTGATATTTTTTAAAAAATGATTTTTATTGGATTTTATTAGACCAGTAGCACTCTTTGAATTATCTGAATTTATGTGTATTTTATTCAAAGCTAGAATAATGTTCATGTTGTAGGAAATAATTTTATGAAAATTTTGATATATTATATGCCTATGTAAAAATTTTATTTATTTTGCGTTTATTCTTGTTTTTCTGGAAAAATGTTTTTTTTTAAAACTTTCCGCCGAACTTGGCCGGCCCAGCCAACCGGGCTAGGCCGCAGCCCATCCGCGCCGTCCCGTCACCCCCGCGCGACCGACTCCAGGCAGGAGTTCGCCGCTGCCACGGCTCGCCGGAGCCGTCTCCCCGCTAGACTCCTCCTCTCCTGCCCCTTCCCCATGCCACCGCCCTCCCCTACCCTATTTAAAACGCCACCCCGGGACCCCTGGGTCCCGTTTTCGCCGCCGCCGCCGCCCCTCGCCAGATCCGCCGCCGCCATCGGTTGCCGCCGCCGCCGTTGCCAACTGTCGCCGCCGCCGCGCTGCACCGCCGCCGCCGCCGCACTCCTCCCCTCCACGCTCACCTGTGTCGCCGCCCGCGTCTCGCCCCGCCTCGCCGGACTCGCCGGAGTCCGCAGCCTCGCCGGAGCCGCCGCCCCGATCCAAACCGCCGCCGCCGGTTTTTCGTCGTAAACCGCCCCGAACCGCCCGAGCCGGTATAACTGCAAAAAAAACCGATCCGGTTTCTTCGGTTTTATTATTAGATCTGTTTTATTATTTAGTTAAGTTATTTAATGGCCGTTCGCTAGTAAGGATATGTAGTGAATGGTTTTCGGCGCATATGCTTCTGTAGCGAGCGTTCGCTCGATAGGTTTTTCTTTTTCTTTTTAATTTTCGGCCAGGGACCCGTATGTAATTAGATTCTTTACAGATTAGTCCTTGTACTTAAATCGATCACAACTTTCTACTCGTTTATCCAAATCCAACGAAACCAATGCCCACCTCTTTGTTATGATCTCCTCTATCCAGTAAAACAACTTAAACATGTCTTTGAAAGTTTAAAAATTTGAATTTAAACAGTTTAGTATTTGAATCTTCTTTTGATCGTAACTTGAGTTTCGTAGCTCCGTTTGAGTTGATTCTTTTTGCAAATCGAAGCTCTTGACCTAAACTTTCTGATAAGGACAAATACACATAGTTTTGGTACTGTTAGAAATTGTTTTATGCTGCAAGAGTTATTTACTTGGTTTTGATGTTTTCCGAGTTGTTCTCTTCGTTCTTTCCGATCTTTTGAGTGATTGCTTATGTGTGGTTACCATTGCTTGCTCGCGATAGATTGACCGGGGTGTGACGTGTAGAACTATTAAGAGTTTTGAGTGCAAAGCATCTTCATCAACATTGCATGCAAGTTCACACTTTGATCATATCCCTTATTACCCAGTTTTATTGCATTAGTTCAATCCTCCAAACAATTGCATGATTAGGATCTGAATTAAATTGTGGGTTCTGGGAAGTAGATTGAGGTAGCACCTATTACCTGTTTTATTTTCAAACCCTTGGGAGTTACTTCTACGTTTGCTTATTATGCCATGCTATGCTAGTAGACGTGGGTTGGGTGAGTGAATTTCCATGACAGATGTGAGATTGTTAATTAATGGTTTATTTAAGGTGGCAACTTCAACACACATCTGGGTGGATTGAGGCACCTGGTTTCCAGGACTTGCCTGTTTTTCTTCGGACCGCCACCCAGGCTCAAAGGGATCATAAGATTATTCATGCTAGAAACTTCTGTGTGCAGCCACATGCTATTATGGGCTCTAGCATAGTTCACTAAGTCGTGCGAACTCTTATAGGGTAGACTAGCAGATGTAGGGGATGTAGGTTGGTACGGTCTACCCTTTACGTAAGGTGCAAGCGCTTCTGAAAGACTATGTCTCGGTCATCCGTTTCTCAAACACAATGTAGTGCGAGAAACCAAACGGAGGAGATCGAGTCATGTGGGGAAAAGTGCGCAAACCTCTGCAGAGTGTACAAACTAATCATGATTAGCCGTGTCCCCGGTTATGGACGTTTTGAGTATCTAGTAGTTGGATTTTCATGTGAATCTCATCATGTTACTTTAATTAATATTGTTGGGTTGTTAATGAGTACTTTTAATTGGGATTGAGAATGCTGTCAACCATTCTCAATGTTTAACAACCACCATGATAGTTACATAAATTTATTCCTTTGCAGTAGGAAAAATTGGCTTTTCGCAAAAACATTATAACCATAGAGCCTCCACCAGCCAAATATGCATGTAGTGATAGCCTTTATTCATCATAGCTTTATGGTGTGAATTTGCCAGTACATTCAATGTACTGACCCTTTGTGGCTGCAACGTCTCATGTTGCAGGATCTTACGACGAGTAAGTGATACGTTAGGGTTACGATTTCCTATACTCAACTTTGCCGTTGGTGTTGATGGGAATCCACAACCTTGTTACTTCCGCTATTTTGGATTGAGGTAATAGTATTTACGTTATTTTGTACATGTGATTTACCTCTGTTATAAATCCTCGAGTACTTTGTGTGTCAGCATACCGATCCAGGGATGACACTTAAGCACAGAGACTTGACCCATTCGGGTCGGGTCGCTACAAGATGGTATCAGAGCACATGTTGACTGTAGGACGTGACCCTAGAAACTGGCAAGCCCATAGGAAAGATTTTTTCTCTACAACTTTCTTTGCAAAAGAATCTTTTACCTCTCTTCTCTTCTGAGCTTATTCAAATATTCCCTTTTAGTGAGACCATACCCCTTTCCCCTTTTGACCCCTCGAAGATTCGACTGATGAGACCACTCCAAGAAGGACCAGATATCGGACAATTAAGACCACTTCAGAATGAAGAGGATTTTACCGAGCATTATAATGATGGAAACTACGACGGATAAAGACTTCGAAGACTAGGAGAATATGAAGAATTTCCAGATTTGGTATGACCAAGGAAGGCTACACTTATGGAACTTGATAGACTATGGAAGCTGTCAATACCCAAGATCAAGGTGTATCGGAGAAAGACCTAAACATGGAGCATTAGAACTCAAAGTTTTTTCAAGAAAACCCTAAGGCAGGAGATATCAACTATGGAATAAAATTTCATGTCAATGACCAGGGCAGAAATATGGATATCCAAGATGTTATCGCTCTCTTATGCTATTATTACCGTGTTGAGTTAAGCATGCATTCCTTCGGAAGTATTGGATGGCAGAAAGCTAATGGAGCACCTGCCAGCAAGAGATCAAGTTTTAACCTTAGCTGGTGTATCACTAGGATCTAGAGTATTACATGAAGAAGTTTAAGATGGACCTTCAGGAAGTCATATTTGACAAGGAGGCAATTCGTGAAGAACTCAGGAACCAGAAGCTGAAATAGCCAAACTGGAGGAACAAAAACCTCGAGTACCGGAGATTTGTCAGGAACTGAAGGACATTAGGACCATGGTTCATGCCAAGGATGTTGAACCCAGAAGTTTGGAACATAACTCCAGAAATATTAAAGGATGTCACTAGAGACTTCGCGTCAACAGAGATGATTTGGCAAAAGAACTTGAGAAGGACAAGTATGATCAGAAGGAGCCATCGGAGACATGACCAAGACTTGAAGAGTTTGGCGACTTTGAAGATTTATTGACCATTAGAAGCCCAAACCCCTATTATATAACTGCGTTAGATGCGACGATTGTGAGCTGTCATTCGTTTGATGTTTTTCCGACAGCCACAAATAAAATCTGTCTTTTCAAAACTTTTGTTTGTATTGTGTGTATCCCTCTCTATTTCTCTTATCCCACCCCAAAACCCATGGACCCCATAGAGGATGAATGGAGATGAGCTTGTATTGTCTGGACCAATGAGTCAATTGGAGACAGACCAATGGATTCAGAACATGGAGGATCAAATGGAGAATAACCCTATAGCCGGAAAGGACATGGCCCAACATGCTCTTCAATGCTTTGAAAGAGGTGCTGCAACTTGGTGGAGGATGTACCAAACCATCAATGGATGGCAAGGAATAACCACTTGGAAGTAATTTAAGTTGACCTTGCAAAAGTCTCGGCTTGTGTCCCAGAAGTTGAAGCCTTATGGAAATGATATGGAGAAAGTGCATGCAAGCTTTGTGGAGAAATAGGACACTACCATAAATAAAACAAGGACGAATACCCTCATAAGCGGAGGATTGCCAAAGGAGTTAGCCGAGGATCTCAGGGAACTTTGGTAGGAGATTGTTCCCAAAGGTTTTGTTGCAGCAATGGAAGTTCAGTCTACATTGTTGGAAAAGATTCGTGAAGCTCAGAAGTATGACAAAGAGATTGCTGAGATAAAAGAGAGGATGAGCAAAGGAAAGCCCAAAGGTTTTTGTAAGGATGAGCACGACACCTTATGGTTCGAGGACCATGTATATGTTCCCAATAATGCAAGGATCAGGAAGTAAATACTTCAAGAGGCTCATGACTCACCATACTCGGTTCGCCCTGGAAACACCAAGATGTATTTGGATTTGAAGGAGTGTTTCTGGTGGACTAGTATGAAGAAGGATATTGCGGAGTATGTAGTCGTAGGTGATGTATGCCAGAGAGAGTAAAGCAGAGCATCAGAAGCCCGCAGGATTACTACAGCCTATGCTGATACCCGAATGGAAATGGGGATAAGCTTGGCATGGATTTCATTACCGGATTTCTTAGAACCCGATCGGGATATGATTCTATCTGGTTAGTAGTTGATTCGCTCGATCAAAGTGGCTCACTTTATCCCAGTGAAAACCACCTATACAAGTGCGAAGTTGGCCAAGATATATTTGACCAGGATCGTATGTCTGCATGGAGTTCCGAGGACCATCGTATCAGATAGAGGAACACTTTTACCTCAAAGTTTTGGAATCAGCTGTGCCACACTTTGGGTACTAGGCTAGAGTTCAGTACAGCCTTTCATCCGCAGACAGATGGATAGACCGAGAGAGTCAATCAGATTCTGGAGGACATGTTGAGAGCGTGTGCGCTAAATTATGGGTCTAGTACTTATGATAATGTACCTTGCGTAGAGTTCTCATACAACAACATTTACCAAGCTAGTTTGAAGATGGCCCCTTTTGAAGCTTTGTATGGGAGAAGGAGCCAGACGCCGTTGATGTGGGATGAAGTTGGAGACCGTCAGTTGTTTGGACCAAATGTGATCAAGGAGTCGGAAGAGAATGTTAAGTTGATTCGAGATAGACTGAAGGTAGCTCAGTCCAGGCAGAAGAGTTATGCAGACTCAAAAACGCAAGGAGGAAGTCTATGAAATTGGAGATAGAGCATGTCTTCGTGTGTCCCCTCTGCGAGAGTTAAACGATTTGGAGTTAAGGGAAATTTAGCCCCGAGATTTGTAGGAACATACCGAGTTTTGGAGCATATGGGAGAAGTGGCCAACAAGTTGGAGTCACCCGAAGGACTATCAGGAGTTCATGATGTGTTTCACGTTTCCCCGTTGAAGAAGTGCCATGCAGAGATGGCCAATATTCCCATGTAAGGACCCTTGACCCTTGGTTAAGGATAATGATGTTCCACGAAGTGGAGTATGGACTTCATAAGTATAAGTTGTTATCTCGATATGTGGGATATCCCATGAGGATGAAGAGATGAATTACTATTGGATATAAAGGAGGTATGATGTTGGAAATATGGAGCAATTGTAACTCCATGATGAGCTTGAGTAATCACGTCTTAGTGTGATACAACAGAAGGAAGCTGGAGACAGTACCATTGGATGGATTTAAGAATGCTAGGAAGCAGAATGTTGGAGTAATGATCAGATGCCCAGATAATGAGTTCAAGGTTTACAAGTGATGAGATGGGCCATAACCCACAGGCCCCAGGACCTGCCAAGAAGTAAGCACACTCTTGCTGAAGGAAAAACCCTGGAAGGAGTTACCATTTTATCGACAGACGAACTTATAGGAGTTTACGCAAAACCCGTGAGTTGTGAAGGAAACGATAGATGTTTGTTTGGCTTGCAGAACCAATGGATTTATCCGAACTTGGTTCGTAGACAAGAGAAATTCTGCAATGCTTGTGAGGATGACCGAGTGTTAGAATGCGAGATTCGCTAAACCATGTACAAGGTAATGATTTGGGTGCGGGATGGATTGATCACCATACCGACTTACTCTTATTATTCGCCTTGCTATACGGGATGGTAAATCTGAGTGACTTACCTATAGTAGAGAGACGACGATCAAGCCTTGTTTGAACCTTAGAGTGGTATAGTGTTGGGGAACGTAGCAGAAATTCAAAATTTTCCTACGTGTCACCAAGATCTATCTATGGAGAGACCAGCAACGAGTAGAAAGAGAGTGCATCTACATACCCTTGTAGATCGCTAAGCGGAAGCGTTCAAGTGAACGGGGTTGATGGAGTCGTACTCGTCGTGATTCAAATCACCGATGATCCTAGTGCTGAACGGACGGCACCTCCGCGTTCAACACACGTACAGCCCGGCGACGTCTCCCACGCCTTGATCCAGCAAGGAGAGAGGGAGAGGTTGAGGAAGACTCCATCCAACAGCAGCACAACGGCGTGGTGGTGGTGGAGGAGCGTGGCAATCCAGCAGGGCTTCGCCAAGCACCATGGGAGAGGAGGAGTAGGGAGAGAGGTAGGGCTGTGCCAGAACTTCGCGTATAGCTCCCATGCGCCTCCCCACTATATATAGGGGTGGAGGGGCTAGTTTCTTGCCCTCCAAGTCCATTGGGGCGTTGGCCAAGGTGGGAGGAAAGAAATCTCATTATTTCCTTCCCCACCGATTGTTATCCCCCCTTTTTAGGGATCTTGATCTTATCCCTTCGGGATATGATCTTATTCCTTCTAAGGGGGGATCTTGGTGCGCCTTGACCAGGGGTGTGGGGCCTTGCCCCCACTACCCACGTCCATGTGGGTCCCCCCATGCAGGTGGGCCCCACTCCGGAACCTTCTAGAACCTTCCCGGTACAATACCAAAAAATCCCGAACATTTTCCGGTGGCCAAAATAGGACTTCCCATATATAAATCTTTACCTCCGGACCATTCCGGAACTCCTCGTGACGTCCGGGATCTCATCCGGGACTCCGAACAACATTCGGTAACCACATACAAGCTTCCTTTATAACCCTAGCGTCATCGAACCTTAAGTGTGTAGACCCTACGGGTTCGGGAGACATGTAGACATGACCGAGACGTTCTCCGGTCAATAACCAACAGCGCGATCTGGATACCCATGATGGCTCCCACATGTTCCACGATGATCTCATCGGATGAACCACGATGTCAAGGACTTAATCAATCCCGTATTCAATTCCCTTTGTCTATCGGTATGTTACTTGCCCGAGATTCGATCGTCGGTATCCAATACCTCGTTCAATCTCGTTACCGGCAAGTCACTTTACTCGTTCCGTAACACATCATCCCGTGATCAACTCCTTGGTCACATTGCGCATATGATGATGTCCTACCGAGTGGGCCCAGAGATACCTCTCCGTTTACACGGAGTGACAAATCCCAGTCTCGATCCGCATAAAACAATAGATACTTTCGGAGATACCTGTAGTGCACCTTTATAGTCACCCAGTTACGTTGTGACGTTTGATACACCCAAAGCACTCCTACGGTATCCAGGAGTTACACGCTCTCATGGTCGAAGGAAGAGATACTTGACATTGGCAAAGCTCTAGCAAATGAACTACACGATCTTTTGTGCTAGTCTTAGGATTGGGTCTTGTCCATCACATCATTCTCCTAATGATGTGATCCCGTTATCAACGACATCCAATGTCCATAGCCAGGAAACCATGACTATCTGTTGATCACAACGAGCTAGTCAACTAGAGGCTCACTAGGGACATATTGTGGTCTATGTATTCACACGTGTATTACGATTTCTGGATAATACAGTTATAGCATGAATAAAAGACAATTATCATGAACAAGGAAATATAATAATAATACTTTTATTATTGCCTCTAGGGCATATTTCCAACAGTCTCCCACTTGCACTAGAGTCAATAATCTAGTTCACATCGCCATGTGATTAACACTCACAGGTCACATCGCCATGTGACTAATACCCAAGAGTTTACTAGAGTCAGTAGTCTAGTTCACATCACTATGTGATTAACACTCAATGAGTTTTATGTTTGATCATGTTGCTTGTGAGAGAGGTTTTAGTCAACGGGTCTGAACCTTTCAGATCCGTGTGTGCTTTACAAATCTCTATGTCATCTCCTAGATGCAGCTACCACGCTCTATTTGGAGCTATTCCAAACAACTGTTCTACTTGGAGCTATTCTAAATTATTGCTCCATTATATGTATCCGGTCTCTCTACTCAGAGCTATCCGGATAGGTGTCAAGCTTGCATCGTCGTAACCTTTACGACGAACTCTTTTACCACCTCCATAATCGAGAAAATTCCTTAGTCCACTAGTTACTAAGGATAACTTTGACCGCTGTCCTGTGAGCCATTCTTGGATCACTCTTGTACCCCTTGACTGACTCATGGCAAGGCACACTTCAGGTGCGGTACACAGCATAGCATACTAAAGAGCCTACGTCTTAAGCATAGGGGACGACCTTCGTCCTTTCTCTCTATTCTGCCGTGGTCGAGCTTTAAGTCTTAACTTCGTACCTTACAACTCAGGCAAGAACTCCTTCTTTGACTGGTCCATCTTGAACACCTTCAAGATCATGTCAAGGTATGTGCTCATTTGAAAGTATTATTAAGCATTTTGATCTATCCTTATAGATCTTGATGCTCAATGTTCAAGTAGCTTAATCCAGGCTTTCCATTGAAAAACACTTTCAAAATAACCCTATATGCTTTCCAGAAATTCTACGTCATTTCTGATCAACAATATGTCAACAACATATACTCATCAGAAATTCTATAGTGCTCCCACTCACTTCTTTGGAAATACAAGTTTCTCATAAACTTTGTACAAACCCAAAATTTTTGATCATCATCAAAGCATACATTCCAACTCCGAGATGCTCACTCCAGTCCTTAGAAGGATTGCTGGAGCTTTGCATACTTATTAGCATCTTTCGGGATTGACAAAACCTTCCGGTTGTATCACATACAACCTTTCCTCATTAAAATCGTCGAGGAAACAATGTTTTGACATCCTATCTGCAAGATTTCATAAATAATGCAGTAATCGCTAATATAATTCCAACAGACTCTTAGCATCGCTACGAGTGAGAAAATCTCATCGTAGTCAACTCCTTGAACTTGTCGGAAAACATCTTAACGACAAGTCGAGCTTTCTTAATGGTGACATTTACCATCATTGTCCGTCTTCCTTTTGAAATCCATCTGTACTCATTAGCCTTACGACCATCGAGCCGTTCTGCCAAAGTCTACACTTTGTTTTCATACATGGATCCTCTCTCGGATTTTATGGCCTCAAGCCATTTATCGGAATCCGGGCCCACCATCGCTTCTCCATAGCTAGTAGGTTCATTGTTGTCTGGCAACATGACCTTCAAGACAGGATTACGTACCACTCTGAAGTAGTACGCATTCTTGTCATCCTACGAGGTTTGGGAGTGACTTGATCCGAAGTTTCATGATCAATATCATAAGCTTCCACTTCAATTGGTGTAGGTGCCACAGGAACAACTCCCTGTGCCCTGTCACACACTAGTTGAAGAGACGGTTCAATAACCTCATCAAGTCTCCACCATCCTCCCACTCTATTCTTTCGAACTTTTCCTCGAGAAAGGACCCGATTCTAGAAACAATCCATATTTCTTTCGGATCTGAATTAGGAGGTATACCCAACTGTTTTGGGTTTCCTATGAAGATGCATTTTATCCGCTTTGGGTTCGAGCTTATCAACCTGAAACTTTTTCATATAAGCGTCGCAGCCCCAAACTTTTAAGAAACGACAACTTAGGTTTCTCTAAACCATAATTCATACGGTGTCATCTCATCGGAATTACGTGGTGCCCTATTTAAAGTGAATGTGGTTGTCTCTAATGCCTAACCCATGAATGATAGTGGTAATTCGATAAGAGACATCATGGTATGCACCATATCCAATAGGGTGCAACTATGATGTTCGGACACACCATCACATTATGGTGTTCCAGGCGGTATTAATTGCGAAACAATTTCCACAATGTCTTAATTGTGCGCCAAAACTCGTAACTCAGATATTCATCTCTATGATCATATCATAGACATTTTATCCTCTTGTCACAATGATCTGCTACTTCACTCTGAAATTACTTGAACCATTCAATAATTCAGACTTGTGTTTCATCAAGTAAATATACTCAACATTTACTCGAATCATCTATGAAGTAAGAACATAATGATATTCACTGCATGCCTCAGCACTCATTCGACTGCACACATCAAAATGTGTTACTTCCAACAAGTTGCTATCTTGTTCCATCTTACTGAAAATGAGGCTTTTCAGTCATCTTGCCCATGTGGCATGATTTGCATATCTCAAGTGATTCAAAATCAAGTGAGTCCGAACGATCCATTTGCATGGAGTTTCTTCATGCATATACACCAATAGACATGGTTCACATGTCTCAAACTTTTCAAAAACGAGTGAGTCCAAAGATCCATCAACATGGAGCTTCTTCATGCGTTTTATACCATTGTGACTTACATGGCAGTGCCACAAGTAAGTGGTACTATCATTACTATCTTATATCTTTTGGCATGAAAATGTGTATCACTACGATCGAGACTTAATAAACCATTCAGGTTTAATACTAATCTTGATGGTAGAGGGAGAGTGCGATGTTTGATCACATCAAACTTGGAAACACTTCCAACATATATCGACAGCTCACCTTTAGCTAGTCTTCGTTTATTCCGTAGCTTTTATTTCGAGTTACTAACACTTAGCAACCGAACCGGTATCTAATACCCTGGTGCTACTAGGAGTACTAGTAAAGTACACATTAACATAATGTATATCCAATATACTTCTATCGACCTTGCCAGCCTTCTTATCTACCAAGTATCTAGGGTAATTCTGCTCCAGCGGCTATTCCCCTTATCACAGAAGCACTTAGTCTCGGGTTTGGGTTCAATCTCGGGTTTCTTCACTGGTGCAGCAACTGATTTGCCGTTTCATGAAGTATCCCTTCTTGCACTTTCCCTTCTTGAAACTAGTGGTTTCACCAACCATCAACAATTGATGCTCCTTCTTGATTTCTACTTTCGCGGTGTCAAACATCGCGAATACCTCAAGGATCATCATATCTATCCCTGATATGTTATAGTTCATCACGAAGCTCTAGCAGCTTGGTGGCAATGACTTTGGGGAAACATCACTATCTCATCTGGAAGATTAACTCCCACTTGATTCAAGTGATTGTTGCACTCAGACAATCTGAGCACAAGCTCAACGATTGAGCTTTTCTCCCTTAGTTTGCAGGCTAAGAAAATCGCCGGAGGTCTCATACCTCTTGACGTGGGCACGAGCCTGAAATCCCAATTTCAGCCCTCGAAACATCTCATATGTTCCGCGATGTTTCGAAAATGTCTTTGGTGCCTCTACTTAAACCATTTAACTGAACTATCACGTAGTTATCAAAACGTGTATGTTCGATGTTCGAAACATCCACAAACGACGTTTGGGGTTCAGCACACTGAGCAGTGCATTAAGGACATAAGCGTTCTACTGTCCGCATAATCGCTACTGTCAACTTTCAACTATATTTTCTCTAGGAACATATCTAAACAGTGGAACTAAAGCGCGAGCTTACGACATAATTTGCAAAAAGGTCTTTTGACTATGTTCAAGATAATTAAGTTCATCTTATGAACTCCCACTCAGATAGACATCCCTCTAGTCATCTAAGTGATTACATGATCCGAGTCAACTAGGCCGTGTCCGATCATCACGTGAGACGGACTAGTCATCATCGGTGAACATCTTCATGTTGATCGTATCTACTATACGACTCATGCTCAACCTTTCGGTCTCCGTGTTCCGAGGGCATGTCTGCACATGCTAGGCTCGTCAAGTTAACCCTAAGTGTTTTCGCTGTGTAAAACTGTCTTACACCCGTTGTATGTGAACGTAAGAATCCATCACACCCGATCATCACGTGGTGCTTAGAAGCGACGAACTGTAGCAGCGGTGCACAGTTAGGGGAGAACACTTCTTGAAATTTTGTAAGGGATCATCTTATTTACTACCGTCGTCCTAAGTAAACAAGATGCATAAACATGGTAAACATCACATGCAATCAAATAGTGACATGATATGGCCAATATCATTTTTGCTCCTTTTGATCTTCATCTTCGGGGCTCCATGATCATCATCGTCACCGGCATGACACCATGATCTCCATCATCATGATCTCCATCATCGTGTCTTCATGAAGTTGTCACGCCAACGACTACTTCTACTTCTATGGCTAACGCGTTTAGCAATAAAGTAAAGTAATTTACATGGCGTTGTTAAATGACACGCAGGTCATAAAATAAATAAAGACAACTCCTATGGCTCCTGCCGGTTGTCATACTCATCGACATGCAAGTCGTGAATCCTATTACAAGAACATGATCAATCTCATACATCACATATCATTCATCACATTCTTCTTGGCCATATCACATCACAAAGCATACCCTGCAAAAACAAGTTAGACGTCCTCTAATTGTTGTTTGCATGTTTTACGTGGCTGCTATGGGTTTCTAGCAAGAACGTTTCTTACCTACGCAAAACCACAACGTGATATGCCAATTGCTATTTACCCTTCATAAGGACCCTTTTCATCGAATCCGTTCCGACTAAAGTGGGAGAGACTGGCACCCGCTAGCCACCTTATGCACCAAGTGCATGTCAATCGGTGGAACCTGTCTCACGTAAGAGTACGTGTAAGGTCGGTCCGGGCCGCTTCATCCCACAATACCGTCGAAACAAGATTGGACTAGTAACGGTAAGCATATTGTACAACATCAACGCCCACAACTACTTTGTGTTCTACTCGTGCAAAGAATCTACGCAATAGACCTAGCTCATGATGCCACTGTTGGGGAACGTAGCAGAAATTCAAAATTTTCCTACGTGTCACCAAGATCTATCTATGGAGAGACCAGCAACGAGTAGAAAGAGAGTGCATCTACATACCCTTGTAGATCACTAAGCGGAAGCGTTCAAGTGAACGGGGTTGATGGAGTCGTACTCGTCGTGATTCAAATCACCGATGATCCTAGTGCCGAACGGACGGCACCTCCGCGTTCAACACACGTACAGCCCGGTGACGTCTCCCACGCCTTGATCCAGCAAGGAGAGAGGGAGAGGTTGAGGAAGACTCCATCCAACAGCAGCACAACGGCGTGGTGGTGGTGGAGGAGCGTGGCAATCCAGCAGGGCTTCGCCAAGCACCATGGGAGAGTTGGAGTAGGGAGAGAGGTAGGGCTGTGCCAGAACTTCGTGTATAGCTCCCATGCGCCTCCCCACTATATATAGGGGTGGATGGGCTGGTTTCTTGCCCTCCAAGTCCATTGGGGCGTTGGCCAAGGTGGGAGGAAAGAAATCTCATTATTTCCTTCCCCACCGATTGTTACCCCCCCTTTTTAGGGATCTTGATCTTATCCCTTCGGGATATGATCTTATTCCTTCTAAGGGGGGATCTTGGTGCGCCTTGACCAGGGGTGTGGGGCCTTGCCCCCACTACCCACGTCCATGTGGGTCCCCCCATGCAGGTGGGCCCCACTCCGGAACCTTCTAGAACCTTCCCGGTACAATACCGAAAAATCCCGAACATTTTCCGGTGGCCAAAATAGGACTTCCCATATATAAATCTTTACCTCCGGACCATTCCGGAACTCCTCGTGACGTCCGGGATCTCATCCGGGACTCCAAACAACATTCGGTAACCACATACAAGCTTCCTTTATAACCCTAGCGTCATCGAACCTTAAGTGTGTAGACCCTACGGGTTCGGGAGACATGTAGACATGACCGAGACTTTCTCCGGTCAATAACCAACAGCGGGATCTGGATACCCATGATGGCTCCCACATGTTCCACGATGATCTCATCGGATGAACCACGATGTCAAGGACTTAATCAATCCCGCATTCAATTCCCTTTGTCTATCGGTATGTTACTTGCCCGAGATTCGATCGTCGGTATCCAATACCTTGTTCAATCTCGTTACCGGCAAGTCACTTTACTCGTTCCGTAACACATCATCCCGTGATCAACTCCTTGGTCACATTGCGCATATGATGATGTCCTATCGAGTGGGCCCAGAGATACCTCTTCGTTTACACGGAGTGACAAATCCCAGTCTCGATCCGCATAAAACAATAGATACTTTCGGAGATACCTGTAGTGCACCTTTATAGTCACCCAGTTACGTTGTGACGTTTGATACACCCAAAGCACTCCTACGGTATCCAGGAGTTACACGCTCTCATGGTCGAAGGAAGAGATACTTGACATTGGCAAAGCTCTAGCAAATGAACTACACGATCTTTTGTGCTAGTCTTAGGATTGGGTCTTGTCCATCACATCATTCTCCTAATGATGTGATCCCGTTATCAACGACATCCAATGTCCATAGCCGGGAAACCATGACTATCTGTTGATCACAACGAGCTAGTCAACTAGAGGCTCACTAGGGACATATTGTGGTCTATGTATTCACACGTGTATTACGATTTCCGGATAATACAGTTATAGCATGAATAAAAGACAATTATCATGAACAAGGAAATATAATAATAATACTTTTATTATTGCCTCTAGGGCATATTTCCAACATATAGCAATTTTCCCCTTGTACAAGGCAGTTGTTGCCAATCGTAGGTCATATGGTGAGGTTCAACCCAGACCCATTTCTTGCAGGAGAAACCATAAATTGTTGACCACCATGAGATATCGATATTTGTTTAGTATTGGCGCCAGACCCGTCAGCTAAGAAGACCCAGTCTCGGAATAACCGTACCAAGATGAAAGGACAGAAGAATTGCGGTAAAGGTTATGCCGCTACCGGAAGAGCCTAGAGATGGAATTTCTGCAGATCTGAGAAGACCGCTACTGTCAGCAATAAGGATGGAGTATATGAGTTTTGATGGAACCGTATCAATGTTTCTAACGGTGGTAGCACCCCAGATCCCGGAGATGATCGATGGATTTTGAGAAGACCCCCTACCCTAACCTATTTCTTTCTAGCCTCTCCGAATCTCGAGGACGAGATTCATTTTAAGGGTGGTAGGTTTGTAACATCCCAAAATTCTAAATTTTGGAATGTTATATTAAATAGATAGTTTTTATTGATTGTTTGATTGCTTGAGTGAAATTGAGTGAAATTCGAAACTTTTTGAATGTTAAATGAGAGGGAATAAAAGGACTTTCCCAAACTTTCATTTTCTTTTCTGATCTTCATGAGTTCAAATTCTTTTCACCACAAAACCCTGTAAAAAAGATGACATGACTTCTTCCATTTATTTAAATGACAAGGAGTGTTGAAAATATTTGAATTTCATTTGGAAAATATTTCCAACCCAGGAACTTTATGCAACTCAATGATTTTCACGAGCGAAGATAAAATGACTTCTTCAAAACATATGAAATATGAGCTGGGAGTTTCAAAGAATTAAATTCAAATTTCCTTTGAATTTATTTTCAATTTAGAGTTATTTGAGTTTTATTTCAAATTATTTTTCTCCAAAAATAAAATATATGGAAAATAGGGTAACATGATTCCCTACAACAGAAAATTGGAGAGAAATAAATTTGAATCTTTTTGGTATTTTTTAAAAAATGATTTTTATTGGATTTTATTAGACCAGTAGCACTCTTTGAATTATCTGAATTTATGTGTATTTTATTCAAAGCTAGAATAATGTTCATGTTGTAGGAAATAATTTTATGAAAATTCTGATATATTATATGCCTATGTAAATTTTTTATTTATTTTGCGTTTATTCTTGTTTTTCTGGAAAAATGTTTTTTTTTAAAAACTTTCTGCCAAACTGGGCCGACCCAGCCAACCGGGCCAGGCCGCAGCCCAGCCGCGCCGCCCCGTCACCCCCGCGCGACCGACTCCAGGCGGGAGTTCGCCGCCGCCACGGCTCGCCGGAGCCGTCTCCCCGCTGGACTCCTCCTCTCCTGCCCCTTTCGCACGCCACCGCCCTCGCCTGCCCTCTTTAAAAGGCCACCCCGGGACCCCTGGGTCCCGTTTTCGCCGCCGCCACCGCACCTCGCCAGATCCGCCGTCGCCGCCATCGGTTGCCGCCGCCGCCGTTGCCAACTGCCGCCGCCGCCGCGCTGCATCGCCGCCGCCGCCGCACTCCTCCCCTCCATGCTCACCTGTGTCGCCGCCCGTGTCTCGCCCCGATCCAAACCGCCACCGCCGGTTTTTTGCCGTAAACCGCCCCGGACCTCCCGAGCCGGTATAACTGCAAAAAACCCGATCTGGTTTCTTCGGTTTTATTATTAGATCTGTTTTATTATTTAGTTAAGTTATTTAATGGCCGTTCGCTAGTTAGGATATGTAGTGAATGGCTTTTGGCGCATATGCTTCTGTAGCGAGTGTTCGCTCGATATGTTTTTCTTTTTCTTTTTAATTTTCGGCCAGGGACCCGTATGTAATTAGATTCTTTACAGATTAGTGCCTGTACTTAAATCGATCACAAGTTTCTACTCGTTTATCCAAATCCAACGAAACCAATGCCCACCTCTTAGTTATGATCTCCTCTATCCAGTAAAACAACTTAAGCATGTCTTTGAAAGTTAAAAAAATTGAATTTAAACAGTTTAGTATTTGAATCTTCTTTTGATCGCAACTTGAGTTTCGTAGCTCCGTCTGAGTTGATTCTTTTTGCAAATCGAAGCTCTTGACGTAAACTTTATGTTAAGGCCAAATACACATAGTTTTGGTACTGTTAGAAATTGTGTTATGCTGCAAGAGTTATTTACTTGGTTTTGATGTTTTCCGAGTTGTTCTCTTCGTTCTTTTCAATCTTTTGAGTGATTGCTTATGTGTGGTTACTATTGCTTGCTCGCGATAGATTGACCGGAGTGTGACGCGTAGAACTATCAGGAGTTTTGAGTGCGAAGCATCTTCATCAACATTGCAGGCAAGTTCACACTTTGATCATATCCCTTATTTCCCAGTTTTATTGCATTAGTTCAATCCTCCAAACAATTGCATGATTAGGACATAAGATTATTCATGCTAGAAACTTCCGTGTGCAGCCACATGCTATTATGGGCTCTAGCATAGTTGACTAAGTCGTGCGAACTCTTACATGGTAGACTAGCAGATGTAGGGGATGTAGGTTGGTATGGTCTATCCTTTACATAAGGTGCAAGCGCTTCTGAAAGACTATCTCTCGGTCATCCGTTTCTCAAACACAATGTAGTGCGAGAAACCAAATGGAGGAGATCGAGTCATGTGGGGAAAAGTGCGCAAACCTCTGCAGAGTGTACAAACTAATCATGATTAGCCGTGTCCCCGGTCATGGACGTTTTGAGTATCTAGTAGTTGGATTTTCATGTGAATCTCATCATGTTACTTTAATTAATATTGTTGGGTTGTTAATGAGTACTTTTAATTGGGATTGAGAATGCTGTCAACCATTCTCAATGTTTAACAACCACCATGATAGTTACATAAATTTATTCCTTTGCAGTAGGAAAAATTGGCTTTTCGCAAAAACATTATAACCATAGAGCCTCCACCAGCCAAATATGCATGTAGTGATAGCCTTTATTCATCATAGCTTTATGGTGTGAATTTGCCAGTACATTCAATGTACTGACCCTTTGTGGCTGCAACGTCTCATGTTGTAGGATCTTACGACGAGTAAGTGATACGTTAGGGTTACGATTTCCTATACTCAACTTTGCCGTTGGTGTTGATGGGAATCCACAACCTTGTTACTTCTGCTATTTTGGATTGAGGTAATAGTATTTACGTTATTTTATACATGTGATTTACCTCTGTTATAAATCCTCGAGTACTGTGTGTGTCAGCATACCGATCCAGGGATGACACTTAAGCACAGAGACTTGACCCATTCGGGTCGGGTCGCTACAAGATGGTATCAGAGCACATGTTGACTGTAGGACGTGACCCTAGAAACTGGCAAGCCCATAGGAAAGATTTTTCTCTACAACATTCTTTTCAAGAGAATCTTTTACCTCTCTTCTCTTCTGAGCTTATTCAAATATTCCCTTTTAGTGAGACCATACCCCTTTCCCCTTTTGACCCCTCAAAGATTCGACTGATGAGACCACTCCAAGAAGGACCAGACATCGGACAATTAAGACCACTTCAGAATGAAGAGGATTTTATCGAGCATTATAATGATGGAAACTATGACGGATAAAGACTTCGAAGACTACGAGAATATGAAGAATTTCTAGATTTGGTATGACCAAGGAAGGCTACACTTATGGAACTTGACAGACTATGGAAGCTGTCAATACCCGAGATCAAGGTGTATCGGAGAAAGACCTAAACATGGAGCATTAGAACTCAAAGTTTTGTCAAGAAAACCCTAAGGCAGGAGATATCAACTATGGAATAAAAGTTCATGTCAATGACCAGGGCAAAAATATGGATATCCAAGATGTTATCGCTCTCTTATGCTATTATTACCGTGTTGAGTTAAGCATGCATTCCTTCGGAAGTATTGGATGGCAGAAAGCTAATGGAGCACCTGCCAGCAAGAGATCAAGTTTTAACCTTAGCTGGTGTATCACTAGGATCTGGAGTATTACATGAAGAAGTTTAAGATGGACCTTCAGGAAGTCATATTTGACAAGGAGGCAATTCGTGAAGAACTCTGGAACCAGAAGCTGAAATAGCCAAACTGGAGGAACAAAAACCTCGAGATACCGGAGATTTGTCAGGAACTGAAGGACATTAAGACCATGGTTCATGCCAAGGATGTTGAACCCAGAAGTTTGGAACATAACTCCAGAAATATTAAAGGATGTCACTAGAGACTTCGCGTCAACAGAGATGATTTGGCAAAAGAACTTGAGAAGGGCAAGTATGATCAGAAGGAGCCATCGGAGACATGACCAAGACTTGAAGAGTTTGGCGACTTTGAAGATTTATTGACCGTTAGAAGCCCAAACCCCTATTATATACCTGCGTTAGATGCGACGATTGTGAGCTGTCATTTGTTTGATGTTTTTCCGACAGCCACAAATAAAATCTGTATTTTCAAAACTTTTGTTTGTATTGTGTGTATCCATCTCTATCTCTCTTATCCCACCCCAAAACCCATGGACCCCATAGAGGATGAATGGAGATGAGCTTGTATTGTCTGGACCAATGAGTCAATTGGAGACAGACCAATGGATTCAGAACATGGAGGATCAAATGGAGAATAACCCTATAGCCGGAAAGGATATGGCCCAACATTCTCTTCAATGCTTTGAAAGAGGTGCTGCAACTTGGTGGAGGATGTACCAAACCATCAATGGATGGCAAGGAATAACCACTTGGAAGGAATTTAAGTTGACCTTGCTAAAGTCTCGGCTTGTGTCCCAGAAGTTGAAGCCTTATGGAAATGATATGGAGAAAGTGCATGCAAGCTTTGTGGAGAAATAGGAACTACCATAAATAAAATAAGGACGAGTACCCTCATAAGCGGAGGATTACCAAAGGAGTTAGCTGAGGATCTCAGGGAACTTTGGAAGGAGATTGTTCCCAAAGGTTTTGTTGCAGCAATGGAAGTTCAGTCTACATTGTTGGAAAAGATTCGCGAAGCTCAGAAGTATGACAAACAGATTGCTGAGATAAAAGAGAGGATGAGCAAAGGAAAGGCCAAAGGTTTTCGTAAGGATGAGAACGACACCTTATGGTTCGAGGACCATGTATATGTTCCCAATAATGCAAGGATCAGGAAGTAAATACTTCAAGAGGCTCATGACTCACCATACTCGATTCGCCCTGGAAACACCAAGATGTATTTGGATTTGAAGGAGTGTTTCTGGTGGACTAGTATGAAGAAGGATATTGCGGAGTATGTAGTCGTAGGTGATGTATGCCAGAGAGAGTAAAGCAGAGCATCAGAAGCCCGCAGGATTACTACAGCCTATGCCGATACCCGAATGGAAATGGGGATAAGCTTGGCATGGATTTCATTACCAGATTTCTCAAAACCCGATCTGGATATGATTCTATCTGGTTAGTAGTTGATTCGCTTGATCAAAGTGGCTCACTTTATCCTAGTGAAAACCACCTATACAAGTGCGAAGTTGGCCAAGATATATTTGACCAGGATCGTATGTCTGCATGGAGTTCCGAGGACCATCGTATCAGATAGAGGAACACGTTTACCTCAAAGTTTTGGAATCAGTTGCGCCATACTTTGGGTACTAGGCTAGAGTTCAGTACAGCCTTTCATCCGCAGACAGATGGATAGACCGAGAGAGTCAATCAGATTCTGGAGGACATGTTGAGAGCGTGTGCGCTAAATTATGGATCTAGTAGTGATGATAATCTACCTTACGCAGAGTTCTCATACAACAACAGTTACCAAGCTAGTTGAAGATGGCCCCTTTTGAAGCTTTGTATGGGAGAAGGAGCCAGACACCGTTGATGTGGGATGAAGTTGGAGACCGTCAGTTCTTTGGACCAAATGTGTTCAAGGAGTCGAAAGAGAATGTTAAGTTGATTCGAGATAGACTGAAGGTAGCTCAGTCCAGGCAGAAGAGTTATGCAGACTCAAAAACGCAAGGAGGAAGTCTATGAAATTGGAGACAGAGCATGTCTTCGTGTGTCCCCTCTACGAGAGTTAAACGATTTGGAGTTAAGGGAAATTTAGCCCCGAGATTTGTAGGACCATACCTTGTTTTGGAGCGTATGGGAGAAGTGGCCAACAAGTTGGAGTCACCCGAAGGACTATCAGGAGTTCATGATGTGTTTCACGTTTCCCCGTTGAAGAAGTGCCATGGAGAGATGGCCAATATTCCCATGTAAGGACCCTTGACCCTTGGGAAAGGATAATGATGTTCCACGAAGTGGAGTATGGACTTCATAAGTGTAAGTTTTTATCTCGGTATGTGGGATATCCCACGAGGATGAAGAGATGAATTACTATTGGATATAAAGGAGGTATGATGTTGGAAATATGGAGCAATTGTAACTCCATGATGAGCTTGTGTAATCACGTCTTAGTGTGATACAACAGAAGGAAGCTGGAGACAGTACTATTGGATGGATTTAACAATGCTAGGAAGCAGAATGTTGGAGTAATGATCAGATGCCCAGATAATGAGTTCAAGGTTTACAAGTGATGAGATGGGCCATAACCCACAGGCCCCAGGACCTGCCAAGAAATAAGCACACTCTTGGTGAAGGAAAAACCCTGGAAGAAGTTACCATTTTATCGACAGACGAACTTATAGGAGTTTACGCAAAACCCGAGAGTTGTGAAGGAAACGATAGATGTTTGTTTGGCTTGCAGCACCAATGGATTTATGCAAACTTGGTTCATCGACAAGAGAAATTCTGCAATGCTTGTGAGGATGACCGAGTGTTAGAATGCGAGATTCGCTAAACCATGTACAAGGTAATGATTTGGATGCGGGATGGATTGATCACCATACCGACTTACTCTTATTATTCGCCTTGCTATACGGGATGGTAAATCTGAGTGACTTACCTATAGTAGAGAGACGACGATCAAGCCTTGTTTGAACCTTAGAGTGGTATAGCAATTTTCCCCTTGTACAAGGCAGTTGTTGCCAATCGTCGGTCATACAGTGAGGTTCAACCCAGACCCATTTCTTGCAGGAGAAACCATAAATTGTTGACCACCATGAGATATCGATATTTGTTTAGTATTGGTGCCAGACCCGTCAACTAAGAAGACCCAGTCTCGGAATAACCGTACCAAGATGAAAGGACAGAAGAATTGCGGTAAAGGTTATGCCGCTACCGGAAGAGCCTAGAGATGGAATTTCCGGAGATCTGAGAAGACCGCTACTGTCAGCAATAAGGATGGAGTATATGAGTTTTGATGGAACCGTATCAATGTTTCTAACGGTGGTAGCACCCCAGATCCCGGAGATGATCGATGGATTTTGAGAAGACCCCCTACCCTAACCTATTTCTTTCTAGCCTCTTCGAATCTCGCGGACGGGATTCATTTTAAGGGTGGTAGGTTTGTAACATCCCAAAATTCTAAATTTTGGAATGTTATATTAAATAGATAGTTTTGATTGATTGTTTGATTGCTTGAGTGAAATTCGAAACTTTTTGAATGTTAAATGAGAGGGAATGAAAGGACTTTCCCAAACTTTCATTTTCTTTTCTGATCTTCATGAGTTCAAATTCTTTTCACCACAAAACCCTGGAGAGAAGATGACATGACTTCTTCCATTTATTTAAATGACAAGGGGTGTTGAAAATATTTGAATTTCATTTGGAAAATATTTCCAACCCAGGAACTTTATGCAACTCAATGATTTTCACGAGCGAAGATAAAATGACTTCTTCAAAACATATGAAATATGAGTTGGGAGTTTCAAAGAATTAAATTCAAAGCACCTTTGAATTTATTTTCAATTTGGAGTTATTTGAGTTTTATTTCAAATTATTTTTCTCCAAAAATAAAATATATGGAAAATAGGGTAACATGATTCCCTACAACAGAAAATTGGAGAGAAATAAATTTGAATCATTTTGGTATTTTTAAAAAATGATTTTTATTGGATTTCATTAGACCGGTAGCACTCTTTGAATTATCTGAATTTATGTGTATTTTATTCAAAGCTAGAATAATGTTCATGTTGTAGGAAATGATTTTATGAAAATTTTGATATATTATATGCCTATGTAAAATTTTTATTTATTTTGCGTTTATTCTTGTTTTTCTGGAAAAATGTTTTTTTTTTAAAAACTTTCCGCCGAACTGGGCCGGCCCAGCCAACCGGGCCAGGCCGCAGCCTAGCCGCGCCGCCCCGTCACCCCCGCGCGACCGACTCCAGACGGGAGTCCGCCGCCGCCACGGCTCATCGGAGCCGTCTCCCCGTTGGACTCCTCCTCTCCTGCCCCTTCCCCACGCCACCGCCCTCCCCTGCCCTCTTTAAAAGGCCACCCCGGGACCCCTGGGTCCCGTTTTCGCCGCCGCCGCTGCCCCTCGCCAGATCCGCCGCCGCCGCCATCGGTTGCTGCCGCCGCCGTTGCCAACTACCGCCGCCGCCGCGCTGCACCGCCGCCGCCGTCGCACTCCTCCCCTCCATGCTCACCTGTGTCGCCGCCCGCGTCTCGCCCCGCCTCGCCGGACTCGCCGGAGTCCGTAGCCTCGCCGGAGCCGCCGCCCCGATCCAAACCGCCACCGCCGGTTTTTCACCGTAAACCGCCCTGTTCCTCCCGAGCCGGTATAACTGCAAAAAACCCGATCTGGTTTCTTCGGTTTTATTATTAGATCTGTTTTATTATTTAGTTAAGTTATTTAATGGCCGTTCGCTAGTTAGGATATGTAGTGAATAGTTTTCGGCGCATATGCTTCTGTAGCGAGCGTTCGCTCGATAGGTTTTTCTTTTTCTTTTTAATTTTCGGCCAGGGACCGGTATGTAATTAGATTCTTTACAGATTAGTCCCTGTACTTAAATCGATCACAACTTTCTACTCGTTTATCCAAATCCAATGAAACCAATGCCCACCTCTTTGTTATGATCTCCTCTATCCAGTAAAACAACTTAAACATGTCTTTGAAAGTTTAAAAATTTGAATTTAAACAATTTAGTATTTGAATCTTCTTTTGATCGTAACTTGAGTTTCGTAGCTCCGTTTGAGTTGATTCTTTTTGCAAATCGAAGCTCTTGACCTAAACTTTCTGATAAGGCCAAATACACATAGTTTTGGTACTGTTAGAAATTGTTTTATGCTGCAAGAGTTAGTTACTTGGTTTTGATGTTTTCCGAGTTGTTCTCTTCGTTCTTTCCGATCTTTTGAGTGATTGCTTATGTGTGGTTACCATTGCTTGCTCGCGATAGATTGACCGGAGTGTGACGCGTAGAACTATCAGGAGTTTTGAGTACGAAGCATCTTCATCAACATTGCAGGCAAGTTCACACTTTGATCATATCCCTCATTACCCAGTTTTATTGCATTAGTTCAATGCTCCAAACAATTGCATGATTAGGATCTAAATTAAATTGTGGGTTCTGGGAAGTAGATTGAGGTAGCACCTATTACCTGTTTTATTTTCAAACCCTTGGGAGTTACTTCTACGTTTGCTTATTATGCCATGCTATGCTAGTAGACGTGGATTGGGTGAGTGAATTTCCATGACCGATGTGAGATTGTTAATTAATGGTTTATTTAAAGTGGCAACTTAAACACACATCTGGGTGGATTGAGGCACCTGGTTTCCAGGACTTGCCTGTTTTTTCTTCGGACCGCCACCCAGGCTCAAAGGGACATAAGATTATTCATGCTAGAAACTTCCGTGTGCAGCCACATGCTATTATGGGCTCTAGCATAGTTGACTAAGTCGTGCGAACTCTTACAGGGTAGACTAGCAGATGTAGGGGATGTAGGTTGGTACGGTCTACCCTTTACGTAAGGTGCAAGCGCTTCTGAAAGACTATGTCTCGGTCATCCGTTTCTCAAACACAATGTAGTGCGAGAAACCAAACGGAGGAGATCGAGTCATGTGGGGAAAAGTGCGCAAACCTCTGCAGAGTGTACAAACTAATCATGATTAGCCGTGTCCCCGGTTATGGACGTTTTGAGTATCTAGTACTTGGATTTTCATGTGAATCTCATCATGTTACTTTAATTAATATTGTTGGGTTGTTAATGAGTACTTTTAATTGGGATTGAGAATGCTGTCAATCATTTTCAATGTTTAACAACCACCATGATAGTTAAATAAATTTATTCCTTTGAAGTAGGAAAAAATTGGCTTTTCGCAAAAACATTATAACCATAGAGCCTCCACCAGCCAAATATGCATGTAGTGATAGCCTTTATTCATCATAGCTTTATGGTGTGAATTTGCCAGTACATTCAATGTACTGACCCTTTGTGGCTGCAACGTCTCATGTTGCAGGATCTTACGACGAGTAAGTGATACGTTAGGGTTACGATTTCCTATACTCAACTTTGCCGTTGGTGTTGATGGGAATCCACAACCTTGTTACTTCTGCTATTTTGGATTGAGGTAATAGTATTTACGTTATTTTATACATGTGATTTACCTCTGTTATAAATCCTCGAGTACTGTGTGTGTCAGCATACCGATCCAGGGATGACACTTAAGCACAGAGATTTGACCCATTCGGGTCGGGTCGCTACATAAAGACTACCGCACAACGCTCCTTTAGAGGAGGCGACTAGCATGCGAAGACGCCCGCCGGCTGGGTAGGTAGGGAGACTGAGCGGGAAGGGTGGTCGTTGGCTCGTCGCTGGGGTGGGCGGTCGGCCCTGGCTGGGTGGGAAGATTGTGGGGAGAGAAAACATGCTGAGTGTGATTGAGATCGAGAGAGGTTCTGAGAGACTCAGAGATCGAGAGGGAGGCTTCGACTGAGAGAAAGATTAAGATTTGAGAGAGTGAGATGCATTTAGTTTTGTTGTAGATTGAGTCGGCTGAGAGACTGAGGTGCTCTAATTTGTGCTCGTGCTTGCTTGGTTCTAATCTTTGCAGCTCTACTTCTAACTTGATATGGTTGGTTTGTCAGGAATGAGTGCCGTGTCTGCCGGGTGCTGGATAGCAGGGAGTAATTTGGTGTGCAGTAGGACGTCCTCGCAGGAGCAGTGAACAAGATTCTTCGTAGCTTCTTGGACGAAGGGGGTTCTAATGCACGGAGCCATGTTGTCGTTGTTCTATTACCCTGAAACTTTCTTCTTTTTATTTCTGAACTCTCCTCGTATTTTCTTCATTCTAGATTTCTGAATTAAACTGGTTATATATTAGCTTCATTACCTCCTTTCTAAAAATGATTCTAATAGTATTCGGTTCATTTCCTACAAAGACAGGAGTCATAAAATGAGATGTGGACCTCCATTTTTAATCCGCTGCGTTATTTTGTTTTCATGAAATAAAGAGGCACTTTATATTCATGCTGGCTAGGTTGGTTTATTCAGTTGCTAAAACGAGAATGTAGAACTTAGTTATTTTTCTAGATGGCTAGAAAATAGTGGTATCAATAAATCAAATCTTAGTAGGAATTTCCATCATACTTAATAGACGTACACATAGTTTGATTTTTTTGTGAAGTACACATTGTTTCCAATGTTTGGATTACTGCCCACAGATGGGGGCCCTACTGATACGTCTCCAACGTATCTACTTTTCCAAACACTTTTACCCTTGTTTTGGACTCTAACTTGCATGATTTGAATGAAACTAACCCGGACTGACGCTGTTTTCAGCAGAACTGCCATGACGTTGTTTTATGTGTAGAAAAGAAAAGTTCTCGAAATGTCCTGGAAATCCACGGAGGCACTTTTGGGAATTAATAAGAATATTTGGCGAAAGAATTAGTGCCAGGGGGCCCACGGCCTGTCCACGAGACAGGGGGGCTCGCCCCCTAGGGCGCGGCCCCTATCTCGTGGGTCCCCTGGACCTCCTCCGACCTCAACTCCAACTCCATATATTCCGTCTCGGGGAGAAAAAAATCAGAGAGAAAGTTTCATCGCGTTTTACGACACTGAGCCGCTGCCAAGCCCTAATCTCTCTCGGGAGGGCTGATCTGGAGTCCGTTCGGGGCTCCGGAGAGGGGGATTCGTCGCTGTCGTCATCATCAACCATCCTCCATCACCAATTTCATGATGCTCACCGCCGTGCGTGAGTAATTCCATCGTAGGCTTGCTGGACGGTGATGGGTTGGATGAGATTTACCATGTAATCAAGTTAGTTTTGTTAGGGTTTGATCCCTAGTATCCACTATGTTCTGAGATTGATGTTGCTATGACTTTTCTATGCTTAATGCTTGTCACTAGGGCCCGAGTGCCATGATTTCAGATCTGAACCTATTATGTTTTCATGAATATATGTGTGTTCTTGATCCTATCTTGCAAGTCTATAGTCACCTATTATGTGTTATGATCCGACAACCCCGAAGTGACAATAATCGGGACACTTCTCGGTGATGACCGTAGTTTGAGGAGTTCATGTATTCACTATGTGCTAATGCTTTGTTCCGGTTCTCTATTAAAAGGAGGCCTTAATATCCCTTAGTTTCCGCTAGGACCCCGCTTCCACGGGAGGGTAGGACAAAAGACGTCATGCAAGTTCTTTTCCATAAGCACGTATGACTATTTACGGAATACATGCCTACATTACATTGATGAATTGGAGCTAGTTCTATATCACCCTATGTTATAACTATTGCATGAGGAATCGCATCCGGCATAATTATCCATCACTGATCCATTGCCTACGAGCTTTTCACATATTGTTCTCCGCTTATTTACTTTTCCGTTGCTACTGTTACAACTACTACAAAAACCCAAAAACATCTATCTTTACTTTTGCTACCTTTACCTTTATTATCATACCACCTTTGCTACTAAACACTTTGCGTCAGATACTAAGTTATCTAGGTGTGGTTGAATTGACAACTCAACTGCTAATACTCAAGAATATTCTTTGGCTCCCCTTGTGTCGAATCAATAAATTTGGGTTGAATACTCTACCCTCGAAAGCTGTTGCGATCCCCTATACTTGTGGGTTATCACCTACCCGTTGGTCTTGGAGAAAAAATGAGACATTCGTAACTACTCTTTTTGTAGAACTGATTTGTGCCAATCTTTCATTTTTAAACGGAATGCATAACACATTTGTTAATTTTCTGATGTCGCCATTCATGTTTTTTATAGGTTTTTTCCTACCTCTTGTAGACCTTCACTTTATGCTAGCTATTTTTATTTTCCTTCTTCTCCTTCCCTGGTCTATGTTTTCTACTCCTCTCTGACGCAATATGGAGGATGTTGGTTTCAAACGCTAGCAGGGCAGCCAGTGCTGAAGTATTTTATACTCCTCTCTAACGCAATATGGAGGATGTTGGTTTTAAATGCTAGCAGGGCAGCCAGTGCTGAAGTAATCAATGGTTTAGTTAGGTAAATATAACAGAAGTATAAGGTGTTAAGTAGGTGCATTAATTGTTCTACTTCCACATATTTTCCCTTGATTATACCATATATAGAATCTTAGGGGTTGTGCCCCAGGGGTAGATAATAGATTCTTATGACAGGTTATTACTTACAAGTTGCTAAGGTACTAAATTTTATGATAAGGAGTCATGTTTATTCAGGTTATGCAAATTGTCAGAAGATTTTGTATTTTGTAGATTCTGGGACCTTGCTTATTCTTTCTATGTGATTGTTCAAAACCCACTTAAGAATTTAGGCACAGATTGGGAAGATATCCGAACACAAATTATTTTCTTGTTGTATAATTAATAACTAGCTTGATTCCGGTTTCAAAAAAAATAGCTAGCTTGATTGCTTTGGAGGAGGATGGGGTTTATCTTCTAGAAAAATCATTAGTTACTCCAGAATGTTATTGTTAGCACTAATGAGAAGATTTTGCAGTCAAAACTCATCCGTGTTCATGACATTGTTTTTTTGCCTCAACATTTTTTCTTATTTTCTCCAAATTTTGGAATCATGTTTGATGAACCAAACTGTGTCAATTATCAGATTTTTTTCAATTCTAACCGTGCTTACATTTCTTGCCTTATAAATATGTTATAGTCAATGAATGTATATATGAGGATTACATCCAAAGAAGGCCCCATGCTTTGTATGTAGGTTACATAACAAGAACCATACGTACTATGTGATTGTTTCATGTAACATCTAGTTTTAAAAATTATGCAAATTGTTTCATGGATGGGGGTAGGATAATCCATAAATGGGCTTAATATGTTGTTGTGGCTTTATTAAATTGTGGCCGCTTGTCCAAAGATTTTCCTTTTTATCTAGCGAAGTGGCTTAGGTAATATAAAACACAACAATTCTATGGATCTGGCACTTTTGACAGTGTTACTTTCAGCATCGTGTCTAGCACTGCTCTGAATTCCAAAAAGAAGCTTTCATCAGTTATGTTGTATCATAATATTTTATGCACTAATACAGTGTATCGATTAAGAATTGACAGTACATAAGACTGTTGTACTTACAATTGCCTCCTTGATAAATTGCTATGCTCATTAATTATTTTACTGGTGTTGTGACTTGTATGTCCTCCTACTCACAATGCCAAAATGCAAAGGCACAGTAAACTTCTTTTCATGCTAAAATACAGAAGCACAACTTACTCATGAGTTTCTTTTCTCAGAATAGCTCAGGTGAACCAAGCATTTAAGTGTAATTGTTTACCTCTGTTACATTTCCTCTATAATCTTTCGATGGCCTTATGTTATGTACGCCACATATTGTGACATTATCGGCACCATTTTCAATTGGTCTATTGGTATAACTTTACTTAGTTATGTATAGCTTATAGGCTGGACTAGTGTCTTTTTACTTGCCCGACAATACATAAGTTGCTGATTTTGCATGCTATACTTATGTATATGTTCCACCTCTCCACTTCCTAATTTGATGGCCATTTCAGAGGATCCGAACATTCAATGTATAGAATTTGAGTTGGCAATAAATAAGGAATATTGGAAGATAGTATGCCACTGTATGAGTTATGAGGTAAAAAACAATCATTTCCCCGTTCAATATATTAGTCATGACTTTGAGTTTTACTCACTAACCTCTCTTCATAATGATTTTTTGATTAAATTTAGTTTTTTAGAAAGTTCTAAAGAATAGTTCTGATTTTTGTGGTAGTCAACCAAATTATGGTTCTTGGTTGAAACCCCATTGATGAACTACACCCCATGCAGAGGTGACAGTGACCACGGCCAAGAGATCAAGAACAACAACCTCTTGCAGTGTTCCTCATCATCGTCGTCGTGGCCACCAACAGCAGCGATGATGACCAACTCACGAGATGGCTACTAGAACGATGGAGCCTTCTTGAGAAGGCAACACACTCAAGATCAGAAGAGATCGAGAGAGAATGAAGGAGAAAGAGGAGGGAGGTACCGAGAGAGGGAGATGGGAGAAGGGGGAGAGAGATCTTGCAGGTACACACTGGTAGGACACCATAGGGTTTGTTCCCAATCCGTTAAACACCATAATTTTCATGTCTGGATGTTTTGTACAAATATTCTTCGATAAACATGTTTTTAGCTCTTGATATTTTAGTATGATTGTAATTATTCATTCGTCTATCACTCCGAGAAACATTTTTAGTTGTAGAAAGGAAGACATGAAGAAAGATAGGCACTTTAATGGTATATAAAAGAAGTCGCCAATGCAGCCCGTTGCAACGCACGGGCCTTCTACTATTCTGTATATGGTGTCTAAAAAAAATTGCAACTGCCCTAAAATTTTGCTACAAGTGTTGGAAATTTGCAGCACCTTTAGCGACTGCCCTAAAACCAAAAGACTATGTAGCAGAAACCCGATTGCTATGGTGAAACTTCCCCGCTGCTAACCATTGCCATCCCACGCGGATTTCAGCCGGTTCTCACCGCCGCTGCGACTCCGTCAGCCGCCCTTAGCCCCGCCGCCACCCTGCCGCTTGAGACGTCTGTTGCGACACCCACGATCGCCGCCGAATCTCAGGCCGCCGTCGCCAATTTTCAGCCATTTCACGCCCTGTCGCCGCCTGATACGGTTGCCACAACACCATCTCCGCCATCGAGGTCAATTAGTAGCTGCCGCTCCTTGCCAAGCTCAAGACGCTTGTTCAGCGCATTGCCGACGGATTTGTCCACATCCCTCGGCTCCCCTCCGGTCCCTTCCATGCCATCGACGCCTCCTTGGCCTCTGGTGACCTTCTCAGGCCAAAATCGAGCTCGGCACCTCGTGACTTTCAGATCCGCATCCCTTCCCCCGCACAATCGCTTCTTGTGTTTCAATTGCTTTCCAAATTTTAGGGAACTAGTTTTACGGCATATGTTAGAGTAAAAACTTTTTCTGGTGTCCAAAAACCTTCTCTGTCCTACTCTAAAACCATTTTAGGCTACCAACCTTCACATCATCCGTTGGATATGCTCTAAGTTCCATGCCAACATCGAGCAAAGCAAGACAAAAGGTTCAAAACATGGAGCACCATAAGATAAAATGGCTATTAAAGCGACTGGTGATGATTAAGTTATCTCTGCAATGCATTGATACGGTGGGTGTCCTTAATCTTGCACAACACTTCACTCACATGTTGGAATAGAGGCAATAATATTGTATTATTATATTTTCGTATTCATAACTAATAGCTTATATTTCATGTTATAACTGCGATTCTGGAATATGTGATTCAGTAGAAAACACATATGCACAGGTGGAATGATAAATGGTAAAGAATAAATTCCCAATTTTGCCTCTAAGACTGGCTCAAGTGTTGTTGGTGGTCATGCTTTTCAAATCTTAGGATATCTATAAGTGTAACGATCGTCCTAAAATAGCATTAAGAGTATGATGTTAGAAGAACGATCATATTGAATCGACCCAAACTTGTTTGTTATACTTTGAGATGGTATCGTTTGAAATCAATTGTTGTAACATGGAGTGTTAACATGTGTATTTAGTTCCTCGGACCATAAGAGTATCGTAGTCACTTCCTACCATACAGTGTACTTTGGGGTTGCTCAAATGTCATCTATAACTAGGTGATCATAATGACAAATTACAGGTCATCGGAAAGTTTGACAAGGGACTAGATAGCTCGAGAGTGAGATTTGCTCCTCCGATGATGGAGAGATATTCTTAGGGACCTTTCGATGTGACGGCATCCATTATCGTCTGGCCAGACACGGGTGACTACGTCATGGGGATGCCGGAACATTTCAACGAGAAAAAAAAACAAAACCAACAATGAGATCAACGGTATAGTGAGCATGTGTATGACTCGGGAGGATACTGACGCATCTCGGGTTTTGTAAATTATCTTGAAGCAAAGGGAACATCACATGATAACCAAAGGTTCACTCGAATGTCATTTGTGTAATCATAGGGATCTATATGGACATCCACGGTTCCGCTATCGGCCACTGAACGAAGGGATTTCATTCATGTCCATGATTTACCGAACCTACATGGTCTCAAGCTTAAGGTAATCATGATCTGCTGATTCTCAGTAGGACAAGAGTACCAAGAATTTATTTGTGTAATTGTTCCATTAATATTCAGAATAGTTGAAGGAAATATGCGCTAGAGGTAATAATAAAGTTGTTATTTTATATTTCCTTATTCATGATAAAGGTTTATTATTCATGCTAGAATTGTATTGATCGGAAACCTTAATACATGTGTGAATACATAAACAAACACCGTGACCCTTGTGAGCTTCTACTAGACTAGCTCGTTGATCAAAGATGGTTAAGGTTTCCTAATCATGGACATGAGTTGTCATTTGATAACAGGATCACATCATTAGGAGAATTATGTGATGGACAAGACCCATTCGTTAGCTTAGCATAATGATTGTTCAGTTTTATTGCTATTGCTTTCTTCATGTCAAATACATATTCCTTCGACTATGAGATTATGCAACTCCCGGATACCGGAGGAATTCCTTGTGTGCTATCAATCGTCACAATGTAACTGGGTGATTATAAAGATGCTCTACAGCTATCTCCGAAGGTGTTTGTTGAGTTGGCATAGATCGAGATTAGGATTTGTCACTCCGAGTTTCGGAGAGTTATCTCTAGGCCCTCTTGGTAATACACATCATAAGCTTGCAAGCAAACGACTAAGGAGTTGTTCACGAGGTGATGTATTATGGAACGAGTAAAGAGACTTGCCGATAATGAGATTGAACTAGGTATAGAGATACCGACGATCGAATCTCGAGCAAGTAATATACCGACGGACAAAGGGAATTGTGTATGTTGTCATAACGGTTCGACCGATAAAAATCTTTGTAGAATATGTAGGAGCCAATATGGGAATCCAGGTTCGCTATTGGTTATTGACCGGAGAGGTGTCTCGGTCATGTCTACATAGTTTTTGAACCCGTAGGGTCCGCGCGCTTAACGCTCGTTGACGATATAGTATTATATGAGTTATGTGATTTGGTGACCGAATGTTGTTCGGAGTCCCGGATGAGATCACAGACATGACGAGGAGCCTCTAAATGGTCGAGAGGTAAAATTGATATATAGGACGATGGTATTCGGACATCAGAAGTGTTCCGAAGGGTATCGGGTACTTATCGGGTCGCCGAAAGGAGATTCGGGCACCCCCGGCAATCCTATGGGCCTTATGGGCCAAGCGAGGGAACACACCATCCCACAAGGGGCTGGCGTGCCCTATATGGGCCAACCATAGGAGGATGAGAAGGAAAGGGGGGAAGGGAAAAGAAAGTACGGAGTAGGACTCCCCCTTCCTTCCCTCTCCCTCTCTTTCCTTCCCCCTTGTGCATAGATGGAAAGGGGGCGCAGGGCAAGGCAGGGCCTCTAGGGGGCGGCGGCCAAGCCCTAGGGCACCATGGCTACCTCGCCTCCCCTCCCACCTATATATATATATGTGTATGTGTGGGGGGAGGGGCGCCACACAAGGACACAAAACATTGTCTTAGACGTGTGCGGCGCCCTCGTCCATCGTTTACTCCCTTGGTCATATTTTCGTAGTGCTTAGGCAAAGCCCTGCGGAGATCACATCACCATCATTGTCACCACGCCGTCGTGCTGACAGAACTCATCTACTACCTCATCGTCTTGCTGGATCAAGAAGGTGGAATACGTCACCGAGCTGAACGTGTGCATCACACGATGGTGCCGTGCGTTCGGTACTTGATCGGTTGAAGCGCGAAGAAGTTCGACTACATCAACCGCGTTGAGAAACGCTTCCGCTTACGGGCTATGAGGGTACGTAGAGACACTCTCCCCCTCATTGATATGCATCTCCAAGGATAGATCATTGTGTGTCCATAGAATGTTTTTTGTTTTCCATGCAACGATTCCCAACAGTGGCATCATGAGCCAGGTCTATGCGTAGAAGATATGCACGAGTAGAACACAAAGAGTTGTGGGCGGTGTAGTCATACTTCTTACCACCAACATCTTATTTTGATTCAGCGGTATTGCGGGATGAAGCGGCCCGGACCAACCTTACATGTCCACACACATGAGACCGGTTCCACCGACAGACATGCAACTAGTTTTGCATAACGGTGGCTAGCGGGTGTCTGTTTCTCCTACTTTAGTTGAATCGAATTTGACTGCGGCCGATCCTTGAAGAAGGTTAAAATAGCAAACTTGATGAATCACCGTTGTGGTTTTATGCGTAGGTAAGAACGGTTCTTGCTAGAAGCCTGTAGCAGCCACGTAAAACTTGCAACAACAAAGTAGAGGACGTCTAACTTGTTTTTGTAGCGCATGTTGTGATGTGATATGGTCAAGACATGATGTGATAAACGTTATTGTATGAGATGATCGTGTTTTTTAAGATATCAGACAACCGGCAGGAGCGTTATGGTTGTCTCTTTATTGTATGAAATGCAAACACCATGTAATTGCTTTACTTTATCACTATGCGTTAGCGATAGTTGTAGAAGCAATAGTTGGCGAGACGACCACGACGCTACGATGGAGATCAAGGTGTCGACCTGGTGACAATGGAGATCATGACGATGCTTTGAAGATGGAGATCAAAAGCACAAGATGATGATGGCCATATCATGTCACATATTTTGATTGCATGTAATTTTTATCTTTTATGCATCTTATTTTGCTTAGTATGGCGGTAGCATTATAAGATGATCCCTTCACTAAATTTCAAGGTAAAAGTTTTCTCCTTGAGTATGCACCGTTGCTACAGTTCGTCGTGTTGAGACACCATGTGATGATCGGGTGTGATAGACTCTATGTTCACATACAACGGGTGCAAGACAATTTTGCACATGCGGAATACTTGGGTTAAACTTGACGAGCCTATCATGTACAGACATGGCCTCGGAACACTGGAGACCGAAAGGTCGAGCGGGAATCATATAGTAGATATGATCAACATAGAGATGTTCACCATTGATGACTACTCCATCTCACGTGATGATTGGACATGGATTAGTTGATTTGGATAACGTATCACTTAGATGACTTGAGTGATGTCTACTTAAGTGGGAGTTTTTAAGTAATTTGATTAATTGAACTTAATTTATCATGACCCTAGTCTTGATAGTTTTGCATATCTATATATGTTGTAGATCAATAGCTCGCGATATAGATCCTATATTTTTTTGATATGTTCCTAGAGAAAACTAAGTTGAAAGATGATAGTAGCAATGATGCGGACTGAGTCCGTGATCTGAGGATTATCCTCATTGCTGCACAGAAGAATTATGTCCTTGATGCACCGCTAGGTGACAGACCTATTGCAGGAGCAGATGCAAACGTTATGAACGTCTGGCAAGCTCGGTATGATGACTACTTAATAGTTTAGTGCACCATGCTTTATGGCTTAGAACTGGGACTTCAAAAACATTTTGAAAGCCATGGAACATATGAGATGTTCCATGAGCTGAAATTGGTATTTCAGACTCATGCCCGTGTCGAGAGGTATAAGACCTCTGACAAGTACTTTTGCCTACAAGATGGAGGAGAATAGCTCAGCCAGTGAGCATGTGCTAAGAATGTCTGAGTACTACAATCGCTTGAATCAAGTGGGAGTTAATCTTCCAGATAAGATAGTGATTGACAGAGTTCTCTAGTCAATATCACCAATCTACTAGAACTTCATGATGAACTATAATATGCAAGGGATGATAAAAACGTTTGCCAAAGCTCTTCGCGATGCTGAAATCGACGAAGGTAGAAATCAAGAAAGAGCATCAAGTGTTGATGGTTAATAAGACCACTAGTTTCAAGAAAAGGGGCAAGGGAAAGAAAGGGAACTTCAAGAAGAATGCAAGCAAGTTAGCACTCCCATGAAGAAGCCCAAAGCTCAATCCAAGCTTGAAACTGAGTGATTCTACTACAAAGGAAATGATCACTGGAAGCAGAGCTATCCCAAATACTTGGCGGATAAGAAGGATGGCAAAGTGAACAAAGGTATATTTGATATACATGTTATTGATGTGTACCTTACTAGTGTTCGTAGTAGCCCCTGGGTATTTGATACCGGTTCAGTTGCTAAGATAGTAACTCGAAACAGGAGTTGCAGAATGAACAGAGACTTAGTTAAGGCGAAGTAACGATGTGTGTTGGAAGTGATTCCAAGGTTGATACGATCACCATCGCACACTCCCTCTACCTTCGGGATTAGTGTTGAACCTAAATAAATGTTATTCTGTGTTTGCGTTGAGCATGAATATGATTGGATCATGTTTATTGCAATACGGTTATTTATTTAAGTCAGAGAATAATTGTTGTTCTATTTATATGAATAAAACCTTCTATGGTCATACACCCAATGTGAGTGGTTTATTGAATCTCGATCATAGTGATACACATATTCATATGATGCCAAAAGATGCAAAGTTGATAATAATAGTGCAACATATTTGTGGCACCGCCGTTTAGGTCATATTGGTGTAAAGTGCATGAAGAAACTCCATGCAGATGGGCTTTTGGAATCACTTGATTATGAATCATTTGATACTTGCGAACCATACTGTCGGTGTCAAAACCAGCGGATCTCGGGTAGGGGGTCCCGATCTGTGCGTCTTAGGCTGATGGTAACAGGAGGCAAGGGACAGAATGTTTACCCAGGTTCAGGCCCTCTCGATGGAGGTAAAACCCTACTTCCTGCTTGATTGATATTGATGATATGAGTAGTACAAGAGTAGATCTACCACGAGATCGTAGAGGCTAAACCCTAGAAGCTAGCCTATGATGATTATGATTGTGATCGTCCCTCTAAGGAACAAACCCTCAAGTTTATATAGACACCGGAGGGGGCTAGGGCTTACATGGAGTCAGTTACAAGGAAGGAAATATAATATCCGGATCGCCAAGCTTGTCTTCCACGCAAAGGAGAGTCCCATCCGGACACGGGACTGAGTCTTGAGTCTTGTATCTTCACGCTCCAACAGTTCGGACGAAGCATATTGTCCGGCTGCCCGGATACCCCCTAATCCAGGACTCCCTCAGTAGCCCCTGAACCAGGCTTCAATGACGATGAGTCCGGCGCGCAGTCTTGTCTTCGACATTGCAAGGCGGGTTCCATATCCGAATACTCCAAAGTACCTGTTACGACGAATAGTGTCCAGCTTCCCATCGATGTTGTACTCCTCGGCTTCTGTGCCTCAATAATGACCATCTCCACGTGTCGAGTGAATGCGAGGAGCCGAGGCATTTTTGCATTTGCCACCCCCGGTCCGGCAGGTTAACCGTCTATTTGAAGAGACGGGATTCTCAGATCCAAACCTCACCCTCTTCCCTCGAGCAAGCATCCAACAGAGCGCCCCGGAAAGACCATTCCAACATGGCTGGTCGCCGCAACTCTTCTTCTCTCTCTCCTCGCTCCAAGCCGGGAGACTGGGAAGAGTGTTCAGTTCCTCATAGCTGTTTGATAGAGTTACAGACCCAAGGGTTTCTCCCACCGGCGTTCATGGTCCCCGTCCGAGCCGGAATAGCCACCTATAATGGCAGGGAGCAAGCGGAGGGATCTCCTAATCCCTCCCCAGAGGAGCGAATATGCCTCATCCCACATCTTCTAAGGGGCGTCGGGTTTCCTATCCACCCATTTCTTCACGGGCTCCTGGAGTTCTACGACCTCTAGCTGCACAACTTCACCCCTGCCTCTATGCTGCATATAGCAGGATACGTTGCCCTTTGTGAGCTATTTCTAGGCTGCGAGGCTCACTTTGGGTTATGGAAGAAGTTGTTCTGCCTTGTCCCTCGCAACCAGGGAGAATCCCTATGTCAAGTGGGCGGAGCCGAAGTATGGCGCATCGCCGAGACCGGATACCTATCCGGTACTCCCAAGAAGACACCGGAGAACTGGCCTTCGGAGTGGTTTTATGTTGACGATGTTCCCCTTCCGGATCCAGTCCGGACAGGTCTCCCTAATTTCAATAACACTTCGCCGAAGGCACATCGAAGCTGGTGCCCTCGAGGCCCCCAGGAGGAGGATACCAGAGAAATACACTTTCTGATGAGCAGGATAAAATTACTGGCCAAATCCGGGCTGACGATAATCGAGGTTATGGCAATATGCATAATGCGGGGAGTGCAGCCACTTCAATATCGGGGGAAGCCCATGTGGCACTACAACGAGGAAGATGATGCTACCCGCTGTGGCTGTAAAGGTCCGGACTCTGCCACTGCTCCGGCGAGGATATTGTCCGATTTGTATAAGGGGGAAGAAGAAGAATTCCTTCATATTAAACCGCGGGATGGGTTTTCTATGTACAACCCCCCAAGCTGGGTAAGTCGTCATTCTCTCCCCCGCTTCACTCATTGTGGCGTTCTTCGCCAAGATTATTTACCTCGATATTTCCAAGCAGGAACTGAGGAGGGCCGTAGAAGGAATCTCCAGCCCCTCCCCGTAGCCAGAGGACCCTGGAAGGGCTCTCGATCCAGGACTCGAAGAAGATCCGTATATTACTGTGGAGCTCGTCAACGGGATATTTTATCAGGCGAGCTGCGATGGCGCCTCAGTGGCTATTATCGTCGACTATCCCGGACTGCTACCTACATCGCGTGTAAGCCAAGCCAAAAACCCTGTCCTTCGAAGAGGACTCCTTTCTGATGCCATGCCTTACACCCGAAGTGTCGTGTTTTTGCAGAGACAATGGTCAGAGCGCGGGGCCGAGCCCCTAGGGACCCGTCGGCAAAGGGCGTCCGGATCGGGTAGGCTTAAGAGGAAGGCGGTTAGGGCCGAAACGCCGCTACAGAGGTATGGTAAGAACCTGCTATGTGATTATTGTATTTGAAATGTAACAGCGCCCTTCGTGTCCTGGCAGGAAGAGGAGTAGCCGGACTATATCCGGGGATCCTGCCAATCACGCCTCCACCAGCCGGATTCCAGAACCGGCTTCGAGAGAGGAGGCGGACGTGGGGTCGCTGCCGCATTGTCCTCCAACAGAGCATGCAGATATGCTCTCCGCTACAAATTCTGAAGTAGAGAGCGCCATGAATCACCGACGCCGACGGGCCATACTTCGCAACAACATCTTTTCCGAAGAGGCATTTAATGCTTTCAATTCGGGAGACACATACATCCGAGCTGCTCAAGGCGGGCTTGCCTGAGCGACGGACCAGTATACCAAAGATATACGGGTAAGGAAATTTGATAAGCATTGTCGGTGTCAAAACCGGCGGATCTCGGGTAGGGGGTCACGAACTGTGCGTCTAGGCGGATGGTAACAGGAGACGAGGGACACGATGTTTTTACCCAGGTTCGGGCCCTCTCGATGGAGGTAAAACCCTACGTCCTGCTTGATTAATATTGATGATATGGGTAGTACAAGAGTGGATCTACCACGAGATCAAGGAGGCTAAACCCTAAAGCTAGCCTATGGTATGATTGTTGTAATGTATGTTCTGTCCTACGGACTAAATCCCTCCGGTTTATATAGACACCGGAGGAGGCTAGGGTTACACAGAGTCGGTTACAATGGTAGGAGATCTACATATCCGTATAGCCAAGCTTGCCTTCCACGCCAAGGAAAGTCCCATCCGGATACGGGACGGAGTCTTCAATCTTGTATCTTCGTAGTCTTGGAGTCCGGCGGACGATGATAGTCCGGCTGTCCGGACACCCCCTAGTCCAAGACTCCCTCAGTAGCCCCTGAACCAGGCTTCAATGACGATTAGTCCGGCGCGCATAATGTTCGGCATTGCAAGGCGGGTTCCTCCCTTGAATAATCCAGAGAAGATCATGAACACCAGGATAGTGTCCGGCTCTGCAAAATAAATTGCACATTCCACCATAGAGAGAATAAAATGTACACTGGTCTAATCTGCTGACGTATTATGCGGCGTGACATCACACCGCTACCAGGCTTTTACTTGAATCGTTTTTTACTATACCACCTCAGCACGTTTAGCGAAGCGGTTTCCTTGGCACGTCTTGTCGAAGCAGAGATCGTGTTCCCCTTATTCTGGGATTCTCATCAATACGTGCGTGGGTAACCCAACCGTGCCCGTCGCCACGCCTCCTCTATCGAAGGTGAATCCCAAACGGTCACGGAGACGACTCTTGGTATTTTTCCCCTTTATAAGAGGACCAGGGTTCGTTCTTTTTCTTCAATCTCGCATCGAATCTCCTTCTTGCTCCAAGTTCCAACACCCAGAGCCCCAGATTCGAGCGCTTCGGATTCTCAACCATGTCCGGCTCCGACCTCCAAGGTCGGTGGATGCCCTCCTCCGTCACGGAGGAGGACGTGCTTAAGCTGCGTGAGGCCAAGTACCTGTCCTACGAGGTTTCGCACAGGTTTCTCGCCCAAGGGCAGGCCGTGCCCGCCCCGAAGCCCGGTGAGTTCGTTGTCTTCGTATCCCACCTCCGTCGGGGTTTAGGCTTCCCGACGGACCCCTTCGTGAGGGGGCTCATGTTCTACTACGGGCTGGATTTTCACGACTTGGCTCCGGAGTCCATCCTCCACATCTCCGCATTCATTATCGTCTGCGAAGCCTTCCTCCGCGTCACTCCCCACTTCGGCCTGTGGCTGAAGACCTTCAATGTGGAGCCGAAGATGGTCGGGGGGCGCCAAGCGGAGTGCGGCGGGGCGGCCATAAGCAGAAGGGCCGATGCCCCGTGGCCCGAGGGTTCCTTCCAAGAGGAGCTCGGACTGTGGCAGCAGGAGTGGTTTTATATCACCGCTCCGAAGGGCAGCAAGAAAAAGCCGCCGCCTTCATTCCGCCCGGGACCTCCATGCCGACTGATGTCATGGGTCAACCAAGGGCTCAATTGGGGGCCGTCCGAAGACGTGCCCTTATTGCAGGGCCGGATCCAAGACCTCCAGGCGAGGGAGATCAATCTGGTTGTGGTGACGCAGGTATGCTAATCAGGCATCTTCTGCCCTGCAAACGCCGTCCTCTCCGTCTATGGGAGTTCAACCCGGAGGGACCTCGGATTCTCCAACACTTCATGGGTGCGACACCCGTGGAGATGTACAAGTTGTTCTTCGGACCACAGGTAGCGTGTCTGGAATTGACCGAGGATGCAGGCCTAAGCCGCAATCGCCCGGATACTCAGGTAAATAGCTCAGAGTCCGTACGTTCTGTTTATGTACTTTTCTAGAGTTCGCCTCCTGACCCATTACTCTTCACAGGAGTGGGTAGCGTGATCGAGGCTGATAAGGTGTCCGGCCCCCCTCCCAGAGACCGCACTGGAGCCCGTGCTGGTCAGAATGTTGGAGGTCGCGCCCATGAAAGGGAGCGATGGGGAAAATAGAGGAGCTGTCATTTTGCCCAAAGGGGCATCTGAAGAGGAGGGAATCAAAAACCCCTCCTTCCAGGGGGAGAAGAGGACCGCCTCCGAAGATCCGGAGGCCAAAAGCCCTTAAGCGGGGGAAGAGATCTTCACCGGGGGGTCCGGCGTCCGGGGAGAATCTGGACGTACAATCATTGCCAAAGGATCAGCCCTCCAGCGAGCCGTGAGTATAAAAAGGGGAGTTAATTAGTAAGGAAATACCTCCATTTGTGCTTCTGTGGGTAACCGAAATATTTATCTTGCAGTTCGGATCTGCAGCCTTCTCAGATGAGTTCATCTTTGGGGGACCTTCTTCCGGAAATGATGGAGAGCGAAACGCCTCCGTCTACTGCGCCGTCAGATAAGGCAGACGAGCCTGAAGTATCGTCACGGAGGGTATCCCCGAGTCCGGAGGGGCCAGAGAGTTCGGCACCCGCTAGTATCCGGCTGAGAGAACTGAAGAATCTGCTTGAGAGGGCGTCCATCTCAGAAGATCACCGTGCGTTGATGCGTATGGTGATTGGAAGGATTTCGTCCGCGAAGAGCGGATTGCGCAATGCCGCTATGAGTTTGCTGGCGGGGTTTGAGGTACGCGAGAATGACGCACCCCTTTGTCTTTTAACAGTTTTGCACATAAAAATGCGCCCTGTACAGATAGTAGCCCCTGAGACTCGGTAGGTTGTCGAAGACGACAGCGTGCCGAGGATCAAAATCGTAATTAATGAATGTCGCCGTTGCTATGCAGGTGGCGGATAGTCCGAGGGCTAGCCGGACTAGTGGAGTTGCCGAGTTGATGCGGCAACTTGACGTGGCGGATGCGAACATCGCACTTGTCAACCGGCGACTTGACGAGTCGCAAGGTAAATCAGTTCTCCGCAGTCGCTTTATTAAGGGGGTCAAAGCCCTCCTCTGATAAAATATATGTTGTTGTACAGATGGTGCTGCTGCTGTGGAGAGCCTTCGGGCCGAACTTGCTCAAGCTAAGGAGCAAGCCCGAAGGAGTGACGCGGCTGCCTCGAGGGCGGCCGAGGAGTTGAAAGCCGAAAAGGCTGCACACTGCCTAAGCAGGGAAGAGATGGCCGAATTGGCCGTGAAAGTAAAAGATGCTGCCGACCGCAATGAGGCTCTTAAAAAGGAGCGCTTATCGGAGCGGGAAGACCTGAGGAAGGCCACCGCCGAGGCCAAGGATGCCCGTTCTGCAATGCGGGCCATGAAGGAGGAGTTGCGCCAAGCCGGAGATATCGTGGCTGGCAAGCCTTATCTGCTGCGTCGCCAGTTTATGGATCAAAAGTATGCTCAGTTTGGCCAGCTGTGGAGTCCGGAGGATCCGTATATGGACTTAGCGGCAAGTGCGACTGATGCCGTTGAGCACTTCCGGAGCCAGAAGGATCACAAGACGGAAGAGCTATTTTGGTCTCAATTCCATAGTCCGGATCGCTCACTTCCGTTGACCGACCGGTTGGCCGAATGGGCCGAGCTAAATAGATTTTCCGGACTTGCCATGACTGACATCGTGGCTCATGTCTGGCCAGAGAGGCCCAAGGCGACAAGCTACTTCAGCTTACTGCAGCAATTTCTTGGAGCGGTGCCGCATATCAAGGAGATGAAGCGGTCGGCCTGCATCGAAGGCGCGCGGATGGCTCTTGCCCGTGTGAAGGCACATTGGACAGAGATGGATGCCACCGCTGTTGCCGCCCAGGGTTCGGATGAAAGCCGGCTCCCCGTTGAGCACTATTTCGGGGAAGTTATGCGTGGCGCTCGTGTAATAGAGTCGCAGTGCTCAAAAAATGTCATGTTCAAATGAACGCTTTAGCTTGTAAAACAATGATTATGCTATAACTGCTTTTTATACTTGTGCGTCCCAAGTAGTAAAACTTCTCCTATGCGGCCGTTTACGTATACGTTTGTATAACCTGAAAGATTGCAGTCTTCGGCTTCAGCCCCCACGCACAAGGTGCGGGGGTGTTCGCAAAAATAGCGCATTTTCACACTTAATCAGACATCTCGGTCCTGTTAAGGAGGTGGTAGCGTAGCAAACGAGGCAATCCGGACTATAATGCTTTATCACTTTCACTTAGCCAGTGGAGTTCGAGGGTGGGGCTACGACATAGCCCCTGGGGGCACCGCACTTTTCCGAATTCGGGGCGCGTGTGTGCCTGACCGGGAAACGGTCCTTCGTCAAAGCGGGGAATTCTAAACATTCCGGTAGTCGATCGAGTGGTTGACCAGTCTCTCGCTATATCATGACAGTCAGTTTTCGGCTTTCTCTACTGAGGTGCTCGCCCAGCCGAACTGGGGCACAATCGCAGTAGTTCTCCTGGTGCCGTGTTAGCCGATGATACGGAACGTAAGGCAGCAAAACACAGGAGCCGGGAAAACCCAACATTTGACCAAAGACATGATTCGGAGCTGATGCATATAATGCCTAACTCGAGACACCGAACACTCCCTAAGGTGTTCGGTCTTAATAGTAGTGGGAAGAACAATGCCCTAAGCCCCTAGTGTCCAGGTACGGGCATGGTCTTCTGACGCGGCCGATGCCAAAACGTCAGGCTCCGCTTTGGTTATAGGAAGGAACCAAGGGAGAATAGCAACAAAAGACAGTAAAAAAGGTTTACGCAGGGTCTTAATCTGAAAAGAATCCTCGCAACGGGTCCCTGCTGCACGTCTGCGCCTGTGTCTCCGTTGTGCCGTTATCCTGGACGGGTATGCACGTTGTTCATCTGTAAAAAGAGAGGAACGCTTAGTTTGAAAACAATTCGTGCGAAAAAGGTATGTTTGAAAGAAAATATAAATGAGTAAAGCGGGGTTTGTATGAACTCACGGTTGTTTGTGCGCGCAGCCCCCTGTGAAGAGGTGTGCGGCTAGGGAACCCCTAGCCTACTGAAGCCGGACTCGTCTATCCGAGTCCGGGGTCTTTAAGTGACCCTCGCACCAAAATGATGCCACGTGGACCGGGCATCTTTAGTGTAAGAGACGCGTAATGCGGTATGGCGTTGAAACGGACAAAAGCCTTTCGTCCCAAGAGTGCTTGATATCCACTTTTAAATGGGGCGATATGAAAAATTAGTTTTTCGCGCCGAAAATTGTTCGGTGATCCGAACACGACTTCTAGTAATAAGGAGCCTGTGCACTTGGCATAAGGGCCTGGCGTCACTCCTTTGAAGGAAGTGCGGCTGTGTCGAATTTTGGTAGGGTCTATCCCCATCTTGCAGATTGTATTTGAATACAGCAGGTTTAAGTCGCTGCCTCCGTCCATTAGGACTTTAGTAAATTGTAGTCCGTCGATTATGGGATTCAATATCAGGGGAGTCCGTCCCGCGTTTCGAACGCTTCTGGAATAGTCCAGGTGGTCAAAAGTGATTGGTTTTGATATCCAATCTCTATGGTCTGCTGGGTTGGACCGTGCGAAGCTCTTTGTAGAAAGTGTCGCACTATTTTTCCGTATTATCACATGAAGTGAATTTACTGCTTTGACCTCTTGTGGGAAAGTCTTTTGTTTTCCGTGCTTTGCTGGTGGGGTTTATCGTCTTCGCTTGACGCGTCGAGCCCCTTGTGTTCGGCGTTTAGTCGGCCGAACTGTTTGAAAACCCAACAATCCCGATGGGTGTGGTTTGCAGGCCTTCCGGGGGTGCTGTGGATTTGACATATCCGACCCAAAATCTTGTTTAAGTTGGACAGCTCATCGCCGTCATCCTTAAGAGGCGATGTTTTGTTGTTTGGCCGCGAGCTTTTGAATCCGGCGTTGACTGTCGTGCTCTTTGGGCTTTTCTCTTTATTCCGGCGCTGCTCTTTTCTGCGCCGTGATTTTCCGTTTCCATCTCTTATCTTGGATGTACTTGGGTCGCTGGTGCTGCATCTTGCTAGCCAGCTATCCTCTCCCGCATAGAAGCGGGTCATGAGGCTTGTTAGCGCGGACATTGTCCTCGGTTTCTCTTGGCCGAGGTGTCTGGCAAGCCATTCGTCTCAGACATTGTGTTTAAAAGCTGCTAAGGCTTCGGCGTCCGGACAGTCGACTATTTGGTTCTTTTTGGTGAGGAACCTGTTCCAGAATTTACGCGCTGACTCTCCGGGCTGTTGAGTTATATGACTTAAATCATCTGCATCCGGAGGGCGGACATAGGTCCCTTGAAAATTTGCTCTAAACGCTTCCTCGAGCTCTTCCCAACTTCCCACAGTGTTTTCCGGGAGGCTTTTAAGCCAATGACGGGCTGGCCCTTTGAGCTTGAGGGGTAGGTATTTTATGGCGTGGAGATCATCTCCTCTGGCCATGTGTATATGTAGTATGTAATCTTCTATCCAGACTCCAGGGTCTGTTGTTCCATCGTAGGCCTCTATGTTTATGGGTTTAAATCCTGCTGGGAATTCATGGTCCAGCACCTCATCGGTGAAACATAGTGGGTGTGCGGCGCCCCTGTATTTGAGTGTGCCACTATCTTCGGACACTTGACGTGTTGCCTTGCTTCCCGGGGCCTTCTTCTTTGGCCCGTAGATGGACCTGGCTGGGCCATCTGTCTTTCCAGGTTCATTAGTTGGTTTATGTGCGGCGCCGCTTTCAGAATTTGGCCTATCATCTGGCCGTCTATCCAACCAGGCAGCCTCTTTATTTTTTGACGGTGGGGTCTCTATGGCCTCCTCGTCGAATTCTGGTAGCAGCTTGCGCTTCGAGTAGCTCTTTGATTGGTGACCATTGCCGTATTTATCCGCGGTTTTGAGCACTTTGCTCCATCTCATTCTGAGTGTGTCTTCCGCTGTTTTGAGCTTCCGCTTTTCCTTCTTCAGGCTTCTTGCAGTGTTGACGAGTCTTTTCCGAAGGTTTTTGCTCTCCGGCGGCGTGTCCGGCAAAGATCGTCCGGACTGTCGTTTTCGCCAGGCCTGGACTGATTATCTGACTCGTCGTGTTCGGACGGTTGCTTATTTGCATGTTCGTCGTCCACTTGTGAGCCCTGCTGTATTACGGGCTCCTTAGGAGCGTTGTTGTTGTCAAGGCGGGACTTAGGGCGGCGTCTGCGCCGCCGTTTTGGTTGTTTATCGGCGGGGTTATCTTCTGCCGCGGCCCGTTGGTCCTCGTTATCGCTCTATTTTGGGGTATCCACCATGTATATGTCATATGAAGAGGTGGTCCTCCCGTGCCCTATAGGCGTTGTTTCTTGTTCGTCTCCGTCATCGTCGTCTATACCGTCGATGTCTTCAGAGTCGTAGTCTAGCATGTCAGTTAGATCGTCGACAGTGGCTACAAAGTGGGTGGTGGGTGGGCTCTGAATTTCTTCGTCGTCCGTACCCCAACCATCCTGGCCATAGTCCGTCCAGGACTCTCCCGATAACGAGAGATGCTTTAGCAAATTTAGGATGTCGCCAAAGGGCGAGTGTTGGAAGATGTCCGCGGCGGTGAATTCCATAACCGGCGCCCAATCCGAGTCGATTGGTAGGGGCGCGGGAGGCTCGGAGTCCGGCAAGGAGTCCGGAACCTCGGAATCACGAGTTTCGCGGGGGACAAGATTAGCGTTCGGCTCCATCGCCGTGGAAGTTGAAGCCCCCAAGGCGGTGTCCATCCACCGATCCTCGGTCTGGGCGATTGGCTCCGGACTAATGGCCGAAGCGGATTCGTGTGCGGCCACTAAGGCACTGTCCGGCGGCAGAGCTAGATCATGCCCATCGTAACAGTGCGGCTCGCCTGGTTGTGGCTCGGGCCCGTCGAAGATCAAGTCTCCGCGGACGTTGGCCGTGAAGTTTAGACTTCCGAATCTGACCTGACGGCCAGGGGCGTAGCTTTCGATCTGCTCCAGATGGCCAAGCGAATTAGCCCGCAGTGCGAAGCCGCCGAATACGAAGATCTGTCCGGGGAGAAAAGTCCCCCCCTGGACAGCGTTGTTGGTTGAAGATGCCATCGGGCCTATCGGTGACGGCACAGAGGAACTCTCAATGAAAGCACCAATGTCGGTGTCAAAACCGGCGGATCTAGGGTAGGGGGTCCCGAACTGTGCGTCTAGGCGGATGGTAACAGGAGACGAGGGACACGATGTTTTTACCCAGGTTCGGGCCCTCTCGATGGAGGTAAAACCCTATGTCCTGCTTGATTAATATTGATGATATGGGTAGTACAAGAGTGGATCTACCACGAGATCAAGGAGGCTAAACCCTAAAGCTAGCCTATGGTATGATTGTTGTAATGTATGTTCTATCCTACGGACTAAAGCCCTCTGGTTTATATAGACACCGGAGGAGGCTAGGGTTACACAGAGTCAGTTACAATGGTAGGAGATCTACATATCCGTATAGCCAAGCTTGCCTTCCACGCCAAGGAAAGTCCCATCCGGACACGGGACGGAGTCTTCAATCTTGTATCTTCGTAGTCTTGGAGTCCGGCGGACGATGATAGTCCGGCTGTCCGGACACCCCCTAGTCCAGGACTCCCTCAAGCATGTATAGCAGTAGCCCCTGAGACTTGAAACGGTTGGAACAACAATTTTAAGGATCAATGTATGCACAGATCCTTGTAGATAAGAATGAGCAATTGTCTCGAGAGCTGGAGGAGTGCAAGACCCAGCTGAGGGTCGCGGTTACCAAGTTGGAGGACTCCCAGAAGGCCTCATCTGGTAACATTTGTCTTATTTGTACGGAGACATACCAGTTAGTAAGTGGCTTGTATTAACAGAAAATTCTGCAGACCATCCCGGGGTGAATCCAGAGGTCGTAGAAGATAACGAGTCGCATCTCCAAAGGCAGCTAAAAGCTGGCGAGCGTGTTCTCACGCAAGTTAGGCAGGAGAAGAGCAATCTTCAAGATGCCAATGTCCGGCTAGACGTCGAATTAAAAGATGTTTGCGCTCAGCTGGCGGACTCCGTGAAGGAGAACAAAAGGCTTTGACGCGGCATTTATGGTAAGTGCCTAGACGAACTGCAGTATAGCTCGGCGAGGAAGCATATTGAAAAAAAATATTATTTGTAGGTATGTTAACGGGCCGCCCTGAGGAGGAGGTGCCCGCGTCGGCAGGTGATGCAGGGCATTGCTCAGGCCTTGTGGCCATCAAGCTTCCTGCCGAAGGGCATGGGGGAGCTTGTGGACATGCTTCAAGGAGCACAGCGGTGCTTCCGTTTGTGGAAGATGCCAGCCTGCCGACAAGGTGCACGAGAAGCCTGGGCTATGGTGAAGACGCGCTACACCAAGCTGGACCCGAACCATATGGCCGAAGTCGGACCGGCGGGGCCAGATGGGCAAGAAATTCCCGTGAGTCTGGTGTATGACCAGGTAGCATTAGCCGCGAAGTATTCCCAACAGGATTGTAAGCTAGATAGCATGTTGGATGGTATAGAGGAGGAATATAGTCAGTCCAAGTGACTGTGTAATTCAATGGACATAAGTAGCCCCTAGCCGGATTAAAATCATTTGTCATGGCGGACCATTTCGCTTCAGCCCCTGGATCCGATAGTCCGGGGGTGTATCCGAATACCCGCTCAGTTATACAGAACCAGGGTATGCATGGAAACCAGGCGTAGGGGTCATAAGTGCTTGAACAGACAAGTACCCAACTAGTTATGTTATATTACATGGATAGTAAGAAACATCTTCCAGGGAGAATAGTTCCGTTAGGGGTTCCTTTCCCTGGGTACGCATGCGACGATGCACATGTCCGAACTACAAACAAGGACGCAGGATACAAAACTTCTGGGGATTTACGTTGTAATAAACGAAAAACATCTTTTGTTCACCGGCCGAATATTCCCTTAAGAACGCTAGATTTCGGCTTCACCCAGTCTGAGGTACACATCCGGCTGAACTGGCAGTAACAATCGCAGAGGTGCTCCCCTTATGCCATAGCCGAATTAACGGGAACATAGGGCATAAACACAAGAGCCAGGCAACCCAGCATGGCCACATCTTAAGTCATATCGATGCATATAATGGAGAAGAAAAGGCACATATGGAAAAAGAACGCATATGTGATGGGCAAAAAGCCATTAAATTAATAATATTTAGCTTCCGTATAGGAAGCCCCCAGGTATTGCTTACACACATAGTGCGGCCGGAGTGATCTGGGCGTTCATACTGTATTTAGTACTTTGTGTGGAGAGGAAAAAGGTCAAGAAAGCACAAGGGAGGGAACATAATTAAAAAAGGAGGGGTAAGGAGACGAACACTAAGTTCGACGCTAGGCGTAGAATCTCCGGAGTCTGGCCGCGTTCCATGGGTTCGGCTCAAGTCTGTTATCGGATGCATTACGTAAGCGGTACGCTCCTCCGGTGAGAACTTTATCAATGACGAAGGGACCCTCCCACTTAGATTTGAGCTTGTCCTTCTTCTTCTCCGGTAGGCGTAGAACGAGTTCGCCAATATTATAAGTTTTGGCCCGCACTTCTCTACTTTGGTATCATCGAGCCTGCTGCTGATAGAATGCAGAACGGGCTTTTGCGACGTCGCGTTCCTCCTCCAGGGCATCTAAGTTATCCTGCCGATCTAACTCGGCTTCCTTCTCTTCATACATGCGCACACGAGGCGAATCATGTATTATGTCGCAGGATAGTACTGCTTCTGTGCCGTACACCATAAAAAATGGTGTGTATCCGGTGGTGCGATTCAGCGTGGTCCACAGCCCCCAGAGTACGGAGTCGAGCTCTTCGACCCAGTGCGTGTCCGACTCAGTCAAGGATCGCAATAGTCTGGGTTTGATGCCGCTCATGATGAGACCGTTTGCACATTCGACCTGGCCGTTTGTTTGGGGATGGTAGATGGAGGCGTAATTGAGCTTAATGCCCATGTTGCCACACCAAGTTTTCACTTCATCGACTGTGAAGCTTGAGCCATTATTAATGATGATGTTGTGGGGGACGCCGTATTGGTGTACGACCCCGGATATGAAGTCTATCACTGGTCCGGATTCGGCCGTTTTGACTGGTTTAGCTTCTATCCATTTGGTGTACTTGTCCACCATGACCAATAAGTATTTTTTTCTTATGGCTGCCCCCTTTAAGGGGTCCGACCATATCCAGCCCCCGGACCGCGAAGGGACAAGTTATGGGGATTGTTTGGAGAGAGGTAGGGGCATATGACTCTAATTGGCAAAGAGCTGGCAACCGACGCAGTGTTTGGACCAGGTCCTCTACGTCTGCTCGGGCTGTCAGCCAATAGAAGCCTATACGGAAGGCCTTGCTGACTAGTGCTCGAGCCGCGGCGTGGTGCCCGCCCAGTCCGGCATGGATTTCAGCCAAGAGTTGCCGCCCTTCCTCTTTGGAGATGCACCGTTGGAGCACTCCGGTTGCACTTCTCTTATAGAGTTCCCCTTCATGGACTTTGTAAGCTTTAGACCGCCACACGATGCGACGCGCTTCATTTTGGTCTTCGGGGAGCTCCTGTCTATTTAGGTAGGCCAAGAAAGGCTCGGTCCACGAGGTGATTACAGCCATGATTTCATGGGCCAAAGATGTTATTTCGCTGGTGGAACCTCCGATTATGTCTGATGGTTCAGAATCTGGGGATGTATTCGGATCCGTGCTAGTGTTGCCGGACTCCCCTTCCCATATCACGGATGGCTTGAACAGCCTTTCCATGAATATGTTAGGTGGGACAGGGTCGCGTTTAGCGCCGATGCGGGCGAGAATATCCGCCGCTTGATTGTTTTCTCGAGCCACATGGTGGAATTCGAGCCCCTCGAACCGAGCTGACATTTTGAGGACGGCATTATGGTAGGCCGCCATTTTGGATCCTTGGCGTCAAAATCTTCGTTTATTTGTGATATTGCGAGGTTTGATCCCCGCGCACCTCCATGCGTTGAATGCCCATAGAGACTGCCATCCGAAGACCGTGCAATGGAGCCTCATATTCGGCTGCATTGTTGGAGTCTGTGTATAATATTTGGAGTATGTAATGGACCGTATCTCCGGTGGGAGACGTCAAGACTACACCTTCTCCCAATCCGGCCAGCATTTTAGAGCCGGCTAAGTGCATGATCCAGTTAGAGTACGCGCCGTACTCTTTAGGGAGTTCGGCTTCTGTCCATTCGGCGACAAAGTCAGCCAGTACTTGCGAATTGATGGCCCGCCGTGGCTTGTATGTTATGTTGAATGGAAGGAGCTCAATGGCCCATTTAGCAATCCGGCCCATAGCGTCGCGGTTAGTTATTATGTCGTTGAGTGGTACTTCGGAGGCCACCGTAATCGAACACTCTTGAAAGTAGTGTCTTAGCTTCCGGGATACCATGAAGACCGCATATGCTATTTTTTGATAGTGTGGGTATCAGGATTTGCATGGGGTGAGGACCGTGGATACGTAATATACTGGCTCCTAGAGCGGGAATTTGTATCCGTCGGCCTCTCGTTCGACGACGAGCACTGCGCTTACAACTTGATGTGTTGCAGCTATGTACAACAGCATAGGTTCGCCAATATTTAGCGCTGTTAGGACTGGATTACTGGCTAATAAGGTCTTTATTTCGTCTAGTCCGGCCGCGGCTGCATCCGTCCACACGAAGTGTTCGGTGCGCCGAAGAAGGCGGTAAAGAGGTAATGCCTTTTCTCCTAACCGGGAGATAAAGCGGCTTAAGGCAGCCACGCATCCAGCTAGTTTATGGATATGCTTGAGGTCTGTTGAGATAGCCAACTGCGACAGAGCTCTGATCTTTGCCGGATTCGCCTCAATTCCTCTATTGGAAACAATGAAGCCGAGCAGCTTCCCAGAGGGTACGCCGAAAACACATTTTTCCGGGTTTAGCTTGATGTCGTATGTTCGGAGGTTGTCGAATGTAAGCCTCAAGTTGTCTATTATGGTTTCGACGTGTCTTATTTCTATGACCACGTCATCCACATACGCCTCCACTGTCTTGCCGATTTGCTTTTCCAGGCATGTCTGAATCATGCGCTGATAGGTTGCGCCGGCATTTTTAAGCGCGAAGGGCATATTGATGAAGCAGAAAGGGCCATATGGCGTTATGAAAGCCGTTGCGGCTTGATCGGACTCTGCCATCTTTATTTGATGGTATCCCGAGTATGCATCGAGGAAACACAGTGAGTCGTGTCCTGCGGTGGCGTTGATGATTTGGTCGATGCGAGGGAGGGGGATGGGATCTTTGGGGCAAGCCTTGTTGAGGTCTTTGAAGTCGACACATAGGTGCCAGGATTTGTCCTTCTTTGGTACCATTACCAGATTTGCCAGCCAGTTCGGATGCTTGATATCTCTGATGAATCCGTCCTCGAGTAGCTTGGCCAGTTCTTCCCCCATGGCTTGCCGTTTGGGCTCTGAAAAGCGCCTTAGAGTCTGCTTGACAGGCTTGTATCCTTTTAGTATATTGAGGCTGTGTTCGGCCTGTCTGCGTGGGATGCCCGGCATGTCCGAAGGATGCCAGGCAAAAATGTCCCAATTCTCACGCAGGAAGTCTCGCAGTGCGGCGTCTATTGTGGGGCTCAACTGTGTACCGATGGAAGCTGTCTTCGTGGGGTCCGTTGGATGGACCTAGAATTTGACTATCTCGTCTGCGGGTTTAAATGAGGTGGACTTGGGTTGCTTGTCGAGTATTACGTCGTCCCTGTCCATGGTGGCACGCAGCGTTGTTAGTTCTTCGGCCGCTAAGGCTTCGGATAATGCTTCCAGGGCTAGTGCTGCAGTTTTGTTTTCGGCGCGAAGTGCGACGTCCGGATCACTAGCTAGAGTGATGATTCCATTGGGTCCGGGCATTTTAAGTTTCATGTACCCGTAATGGGGTATTGCTTGAAAGCTTGTAAACGCGTCCTACCCTAAGAGGGCATGGTATCCGCTGCTGAAAGGTGCCACTTGGAATGTGATTTCTTCGGACCTGTAATTCTCCGGGGTGCCGAATACCACATTGAGTGTGATTTTTCCCACACACCGCGCTTCTCGACTAGGGATGATTCCTCTGAAGGTAGTGCCGCTTTGCTCAATGCGGCTTTTATCAATTTCCATCTTGTTGAGTGTTTCTTCGTAGATCAAGTTTAATCCGCTTCCGCCGTCCATGAGTACTTTAGTGAGCCAAAAGTCGTCCACGATTGGGCTAAGGACCAGAGCGGCTGGTGCCCGGACGGTCTGGAATTGAGGTTCATCACTGGCATTGAAAGTTATAGCAGTGTCGCTCCACGGATTTATTTTTGCCACATGGCAGATTTCAGCGGAGCTTCGATGAGATCGCTTGCGCCTATTGTTTGAGGCGAAAGTCTCGAAGACTGTTAGTACCGTATTGTTTTCTTTGGAGGGATGTTGTTCTGCTTTATGGCTTACAAGAAGATCCTTGCCACTTTTTGCTACCTGTCGGAGTATCCAACATGCTCTAAGGCTATGGGTTGGTGTAGTGTCCGGCATACTGTGGAGTTTACATGGCCTATTGAGCCATTCTTCCAATACGGTTCCACGCCCGGGGGTGGGCTTTGGTTTCTTGGGGATTGGATCGGCCGAGTTACGAGAGTTCGCCCGTTTGGCTCGGACAAAGGTTTTGGTGAGAGACGGACTATCCCAAAATTATGTTTGGGTTTTCCAGGCGCTTTCCATTGCACAGTACTTCTGTATTATGGCTGCCAAGTCAGCAAAGTGTACTATGTCACGGCGACTTATAGCATTAAGGATTCCTTTGTTCGTGCAGTTTTTGCAGAAAAGTGAGACTGCGTCCTCCTCACGACAGTCCTTAACCTTATTTAGTACAAGGAGGAATCTGGCCCAGTAGTGATGTACTGTCTCCTGGGGCTCTTGTTTGATATGGGAGAGATGGTTTAAGTCAAGGTGGGTGGGTGTAGCTGAATCCGGATTCTGATCCGATCTAGCGCCCAGGGGCAGGGGAGTTTCCGAGTTTGACAGATCGGGATCCGGGGTGCTGCCCAATTTTTCCGGCCCAATACCCGATTCCAAGTCCGGGGTCAGGGTCATGTCTTCCCTTGAGCGGGTGTCCGGCTCAGGGAGCTCGGTGATCCGGACATAATTCGTCCTCAGAATAGAGGGGTGATCCGTATGTGGCTCCTCCACTACCGCTATCCCATGGGTGGCTGGCGGGGATTTAATGTCCCTTTGGTCAGGTTTAAGCCCGATCCGGTCATAGTCTGTGGCGACTCCCAAAGCGGCGATGCGATCCAAGAGCTCATTAAGGGAGGAGAGCTCTATCGGATCCATCTGTTCGGCGAGTTCCGAATTGACGTGGAGGCTATGCGTGATGACTCAAGAGGTCATCATCGGCGCGACAACCGATGGGGCAGCCATAATGAAGCCGCCAAGTCGAAGAGTTTGGCCTACAGCCAGCGCTCCCCCATAGGTGATGTTGTCCTTGACAAAGAGACGAGCCATCGAGCCTAGCAGCGACAACACAGAGAAACTCTCAATGAAAGCACCAATGTCGGTGTCAAAACCGGCGGATCTCGGGTAGGGGTCCCGATCTGTGCGTCTTAGGCTGATGGTAACAGGAGGCAAGGGACACAATGTTTACCCAGGTTTGGGCCCTCTTGATGGAGGTAAAACCCTACTTCCTGCTTGATTGATATTGATGATATGAGTAGTACAAGAGTAGATCTACCACGAGATCGTAGAGGCTAAACCCTAGAAGCTAGCCTATGATGATTATGATTGTGATCGTCCCTCTAAGGACCAAACCCTCCGGTTTATATAGACTCCGGAGGGGGCTAGGGTTTACATGGAGTCAGTTACAAGGAAGGAAATATAATATCCGGATCGCCAAGCTTGTCTTCCATGCAAAGGAGAGTCCCATCCGGACACGGGACGGAGTCTTGAGTCTTGTATCTTCACGCTCCAACAGTTCGGACGAAGCATATAGTCCGGCTGCCCGGATACCCCCTAATCCAGGACTCCCTCACATACCTCATGGGCAAGATGACTAAAACTCCTTTCTTCGCAACAATGGAGCGAGCTAATGACTTATTGAAAATAATACATACCAATGTATGAGGTCCGATGAGTGTTGAAGCACGCAGCGGGTATCATTATTTTCTAACCTTCACAAATGATTTGAGTAGGTATGTATATCTACTTAATGAAACACAAGTCTGAACCATTTGAAAAGTTCAAAGAATTTCAGAGTGAAGTATCATCGTAACAAGAAAAAAAGTTTCTATGATCTGATCGCGGAAGCGGATATTTGAGTTACGAGTTTGGCCTTCATTCAAAACAATGTGGAATTGTTTCACAACTCACGCCACCTGGAACACCATAGTGTAATGGTGTGTCTGAACGTCGTAACCGTACTTTATTAGATATGGTGTGTTCTATGATGTCTCTTACCGGTTTATCACTATTTTTTTGTGGTTATGCATTAGAGACAACTACATTCACGTTAGAATAGGGCACCATCTAAATCCGTTGAGACGACACCGTATGAACTATGGTTTGGCAATAAACCTAAGCTATCATTTCTTAAAGTTTGGGGTTGCGACACTTATGTCAAAAGGCTTCAGCCGGATAAGCTCCAACCCAAATCGGAGAAGTGCGTCTTCATAGGATACCCTAAGGAAATATTGGTTACACCTTCTACCACAGATCCAAAGGCAAGATCTTTGTTGCCAAGAATGGAACATTTCTATAGAATGAGTTTCTCTCGGAAGAAGTGAGTGGGAGGAAAGTAGAACTTGATGAGGTAATTGTACATTCTTTCAATTTGGAAAGTAGCACATCAGAGAAAACCGTTCCCGTGATGCCTACACCAACTAGAGAGGAAGCTAATGATGATGATCATGAAACTTCAAATCAAGTTACTACTCTACCTCGTAGGTCGAATAGAGCATGTTCTGCACCAGAGTGGTATGGTAATCCTGTCCTGGAAGTCATGTTACTAGACCATGGCGAACCTACGAACTATGAAGAAGCTATGATAAAGCCTAGACTCCGATAGATGGCTTGAGGCCATGAAATCTGAGATAGGATCTATGTATGAGAACAAAGTGTGGACTTTGGTGGACTTACCTGATGATCGGCAAGCCATATAGAATAAATGGATTTTCAAGAAGAAGACCGATGATGATGGTAATGTTATTGTCTACAAAGCACGACTTGTCGCAAAAGGTTTTCGACAAGTTCAAGGGGTTGACTACGATGATACTTTCTCACCCGTAGCGATGCTTAAGTCAATCCGAATCATGTTAGCAATTGCCGCATTTAATAATTATGAAATTTCACAAATGGATGTCAAAACTGCATTCCTTAATGGATTTCTTAAAGAAGAGTTGTATATGATGCAACCAGAAGGTTTTGTCGATCCTAAAGGTGCTAACAAAGTGTCCAAGCTCCAGCGATCCATCTATGGACTGGTGCAAGCATCTTGGAGTTGGAATATACGCTTTGATGAGGTGATAAAAGCATATGGTTTTATAGACTTTTGGTGAAGCCTGTATTTACAAGAAAGTGAGTGTGAGCTCTGTAGCATTTCTAATATTATATGTAGATGTCATATTATCGATTGTAAATATAGAATTTCTGGATAGCATAAAAGGATACTTGAATAAGAATTTCTCAATGAAAGACCTCGGTGAAGCTACTTATATATTGGGCATCAAGATCTATAGGGATAGATCGAGACGCTTAATAGGACTTTCACAAAGCACATACCTTGACAAGATTTGGAAGAAGTTCAAAATGGATCAGTCTAATAAAGGGTTCTTGTTTGTGTTGCAAGGTGTGAAGTTTAGTAAGACTCAAAGCCCGACCACGGCAGAAGATGGAGAAAGAATGAAAATCATTCCCTATGCCTCAGCCATAGGTTCTATAAAGTCTGCCATGCTGTGTACCAGACCTATTGTGTGCCTTGCCATGAGTTTGGCAAGGGGGTACAGTAGTGATCCAGGAGTAGATCACTTGACAGCGGTCAAAATTATCCTTATATAACTAAGGAAATATTTTCTTGGTTATGGAGGTGATAAAGAGTTCGTCGTAAAGAGTTATGTCGATGCAAGCTTTGACACCGATTCAGATGACTATGAGTATCAATCTGGATACATATTGAAAGTGGGAGCAATTAGCTAAAAATAGCTCCATGCAGAGCGTTGTAGACATAGAAATATGCAAAATACATATGGATCTGAATGTGTCAGACCCATTGACTAAAGTTCTCTCACAAGCAAAACATGATCACACCTTAGTGCTCTTTGGGTGTTAATCACATGGCGATGTTTACTAGATTATTGACTCTAGTAAACTCTTTGGGTGTTGGTCACATGGCGATGTGAACTATGGGTGTTAAATCACATGGTGATGTGAACTAGATTATTGACTCTGGTGCAAGTGGGAGACTGAAGGAAATATGCCCTAGAGGCAATAATAAAGTTGTTGTTTAATATTTCCTTATTCATGATAAAGGTTTATTATTCATGCTAGAATTGTGTTGATCGGAAACCTTAATACATGTGTGAATACATAAACAAACATCGTGTCCCTAGTGAGCCTCTACTAGACTAGCTCATTGATCAAAGATGGTTAAGGTTTCCTAACCATGGACATGAGTTGTCATTTGATAATGGGATCACATCATTAGGAGAATGATGTGATGGACAAGACCCATCCGTTAGCTTAGCATAATGATCATTCAGTTTTATTGCTATTGCTTTCTTCATGTCAAATACATATTCCTTCGACTATGAGATTATGCAACTCACGGATACCGGAGGTATGCCTTTTGTTCTATCAAACGTCACAATGTAACTGGGTGATTATAAAGATGCTCTATAGGTATCTCTGAAGGTGTTTGTTGAGTTGGCATAGATCGAGATTAGGATTTGTCACTCTGAGTTTCGGAGAGGTATCTCTGGGCCCTCTCGGTAATACACATCATAAGCTTGCAAGCAAACGACTAAGGAGTTAGTCATGAGGTGATGTATTATAGAATGGGTAAATATACTTTCTAGTAACAAGATTGAACTAGGTATAGAGATACCGACAATCGAATCTTGGGGAAGTAATATACTGACGGGCAAAGGGAATTGTGTATGTTGTCATAACGGTTCGATCGATAAAGATCTTCGTAGAATATGTAGGAACCAATATGGGCATCCAAGTTCTGCTATTGGTTATTGACCGGAGAGGTGTCTCGGTCATGTCTACATAGTTCTCGAACCCGTAGGGTCGGCACGCTTAACGTTCGTTGACGATATAGTATTATACGAGTTATGTCATTTGGTGACCGAATGTTGTTCACAGTCCCGATGAGATCACGAACATGACGAGGAGTCTCGAAATGGCCGAGAGGTAAAGATTGATATATAGGACGATGGTATTCAGAAACCGGAAGTGTTCTGGAGGGTATTAGGTACTTAATTATCGGGTCACCGGAAGGAGTTTCGGGTACCCCCGGCAATCCTATGGGCCTTATGGGCCAAGTGAGGGAACACATCAGCCCACAAGGGGCTGGTGCACCCTATAGGGGCCGGCCATAGGAGGAGGAGAAGGAAAGTGGGGAAGGGAAAGGAAAGTATGGAGTAGGACTCCCCCTTCCTTCCCTCTCCCCCCTCTTTCCTTCCCCCTTGTGCATACATCGAAAGGGGGGGCAGGGCAAGGCAGGGCCTCTAGGGGGCGGCGGCCAAGCCCTAGGGCGCCTTGGCTGCCTCCTCTCCCCTCCCATCTATATATATGTGGGAAGGGGGCGCCACACAAGGACACAAAACATTTTCCTTGCCGTGTGCGGCGTCCCCGTCCACTGTTTACTCCCTCGGTCATATTTTTGTAGTGCTTAGGCGAAGCCCTGCGAGATCACATCACCGTCACCACGCTATCGTGCTGACGGAACTCATCTACTACATCGTCATCTTGCTGGATCAAGAAGGCGGAGGACGTCCCTGAGCTGAACGTGTGCAGAACACGGAGGTGTCATGCGTTTGGTACTTGATCGGTTAAAGCGCGAAGAAGTTCGACTACATCAACCACGTTGAGAAACGCTTCCGCTTACGGTCTACAAGGGTACGTAGACACACTCTCCCCTTCGTTGATATGCATCTCCATGGATAGATCATTGCGTGTGCATAGAATTTTTTTTGTTTTCCATGCAACGATTCCCAACAATAGTATCAATAGGAACCGAAAGCGTCTCAGGGTCACCAGAAGGGTTTCAAAGTTTATCAGGCAATACTGGGTATTACGATAAATAATATATAGGTGGAAAATGTTTATGAAGATGTTAAATTATATATAATATGCTCTAGTAATTGTTAGAGGGATTTTATATTTAATTTAATATCATCGGGCCTTAAAAGGCCAAACGGTGGAGAGAGGATTGGGCCACAAGGGCCCATGTAAGGTAGGCGCCCCTTTCCCCCTTGAGGGACGCCAAATTGGGGTGGGGGAGGACTCCTTCCCCCTTTTGGCTGGCGCAAGGAGGGGAGTCATTCCCCTCCCTGTGGCGCTCCTCCCTCTACCCTCAACCTATATATACTAGAGGTCCAAGGCACTTTGAACATACAAGTTTGGAGCCTCTTCTAGTACATCTAGTTCTAGTTCTAGTTGGTCCTAGTTGACTAATTAGAGCTAGACCTAGTTCCTCTAATCCTCATAGGTAGAAGCCCAATGTGGTTCTAATCTCCCCCCTCTAATTCTCTGGTGACAATTAGCTTTGAACACTGAAGCGCTACTGGATCGTGAAGACCGTACGCTTGCAACCAAGTAGAGAGGTCGTGCTTTCGGTCTTCCGTTTTAGGGATCGTTCGAGGGCGGTTCGCGGGATCGTCACTAAAGCTTCGAGGGACTCCAAGTACGATCTACACCGACTCGTCTACTTCCACTGCACGGTTGATCCAAACCCTATATGCATCTTCATATTGTTCCTGGGTGATTGTAGGGCGATTTTTTGTTTGTTTTCTACTATGTTTTCCACCAATGGCATCATGAACGGTTCTATGAGTAGATGCAGGTTTCGATCTAGTTCACATGTGGAGGTGAGGGTTTGATGCTCTTGCTATGCTTCCCTCGAGTGTTGCTTCGTCTTAGTTCATTGATGACATGATGTTGCTTTTACAAGGTTCTGACAATCGATCGGCTCAAGCTGTTGACGATATGCTAATAGTTCCTTGGGCTTAATCATAGTTGAGAAGTGAACCATCGCGTACGCAAGATGGCAATGAAGATGAATGAACTTCTAGGGGGTCACGCATATTTGATGAAGTTTAGTGTGGGGGCAAGATTTTTAATTAAGTCTCTTCTTTCACACACCCCGAAAGTTAATCTAGCAACAAGAAACATCGCCTTGATTGTGCACGTACGTAGTTAGTGTTATCCGGAAACCTTAGCAACCATGTAATTAAAATTGCCAAACCGATTAAAGTACGTCTAACTTGGTTTTGCAGGTTTGCATATGCTGTGGTATAGCCTTCATCATGATAATGAGTTTATGTCTGAGATGGTTATATGTTGTAATATTAAGTGGCCTGCGCGTCACGGCATGATGGCTGGAGCCACGGGATTGCCACCTTAATGTAATAGACGTAGAGATAGCGTACACGGAGGACTCGGAGCTTCACCAGGCACAAAAGAACAAGATCGGTGCCACGACGGTATTTTTTCAAAATTATCGCCACGACAACTCTTTCCGAGAAAACTTCATGAAGACCTCGGAGGACCATGGATACGTTCCCGGTGCCCAGGGCTATACCATATCATGCTATTATGAATTGCCTGAGATGTTTGTCCCTTTATTGTTTGCACCCTTTGATTGTGAAGTATTCAATTATCAGGGTGATCTCTCACAGTAAATATCAAGTTAAAAGGTGCTCTTCCTAGTTTTGCTATCGTATATAAATGTAGTGTCTCGGAGTGCGTCATGCCCACATGAGTATAAATGGATGTGAAGTGTAAGTCGGGTGGATGGTCACACCATGTGAGCATATAACACTCGGTTGTCTTGAAGTTTTGGCAGAATCGTTTTGAGCTCGGAGCACGAAGCATCGAAAGATGAATAAGAATCATATGGAGATATGATCAACAAAGGTTTGCTTATCAATTGAGGTTCACGTCATCAGTGATGACCATATCAATCGTTGTTAATCCGATCAAGGTCTTGAATCACTTAAAATCAATTATGAGAGATTTTGATTTGAGTGGGTGCACAATTATGAATTAATTAAGTTTAATCACAAGTGCAAATTAATTATGAAAAATGTCCATGTGTAGTTTGCATTATAGTTGTAGAATTATGGCTCACGGTTCCACCTTTCATGTTGAAGCTGATTGATTGTTATTTATCTGGTTGAATCTTTACGATTGGTAAACATAAAGATAGGATCGTCCTCTAGAGTGCCAAGAAAGATTGTTTCTATTGCATGGTCACATTACCCTCCTACGGATGCTATGGATGACGAGACTCACGTCCTTCGATCCAAAAGGCTAGAATTACATTACGGTCTGCTTGCTTCCGAGAAACCCGAACTTCAATTTTTTTGAGATACTTATGTGATATTCTTGGAACTAAAAATTGTTTTCAGAAATAAACAAAGGTTAAAAGATATGTGATATCTAAAGAAGTGTTTTGTTCGCAAGTTTTAGTGAAGTGTTTAACTATGTTTATGACTAAAAATGCATAAGATCCAGAAGAACACCAGTCATGGGTTGATGGTGAGAACTTAAAGAGAAAGAACAAAACCAAAGGATGTAATGAGACTTACATGCCTAGGGAAGTTAGGGGCTCATGTCACTCTCAAAGTTGGATGCTTCTTTTATGAGTAGGAGAAATATTGGAAGTAAGCCTATATGAAGTAAAAAAGGCAGAAAGAAAAGAAGACTGGAATGTCCAGCTTAGATATGAATGTTATACAAGTTATAACATGTAGAGGAAGTTGGTCAAGTGTAATTCTTGGGAATTATGATCAAATTGTTGATCATTAATTTTTGGTATTGTGGTTAAAAGTTGATCACAAGGATATTGACTTGATTGCATATTGTTGTGAATTGTGGCAAGATACTACAACGGCCTAAATGACTGATAACCGACAAGTATAGGGGATCACAACAGTTTTCGAGGGTAGAGTATTCAACCCAAATTTATAGATTCGACACATGGGGAGCCGAAGAATATTTCAAGGTATTAGCAGCTGAGTTGTAAATTCAACCACACCTGGAGATTAATTATCTGCAACAAAGTGATTAGTACAAAGTAGTTTGATAATTTTGATAGTAGTGACAACGACAGCGGTAACAGTAATAGTGATAGCAGTAATTTTGTAGCAAGTGTAACAGTAATGATAGCAGTAGTAACTTAGCAGAAACAATATAAGATAAATTCGTAGGCATTGGATCGGTGACTTGTTGGATGATATTCATCATGTGATAGTTATAACCTAGGGCGATACGGCACTAGCTCCAGTTCATCGATATAATGTAGGCATGTATTCCGTAAATAGTCATATGTGCTTTATTAAAAGAACTTACATGACATCTTTTGTCCTACCCTCCCGTGGCAGCAGGGTCCATACTGGAAACTAAGGGATATTAAGGCCTCCTTTTAATAGAGAACCGGAACAAAGCATTAACACATTGTGAATACATGAACTCCTCAAACTACGGTCATCACCGAGAGTGGGCCCGGTTGTTGTCACTCTGGGGTTGTCGGATCATAACACGTAGTAGGTGACTATAACTTGCAAGATCGGATCTAAAACATGGATATAATGATGAATTCATAAACGGTTCAGATCTGAGTTCATGGTACCCGGACCCAAAGTGACAAGCATTAAGCATAACAAAGTCATAGCAACATCAATCTAAGAACATAGTGGATACTAGGGATCAGGCCCTAACAAAACTAACTCGATTACATGACAACCAGCGAGCCTACGAAGGAAGTACTCACTCCCGGTGGGGAGCATCATGGAATTGGCGATGGAGATGGGTTGGTGATGACGAAGAACGAAGATCCCCCTCTCTGGAGCCCCAAACAGACTCCAGATCTGCCCTCCCGAGGAAGAACAGGGCTTGGCGGCGGCTCCGTCTTGTGGAATGCGATGATTCTTTCTCCCTGATTTCTCTCTCTGAAAATAGGAATTTATAGTGTCAGGGTTGAGGTCTGCGGGGCCACCAGGTGGGTAACCCACCTGGGCGCGCCAGGAGAGGGGGTGGGCCCTGGTGGGTTGTGCCCACCCAGGGGACCCTCTTTGGTGGTTCTTGGCTCCTGTAGTTCTCTTTTATTCCATAAAAAATCCTCACAAAGTTTCGTTTCATTCCGAGAACTTTTATTTCTTCACAAAAACAACACCATTGTAGTTCTGCTGAAAATAGTGTTAGTCCGGGGTTAGTTTTATTCAAATAATGCAAATTAGAGTCCAAAACAAGAGGAAAGGCGTGAGAAAAAGTAGATACGTTGGAGATGTATCAACTCCCCCAAGCTTAAACCTTTGCTTGTCCTCAAGCAATTTAGTTGATAAACTGAAAGTGAGAAAGAAAAATTTTTACGAACTCTTTTGCTCTTGTTTGCATAAATAGGCTTAAACAACACCCAGGTTTTCAGCCAACATTATAACTAACCATGTCGACAATAACACTTAAAGATTATATTAACTCATATCAATGACATAATCAGCTAGCGAGCAATAATAAGATATCTCAAACGGCAACACGTTGTCAAAACAACCATGATATAGTATGACAATAGTGGTATCTTGCTAGCCCTTTCTGAGACCGCAAAACATAAATGCAAAGCACCTCCAAAGTTCAAGCAGCGACTAAACCTTGTAATTCATGGTAGAAAAGACCCAGTCATGATGCACCCAACATTAGCTACACACAATGCATAAATCATGATAGTTGTGCTCTCTCAGTTTCTAGCGCTTGATTTAGAAGGTGATGACACAACATAAAACTAAATGGAAACTCCCTTCGCAGAGGGAAGCAGATTAGTAGAGGTGCCAGAGCTCAAATTTTAAAACAGAGATAAATGATATTCTGAGACATGCACCCTTCTCACTCACTTCACGACCATCAGTTATCAACATCTTCCATGCTAAGCACGCTAGTGGCGGTTCCCAAGCAATAAAAGTAAAGGTTTACTCCCCCTCCACCATCAATCACACTCCACGGCTTGTCCCAAACAACGAGTGTCGTCCATACCAACATCAGTCCCACGGGAGTTTTGTTTAATTATTTGCATTTTTGAGTCCGGGACCGGGAATCCCTATTACCTCCCTTTTCTCGTGCGATGGCGAGTGAATAAACACTCGACCTGAGAATAACCCGCTTAGCATGGAAGATATCAACCACCTCCTGTCGTTCCATGAAGATCCAGGCACACAAAAAGGATAAAAAAAATTAGAAGTTTTTAGAGGTGGCACATGCAAATTTACTTATGACGGCAGCGTAATACCGTATTTTGGTAGGTATGGTGGACTCATTTGGAATAACTTTGGGTTCAAGGTTTTTTTATGTACAAGTAGAGTTCCCACTAAGTATAGGCGAAGGCTAGCAATTAGATTGAGAATCGTCCAGCTAGAGAGCTACAATGATCATAACCATGCATTATGCATAAGTAACATTGGACACTAGCATGAGTAGGATATGAACACCATGAACATAAATATCATAGAGGCTATGTTGGTTTTGATTCAACTACATGCATAAACATGTGCCAAGTCAAGCCACTCAAACGTTCAGAGGAGGATACCATATCATTATACTACATCACAATCATTTTAACGCTATGTTGATATCCAAGATAAATCATTATCCACTGCTAGCTACTTATGCATGGCATGAGAAACTATAATCTCTAATTGTTATTGTAAACATGTTTAATCATAATGAGCTGAATCATGGATACTAGGTTAAACATATTTACACAAACAGAACAAGTCGAGTTCATACCAGTTTCTCTTTGCCCTGGCCAGTTCATCGAATATCGTCATTATTGCCTTTCACGTGCACGACCGAATGATATGAAAATAATAAGAGTGCAACAGTGCCATGGACTAAGCTGGAATCTGCAAGACATTTTATTCAACAGGAGAAGACAAGGTAAAATGTGCTCTTATTAGTTAACAGATATTCATATGAGAGCCACTCGACATTTTCATCGTGGTCTTCTCCTTGGTAAGACTCGAATAAAAGGAAAAGAAATTCAGAGAAACACATTGGAATATTTTTGGAGTTTTTGGTTTTCTTGAACAAGCAAATACAAGGAAAAAGCAAAAACGAGAAAAACTATTTACACAGGAAAGCTCCCAACAAGCAAAAGAAGAACAAGGAAATCTTTTTGGATTTTCTTTTTAGTGCTACTACTAAGCATGCATGGAAAGTAAATTACTACATCTATTTTTTTGTTTTTCTATAGTTTTTCAAACACATAAGAAGAAAGCAAGAAAATAAATCTAAGCATGGACGATACAATGAAAAAGTGTGAACACCGACAAGTAGAATGATATGGGTGAACATGAATATAATGTCGGTGAGAACACGTACTCCCCCAAGCTTAGGCTTTTGGCCTAGCTTGGTGGTCAATCAGTAGCCTGGATAGTAGTCGGGATCCTGAGGAGCAGGCATCCACTCATCCCACTGCTGAGGCTCCTCCGCAGCCTCTGTAGCGTGAGCGTTCCAGTAGGCGATGATGTCCGCAGGCATAATATGGTATCTGCCCCTGGCAGCAGAATCAAACAAAGCAGGCGCATGCAATGGAATAACATCAGGAGTTTTAACGCTATAGACCAGGTTGTAAGGAATGGCGATGTCAGGACGATCATGTGCAAGAAAGTGATGGTGTTCCATGGCTGCACGGTCTAGGTAAACCTTAGTCAGAGGGTAATCATGAGGGCTGATACGTCTCCAATGTATCTATAATTTTTGATTGTTCCATGCTGTTTTATTATCAATCCTGGATGTTTTATAATCATTTTATAGTCATTTTTTGGTACTAACATGTTGACATAGTGCCAAGTGCCAATTGCTATTTTTTGTATGTTTTTTACATCGCGGGAAATCAATATCAGACGGAGTCCAAATGCCACGAAACTTTACGATGATTTTTTATGGACCAAAAGGAAGAAGTTGGGCCCTGGTTGCACCTGGGGGGATTTCCGAGGAGGGGACAACCCACCAGGGCGTGCCAGGAGGCCCAGGCGCGCCCTGGTGGGTTGTGCCCACCTCGGGTGCCCCCCGGACCGCCTCTTTGCTCTATAAACCCTAGGGGAGTCAACGAAATATTCATCCAGCCGCCGCAGAGTCCAGAACCACCAGATCCAATCTAGACACCATCTCGGATGGGGTTCACCACCTCCATTGGTGCCTCTCCGATGATGTGTGAGTAGTTCTTTGTAGATCTATGAGTCCGTAGTTAGTAGCTAGATGGCTTCCTCTCTCTCGCTGAATTCTCAATACAATGGTCTCTTGGAGATCCATATGATGTAATTCTTTTTGCGGCGTGTTTTTTGGGATCTGATGAACTTCGAGTTTATGATCAGTTATATCTTTTTATATCCATGAAAGTTATTTGAGTTTCTTTGATCTCTTATATGCATGATTGCTTATAGCCTCGTATTTCTTCTCCGATGTTTGGGTGTTGTTTGGCCAACTTGATCTATTTATCTTGCAATGGGAAGAGGTGACTGGTAGTGGGTTCGATCTTATGGTGCTCGATCCCAGTGACAGAAAGGGAAACGACAAGTATGTATCGTTTCTACTAAGGATAAAAAGATGGAATCTATATCTACGCAATAGATAAACGGATCTTGTCTACATCATGTCATCATTCTTATTGCATTTCTCCGTTTTTCCATGAACTTAATACACTAGATGCATGCTGGATAGCGGTCAATGTGTGGAGTAATAGTAGTAGATGCAGGCAGGAGTCGGTCTACTAATCTTGGACGTGATGCCTATGTAATGATCATTGCCTGGATATCGTCATAATTATTTGAAGTTCTATCAATTGCCCAACAGTAATTTGTTTACCCACCGTTTGCTATTTTTCTCGAGAGAAGCCACTAGTGAAATCTATGGCCCCCAGGTCTTCTTTCTCATATATTTGCCTTTGTGATCTAATTTTTCCTTGCGTTTATTTTCACATCTATTAGACCAAAAATAAAAAATACCTTGCTGCAATTTATTCTTATTTATTTTATTTGGCGTTCGATCTATCAATCTACTAAATTTTCCTCACGTCTGTTTTGCCTATCTTGAGGCGCCATACTGTCACGCCCAAGATGTGACCCTATCCTAAAGGAACTCGAAGGTCCCACCAAGGATAGAAGCGCATCTTGAAGACGCTTTTGCAAGGTGGATATCATTACATCAACATTACATAATAGATAGGGATACATACAAAAGGCATACAATGCCACATGAATACAACAATACAACATACATAAGACCAACATCCGACTACGGATGAAACACAAACAGAAGCTCAAACGACATCCACCCTGCTAGCCCAGGCTGCCGACCTGGAACCTATCCCCTGATCGAAGAAGAAGCAGAAGAAGAACTCCAAAACAAGCAAACATTGCTCTCGCGTCATGATCATCGCATAACCTGTACCTGCAACTGTTGTTGTAGTAATCTGTGAGCCACGAGGACTCATTAATCCCATTACCATGGGTATCAAGACTAGCAAAGCTTAATGGGTAAGGAATGGACAAGTGGTGAGGTTGCAGCAGCGACTAAGCATAATATGGTGGCTAGCATACGCAAATAAGAGCGAGAAGAGGAGCAAAGGAATGGTCGTGAAGCTAGCAATGATCAAGAGGTGATCCTGAACTCCTACTTACATCAAACATAACCCAAAGACCGTGTTCACTTCCCGGACTCCGCCGAGAAGAGACCATCACGGCCACACACACGGTTGATGCATTTTAATTCGGATCTGGTGTCAAGTTATCTACAACCGGACATTAACAAATTTCCATCTGCCACGTAACCGCGGGCACGGCTCTCGAAAGTTTATACCCTGCAGGGGTGTCCCAACTTAGCCCATGATAAGCTCTCGCGATCAACGAAGGATATTCCTTCTCCCAGGAAGACCCGATCAGTCTCGGAATCCCGGTTTACAAGACATTTCGACAATGGTAAAACAAGACCAGCAAGACCGCCCGATGCGCCGACAATCCCGATAGGAGCTGCACATATCTCGTTCTCAGGGCAACACCGGATGAGCAATCCATACAACTAAAACTAGACCTCAAGTTCCCCTGAGGGGGCTCTGCAAAGGGCTCTGGTTCGGACCAGCACTTAGAGAAGCACTGGCCCGGGGGGGGGGGGCTAAAATAAAGATGACCCTCGGGTTGGCCGACCCAAGGGAAAGGTAATAGGTGGTGGTGAGGCAAATGGTAAAACCAAGGTTGGGCCTTGCTGGAGGAGTTTTATTCAAAGCAAACTGTCAAGGGGGTCCCATAAATCACCCAACTGCGTAAGGAACGCAAAATCCGGGAACATAATACCGGTATGACGGAAACTAGGGCGGCAAAAGTGGAACAAAACACCAGGCATAAGGCCGAGCCTTCCACCCTTTACCAAGTATATAGATGCATTAATTAAATAAGAGATATTGTGATATCCCAACATAATCCTGTCCACCATGGAGCAATCTTCAACTTCCCCTGCAACTAACAACGCTATAAGAGGGGCTGAGCAGAGCGGTAACATAGCCAAGCAACGGTTTGCTAGGAAGGGTGAAAAATGTTAGAGGCTGACATGGCAATTTGGGAGGCTTGAAGAGCAAAAGATAGGAAGCGCAGCAAAGTGATAGAACGAAGCAACTAGCATAGCAATGATAGTAGTGAGATCCAACGTGACGGTCATCTTTCCTGAAATCCCGCTAGGAAGAAGAACGAGTCCATGAAGAAGACAAACAGATGTAGTCGAACGGGTCCTCTCAATCGCAACGTTACCGGAACTAAGAAGCAACACCGGAAAGAAGCAAGCAACATAGTAAACAACCATCACATAAACATGGCATGATGCACAAACAAGTATGATGCATGTCCGGTTTAAATAGCATGGCATGGCAAAGTACAACAAACAATACTACAAGTTAAGTGGAGCTCAATATGCAACGAGTTGCATATTGACAAAACACCACATGAAGTTATTTAGTTCACTCTCGTTTAGGCACACAACAATATTAAATGTTGTTAAACATGGCAAGAGGTGAAACATAATAAAACTACCTATCTAGGCAAGTTTAAATGAGGCCGGAACAACGAACAATAATTCCGGAAAATCCTCATGTCCATATTTCGAATTTGGTACTGTTCTGCCCTAAAACATATTTTATTGTTGTTAAACAGGAAAATAAAGTGCACCATGTTAAACTAGGCATTTTCCCACCCCATTTACATATAAAGTTTATTTAAAACCGAGCTACGGTTATTTATTTTAACATGGCATTTGAGCAAATTTAAACAAACAACATTTTAAACATTTTAAACATGGATGAAAGTGACATATTATTAATCTTCACAAAATTCTAAGCATTTTACATGTTTAAATCATTTTAAACCGATGCACCATTTGTGAGTTATTAAATGCATGATGTTTGAGGGTTTTTCGGTAAAACTGCAGTTCTCTGGATAATGCTAAAATCGCAGATCTGAAAAAATACTACACTGGGCCAAAACTGAAACTGGAGCAGGCCCAACAGTAAAAAAACAAGAGGCGCTGGGGGTGGCCTCACCATGGGCCTGGCCCGGGCAGTGCAGCAGGCCGGCTAGATCTGTGGAGGGAGTCGGGCCGACTGTAGCTGGTCCACGCTGGCGCTGGAGTGGGTCAACGCAGGCGAGGATCGAGCTGGACTTGGTGTTGGCCTCGTCCTTGATGCAAAGGAAGCAGGGCTGGAAGCAGACAGGTTCGAGCGCCCTGGGACGATGCAAAGGAGCAGCGCCGGCGGGCTCCGACGGAGATGAACCCGACGAGGCCGAGAGTGGAGGAAGCGGGGCGGCACAGGGTCCTGGACGACGGCGAGGCAAACGACGGCGGGGACGGAGCTGCAGCTGGCTCCGGCGTGGTAGGGGACTTGGCGGGACTTGGGACAAGCTTGCTCCGGTGAGGGTGCAGAGGTCCAAGGTGCGGCTTCCGGCAACGTGGACGAGGCGAGGAGGAGCGGATTCGGGCATTGGGAGCTCGTTCCCGGCGGCAGAGAGGGAGATCCGGCCGGAGAGCTCGAACGGCGGCGGTGGGGTTCCTGTGATCCACGGGAGAGAGACCACAAGGTTAGGGAGAAGGAAGAACCAGGGAAGGAGAGGGAGGCGACGAGGAGCTGCAGAAGGGCCTACCTTGGAGCACTAGTGCTCGGCGACGAGCATCAGGGAGGCAGGAGGCCTCGGGCGGTTCAGGGCGTGGTCAACACGAGCAGCGCTCGCGTCCTGAAACTGACGAAGCGGGCGGCGACGGCTTCGTTCGTCTGATCAAAACAGAGATGAGGCCCTGCGGCGGGAGGCGAGCATGGGCAGTCGGGGCGAGAGGAGCCGGGCGGAGGTGACCCGATCGAGCGGCACGAACGGCAAGGATGGGAAGGACACACACGGCGGCTCCGGTCGCCGGCGGCCATGGCAGCAGGGGCGAGCCCCGTTCGTTTGCTGGCAGATAAGAATTCAAATGAGGAAGGGAGAGAGATTAGAGAAGGAAGGAGAGGGAAACAGGGGAGAGAAAGAGGAGACGGGCGGCAACTCATCTGCTGATGGTGCTCCACGGCAGAGGGAGCTCCGGTGGATTTGGATCGGGGCAAGGTGGAGGCTGCCGGTTGGGGTGGTGCTGAAAATGAAAGAGAAATGGTGGCTGGATCGGGAGGGATCCCGAGGATGGAGGGAGGCTATCGGTTGGCTCGGCTGGTCGGGGAGGATCCCGAGGAAGGAGGAGATTGGGTGGCGGCGCAAGGAGGGGAATAGGGTTAGGCTAGGGTTTGATCTGATTTAGTAAGTAGGTGGTTTATATATACGAAAGGGGATGATTTGGATCCTCCGATCGCGAACGGGCGGTCGAGAAAAATAGGCTAGGGGGGTCCAAATAAGAAAATGGAGATGTTTTATAGATGTTTGGGGATGAACCGAATGCAACTGTGATGACTGAGCGGGTTGGGTTCGGGTAAGTTTCGGACACACACAAGGGGGCTGCAAGCTGGCGAAAGAGGTTAGGTGGTCATGGTCAAGAGGGAAGTGAAAACCCGATTGGTCTCGGAACAGTCAACGAAAGCAAGGGGGACGCGGCAACTACGAACGGGTGCAAGTTTTATGAAAAGATGTAGATGCAATGCGCATGATGCTATGAGATGAGATGCATGACGTGAACAAAATACAAAACAAAAGACACAAACCAAACCATGAAGGAAATATCATATCGCATCTCCGGAAAAGGCAAGAGTTGGAGTTACGAAGATGGAAAGTTGTATCCGGGGCGTCACACATACCCCGGAAGGGATTGACAACCCCTTTAACACGTCGGGTTGCGAGGATTTGTTATCTGTGTGCAGGGGCTGTTTACGTTGTTTTGCTTGGTTCTCCTACTGGTTCGATAACCTTGGTTTCATATCTGAGGGAAATACCTACCGCCGCTGTGCTGCATCATCCCTTCCTCTTTGGGGAAATACCGACGTAGCTTCAAGCGACATCAAGGGCGTATCCTAACATTGAAGTGGGCCGCCAAATGAGTAAAAAAAATCCCACCATGTATTTTCCCCTGGGATTTATTAAGATGCAGGCGACGAGCCACGATAGCTCCCAAGCTATGCGTGTTGTCACCCTCAAGTGCACGACGTAAAACAGCAAGGTCTGGTGAACTAAGTGCACCCACCTTCTCCTAGCAAGCAAGCATTTGGTAATGAAAAGTGCAAAGTAATGAACAACAGGAAAATGTAAGCCAATGGCAGTGATGGCTGACACTCCTCTCTCATCACCCACTGTCAAAGTGCGATAAAAGGCCTCAAACTCGGCCGACCTAGGCTCAACCAAGCTCCCATCAGAAGGGATCATGCATATGTCACAAAATTCAGTAAGTGGTATCTGATGGTTTTCAGCATATAAGTCAAAGGTCACTTCAGGAGGATTATTCCTAGGCAGGAAAGTAAAACTTTGAACAAAGATGTTTGTGAGGATTTGGTGTTGGTCACACTCATCTGCGATGAAGTCGGTGAGGCCGCCATTAGCAATATATTGTGTGAACTCCTCAAGAATTCCAGCCTCTTGCAGGAACGGGGTGTGCGGCCATTCGCACGACCGTACTTCCGCCAACCTCAGAGGGTGGAGATCACTGTCAGAAGACTCCCCAATAACACCCTTGGAGTTCTTCTTAGAGCCAAACTTCCTGAAGATATTCATGTCCACGTAAAATTTTTCCTGTGAACAAAAATCTAAATTTTTAGTTCACAAAATTTCTCAACAAAACTTCACAAAATTGATAGCAACTACTCATAGGGATACATAGAGGCCATAGCAAGCATTCAAACTACTTAGAACACTAAGAATTCAACATTCAAGCTCATCTACAACAGCACCAAGATTAGCTAATTATTCAAAGTATAAACCAGTAAAACAAAAACTAATTGGACAAACGGTGGAGTCACATACCAAGCAACAATCCCCCGAAACAGTTTCGAAAACGGAGCTTCGAGCAAAGAGATCGAAATCCGTGGGTTTGAGCTCAAGAACACGGGAAAGAGAGGAATGGAGATTTTTTTCTAGAGGTAAGTGATGATGTGGGCTAAAGAGGCAAGTGAGGGGGCCCACGTGGGGACCACAACCCACCAGGGCGTGCCTGGGGGTCCTCGCGCGCCCAGGTGGGTTATGCCCACCTGGTGCACCTCCCTCTGGTATTATTTGCACCAAAAATTCAGAAATATTCTGAAAAAATCGTATAAAATTTTCAGGGCATTCTGAGCACTTTTATTTTTGGTCATTTTTTTGTACGGGAAATTCAGAAAACAGACTAAACATGGCATTTTGTTTTATTTAACTAAGAAAAACAGAAAATAAAAAGTAGGGACAAAAAGTAGTGCTTACTAAATTCATCAACTTCATATCGCTCAAAAATGATTCATTAATAAGGTTGATCAAGTCTTATTAACAACCACTTTCGATTAGCATGGAACCGAAGAACTTCCGTAAATCACAAAGTTACCTCAATGGGGATATGAATGTCCCCAACAATAAGATTTCATATTTCTTTTTGACAGTAGGTAGAGGTATTTGAAAACTTCCAATAGTGATTGTCGGAGATTTTTCAATAACATTAATACCATTCACTTGGAACTGTTTCTTCGGAAAGTGCACCATATGCTCACTACCATTAATATGAAACGTGACCTTGCTTTTATTGCAGTCAATAACAGCCCCTGTAGTATTCAAGAAGGGTCTACCAAGGATAATTGACATGTTGTCGTCCTCGGGCATCTCAAGTATAACAAAGTCAGTCAAAATAGTAACATTAGCAACAACAACGAGCACATCCTCACAGATACCGATAGGTACGGCAGTTGACTTGTCAGCCATTTGCAAAGATATTTTAGTAGGTGTGAGTTTGTTCAAGTCAAGTCTTTTATATAAAGAGAAAGGCATAACACTAACACCAGCTCCTAAATCACACAAAGCAGTTTTCACATAATTCTTTTTGATAGAGCAAGGTATAGTTGGTATACCCGGATCTCCATGTTTTTTAGGTACTCCATCTTTGAAAGTATAATTAGCAAGCATAGTGGAGATTTCAGCTTCCGGTATTTTTCTCTTATTAGTGATGATGTCTTTCATATACTTTGCATAAGGAGGCATTTTCAAGATATCAGCCAAGCGAGTACGCAAAAAGACTGGCCTCAGCATTTTAGCAAAGCGTTCAAATCTTCATCATCATTCTTTTTAGTTGACATGGGTGGAAAAGTCATAGGTTTTCGAACCCACGGTTCTCTTTCTTTACCGTGTTTTCTAGCAATGAAGTCTCTTTTATCATACTTTTTTTAGATTGTGGGTTATCAAGATCAACTAGTGGTTCTATCTCAACATCATTGTCTGGTTCTTTATCATTTGGTTGAGCATCTTCATGAACATCAGCATTATCGTTTTCATTATCATTAGGTGGATGTTCATTACCAGATTGAGTTTCAGCATCAGAAATAGAGACATTATTATCATTATCAGGAGGTTTATCTATTTCAGGTTCACTAGAAGCATGCAAAGTCCTATCATTTTTCTTTATCTTTTTATTTTTAGAAGGACCAGGTGCATTAGCATTAGCTCTTTGTGAATCTAGTTCAATTCTTTTTGTGTGACCTTCAAGAAATAGTGGTTCCTGAGTCATTTTACCTCCTCTAGTTGCAACTCTAACAACAAAGTCATGCATATTATTATTCATTTCATCAAGCAATTCTCTTTGTGATTTAACAACTTGTTCTAACTGGGTTTGTACCATAGAAGCATGTTTTCCAACACCTCTATCATCATTTGAAATTCTAAATAACAAGTCACTCAAGCGAGCAATCATATCAGAATCATATTTCAATTGTTTCATAACATTTGCATTGAAGTGATCTTGTTTTCTAATGTAGTTTTCAAACTCATAAAGGCATTGACTAGGATGCATATTGTGAGGATTGTCATTTTAATTGAACTTCATTAGAGAATTTACCTCTAACACCTTAGGCAGTGGTGGTGTATCAAGCCCATGTATTTCTTCAATAGGAGGTAAATTTTTAACATCCTCGGCTTTAATACCTTTTTCCTTCATAGATTTCTTTGCCTCTTGCATATCTTCAGGACTGAGATATAAAATACCCCTCTTCTTCGGAGTGGGTTTAGCCAGTGGTTTAGGAATAGTCCAATCATCATAATTTTTCAGTATGTTATTCAATAAGTCTTTAGCTTGACCAATAGTTCGTCCCCTGAAAACACAACCAACACAACTATCTAGGAAGTCCCTAGAAGCATCAGTTAGTCCATTATAGAAGATATCAAATATTTCATTTTTCTTAAGAGGATGATCAGCCAAAGCATTAAGTAACTGGCAGAGCCTCCCGCAAGCTTTTGGGAGACTCTCTTCTTTAGTTTGCACAAAGTTAAATATTTCCTGTAAGGCAGCTTGTTTATTATGAGCATGAAAATATTTTTCAGAGAAGTAATAAATCATATCCTGGGGACTACGCACACAACCAGGAGAAAGAGTATTGTACCAAGATTTAGCATCACCCTTTAATGAGACAGGAAATAATTTGAGAATAAAGTAATAGCGAGTTTTCTCATCATGAGTAAAAAGGGTGGCTATGTCATTCAACCTAGTAAGATGTGCCACAATAGTTTCAATTTCATAACCATGGAAAGGATCAAATTCAACCAAAGTAATTAACTCTGGGTCGACAGAGAATTCATAATCCTTATCGTCAATAAAGATAGGTGAAGTAGCAAACTTAGGATCACATTTCATTCTAGCATTCAGAGATTTTTCTTTATACTTGCATAATAATTTCTCTAGATCATCTCTATCCTTACAAGCAAGAATATCTCTAGTTGTCTCCTCATTCATAACATAACCTTCCGGTACCTTAGGCAATTCATATCTAGGAAGGCTAGTTCTAGCAGGTGTTTCAGGAGTTTCAGTTTCAAGCTCATCATCAGATTCAACAACATCATGTTGTATTACTCTAGCAATTTGTTCATCAAGAAATTCACCAAGTGGCACATCATCATTATCAAGCAAGGTACTAGCATCATCATAAGCATTATCCATAGTAGAAGTAGCATCATCAATAACTTGTGACATATTATAATTGATAGCATGTGGTGGTGTTGCAAGTTTACTCATAACAGAAGGTGAATCTAAAGCAGAACTGGATGGCAGTTCCTTACCCCCCCTCGTCTTAGAGGGGAATATCTTAGTCTTTGGATCCTTCAGATTCTTCATAGTGATAATATGATAATAATTCCAAGTTACTCAACAAATATTGCTATGCTCCCCGGCAACGGCGCCACAAAAAGGTCTTGATAACCCACAAGTATAGGGGATCGCAACAGTTTTCGAGGGTAGAGTATTCAACCCAAATTTATAGATTCGACACAAGGGGAGCCAAAGAATATTTGAAGGTATTAGCAGCTAAGTTGTCAATTCAACCACACCTGGAGATTAATTATCTACAGCAAAGTGATCAGTAGCAAAGTAGTTTGATAGTTTTGATTGTAGTGACAACAACAACGGTAACAATAACAGTGATAGCAGTAATTTTGTAGCAAGTGTAAAAGTGATGATAGCAGTAGTAACTTAGTAGAAACAATATAAGATAAATTCGTAGGCATTGGATCGATGACTTGTTGGATGATATTCATCATGTGACAGTTATAACCTAGGGCGATACAGCACTAGCTCCAGTTCATCGATATAATGTAGGCATGTATTCCGTAAATAGTCATACGTGCTTTATTAAAAGAACTTGCCTGACACCTTTTGTCCTACCCTCCTGTGGCAGCGGGGTCCATATTGGAAACTAAGGGAGATTAAGGCCTCCTTTTAATAGAGAACCGGAACAAAGCATTAACACATAGTGAATACATGAACTCCTCAAACTACGGTCATCACCGAGAGTGGGCTGGTTGTTGTCACTCCGGGGTTGTCGGATCATAACACGTAGTAGGTGACTATAACTTGCAAGATTGGATCTAAAACATGGATATAATGATGAATTCATAAACGGTTCAGATCTGAGTTCATGGCACTCAGGCCCAAAGTGACAAGCATTAAGCATAACAAAGTCATAGCAACATCAATCTAAGAACATAGTGGATACTAGGGATCAAGCCCTAACAAAACTAACTCGATTACATGATGAATCTCATCCAACTCCTCACCGACCAGCGAGCCTATGAAGGAATTACTCACTCCCGGTGGGGAGCATCATGGAATTGGCGATGGAGATGGGTTGGTGATGACGAAGAACGAAGATCCCCCTCTCCGGAGCCCCAAACGGACTCGAGAATTGCCCTCCCGAGGAAGAACAAGGCTTGGCGGTGGCTCCGTCTCGTGGAACGCGATAATTCTTTCTCCCTGATTTTTTCTCCGAAAATAGGAATTTATAGTGTCAGGGTTGAGGTCTGCGGGGCCACCAGGTGGGTACAACCCACCTGGGCACACCAGGAGAGGGGGCGCACCCTGGTGGGTTGTGCCCACCCATGGGTCCCTCTCTGGTGGTTCTTGGCTCCTGTAATTCTCTTTTATTCCATAAAAAATCCTCGCAAAGTTTCATTTCATTTCGAGAACTTTTATTTCTGCACAAAAACAACACCATGGGAGTTCTGCTGAAAACAACGTCAGTCCGGGGTTAGTTTTATTCAAATCATGCAAATTAGAGTCCAAAACAAGAGGAAAAGCGTGTGAAAAGTAGATACGTTGGAGACATATCAATGACCAACAAATAATGAGGTTACAATATCTGCTGGAAACTTTGTAAAAGTTATAGTACTTCCCATCAGCATATTACCTATGTGTTTATTGTTATAATTCATTTTAGAGTTTTGTACACTCTAGTCTAATGCATAAAAGTTGCAAGAGAACAACAATTGTCCGATGTTATGAACAAAAGGCCATACTCCTATTATGAATAGAATGTATGTTATGAATTTTGATGATAAAATTGAACATCCATAACACAGGTGCTAAATGTCGTAAGACTAAAAGAATACCACATATGTGTGGCACTGCATTTAGTCACATTGGAGAAACCAGCATGAAGAAATTCCATAGTGATGGATTTTGAAGTCACACTACTGCAGGATGGTCCAAACACGATATCAGAGACCCTTTGACAAAACTGTGTGCGATGCCATAATCACAAACGGTGATGTAAAAAACCCATCAAAAAGGTGCAAAACGTTTGCGATGATGGATTCATCAAACACGGTTCAGATTTTAGTTGCGTGTGCGATGAAGGGCATATAGTTTAGTTCAATTAACTATTTGGGATGAGGAGAAACAAAAGAATCGGGCAGCCAAATGAAGGCGTGTGCGATATATAGCATATGGTTCACTAGGATGAACTATGTGTGATTAGGCAACACAATGGAAACGGTTCAACTAAACAAGATGTGTGTGATACGCGACAAACAGGTCCGTAATCTGAAATGTGTGTGAAGACCAATAATAACACAGACGGTTGCTGCTAATAAGCCGTGTGATTTGCTCTGTCTACAGAAGAATAACATATATATACATATATATATATATATATATATATATATATATATAAACAGAAATAAACATCCAATTACATAAGTGACTATACAGATCATTCGCACACACCTCAATAAACAATTGCATGCGTTCTAAAGTAGGAGAAACGATCGTCTAGTCATCTACTTCTTGCGACGCTCCCGCCACTGCAATGTGCCTCGATCCCTCGTCTGGGTCAGGAAGAAGATAGTTCCTCATGTCAATGATCCGCCTGTGCATCTCGTAGCTTGTGTACGCGTCCATGGCCGCGTACTTGACATATTTTTCATCCAGTCTCTCATGCCACACACTGTGCCAGGCGTTCCTGTCTTTAGTGCTCTCATTCTTCATCTTCATGTAGTAGGGGTCGATGATGGCCGAGGCGAGGTCAACTAGGAAGTTCAGCTTGTTTTTGTCGCCGCCCCAGACCTTGTATTTGCTCTGGATGTTGACAAGATTCAGGCATTTCAAGCCTGAAACCTTGAGCGCTTTTAGATCATTGGTGGTGTCCACCGCAGCGAAACTGTAGTCGGAGTTGTTGATAAACCTGGAGAAACGCTCGCAAGGCGTTGTGGCCAGGTGGTAGTGGTAGACGAGGACGTCATGTCGCATGCACAACTGGGTGACGGCAACCTTCTGATCGTGCCCGGCATGACCCATGGTGTACTCGAGGTCGAAGCCGACCACTTTGTACTTGTCCTCGGCAAGGAACTGCTCCATAGTTTGGATGGAGCTCTCCACCAAGACCGGATCGTTCATGTACACCGTTGAGAGAGCCTTCCCCCTCACGTGGGTGTCCACGACGTGTTGCATGGTGAACTTGTTGGGGAACGTAGCAGAAATTCAAAATTTTCCTACGTATCACCAAGATCTATCTATGGAGAAACCAGCAACGAAGGGAAGGAGAGTGCATCTACATACCCTTGTAGATCGCTAAGCGGAAGTGTTCAAGAGAGCGGGGTTGATGGAGTAGTACTCGTCGTGATCCAAATCACCGATGATCCTAGCACCGAACGGACGGCACCTCCGCGTTCAACACATGTACGGAGCAGCGACGTCTCCTCCTTCTTGATCCAGCAAGGGGGGAGGAGAGGTTGATGGAGATCCAACAGCACAACGGCGTGGTGGTGGAAGTAGCGGGATTCCGACAGGGCTTTGCTAAGCGCTGCGGGAGGAGGGAGATGTGTCACGGAAGGGAGAGGGAGGCGCCAGGCCTTAGGTATGGTTGCTCCTCCTTTTCCCCACTATATATAGGGCCAAGGGAGAGGGGGAGGCGCAGCCCTTGCCCCTTCCTACAAGGAAGGGTGCGGCCAAGGGTGGGGAGGAGTCCATCCTCCCCAAGGCACCTCGGAGGTGCCTTCCCCCTTTAGGACTCTCCCCTTTTCCTCTTCTCTTGGTGCATGGGCCTCTTGGGGCTGGTGCCCTTGGCCCATGTAGGCCAAGGCACACCCCCTACAGCCCATGTGGCCCCTCGGGGCAGGTGGCCCCACCCGGTGGACCCCCGGGACCCTTCCGGTGGTCCCGGTACAATACCGATGACCCCGAAACTTGTCCCGATGGCCGAAATAGCACTTCCTATATATAATTCTTTACCTCCGGACCATTCGGAACTCCTCGTGACATCCGGGATCTCATCCGGGACTCCGAACAACTTTCGGGTTACCGCATACTAATATCTCTATAACCCTAGCATCACCGAACCTTAAGTGTGTAGACCCTACGGGTTCGGGAGACATGCAGACATGACCGAGATGACTCTCCGGTCAATAACCAACAGCGGGATCTGGATACCCATGTTGGCTCCCACATGTTCCACGATGATCTCATCGGATGAACCACGATGTCAAGGACTTAATCAATCCCGTATACAATTCCCTTTGTCTAGCGGTACGATACTTGCCCGAGATTCGATCGTCGGTATCCCGATACCTTGTTCAATCTCGTTACCGGCAAGTCTCTTTACTCGTTCCGTAACACATCATCCCATGATCAACTCCTTGATCACATTTTGCACATTATGATGATGTCCTACCGAGTGGGCCCAGAGATACCTCTCCATTTACACGGAGTGACAAATCCCAGTCTCGATTCGTGCCAACCCAACAGACACTTTCGGAGATACCTGTAATGCACCTTTATAGCCACCCAGTTACGTTGTGATGTTTGGTACACCCAAAGCACTCCTACGGTATCCGGGAGTTGCACAATCTCATGGTCTAAGGAAATGATACTTGACATTAGAAAAGCTTTAGCATACGAACTACATGATCTTGTGCTAGGCTTAGGATTGGGTCTTTGTCCATCACATCATTCTCCTAATGATGTGATCCCGTTATCAATGACATCCAATGTCCATGGTCAGGAAACCGTAACCATCTATTGATCAACGAGCTAGTCAACTAGAGGCTTACTAGGGACATGGTGTTGTCTATGTATCCACACATGTATCTGAGTTTCCTATCAATACAATTCTAGCATGGATAATAAACGATTATCATGAACAAGGAAATATAATAATAACTAATTTATTATTGCCTCTAGGGCATATTTCCAACAGTCTCCCACTTGCACTAGAGTCAATAATCCAGTTCACATCGATATGTGATTAACACTCAAGGTCACATCCCCATGTGACTAACACCCAAAGAGTCTACTAGAGTCAATAATCTAGTTCACATTACCATGTGATTAACACTCGATGAGTTCTGGGTTTGATCATGTTATGCTTGTGAGAGAAGTTATAGTCAACGGGTCTGAACCTTTCAGATCCGTGTGTGCTTTACAAATCTCTATGTCATCTCCTAGATGTAGCTACCACATTCTATTTGGAGCTATTCCAAATAACTGTTCTACTTGGAGCTATTCTAAATTGTTGCTGCATTATACATATCCGGTATCTCTACTCAGAGTTATCCGGATAGGTGTTAAGCTTGCATCGACGTAACCCTTTACGACGAACTCTTTTACCACCTCCATAATCGAGAAAATTCCTTAGTCCACTAGTTACTAAGGATAACTTTGACCACTGTCCTGTGATCCATTCTTGGATCACTCTTGTACCCCTTGACTGACTCATGGCAAGGCACACTTCAGGTGCGGTACACAGCATAGCATACTGTAGAGCCTATGTCTTAAGCATAGGGGACGACCTTCGTCCTTTCTCTCTATTCTGCCGTGGTCGAGCTTTAAGTCTTAACTTCATACCTTACAACTCAGGCAAGAACTCCTTCTTTGACTGATCCATCTTGAACACCTTCAAGATCATGCCAAGGTATGTGCTCATTTGAAAGTACCATTAAGCGTTTTGATCTATCCTTATAGATCTTGATGCTCAATGTTCAAATAGCTTAATCCAGGTTTTCTATTGAAAAACACTTTTCAAATAACCCTATATGCTTTCCAGAAATTCTACGTCATTTCTGATCCATAATATGTCAACAACATATACTCATCAGAAATTCTATAGTGCTCCCACTCACTTCTTTGGAAATACAAGTTTCTCATGAACTTTGTATAAACCCAAAATCTTTGATCATCTCACCAAAGCGCACATTCCAACTCCGAGATGCTTACTCCAGTCCTTAGAAGGATTGCTGGAGCTAGCATACCTTTTAGCATCCTTAGGATTGACAAAACCTTTCTGATTGTATCACATACAACCTTTCCTTACGAAAGTTGGTAAGGAAACTCGTTTTGACATCCATCTGCCAGATTTCATAAATGCAACTTATGCTAACATGATTCCGACGGACTTAAGCATCGCTACGGATGAGAAAATCTCATCGCAGTCAACTCCTTGAACTTGTGAAAAAACTCTTCGCCACAAGTCGAGCTTCATAGACGGTGACATTACCGTCCACGTCCGTCTTCTTCTTAAAGATCCATTTATCTTAATGGCTTGCCGATCATTGGGCAAGTCCACCAAAGTACATGCTTTGTTCTGATACACGGATCCTATCTCGGATTTCATGGTTTCTTAACCATTTGTCGGAATTTGGGCCCACCATCACTTCTCCATAGCTCGTAGGTTCCTTGTTGTCTAGCAACATGACCTTCAAGACAGGATTACTGTACCACTCTGAAGTAGTACGTATCCTTGTCACCCTACGAGGTTCGGTAGTGACTTGATCCGAAACTTCATGATCACTATCATAAGCTTCCACTTCAATTGGTGTAGGTGCCACAGGAACAACTTCCTATGCCCTGCTACACACTTGTTGAAGTGACGGTTCATTAACCTCATCAAGTCTCCACCATCCTCCCACTCAATTCTTTTGAGAGAAACTTTTCCTCGAGAAAGGACCCGATTCTAGAAACAATCCCTTATTGCTTTCAGATCTGAGACAGGAGGTATACCCAATTGTTTTAGGTGTCCTATGAAGATGCATTTATCCGCTTTGGGTTCGAGCTTATCAGCCTGAAACTTTTTTCACATAAGCGTCGCAGCCCCAAACTTTTAAGAAACGACAACTTAGGTTTCTCTAAACCATAATTCATACGGTGTCATCTCAACGGAATTACGTGGTGCCCTATTTAAAGTGAATGTGGTTGTCTCTAATGCCTAACCCATGAACAATAGTGGTAATTCGATAAGAGACATCATGGTACGCACCATATCCAATAGGGTGCAGTTATGATGTTCGGACACACCATCACACTATGGTGTTCCAGGCTGTATTAGTTGTGAAACAATTTCCACAATGTCTCAATTCTGTGCCAAACTCGTAATTCAGATATTCATCTCTATGATCATATCATAGATCTTTTATCCTCTTGTCACGACGATCTTTCAACTTCACCCTGAAATTACTTGAACCTTTCAATAATTCAGACTCGTGATTCATCAAGTAAATATACTCAACATCTACTCAAATCATCTGTGAAGTAAGAACATAACGATATCCACTACATGCCTCAGCACTCATTGGACTGCACACATCAAAATGTATTACTTCCAACAAGTTGCTTTCTAGTTCCATTTTACTGAAACCGAGGCTTTCGGTCATCTTGCCCATGTGGTATGATTTGCATGTCTCAAGTGATTCAAAATCAAGTGAGTTCAAACGGTCCATCTGCATGGAGTTTCTTCATGCATATACACCAATAGACATGGTTCGCATGTCTCAAACCTTTCAAAAACGAGTGAGCCCAAAGATCCATCAACATGGAGCTTCTTCATGCGTTTTATACCGACATGACTTACGTGGCAGTGCCACAAGTAGGTGGTACTATCATTAATATCTTATATCTTTTGGCATGAAAATGTGTATCACTACGATCGAGATTCAATAAACCATTCCTTTAGGTGCAAGACCATTGAAGGTATTATTCAAATAAATAGAGTAACCATTATTCTCTTTAAATGAATAACCGTATTGCGATAGACATAATCCAATCATGTCTATGCTCAACACAAACACCAAATAACAATTATTTAGGTTTAACACCAATCTCGTTGGTAGAGGGAGTGTGCGATGCTTGATCACATCAAGCTTGGAAAAACTTCCAACACATATCGTCAGCTCACCTTTAGCTAGTCTTCGTTTATTCCGTAGCTCTTTTATTTCGAGTTACTAACACTTAGCAACCGAACCGGTATCTAATACCCTGGTGCTACTAGGAGTACTAGTAAAGTACACATTAACATAATGTATATCTAATATACTTCTATCGACCTTGCCAGCCTTCTCATCTACCAAGTATCTAGGGTGATTCCGCTCTAGTGACTATTCCCCTTATTACAGAAGCACTTAGTCTCGGGTTTGGGTTCAACCTTGGGTTTCTTCACTAGAGCAGCAGCTGATTTGCCGTTTCATGAAGCATACCTTTTTGCCCTTGCCCTTCTTGAAACTAGTGGTTTCACCAACCATCAACAATTGATGCTCCTTCTTGATTTCTACTTTTGGGGTGTCAAACATCGCGAATATTTCAAGGATCATCATATCTATCCCTGATATGTTATAGTTCATCACGAAGCTCTAGCAGCTTGGTGGTAATGACTTCGGAGAAACATCACTATCTCATTTGGAAGATCAACTCCCACTTGATTCAAGCGATTGTTGTACTCAGACAATCTGAGCACAAGTTCAACACTTGAGCTTTTCTCCCTTAGTTTGCAGGCTAAGAAAATCGTCGGAGGTCTTATACCTCTTGACGTGGGCACGAGCCTGAAATCCTAATTTCAGCCCTCGAAACATCTCATATGTTTCGCGACGTTTCAAAACCGTCTTTGGTGCTTCAATTCTAAACCATTTAGCATTACGCACTGAACTATCATGTAGTCATCAAAACGTGTATGTCAGATGTTCACAACATCCATAGACAACGTTCGAGGTTCAGCACACTGAGCGGTGCATTAAGGACATAAGCCTTCTATGAAGCAATGAGGACAAACCTCAGTTTACGGACCCAGTCCGCATAATTGCTACTACCAACTTTCAACTAAATTTTCTCTAGGAACATATCTAAACAGTAGAACTAAAGCGCGAGCTTACGACATAATTTGCAAAGATCTTTTGACTATGTTCAAGATAATTAAGTTCATCTTATGAACTCCCACTCAGATAGACATCCCTCTGGTCATCTAAGTGATCACATGATCCGAGTCAAACTAGGCCGTGTCCGATCATCACGTGAGACGGACTAGTCATCATCGGTGAACATCTTCATGTTGATCGTATCTTCTATACGACTCATGCTCGACCTTTCGGTCTCCGTGTTCCGAGGCCATGTCTGTACATGCTAGGCTTGTCAAGTTAACCCTAAGTGTATTGCATGTGTTTCGAGGCCATGTCTGTACATGCTAGGCTTGTCAACACCCATTGTATGTGAACGTAAGGATCTATCACACCCGATCATCACATGGTGCTTCGAAGCGACGAACTGTAGTGACGGTGCACAGTTAGGGGTGAACACTTCTTGAAATTGTTGTAAGGGATCATCTTATTTACTACCGTCGTTCTAAGTAAACAAGATGCAAAAATATGATAAACATCACATGCAATCAAATAGTGACATGATATGGCCAATATCATTTTTGCTCCTTTTGATCTCCATCTTCGAGGCTCCATGATCATCATCGTCACCGGTATGACACCATGATCTCCATCATCATGATCTCCATCATCGTGTCTTCATGAAGTTGTCTCGCCAACTATTACTTCTACTTCTACGGCTACCGTTAGCAATAAAGTAAAGTAATTACATGACGTTTAAGTTGACACGCAGGTCATAAATAAATAAAGACAACTCCTATGGCTCCTGCCGGTTGTCATACTCATTGACATGCAAGTCGTGATTCCTATTACAAGAACATGATCAATCTCATACATCACATATATCATTCATCACATCCTTTTGGCCATATCACATCACATAGCATACCCTGCAAAAACAAGTTAGACGTCCTCTAATTGTTGTTTGCATGTTTTACGTGGCTGCTATGGGTTTCTAGCAAGAACGTTTCTTACCTACGCAAAGACCAGAACGTGATATGCCAATTGCTATTTACCCTTCATAAGGACCCTTTTCATCGAATCCGATCCGACTAAAGTGGGAGAGACAGACACCCGCCAGCCACCTTATGCAACTAGTGCATGTTTGTCGGTGGAACCGGTCTCACGTAAGAGTACGTGTAAGGTTGGTCCGGGCCGCTTCATCCCACGATGCCACCGAATCAAGATAAGAATAGTAACGGCAAGCATATTGAACAAAATCAATGCCCACAACTACTTTGTGTTCTACTCGTGTATAAAATCTACGCAATAGACCTAGCTCTGATACCACTGTTGGGAACGTAGCAGAAATTCAAAATTTTCCTACGTATCACCAAGATCTATCTATGGAGAAACCAGCAACGAAGGGAAGGAGAGTGCATCTACATACCCTTGTAAATCGCTAAGCGGAAGCGTTCAAGAGAACGGGGTTGATGGAGTCGTACTCGTCGTGATCCAAATCACCGATGATCCTAGCGCCGAACGGACGGCACCTCCGCGTTCAACACACGTACGGAGCAGCGACGTCTCCTCCTTCTTGATCCAGCAAGGGGGGAGGAGAGGTTGATGGAGATCCAACAGCACAACGGCGTGGTGGTGGAAGTAGCGGGATTCCGACAGGGCTTTGCTAAGCGCTGCGGGAGGAGGGAGATGTGTCACGGAAGGGAGAGGGAGGCGCCAGGCCTTAGGTATGGTTGCTCCTCCTTTTCCCCACTATATATAGGGCCAAGGGAGAGGGGGGAGGCGCAGCCCTTTCCCCTTCCTCCAAGGAAGGGTGCGGCCAAGGGTGGGGAGGAGTCCATCCTCCCCAAGGCACCTCGTAGGTGCCTTCCCCCTTTAGGACTCTCCCCTTTTCCTCTTCTCTTGGCGCATGGGCCTCTTGGGGCTGGTGCCCTTGGCCCATGTAGGCCAAGGCGCACCCCCTACAGCCCATGTGGCCCCCCGGGGCAGGTGGCCCCACCCGGTGGACCCCCGGGACCCTTCCGGTGGTCCCGGTACAATACCGATGACCCCGAAACTTGTCCCGATGGCCGAAATAGCACTTCCTATATATAGTTCTTTACCGCCGGACCATTCCGGAACTCCTCGTGACGTCCAGGATCTCATTCGAGACTCCGAACAACTTTCGGGTTACCGCATACTAATATCTCTATAACCCTAGTGTCACCGAACCTTAAGTGTGTAGACCCTACGGGTTCGGGAGACATGCAGACATGACCGAGATGACTCTCCGGTCAATAACCAACAGCGGGATCTGGATACCCATGTTGGCTCCCACATGTTCCACGATGATCTCATCAGATGAACCACGATGTCAAGGACTTAATCAATCCCGTATACAATTCCCTTTGTCTAGCGGTACGATACTTGCCCGAGATTCGATCGTCGGTATCCCGATACCTTGTTCAATCTCGTTACTGGCAAGTCTCTTTACTCGTTCCGTAACACATCATCCCGTGATCAACTCCCTGATCACATTGTGCACATTATGATGATGTCCTACCGAGTGGGCCCAGAGATACCTCTCCGTTTACACGGAGTGACAAATCCCAGTCTCGATTCGTGCCAACCCAACAGACACTTTCGGAGATACCTGTAATGCACCTTTATAGCCACCTAGTTACGTTGTGACGTTTGGTACACCCAAAGCACTCCTACGGTATCCGGGAGTTGCACAATCTCATGGTCTAAGGAAATGATACTTGACATTAGAAAAGCTTTAGCATACGAACTACATGATCTTGTGCTAGGCTTAGGATTGGGTCTTTGTCCATCACATCATTCTCCTAATGATGTGATCCCATTATCAATGACATCCAATGTCCATGGTCAGGAAACCGTAACCATCTATTGATCAACGAGCTAGTCAACTAGAGGCTTACTAGGGACATGGTGTTGTCTATGTATCCACACATGTATCTGAGTTTCCTATCAATACAATTCTAGCATGGATAATAAATGATTATCATGAACAAGGAAATATAATAATAACTAATTTATTATTGCCTCTAGGGCATATTTCCAACAGAACTGCCCGCCGTTGTCATCGTCGGCCGCTGGGAGCGCCATTGGAACCGCTGGATGTCCTCTCTGTATGTGTCCTCATGGGTGTGCTTATTGTCTCGTGTGAGACGAGAGATGAAGGTAAATGGCCGCAGGAATAAAAGGGTGCTGGGCGACGTGGATTCTCAACACGTCCGCATGGTAGTTTTTGCAGCGGGTAACTGCATCGTCGCGCCGCGCCCGGCGCAACCGCATGCACACGAATGTGCGTGATCATGCGTCGGCCCCAAAAACTGGCAGCGCGCATGGAGGGACGAGGGAAGAGCACCCGGAGGGGCGCGAGAGCAGAGCACGTGCGGCGGGATGCGAGCAGAGCGCGCCGCGGCCGCCTGAACCGCAAGCAACCACACGCATAGAGCAGTTGAACACGCAGGAAATGGTCGCCTACAAGCCGGTCGACAGTTGCGTCGCTGCGTAGAGAGCGGTCGTGTGCTACCACCTCCATCTAATCTATAGTCCCCTTTATATTCTGTGCCATACTTTTCCCTCAAATTTAACCAACAAAATGTTAATGCATGTTATAAAAATTATATAATTGGAAACTATGTTCAAATACGAATCCAACTATATAATCTTTGGCGACATGCATTCGTATTTTATTAGTTAAATCATACTTATAAACCAGGACGGGGGTATAGTAGGTAATTAAATCGCAAATGTTTTTTTATTAACCATATGTGTACGTGGCCTTTCGTCCTCCTCTCGCACGTCTTGTCACCCCGCTGCCGCAGACGGCTTACAACGCAAGCTTGCGCAGCGCGCGGGGGCATTCTTTTGGCCAAACGGTGGCGCTAATGAATCGTCTGTGAGCCTGTTCCCGCTCAACCTCGCAGGTTCCCGCGCAAGCTTCCCGCCCGACTCGGTGAAATCTCCCAAAATCCCAATGCTTACCGGCCTGCTATAAAAACCCTCACGGCCGGCGAGTCCCGCGTCACATTTTCCCCTCCCTCCCTGTAGCTTATCTCATCTGCTTCTCCCACAATCACCAATGGCACCGGTCCCTCATCGTCACTCAGCCACTCCGCCGTCATCAGAGGACAACTCCAGCTGGGAGGCTACACCTCGGCGGTGGCGCAGTCCCCGGCATAGTGTAGTGCACGTTGAAGGAAATATGCCCTAGAGGCAATCATATAGTTATTATTTATTTCCTTATTTCATGATAAATGTTTATTATTCATGCTAGAATTGTATTAACCGGAAACATAATACATGTGTGAATACATAGACAAACATAACGTCACTAGTATGCCTCTACTTGACTAGCTCATTTATCAAAGATGGTTATGTTTCCTAACCATAGACATGTGTTGTCATTTGATTAACGGATCACATCATTAGGAGAATGATGTGATTGACATGACCCATTACGTTAGCCTAGCACTTGATCGTTTAGTATATTGCTATTGCTTTCTTCATGACTTATACATGTTCCTGTAACTATGAGATTATGCAACTCCCGTTTACCGGAGGAACACTTTGTGTGCTACCAAACGTCACAACATAACTGGGTGATTATAAAGGAGCTCTACAGGTGTCTCCGAAGGTACATGTTGGGTTGGCGTATTTCGAGATTAGGTTTTGTCACTCCGATTGTCGAAGAGGTATCTCTGGGCCCTCTCGGTAATGCACATCACTATAAGCCTTGCAAGCAATGTAGCTAATGAGTTGGTTACAGAATGATGCATTACGTAACGAGTAAAGAGACTTGCCGGTAACGAGATTGAACTAGGTATTGGATACCGACGATCGAATCTCGGGCAAGTAACATACCGATGACAAAGGGAACAACGTATGTTGTTATGCGGTTTGACCGATAAAGATCTTCGTAGAATATGTAGGAGCCAATATGAGCATCCATGTTCCGCTATTGGTTATCGACCGATAATAGTTCTAGGTCATGTCTACATAGTTCTCGAACCCGTAGGGTCCGCACGCTTAATGTTACGATGACAGTTTTATTATGAGTTTATAAGTTTTGATGTACCGAAGTTTGTTCGGAGTCCCGGATGTGATCACAGACATGACGAGGAGTCTCGAAATGGTCGAGACATAAAGATTGATATATTGGAAGCCTATGTTTGGACATCGGAAGTGCTCCGGGTGAAATCGGCATTTTACCGGAGTACCGGGAGGTTACCGGAACCCCCCGGTAACCTAATGGGCCTTATTGGGCCTAGTGGAGGAAGAGGAGAGGAGGCCTAGGGGCAGCCGCGCACCCCTCCCCCCCCCAAGTCCGAATTGGACAAGGAGGGGGGGTGGCGCCCCCCCTTTCCTTTCCCCCCTCTCTTCCTTCCCCCCAAGTCCTAATCCAACTAGGGAAAGGGGGGAGTCCTACTCCCAGTGGGAGTAGGACTCCTTCGGCGCGCTCCTCCTAGGGCCGGCCACACCCCCCCCCTTGCTCCTTTATATACGGGGGCAGGGGGCACCCTAGAACACACAAGTTGATCTTCGTGATCGTTCCTTAGCCGTGTGCGGTGCCCCCCTCCACCATATTCCACCTCGGTCATGTCGTTGCGGTGCTTAGGCTAAGCCCTGCGTCGGTAGAACATCATCATCGTCACCACGCCATCGTGCTGACGGAACTCATCCCCGATACCCTGCTGGATCGGAGTCCGGGGATCGTCATCGAGCTGAACGTGTGCTGAACTCGGAGGTGCCGTATGTTCGGTGCTTGGATCGGTCGGATCATGAAGACGTACGACTACATCAACCGCGTTGTCATAACGCTTCCGCTTACGGTCTACGAGGGTACGTGGACAACACTCTCCCCTCTCGTTGCTATGCATCACCATGATCTTGCGTGTGTGTAGGAATTTTTTTGAAATTACTATGTTCCCCAACAGTGGTATCAGAGCCTAGGTTTTATGCGTTGATGTTATATGCACGAGTAGAACACAAATGAGTTGTGGGCGATACAAGTCATACTGATTACCAGCATGTCATAATTTGGTTCGGCGGTATTGTTGGATGAAGCGGCCCGGACCGACATTACGCGTACGCTTACGAGAGACTGGTTTTACCGTCGTGCTTTGCACACAGGTGACTAGCGGGTGTCTGTTTCTCCAACTTTAGTTGAACCAAGTGTGGCTACGCCCGGTCCTTGCGAAGGTTAAAACAGCACTAACTTGATGAACTATCGTTGTGGTTTTGATGCGTAGATAAGAACGGTTCTTGCTCAGCCCATAGCAGCCACGTAAAATTTGCAACAACAAAGTAGAGGACGTCTAACTTGTTTTTCTAGGGCATGTTGTGATGTGATATGGTCAAGACGTGATGCTATATTTTATTGTATGAGATGATCATGTTTTGTAACTGAAGTTATCGGCAACTGGCAGGAGCCATATGGTTGTCGCTTTATTGTATGAAATGCAAACGCCCTGTAATTGCTTTACTTTATCACTAAGCGGTAGCGATAGTCGTAGAAGCAATAGATGGCGTAACGACAACGATGCTACGATGGAGATCAAGGTGTCGCGCCGGTGACGATGGTGATCACGACGGTGCTTCGAAGATGGAGATCACAAGCACAAGATGATGATGGCCATATCATATCACTTATATTGATTGCATGTGATGTTTATCCTTTATGCATCTTATCTTGCTTTGATTGACGGTAGCATTTTAAGATGATCTCTCACTAAAATTATCAAGAAGTGTTCTCCCTGAGTATGCACCGTTGCGAAAGTTCTTCGTGCTGAGACACCACGTGATGATCGGGTGTGATAGGCTCTATGTTCAAATACAACGGGTGCAAAACAGTTGCACACGCGGAATACTCAGGTTAAACTTGACGAGCCTAGCATATAACGGATATGGCCTCGGAACACGGAGACCGAAAGGTCGAACGTGAATCATATAGTAGATATGATCAACATAGTGATGTTCACCATTGAAACTACTCCATCTCACGTGATGATCGGACATGGTTTAGTTGATTTGGATCACGTGATCACTTAGATGACTAGAGAGATGTATGTCTAAGTGGGAGTTCTTAAGTAATATGATCAATTGAACTTTAATTTATCATGAACTTAGTCCTGGTAGTATTTTGCAAATTATGTTATAGATCAATGGCTCGCGTTGTTGCTTTCATATGTTTATTTTGATATGTTCCTAGAGAAAACTGTGTTGAAAGATGTTAGTAGCAATGATGCGGATCGGATCCGTGATTTGAGGTTTATCCTCATTGCTGCACAGAAGAATTATGTCCTTAATGCACCGCTAGGTGACAGACCTATTGCAGGAGCAGATGCAAATGTTATGAATGTTTGGCTAGCTCAATATGATGACTACTTGATAGTTTAGTGCACCATGCTTAAATGGCTTAGAATCGGGACTTCAAAGACGTTTTGTACGTCATGGACCATATGAGATGTTCCAGGAGTTGAAGTTAATATTTCAAGCAAATACCCGAGTTGAGAGATATGAGGTCTCCAACAAGTTCAACAAGCTAAAATATGGAGGAGAATCGCTCAACTAGTGAGAATGTGCTCAGATTGTCTGGGTACTACAATCGCTTGAATCAAGTGGGAGTTAATCTTCCAGATAAGATAGTGATTGAAAGAGTTCTCTAGTCACCATCACTAAGTTAGTAGAACTTTGTGATGAACTATAGTATGCAAGGGATGACGAAAACGATTACCGAGCTCTTCGTGATGTTGAAATCGACGAAGGTAGAAATCAAGAAAGAGCATCAAGTGTTGATGGTTGACAAGATCACTAGTTTCAAAAAAAGGGCAAAGGGAAAGAAAGGGAACTTCAAGTAGAATGAAAAGCAAGTTGTCACTCCCATGAAGAAGCCCAAAGCTGGACCTAAGCTTGAAACTGAGTGCTTCTACTGCAAAGGAAATGGTCACTGGAAGTGGAACTACTCCAAATATTTGGTGGATAAGAAGGATGGCAAAGTGAACAAGGGTATATTTTGATGTACAGGTTATTGATGTGTACCTTACTAGTGTTTATAGTAGCCCCTGAGTATTTGATACTTGTCCGGTTGCTAAAAATTTAGTAACTCGAAACAAGAGTTACAGAATAAATAGAGACTAGTTGAGGGTGAAGTGACGATGAGTGTTGGAAGTGGTTCCAAGATTGATATGATCATCATCGCACACTCCCTAAACTTTCGGGATTAGTGTTAAACCTAAATAAATGTTATTTGGCGTTCGCGTTGAGCATGAATGTGATTTGATCATGTTTATTGCAAAATGGTTATTCATTTAAAGTCAGAGAATAATTGTTGTTCTGTTTACATGAACAAAACCTTCAATGGTCATACACCCAATGAAAATAGTTTGTTGGATCTCGATCGTAGTAATACACATATTCATAATATTGATGCCAAAAGATGCAAAGTTGATAATGATAGTGCAACATATTTGTGGCACTGCCGTTTGGGTCATATCGATGTAAAGCGCATGAAGAAACTCCATGCTGATGGGCTTTCGGAATCAATTGGTTATGAATTATTTGATGCTTGCGAACCGTGCCTTTTGGGCAAGATGACTAAAACTCCATTCTCTGGAATAATGGAACGAGCTACTAACTTGTTGGAAATAATACATACCGATGTTTGCGGTCCAATGAGTGTTGATGCTCGTGGCGGGTATCGTTATTTTCTGACCTTCACAGATGATTTGAGAAGATATGCGTATATCTACTTAATGAAGCACAAGTCTAAAACATTTGAAAAGTTCAAAGAATTTCAGAGTGAAGTGGAGAATCATCGTAACAAGAAAATAAAGTTTCTACAATCTGATCGTAGAGAAGAATATTTGAGTTACGAGTTTGTCCTTCATTTTAAACAATGTGGAATAGTTTCACAGTTCATGCCACATGGAACACCACAGCGTAATGGTGTGTCCGAACGTCGTAACCGCCCTTTATTGGATATGGTGCGATCTATGATGTATCTTACTGATTTACCACTATCGTTTTGGGGTTATGCATTAGAGATAGCTGCATTCACTTTAAATAGGGCACCATCTAAATCCGTTGAGATGACACCGTATGAACTATGGTTTAGCAGTAAACCTAAGCTGTCGTTTCTTAAATTTTGGAGTTGCGATGCTTATGTGAAAAAGGTTTCAACCTGATAAGCTCGAACCCAAATCGGAGAAGTGCATCTTCATAGAATACCCAAAGGAAACTGTTGGGTACACCTTCTATCACAGATCCGAAGGCAAAAAATCATTCGTTGCTAAGAATGGATCCTTTCTAGAGAAGGAGTTTCTCTCGAAAGAAGTGAGTGGGAGGAAAGTAGAACTTGATGAGGCAATTGTACCTGCTCCCTTATTGGAAAGTAGTTCATCACAAGAACCAGTTCCTGTGACAACTACACCAATCAGTGAGGAAGCTAATGATATTGATCATGAAACTTCAGATCAAGTTACTACTGAACCTCGTAGGTCTACCAGAGTAAGATCCGCACCAAAGTGGTACAGTAATCCTATTCTGGAAGTCATGTTACTTGACCATGGCGAACCTACGAACTATGAGGAAGCGATGATGAGCCCAGATTCCGCAAAATGGCTTGAAGCCATGAAATCTGAGATGGGATCCATGTATGAGAACAAAGTATGGACTTTGGTGGACTTGCCCGATGATCGGCAAACCATAGAAAAATAAATGGATCTTCAAGAGGAAGACGGACGTTGATAGTAGTGTTACTATCTACAAAGCTTGACTTGTCGCAAAAAAGGTTTTTTTTTGACAAGTTCAAGGTGTTGACTATAATGAGATTTTCTCAACCGTAGCAATTCTTAAGTCTGTCCGAATCATGTTAGCAATTGCCACAATTTATGAAATCTGGCAAATGGATGTCAAAAACTGCATTCCTTAATAGTTTTCTTAAAGAAGAGTTGTATATGATGCAACCAGAAGGTTTTGTCAATCCTAAAGGTGCTAACAAAATATGCAAGCTCCAGCAATCCATCTATGGACTGGTGCAAGCATCTCGGAGGTGGAATATACGCTTTGATAAGTTGATCAAAGCATACAGTTTTATACAGACTTGCGATGAAGCCTGTATTTACAAGAAAGTGAGTGGGAGCACTACAACATTTCGGATAAGTATATGTGAATGACATATTGTTGATCAGAAATAATGTAGAATTATTCTGCAAAGCATAAAGGAGTGTTTGAAAGCGGTTTTTTCAAAGAAAGACCTCGGCAAAGCTACTTACATATTGAGCATCAAGATCTATTGAGATAAATCAAGACGCTTGATAAGATTTTCAATGAGTACATACCTTGACAAGATTTTGAAGTAGTTCAAAATGGAACAGTCAAAGAAAGAGTTCTTGCCTGTGTTGCAAAGGTATGAAATTGAGTAAGACTCAAATCCCGACCACAGCAGAAAATAGAAAGAGAATGAAAGTCATTCCCTATGCATCAGTCATAGGTTCTATAAAAGTATGCCATGGACCAGACCTATTGTATACTCTGCCCTGGTTTGGCAAGGGAGTACAATAGTGATCTAGGAGTAGATCACTGGACACTGGTCAAAATTATCCTTAGTGGAATAAGGATATCTTTCTCAATTATGGAGGTGACAAAAGGTTCGTCGTAAAGGGTTACGTCAATACAAGTTTTGGCACTGATCCAGATGACTCTAAAGTCTCAGTCTGGATACATATTGAAAGTGGGAACAATTAGCTAGAGTAGCGCCGTGCAGAGCATTGTAGACATAGAATATTTGCAAAATACATACGGCTCTGAATGTGACAGACCCGTTGACTAAGCTTCTCTCACGAGAAAAACATAATCACACCTTAGTACTCTTTGCGTGTTAATCACATAAGCGAGGTGAACTAGATTATTGACTCTAGTAAACCCTTTGGGTGTTGGTCACATGATGATGTGAACTATGGGTGTTAATCATATACATATATGAATATTGGTGTTAAATCACATGGTGATGTGAACTAGATTATTGACTCTAGTGCAAGTGAGAGACTAAAGGAAATATGCCCTAGAGGCAATAATATAGTTATTATTTATTTCCTTATTTCATGATAAATGTTTATTATTCATGCTAGAATTGTATTAACTGGAAACAATAATACATGTGTGAATACATAGACAAACATAATGTCACTAGTATGCCTCTACTTGACTAGCTCATTTATCAAAGATGGTTATGTTTCCTAACCATAGACATGTGTTGTCATTTGATTAACGGGATCACATCATTAGGAGAATGATGTGATTGACATGACCCATTCCGTTAGCCTAGCACTTGATCGTTTAGTATATTGCTATTGCTTTCTTCATGACTTATACATGTTCCTGTAACTATGAGATTATGCAACTCCCGTTTATCGGAGGAACACTTTGTGTGCTACCAAATGTCACAACGTAACTGGGTGATTATAAAGGAGCTCTACAGGTGTATCCGAAGGTACATGTTGGGTTGGCGTATTTCGAGATTAGGTTTTGTCACTCCGATTGTCGGAGAGGTATCTCTGGGCCCTCTCAGTAATGCACATCACTATAAGCCTTGCAAGCAATGTAGCTAATGAGTTAGTTACGAAATGATGCATTACGTAACGAGTAAAGAGACTTTCCGGTAACGAGATTGAACTAGGTATTGGATACCGACGATCGAATCTCGGGCAAGTAACATACCGATGACAAAGGGAACAACGTATGTTGTTATGCGGTTTGACCGATAAAGATCTTCGTAGAATATGTAGGAGCCAATATGAGCATCCAGGTTCTGCTATTGGTTATTGACCGAGAATAGTTCTAGGTCATGTCTACATAGTTCTCGAACCCGTAGGGTCCGCACGCTTAACGTTACGATGACAATTTTATTATGAGTTTATAAGTTTTGATGTACCGAAGTTTGTTCGGAGTCCCGGATGTGATCATGGACATGACGAGGAGTCTCTAAATGGTCGAGACATAAATATTGATATATTGGAAGCCTATGTTTGGACATCGGAAGTGTTCCGGGTGAAATCGGCATTTTACCGGAGTATCGGGAGGTTACCGGAACCCCCCGGTAACCTAATGGGCCTTATTGGGCCTAGTGGAGGAAGAGGAGAGGAGGCCTAGGGGCAGCCGCGCGCCCCTCCCTCCCAAGTCCGAATTGGACAAGGAGGGGGGCGGCGCCCCCCCTTTCCTTTCCCCCCTCTCTTCCTTCCCCCCAAGTCCTAATCCAACTAGGGAAAGGGGGGCGAGTCCTACTCCCGGTGGGAGTAGGACTCCTCTGGCGCGCCTCCTCCTAGGGCCGGCTGCACCCCCCTTGCTCCTTTATATACGGGGGCGGGGGGCACCCTAGAACACACAAGTTGATCTTCGTGATCGTTCCTTAGCCGTGTGCGGTGCCCCCCTCCACCATATTCCACCTCGGTCATATCGTTGCGGTGCTTAGGCGAAGCCCTGCGTCGGTAGAACATCATCATCGTCACCACGCCGTCGTGCTGACGGAACTCATCCCCGACACCCTGCTGGATCGGAGTCCGGGGATCGTCATCGAGCTGAACGTGTGGTGAACTCGAAGGTGCCGTACGTTCGGTGCTTGGATCGGTCGGATCATGTAGACGTACGACTACATCAACCGCGTTGTCACAACGCTTCCGCTTACGGTCTACGAGGGTACGTGGACAACACTCTCCCCTCTCGTTGCTATGCATCACCATGATCTTGCGTGTGCGTTGGAATTTTTTTGACATTACTACGTTCCCCAACACACGTGGCGTCCCTCTTGGGTGTGCGCGGAACACCCACCACACGCTCCGCCGTCATTGCCCGTCGGCAGCTATTGCCGGCTGCCGTTGCTGCCACACCACCGTTGAAAGCCAGGGCCATCGCCCGCTCCGCCACCGTGGCCCGAAGGCGGGAGGTGGTGGTCGTGGCCGCCACCCCGTCGTCAGCCGTCGTGGCCGCCAGCCCACCGTCGACCGTCGGGGTCATCACCCGCTCCGCCACTGCCGCCGGAAGGCGGTAGGCGGAGGTGGATGCCCGCACGTGTGTGAGCGACCTTGCGCGCTATGCCGAGTTCCTGTGGGAGGAGGAGGAGCGCCTCGTCGAGCACGCAAAGAGCCTTACCGCTGCCGTGGCCGCGGCACACGCTACCTCAGAGGCGCGGAATCAGGAGATCTACGAGGAGAACCACCGCTTCGAGAGGGGTTGTCTAGAGCGGCAGAGGGCGTTCAAGGTGAGCGTCGCTGAAGCTGCAACAGCGGTAGGCGCCGTATTGCGGTTGCCCAGCTCATCGGTAGGCTCCTCCTCCTCCGCCTCTTACTGAGAGCGCTTGACAGAGGAGAGGCAGTCGGAAGTAGTACAAAGCCCCTCCGCAGTAGTAGTAGTAGTAGTAGTAGTAGTAGTAGTAGTAGTAGTAGTAGTAGTAGTAGTAGTATTTAGGGGCTATTTTGTTCAGTTCATCTGACTATAGATGTGGTGGAACTATACAACGTACTTAAAATTAGCTAGTATATATAGTTGAACTAGCTATTTTAGTACGTGGTTGGCAACAATTGGGGAAAAGTTTGGTTGGTTCAGCTGTCGAGTTGAACTGCTTGTATAAATTAAGAACGACTGCTAAATCTATGAATGAAATCTATGCTTAATTACTGAATTTTAGTTGCAAAAATTAGATACTGCTAGTGATTTTTAGCTTCATATTTTAACAAATCGCAGTGTTACAAGGTTGACAAATGGCAATGTTACTATATCAACAAATGTGAACCTTTCCAGTTTGACAAATGATAACATACCCAATATGACAGATGCAAATCGCACCAAATTGTTTGTAAGTGGTTGCACACGGGTCATCCAAAAGAACGTTTGCGTTTAAGAGATGCACAAATCCTCCTCCCACTTTGCATCATGTCGTCCCGGGGTCGAGGGCGTGGGGCAGGAGGACGGCAGCTGGCGACGCTGAGAGGTAGCGTTCGACAGCAGCGTCCCATGCCGCCGAGGGGGGGCGCGCGCACGGAGAGGAAGGCAGGCGGCCATGGAAGTCAAAGGGCTCCCTTCCCAGTGAGCTTGCGCAGCATACAGCTCGCATGCTTCCCGGTGAGCCTGCACATTCGAGGACAGCTTGCACGCCTCTCGGTCAGCCTGCGCACCGGACTGCGCTCGTACGCCTCCAGTTCAGTCAAGGTCAAGCAGCTATCCGCACGACACCTCCTACAGCCATTAAAACCAAGACACATGGCGTCACGTGAATGGTTAACAGAACACACATGGTTTGAATTATACAAACGTTTGATATCTTAAAGTGGCAGATATTTTTTCAAAATGCCTTTGTTGGCTGTCATTATTCGAGTGCGCCTTCTCTCGAAATGGATACAAAAAATACCACAGCATGTCGAGTGCCATTCCATGATAGCATGCCAAGTTTCATGAATTTCACACGAGTTTTGGATTTACTAGAATTTAAAAATAAAGTATCTCAACGTTTTGCCGGCAATCAACGGTGCCCGGGTGTTTGAAATTCATTCCCATTTCTTGCATGGGACCTAAGCATGCACCCAAGGACACAGATTTGATTTTTCGTCCAATTTATATGCACTTGAGCATGTGCATGTAGTTCAAATTTGAATTATGCACAAATGCATTGAAAACTCAGTAATGCATAAAAATGTCCAAACGAACCCCAAAAAATCACAAAATTTGAGACAACACTCCTGTTGTTCTATGTTGACCCGAGAAAAAATTTGAAAGCAATAAGAGGCAATGATTATCGTTTCGTCCCCAAAGGTGGGACGTTCCCTACCGAAACCATCATGCTTGTTGAGAGAAGCTCTGGTTTGTGAGAAGCATATACCCAAACCTGCCCCAAATGGGGAAAAATTTACCACGACATGTTGATACCGCTCCATGATAACATGCCAAGTTTCATGAATTTTAGACAAGTTTTGGATTTACTAGAATTTAAAAAACAGGCATCTCAATGTTTTGCCGGCAATCAACGGTGCCCTGGTGTTTGAAATTCATTCCCATTTCTTGCATGGGACCTAAGCATGCACCCAAGGACACATATTTGATTTTTAAACCAATTTATATGCACTGGAGCATGTGCATGTAGTTCAAATTTGAATTATGCACATACATGCATTGAAAACTCAGTTAATGCATAAAAATGACCAAACGAACCCCGAAAAATCGAAAAAATTGACACAACACTCCTGTTGTTCTATGTTGAAACGAGAAAAAAATTGGAAGCAATAAGAGGCAATGGATATCGTTTCGTCCCCAAAGGTGGGACGTTCCCTACCGAAACCATCTTGCTTGTTATGACAAGCTCTGGTTTGTGAGAAGCATATACCCAAACTTGCCCCAAATGGGACAAAACTTTTACCACGGCATGTTGATGCCACTCCATGATAGCATGCCAAGTTTCATGAATTTCAAACGAGTTTTGGATTTACTAGAATTTAAAAAACAAGCATATCAATGTTTTGCCGGCAATGAACGGTGCCCTGGTGTTTGAAATTCATTCCCATTTCTTACATGGGACCTAAGCATGCACCCAAGGACACAGATTTGGTTTTTCAAACAATTTATATGCACTGGAGCATGTGCATGTAGTTCAAATTTGAATTATGCACATAAATGCGTTGAAAACTCAGTTAATGCATAAAAATGTCTAAATGAACCCCGAAAAATCACAAAAATTGACCCAACACTCATGTTGTTCTATGTTGACACGAGAAAAAAATTGGAAGCAATAAGGGGCAACGGATATCGTTTCGTCCCCAAAGATGGGACGTTCCCTACGGAAACCATCATGCTTGTTGTGAGAAGCTCTAGATTGTGAGAAGCATATACCCAAACCTGCCCAAATGGGACTAAATTTTTACCATGGCATGTTGATGCCGCTCCATGATAGCATGCCAAGTTTCATGAATTTCAGACGTGTTTTGGATTTACTAGAATTTAAAAAATAGGCATCTCAATGTTTTGCCGGCAATCAACGGTGCCCTGGTGTTTGAAATTCATTCCCATTTCTTGCATGGGACCTAAGAATGCACCAAGGAGACATATTTGATTTTCAACCAATTTATATGCACTGGAGCATGTGCATGTAGTTCAAATTTGAATTATGCACATAAATGCATTGAAAACTCAGTTAATGCATAAAAATGTCTAAATGAACCCCGAAAAACCACAAAAATTGACACAACACTCCTGTTGTTCTATGTTGACACGAGAAAAAAATTTGGAAGCAATAAGAAGCAATGGATATCGTTTCGTCCCCAAAGGTGGGACGTTCCCTAATGAAACCATTATGCGTGTTGTGAGAAGCTCTGGTTTGTGAGAAGCATATACCCAAACCTGCCCCAAATGGGACAAAATTTTTACCACGGCATGTTGATGCCACTCCTTGATAGCATGCCAAGTGTCATGAGTTTGAGACGAGTTTTGGATTTACTAGATTTTAAAAAAATGCATCTCAATGTTTTGCCGGCAATCAACGGTGCCCTGGTGTTTGAAATTCATTCCCATTTCTTGCATGGGACCTAAGCATGTACCCAAGGACACATATTTGATTTTTCAACCAATTTATATGCACCGGAGCATGTGCATGTAGTTCAAATTTGAATTATGCACATAAAATGTATTGAAAACTTAGTTAATGCATAAAAATGTCCAAACGAACCCCGAAAAATCACAAAAATTGACACAACACTCCTGTTGTTCTATGCTGACACGAGAAAAAAATTGGAAGCAATAAGAGGCAATGGATATCGTTTCGTCCCCAAAGGTGGGACGTTCCCTACCGAAACCGTCATGCTTGTTGTGAGAAGCTCTGGTTTGTGAGAAGCATATACCCAAACCTGCCCAAAATGGGACAAAAAAATTACCACGACATGTTGATGCCGCTCCATGATAGCATGCCAAGTTTCATGAATTTCATACGAGTTTTAGATTTACTAGAATTTAAAAACCAGGTATCTCAATGTTTGCGGCCGAGTGACGGTGCCAGGGTGTTTGACATTCATTCCCATTTCTTGCATGGGACCTAAGCAGGCAACCAATGACACAAATTTGAATTTTCAACTAATTTATATGCATTAGAGCATGTGCATGTAGTTCAAATTTGAATAATGCACAGAAAACTCAGTTAATGTATAAAAATGTCCAAGCGAACCCCGAAAAATCCTAAAAATTGACACAACACTCCTATTGTTCTATGTTGACACTAGGAAAAAATTTGAAATCGAGAAGATGCAACGGATATCATTTCGTCTAGAAAGGTGAAATGTTCCCTACCGAAACCATCACACTTGTTGTGAGAAGCTCTGGTTTATGAGAAGCTTATACCCAAACCTGCCCCAAATGGGACAATTTTTTTACCACGGCATGTTGACGATGCTCCATGACATGCCAAGTTTCATGAATATAGGATGAATTTTGGATTTACTAGTATTACAAAAGCAAGTACGTCAACATTTGCCAGAGAGCCACGGTGCCGTGGTGTTTGAATTTCATCCCCATTTCTTGCATGGGAGATAAGCATAAACCCATGGACACATATATGATTTTACAACCCATGTTGGTGCACCGGAGCATGTGCATGTAGTTTAATTTTGAATTGTGCACCTGAAATGGCTAGAAAACCAATTTAATGTATAAAACATTCAAACGAACCCTGAATAATTCCAATTCTTTTACGACACACATATAGTTGCATGTTCACTCCAGATAAAAGGTCTAGCAATTCAAACACCATCCATTGCCGTTGTGACCCCATTATGTAATTCAAATCAAGATGAAAAATCAAGTAGATTGCACATCGTTTATTATCATCAACCGTGTGAGATGCAGCACAAAATATCCTGGAGCACTGCCGGGGTATAGTACGCCTATGGCTTACGCGAGAAGGTGCGTCGGCTACTGTCCACAGCCGGCGTCTCAAGCACACTAACTCGCTCCCCAAATATCATTTCAGTATTCAATCGTCGCCGGTGAAAGATGGGCACGTGGACCCACGTCGTGAGGGCAACTTCGGTGGCCCACTCCGGCGAGAGCGTGGCCACAGCCACCATGCACGTGCTAACAAGGTGCATGAGCGCAGCCGCAATCTGCGACCAGGCGGCAAAGGCAGCCCAAACGGCCGCTGTTGCTTCTCTGGTGGCGGCAGCAACATCTGCCTCGGGGATAGCAACTGGCGAGAGCGGCACAGCAGTTGTCCATTCCGCAGCGGCGGCCTTAGCCCTGATGGAGGCCACCCACGACCATGTCGAGGCCGCCCATGCCCAGCTCCTGGCGGGTACTGCACAAATTGAACGAAGCTTCTCCGACAACGGTCAGCAACCCACGACCGAAGAGCTAGCAATCGCCGAGAGTGTTCGAGCAGCCGTCCGTTCCTCTGCCGCATACCTTGCGACGACGGAGCCCGTCTAATCCCAGATCGCGTCCGCCCACGCCCAGCTCATGGCGGCCTTTTCCAAAGAGATGGCAGACGCGGATGTCGAGATGCTTGTCGAGTATGGTGCGGTGGATGCCATGGAGCCCCTTCCCTAGGAGACCGTCGAGCGCGAGTTGGACATGGAGGCATCGGTGGAGATCGACGATCACTAGCCGTAGTAGTAATCTTTGTTTTGTTTAATTAAGAGCGTCGGTCTTTAATTTGTTAGAGTAATGTTTAGGTCAGCTAGCTCTGTTTAATTGCTGAACTTGCTTGATTAAGAAGTGTGGGTGTGCTGTAGTCTATTTTGTGTACCCAAATTATGCAATGACGTGGATGATCACTGTAACCATGGAAATTCGAACCAAATTTTTTGATGTTCAAACTCATCACACACAGGTTAAGCTATCTGAATCGTTTGTGATGTTCACGTATCGTACATAGTTCTGAATAAGGGACCATGTCTAATGACAATTTGCGCGCCTCTTATTTCGCTGAAGCGATTCCAAATTTTCGGCTTTCGTAGAAATATCTACCTCCCCGCCCCTCCCCCTTACCAAAAGCCACATTTCCCCTGTTTCCGCCTTCCTTTCCAAGTTGAAACCTTCACTCCTTGCTTGCAACATCACTTCCTCGTCGGCGACCCTCCTTCACGCTGCTCGGCCTTGTCTATCTAGGCAGGTAATCCACACCTGACCCCCATCCTCCTCCTCCTTCCACATCCCACATGCCCTAACCGCCGGCGCGAGCGCGGCACCTTCCACCCAAATCACCGACCCCTCCACCAAATAAGCGCGGCCCTAAGACATGGTGCACGCAGTATAGCCAGGATCTCAAGGAGCATTTGGCAGCAGAGAAGCAAATCGCAGCCACACGCACGGATGAGGTCGCGATGGCTGCGATTCAGGCCGACCCCCAGATCTTGGAGGAGCACCTTTCCATTTGGTAGCTATGCAGGTTAAGCATGCTCGGTTTACCCGTTGCGTGTGCTGCTCTTGCCTTTCCTTCACAAATTCTAGTGAATTGTGCTATCTAATTTTGCAATCTGTTGCTCTAGTGTATATGTTCTATATGTCATGCAGTGTGGTGCTCACTTATTAACTATTTTGTTAATTAGTTGTCGTCTTCAGTTAACTGTTTGGTTCAATTCTGCAAATGTGATGTTCAATTCTTTAGGCTGCAATTTTGTATTGTCTTTCATGTGAGAAATAAATCGAATTTATCTTTACAAAATACATGAGAAACGAATGCAATTGCTATATTTCCAAGTTGTCAAGCATGCTTGGTTTGGTTACACATTATGCAATGTGGTGCTCAGTTAACGTTTGGTTCATTTGTGTTGTGGTGTTTAGTTAACTATTTTGTTCAATTCTGCAATGCGATGTTCAATAGTTGTGGGTGCATTCTGTTATTGTATACCATGTGAGGAATAAATTATATTTGGCTGTAGTAAATACATGAGAAACAAATACAATTACTACAATTGGCTGTAGTTAACTGTCTGATCTTTTATTAGGAGTATGTTATATTGTGCAATGTGGTGCTCAATTAATGTTGGTTCATTTGTTGTGGTGTTGAGTTAACTGCTTGGTTCAATTTTGCAATGCGATGTCTAATTGTCGTGGGTAGAATTTTGTATTATTGTGCATGTGAGGAATAAATCGAATTTAGCTGCACTTAATACATCGGAAACATATACAAGTGCTATATTTCCTAGTTCTTAATCATGCTTTGTTTGGATAAATGGGTTTTTCATGTGGCTTGAATTAATTTGATGAATCTGCAATGTTCTTATTTTTCATCAACATATTTTACTAATAGCATGCGAACCCTTACTTAACCTGACGACTAACTACCTTATATGTGTTGCAGGAAAATAATAGGAAGCATCAAGGTTTATAATCGAGGTTAGCACGTGCATGATCCGTTGTCTAATAACACATTATTGTGCAATTGCAGGAACCATTCTAATATTTAGTTTTTTAACAATTTGGTGTTGCACATGTAGGTCCTGCTGTCAAAGATTTTGACCCACTGTTTGACCCTTTTTGCATATGGGGAAATGAGTTGTCCATGAATATCAATCAAATCAAGAAACTCAGAAATGTTGTTAGGATAAAGAAATTAGCGACAAAAAACAACAAGATCTTCGTATGCACAATGAAGAAGACATCAGTGCACTACAAGATGGTACTAACTATTATACCTTGCCTTTTTTATTCCTTTGCCCCATTTCCAATATAGAGAAGATATTTATGCACATCCTTATTTTCAGGCCTTTCCAAAGCAGTTCACTGATGATTACCTCTCAAACCACCTCTATGGTCAGAAGGCGAGGAAGGTTTTCATACAACACCCACGGTTCAATATTGAAGTGTTCCTGAAGAGGACGAAAGACGAACAGTCAATCATCCACAGGCACTGGCCTAAAGTTGCAAAGACCTTCAACATGAATGAAGGCTCAATATTCGCCTTCCGCTTCAGCAGTTTTCCAGATGAGATACATCTGTCTATATATCATCTCTGATGCTAATTTCGAAAGGTTCTACATGTTACATGTGAAACTTGGTGCTGGTGCAGTTGTGTAATGGGGTAGTTGAGTGCTGAAGCTATATCATGTTGTACTCTGATGTATTTCAATTATGAAATTCTGCTTCCTTAATATGGAAATGAAATATATTATGTGCTTAATATGAATGTCAATTAGATTAATAAATGAATTATTAATAATAGGGCAATTAGTCTGCTAATTGGGTCTTGCTATTGCAAACGGTTGCTGAAAAAATACCGTGGGCGATGACCTCAGGCAACGCACACAATTTCTAGGAATAAACCGTGTTGGATCAATGAACAATCACACATGACTTTCTCTTGAAAACTATTTGCGTTAGGCCACCTTGCACAAACGTTTACCATATAAAAACTGTGTGTGATGGACAACCTTTGCCACACAGTTTCTTCTATGGACCGTGTGTGATACATTCAATAACGCAAACGATTTGACGGGAAAATTTGTGTGTGATGTACCTGTGAACGGAAACATTTTTCTTGGAGCGACTGTGTGGGATGTACATACGAATGAAAACGTTTAGCAGGGACTGACTGTGTGGGATGTACTTGCGACCGGAAACAATTTCACGTATAATTGTATTTTTTGCTCTACTGTATGTATTTCCGTATTTGAGCGCTCGCCGGTCGCACACGACCTCATTTTGCCGAGCGTGTGTACCAAAAGGTCATATCCCCGACGGTTTCTGCGTCGTGTGGGAAGGACCCCCCTATCGCCCACACTCACTTGGCGACGGTTCCAAATGCAGTTGCAGAAAGGGGTTAAAAACCGTTTGTTTAGCACCAACGCGTACTAGTGTCATGTGATTATGGATCATATGATACTTGCAACTTTCATCTAATTAGTGAAGTAAACTAAAATACCGTTCACAGGACATGAAGAACGAGCAACAAAATAATTGGAAACATGCATATTGATGTGTGTAGTCCAATAAGTGTTGTTGCAAGTAGTGGATTTATCTAGCTTCAAGGATGACTCAAGTAGATATTTATTTACGAGACATAAATATGGATCCTTTGAAATGTTTGAAAAGGTTTTTCAGAACGAAGTAGATCTTATAGTCACAAAAAAAATCTACAATAAAAATTTTTAGTTATAAATTTAGCAAATGTCTCATGAGCTATGAAAAGAGTTTTATAGCTTGCACTTTCTAGAACATAACTAGGAGTAGAATGTTTTGAATAGATGTGATCAAGCTATATATGACATGGTGAGATCAAAGATGACATTGATTATTTCGCCAGCATACTTTTATTGTGATGCTTTAGAGAATGTGGCTTTTACACTAAAGAGAGCACCATAAAGTCTGTTGAAATAACATCTTATAAGATAAGTGTTACTTTGTAGGTTATCCCAAATGGTTGGGCATTCCTCTATCACTACACAGAGGTAAAGTGTTCTGCCATAGAGTGCGGAAATTGTGAAGAAAATGTTTTCTGTAAAAGAGTGAGTGGGAGGACAGTGCAACTCGACGAGATTACATAATCTTCATGATCAGGTCAAAGAAAAGAAATGCTAGAAGTGGTTCTTAAATTTCTTACCACGACTGATACATAAGCCTCTACATGAGATATAGAGACTTCGGTCGAACGTGCAGCTGAACTATATAGGTTGGAAAAATTCGTGCAGATCTTCAAGGTGCGCAGATGAATATTGTTAAACAAACAATGAACCTATCATACACGACGAAGCGTTGATGTGCCCTGACTCCAAAAATTGGCTATATGCCAAAGTAGTCTGAGATAGTATCCATATACACCATTCAAGTTTAGAACTTGACAGACTTAAAGTCTAAACTATAATAATGGATCTATAGACTCACAAAGATAAAAGTGTTTCATAAAGCTTGACTTGTTACAAATAATTTATGACAAGATCAAGGAGTTGACCATTCAAGTTTAGAATTTGATAGACTTAGAGTCTAAAGTATAATAATGGATCTATAGACTCATAAAGATAAAAGTGTTTTATAAAGCTTGACTTGTTACAAATAGTTTATGACAATATCAAGGAGTTGATTATGATGAGATTGTCTCATCACAGAAATACTTAGAGTCAGTTCGGGTTAAACTAGCAATTACTAGATATTTATATTACGAACTACAATAGATGGATGTCAAATTATTCCCATGAGATGGAAATAGAACCAAGGTCGTATACTTTATACGGTCCAAAGGTAATATTGTCAATCCAGAGGATGCTAGTAAGTATGCAAACTTCAAGAGATCTTATAATAATTAAAGCAAACATAGTGAAGTTGAAATCTTCGTTCTGATAAAATGGTCAAATAATTTGATTTCATCAAGGAGAGCAAAGATGCTTGTATTTTCAAGAAAGTAATTGGGAGCATGATAATATTTCTAAACATTATGTGCATGACACAATGTCGATGGGAAATTATATAATTCTTTTGACATGGATTAAGACTTTATTAAAACTTGTTTTTCAGTAAAATACTTAGGTAATATAGTCCTTGTATTAGACATAATAATCTATGAAGATAGTAGTGTCTAATCGGGCTTAGCCAAAATACATATTGATAAAGTATTAAAACAGTTTAGTATGAAAAACGCTAAGAAGTGTTTCTTGTCAGAGTCACTTGAAAGTAGTTCTTAGCAAGAATCGGTATTTTGAAATACCGATTAGTGAAATACATGATTTCAATCACACTCGTGTTAATTCATTGGTATGTAAATAATCAGATATGTCTGGTACTCCAAATTAGTTGTGAGTAAAATTATCAGAATGGTCAAAATGTTGACCATAGGACAATAGTAAAAATGTCGCTAAGTATTAACGACATGTTTCTTGCATACAAAGAAGATGAAGAGATTGTTGTATGAGTTAGGTCAATAGAGGCTCGTTGTGACGAGGGAAAAAACTTTGGGCGAGCACCGACAGTTCCGCCGCGAATCTCAAAGCGCCGCGGCGGCTTCTCCAGGTGAGCTCCCTTGTTATCACCGTTCCGTTCGCCCGTGTTACGTGTTCTCCGGCTCTTCCCCGAGCTAAGCTCGACCTCCCCCTCCCGTCCATTCCTAGCACGCACCGGAAATCTCCTCCGGCCCGCAGCGCATGTACGACGCCGGCAATACAGCCACCGGCTCCCCTCCCCTTCCCTCTTATCTGCCGCCCGAATATCCTCGGTGCCATCGGACGCGCTTTTCTTTTGTTGCCTTTACCCAAATCTCACCTTGTTCCTGGATTGGATTTCTGCTTGCTTTCCTGATCAATTGAAATCTGTAATCCGCAGCTGGGGCATTCAGCGGAAAGAGCGCTCCTGGACTGGGGAGGCGAGGTCGCGGATAAGCACCAATTTGGGCGTCGGCGCTTCAGGATATATTGGTGAGCAGTTTGGCATTCTTTTTTTTTACTTGTTAATTTTATATATCTCACGTCATCCCTGATAGGATTATTTACCATTGTTATAAGAGTTCCGTGGGGGTGTAACGGTAAGAAAGAATCCCTTGTTACCGTTGTGGTTTCTCGATTTGTGGATAGCTTATTAGATCCATAATTCCGTTTCTATCTTGAGTTCATGAGCCTGACACCGAATTGGAAAGCTTGAAATTCATATCGATGTATTTCTCGTGACACCCGAAAGTATGGTGTGAAGATGGTGGTTCCGTGATGCAAAATCTATCTCTTCCCACAAACACCTGGGAATGTTGTCTTGCTTGTTTTTGCCAACTGCTACTGTTCTCGATTATATATTTCTTGTGAGTTATCGGAATTATGACATGCCATCAATTCAAGAGTTAACTGGTAAACATGCATTTACTCTTTTCAAAAGCATGCTGAATTCTTCTGTTGGTCTTTAATATGTGACCTTCACCATTATAATTATCAAACACACCAGAAGTTTACCATCCGAAATGTCATCACTAAAGCTCGGTCTCTGCACCGTGTTAAGCGGCACTGTTGAATGTTTTATGTTTTCTTAGTGAAGCTGTGCTTTTATTTTACCAGAACTGCTTTTTGTGTTACAGAGATGGCTGGAAAAGGACGCTATGTTCCGCCGCAGTATGTTCCGTTATATGGTCTAGACACTGAGGAGGATAGTGTTCCTGAGGTGGAGGAGAACATTGCCACGCGCCAAAGATTAAGCCGGGATCCTACACAATGGTCTTCAGGCATTTGTGCTTGTTTTGATGATCCACAGAGCTGTATGCTACTTTCTGACCTGTGACTCCTTGATTTACAGAAGGAAAGATAAAAGGTGCTATTTGGTTGCATGATAGGTTGAAAAGTAAATCTTCAAACTGTACCAAGTAGCCTATTTAATATCTTCATTTTTCTGTTAATAGGTTTATCGCGCTGTGGTGGTTAGTTTGATGTTCCCTTAGTTTTAGTACATAGTGCATAAGGAAGTAGGAACAAGTGCATTATATAGAGAGAAATTGTTCATAGTTATGACTTATGAGAGAAACTTCTTGCCTTTATTTGTGAATTTCAGTAGTTGGTGGTGCTCTGAGTTATATGTAGTTCTTGTACCCGCAAAAAATAATAATATGTAGTTATTGTAGAGACGGGGAGTACCTCTATATTTCTTGGCTATTGCCACTGGGGTAATCTGGTCGAATGCTTAGCTAAACCTCTAGGATATAAATAACCATGAACTAATTGATATTCAAGTTCAAACAAGATGAGAGTAATGTGTTAATGTTCCAATACATCTTTTTAGATGAAGATAACATCTTTATCTGTGGTAGTAAAATATAAATATAAGAGTAGCAAAATCAACTGTCTTGTTCAGCGTTCTAAGTGCTAAAATTACCCCTGACATCTCACTGGAGCCAAACTTGTATAATGATGAGACAAACTGAGATCCTTAAGACAAACAGAGAATCTGTGATAATGTGCCAATTTATCGAGAATTTATCAATAGCTTTCTGCTGCCTTCTCTTATATGGACTTTGGTTACTGCCAGAGGATTGGAAACAAAATCAGAACCACTTCTCGTGGTTACAAATGCAGTTAGCTACCATTTGCTTGTTGGTATGGAGCTGAATTGGAGGGAAATATGAATTTAAATTTCAATAAAAATGTAAGATCAGATCGATGTTATTCGTAACCTGTTTCAGTAGCACAGGTTAATATTTAATCTTATCCTGTTTGTTGCTCTTTCTCTGGCCTTTCTGGATGTCGTCTGGTATCACAGTAACAAGGTGCTTAGTATACGACTGACTTCTCATGGCTTATGTAGTAAAACAATATCAAAACTTCATTTGTTGGTACTATTTCAAGGGCATGTTTAAGGAGAATGTTTAAGACACATTAAGCCTGCAGTGCTGGTCCTACGTCCATTAACCACCTCTTAATTCTGCTTCCTAATAGTTTAATTTTGTGTGGACTATTGTAGCATTGCTTGGATTGACAAAGTCATGATAAGCTTAGAAATAGTATGAATCCAGTTTTGGAGTGTTATCGGGACATGCATAAAAATACCCTTTAATCGCAGGAAAGGAAAACTGTTCTTATGCCCTGGATTGTTCTGATCATATTTGTAGGTTGTATTGGTGCGACTTGCCCCTGCTTTCTCTTTGGAAAAAATGCACAGTTCTTGGGATCTGGAACTCTCGCTGGATCATGCACCACACATTGCATGCTTTGGGGCCTTCTGACAAGTTTCTGCTGTCTGTGTACTGGGGGGCTTGTATTAGCAGTTCCAGGGTCTGCTGTTGCTTGTTATGCTTGTGGATACCGCCAAGCACTAAGAACGAAGTACAACCTTCCGGTGCGTAGTTTGAACTTGTGCCAGGCTGTCGTTATCCTCTATTGTTCTTTTTTGCTCCTTGCCTGCTGACATGTTATTAATCCTTTGGCTCGTCATACGCAATTGCCTTATCTTGCATTCATGTTGTGATTTGTTTCAGGCTATATGTTCCTTCCCTTGACCAAAGTTGTTTATCACAAATGTTCTTACTTTGCAGGAAGCACCATGCGGTGATTTGACGACACACTTATTCTGCCATCTGTGTGCGATATGCCAAGAGTACAGGGAGATCCGCGAGAGAACAGACACTGGCACCTCTTCAGCTCCTGATGTTACCCCACCTCCGGTGCAGACAATGGATGACCTTTGATTGAGTAGATGACGCAAACATATCCTGACTCGCAAATTTTTGGTTGGCTTGGCATGCCCTTGCCTGCAAGGGCTTGTGTTATCGCGCACTGCTCCCACAACTACGATGTCAGACTGTATACAGCTGGTGTAAAGATAACCTTGTAAACTAATGGACAGCGCGAAAAGGTGTAACCTGTTGTTGCACGATTGTAGCTTGTAACATTTTTTTCTTCATATATGTAGAATTGAAATGAAAACAAAATAAGTGTTCTCCTGCACATGGAGCTTCCACTTTGGGTGCCTATACACCCGGATGGACAGTTTTTTTTTGAGAGTATGCCAATAGCATACCGTATTTTTATAGAAGGCAAAAGCTTATGTACAAGAGCCCTCACGAGATGCGAACAAGTTGTAGGGAGAACCCACACAATGCCTACGCCCTAGCAACTACGGCTACTCTCTCGCGAAAGGATCTAAAGCACCAACTCCGCCTAGAGCGGCCTTCCTCCAATCATCTATCTCATCTAGGATCTCTGTCTTCCAATCATCTATCTCATCTAGGATCTCTGTCTTAAGTTGTGCAGCCGATCTTTGCCTTGAAACATTGTTGAACACTCGTGCATTGCGTTGCTTCCATAGGGCCCATGCAATTAGAATCGTGATGGAGTCGAATCCTCTTCCCAGCTTGCCTTTGAAGTGCATCCTCTGGTCTAGCCACCATTGCAAGAAAGTAACATCTGTGGATGAGATTTGAGGTTGAGTCTCCATTTGTTGAAGCATGAGTGCCACACCTCTCGTGCATAACCACAATACGCAAGGATGTGGTCGGGATTGCCCTCATCTTGCAGGCACGTATAGCAGGCCGAAGGTGCATCTTGGAGACCATGCCGAGCTCGACGGTCGGAAGTCCAAAGGCGATGTTGGCTAGCAAGCCACATGAAGATTTTGCATTTGAGTGGCGCCCAACTTCGCCAAATGCAACCGGCAGTGGGGGATCTAGCTTGTCCCATGCAAAGCCACTTGTACGTGGCGCTTGCATTGTATCTTCCCGGGGATCTGTGACCCGGATGAATAGTAAAAATCCGAAATACTCCCTCCGTTTCTTTTTAGTCTGCATATAAGATTTGGTCAAAGTCAAACTTTGTCAACTTTGACTAAGTTTATAGAAAAAAAATCAAGATTCATAATATGAAATCAATATTGTTAGATGCATCATGAAATTAACTTTCATACCATATAACTTTAGTATTGTAGATGTTGATATTTTTAACAAAGTTGGTCAAACTTTACAAAGTTTGACTTTGACCAAATCCTATATGCAGACTAAAAAGAAACGGAGGGAGTATTGTTTACAACACACATGTATGAATGTTCTACTTTCTGCAAAATTTCGGGAAGAAATAACATTTGATGTGCTTGGGACAATAAAATAATCACAATCGTACTCTAAAATGGTCATTTTTAAAGCATTTTAAGCTGCATGTTTAGTGTTTTTACCCAAAGAGTCACGAATGATATCTTGATGAAAATTTAGATGTAGGGAAAGAACTCAAGGATGTTTGCCACAAGAAAATACCTGGAATTGTTTGATTATTTGTTGTTGTTTTTCTATATTCACTGTTCACCTTGGGAGCATAATGCTACTTTTGATGTTGTCTTCCGTAGTGTTTTCCCCTCTTATGTGAAGTAGATGATCCGTTGCGGCAATTAGCATCGTGTTATGCTATAACCACTATGGTCTTGCAAGCTAAGAGAACTATATGAAACTTAAAAGGCAATTCAAGTGAACTTGTTCGATGGGTATTCACATTTGCATCGCCCATGCTTGTCTCTATAAACACGGGCATATCGACCTATGCATATCATGCACACGGATGCGCACATGCTCTCTCTTTCTATCTCTATGTGAAAACCATTACTCGCCCGTTAGCCTGAAAGTTAAGTGACCTATTTGAAACATAGAACAGAAGTTAATTAAACAATTTGAAGAGACCAACTACAACCATCGGCACAAAGGCATTTGTTCTGAGTGGTCAAGTGATCTTACCGGCGACAGAAGCCCATCTTTTACCTTCACCCGTCAAAACAACCCAACGGCTGGGTCCATAGAAAGGCCAGCCCCCCCCACAAAGTGCCAATTGGCGCGGAGACCAACTCCAACTGCAGCCCATAGGTACATAAAGGCTGAGCTCACCCCCATGTCACCTGACTCTAGCCGGATGGTGTGTCCTGCGATGTCTGCCTGACCTTTCAACTCTTGGAAATATGCCCCACAGGAAATAATATTGTATTATTTATTCCCATGTTTATAATTAAGAGTTTATATTTTATGCTATAACCACTATGATCCTGGAATGTGCGATTCAGCGGAAAACTCATATGCACATGTGGAATGATAAACGGTTAAACCTGATTTCTAGTCTCGCCTCTAAGACTAGCTCAAGTGTTGTTTGTGATCATGTTTTCCGGATCTTAGGGTATCATTAAGTGTAATGATAGTCCTAAAACAACTTTGAGAATATGACGTTGAAAGAAAGATCATATTTAATTGACCCAAACTTGTTTGTTACACCTTCAGATACAATCATTACAAGTCAATCGTTATAACACATAGAGTTAGTGTATGCTTTAGTTCCTTAGACCATGAGAGTATCATAGTCATTTCTTAAAGTATGATGAACTTTAGGGTTGCTCAAACATCATCTATAACACGGTAATCATAACGACAACTTACAGGTTCATCAGAAAGTTTGATGAGGGACAAGATGGCTCAAGAGTGTGATTTGCTCCTTCGACGATGGAGAGATATTTTTAGGGCCCTCTTGGTGTGACGAGATCCATCATCCTCTGGCTAGAGACAGGTGACTAGGTCACAAGGATGCTGAAAAGAAGAACCAAATCAGTAACGAGGAGACCTGTATAGTGAACATGAGAATGACTCAAGTGGATACCGATATATATCACCTCAGGTTTCGTAAAGTATCGTGAAGCAAAGGGAGTAACACATGATAACCAGAGGTTAATTCAAATGCCATTTGTGTATTCATAGGGATCAAATATGGATGTCCATGGTTCCTCTATTGGTTATTGAACGAAAGGGGTTCTGTTCATGTCTATGTTTTACTGAACCTACAGGGTCACGAGCTTAAGGGAATCACGATCCGATGAGTGTTAGTGAAGAAAGAGTTATGAGAAAATATTTATGAAATAGTTTCATTAATATTAGAAATAGTTTCGTGAGGAACCAGAAGCGTTTCGGAGTTACCGAAAGAGTTTCAGGGTTTACCGAGTAATACTGGTAATTGATATACAGGTAGAAATAAAAGGCTCTAATAATGATTAGGAGGATTTTATAATTAATTAAATATCAACGGGCCAAATTAGTAAGAAAAAGGTAAAGTGGTGGAGAGTTATTGGGCCTTAGGGCCCAATAACACTCGGGGCGCCCCCTAGCTAAGCTAGCGGAAAACCCGCTCCCCTTGGCCGGCCAAGGGCGGGGGGGGGGGGGGGGATTCCTTTCCCCTTGTGGCGCCCTCCCTCTCCTCCAACCTATATATACTAGAGATTTTGGCCCTTGGTAGACACAAGTTTTGGAGCCTCCTCGAGTTCTCTAGTTCTAGTTCTAGTTGACCCAATTAGAGCTATATCTAATCATCTCCAGTCCTCATAATTAGAAGCCTAGTGTGGTTCTAATCTTCTCCCTCTAATTCTCCAGCATCATTTATCTCTGGATGACGAAGCGCCGCTGGATCATGAAGACCGTACACTTGCAAACTATAGAGAGGTCGTGCTTTTGCTCTTCTGTTAGGGATCATTTGTGAATGATCTGAGGTAGTTCAAGTATGATCTACACATAGTCTTGTTCCGCTGCAACTCGAAGTTGGTAACGGTTTGATCTAAACCGTTAATGCATCTTCATAGTGTTCCTGGTTTGATCGTGGGATGATTTTTTCTACTACATTTCCCAACAGTGGTATCATAAGCTATGAGTAGATGCAAGTTTTCATCTAGATCACATGTGGATGTGAGTTTTCGATAATCTTGTTTTGCTTCCCCCAAGTGTTGCTTCAGTTCGGTGGCAAGATGTAGCTTTGTATAAAGTTCTGACAGTCGATCGACCCTGACTATCGATGATCTTCTAATAATTCTTTGGGCTTCATTATAGTCAAGAATAGTGAACTATCGCAAACACGAGAGGGCAACAAATATGTTTGATCTTCACGGGGGTCACACGTATTGACAAAGTTTAGTGTGGGGCTAGAGATTTTTAATTAAGTCTCTTCCCTCACACACCCCGCAAAGTTAATCTAGCAACAAGAACTATCGCCTTGATGGTGCACGTAGGTAGCTAGAGTTCCCAGAAACCCTAGAAGCCACATAATTAAAATTTTGCAAACCGATTAGAGGGCGTCTAACTTGGGTTTTCAGGATGCATATGTGGTATAGCTTTCGTCATGATAATGAGTTTATGTATGAGATGGTTATATGATGTAACATTAATTGACCTACGCATCATAGTACGATATGATGGCTGGAGCCAAGGGATTGTCATTTTAATGACATGTGTGTCAACATCATCTTTTATTTTATTGACGGGAGTGATGGACTTTCTACGGAGGGCATCGACGCAAGGAGAGTTCACCAGGCGCAAGAGACCAAGGTGGTTGCCACGACAGCATAAAGGACGTGGATGTCGCCTAGGAGGGGGGGGGGTGAATAGGCGCTTTAAAAATAATTGCAGTTTAGGCTTGAACAAATACGAAATAAAACTAGCATTTAATTTGTCAAGCACAAAACCTAGATATACTAGGCTCAACTATGTGCACCAACAACTTATGCGAAGCAAGATAAACAACTATGTGATAGGAAGATATATAACATGAATCACTATGGCTATCATGAAGTAAGTGCATAAGTAAAGGGCTCGGGTAAGATATAACTGACGCCCATGGAGACAACGATGTATCCTGAAGTTCACACCCTTGCAAATTCTAATCTTCGTTAGAGCGGCGTGGAGGCACAATGCTCCCCAAAATGCCACTAGGACTACCGTATTCTCTCACGTCCTCGCACAATACAAGATGCTCGTGATTCCGCTAAGGGACCCTTGAGGGTGGTCACCGAACCCGTATAAATGGCGACCCTTGGGGGCAGTCACCGAACACATACAAAAGGAAACCCTTGGGACCGATACGTCTCTAATGTATCTATAATTTTTGATTGTTTCATGCTATTATATTATCAATCTTGGATACTTTATATGCTTTAATACACAATTTTATATCATTTTTGGAAACTAACTTATTAACCTAGTGCCTAGTGCTAGTTGCTGCTTTTTGCTTGTTTTTGGTTTTCTAGAAAATCTGTACCAAACGGAGTCCAAACGCTACGAAATTTTTGATGATATCTTTCTGCACAAAAGAGACCCTAGAAGATTCAGGAGGAGACGAGCCGACAAACGAGGAGACAGCAAGACAACAAGGCACACCCTGTTACCTTGTCCGCCCCACGTGGCTCTGCCTGACCTAATTTCGTGTCTATAAATTCTCAAAATATTGGGAAAACCACAGAGAGCCACCTGAAACAATTTTTACGCCGCCGCAAGTGTCTGTTCTTCCGCGATCCCATCTGGAAGCCTGATAACCCACACATATAGGGGATTGCAACAGTTTTCGAGGGTAGAGTATTCAACCCAAATTTATAGATTCGACACAAGGGGAGCCAAAGAACATTTGTAAGTATTAGCAGCTGAGTTGTCAATTCAACCACACCTGGAGATTAATTATCTGCAGCAAGGTGATCAGTAGAAAAGTAGTATGATAGTTTTGATAATAGTAGCAGCAATAGTAACGGTAACAGTGATAGCAATAGTTTTGTAGAAGTGACAATAGTAACGATAGAAGTAGTAAGTTAGCGAGAACAATATAAGAGAAATTCATAGGCATTGGATCAATGATTTGTTGGATGATATTCATCATGTGATAGTCATAACCTAGGGCGTTACGGCACTAGCTCCAGTTCATAAATATAATGTAGGCATGTATTCCGTAAATAGTCATATGTGCTTATGGAAAGAACTTGCATGACATCTTTTGTCCTACCCTCCCGTGGCAGCGGGGTCCTATTTTAAACTAAGGGATATTAAGGCCTCCTTTTAATATAGAACCAGAACAAAGCATTAACAAATGGTGAATACATGAACTCCTCAAACTATGATCATCACCGGGAGTGGTCCTGACTATTGTCACTCCGGGGTTGCCGGATCATAGCACATAGTAGGTGACTATAACGTGCAAGATCGGATCTAGAACATAGATATAATGGTGATAACATAAACGGTTCAGATCTGAAATCATGGCACCCGGGCCCAAAGTGACAAGCATTAAGCATGGCAAAGTCATAGCAACATCAATCTCAGAACATAGTGGATACTAGGGATCAAGCCCTAACAAAACCAACTAGATTACATGATGAATCTCACCCAACTCCTCACCGACCAATGAGCCTACGAAGGAATTACTCACTCCCGGTGGAGAGCTTCATGGAATTGGCGATGGAGAAGGGTTGGTGATGACGAAGATCGGAGATTCCCCTCTCCGGAGCCCCAAACGAACTATAGATCTGGCCTCCCGACAAAGAACAGGAGATGGCGGTGGGTCTGTCTCATGGAATGTGATAATTCTTCCTCCTTGATTCTTCCTCCTGGAAGTACGTGATTTTATTGCGTCGGTTTCAGGGTCTGCAGGGCCACCAGATGGGGACAACACACCTGGACGCGCTTGGAGGGGGTAGCGCACCCTGGTTGGTTGTTCCCACCCAGGTGCCCCCCTCTGGTGGTTCTTGGCTCCAGAAATTCTCTTTTATTGTAAAAAAAATCCTTGCAAAGTTTCGTTTCATTCCAAGAACTTTTATTTCTGCACAAAAAAGAACACCATGGTAGTTCTGCTGAATACAACGTCAGTCCGGGTTAGTTTCATTCAAATCATGCAAATTAGAGTCCAAAACAAGAGGAAAAGCGTTAGGAAAAGTAGATACGACGGAGACATATCAACTCCCCCAAGGTTAAACCTTTGCTTGTCCTCAAGCAATTCAGTTGATAAACTGAAAGTGAAAAAGAAAAACTTTTACGAACTCTTTTGCTCTTGTTTGCATAAATAAGCTTAAACAACACCCAGGTTTTCAACCAATATTATAACTAACCATGCCGACAATAACTCTTAAAAATTATATTAACTCATATCAATGACATAATCAGCTAGAGAGCAATAATAAGATATCTCAAATAGCAACACGTTATCAAAACAACCATGATATAATATGACAATAATGGTATCTCGCTAGCCCATTCTGAGACCACAAAACATAAATGCAGAGCACCTCAAAGTCCAAGCAGCGACTAAACATTGTAATTCATGATAGAAAAGATCCAGTCATGATGCACCCAACATTTGCTGCACATAATGCATCAGCATGACAACATCGCTCTCATGTTCTGGCGCTTATTTTAGAAGGTGATGGCTCAACATAAATGTAAATAGATAGTCCCTTCACAGAGGGAAGCAGTGATTTGCAGAGGTGCTAGAGCTCAAAATTTTAAAACAGAGGTAAATGCTATTTTGAGAGGTGCACCCTTCTTGTTTACTTCGCGACCATTAGTTATCAATATCTTCCATGCTAAACACATTAGTAGCGGTTCCCAAGCAATAATATAAAGGTTATGACTCCGTAGGAGTTTTTGTTTGATTATTTGTAGGCTCTTTTCTTTTTGCTGTTTGGGACTGGACATCCCTATTAACGCCCTTTTCTCGTGCAATGGCGAGTGAATAAACACTCAACCTGAGAATAACCCGCTTAGCATGGAAGATACCGACTACCTCTTGTCGTTCTATGAACAATCCATGCACACAAAAAGGATATTTATTTGAAGTTTTTAGAGATGGCACATGCAAAATTTACTTAGGATGACAGGGGAATACCACATATAGGTAGGTATGGTGGACTCATCTATAATTACTTGGGTTTCATGTTTTGGATGTACAAGCAGATTTCCACTTAGTACAGGCGAAGGCTAGCAAATAGTTTGAGAAGCGGCCAACTAGGGAGCAACAACAGTCATGAACATGCATTATGCATAAGTAACATTGGACACTAGCATGACTAGGATATGAACACCATGAACATAAATATCATAGAGGCTATGTTGGTTTTGATTCAACTACATGCATGAACATGTGCCAAGTCAAGCCACTCGAACATTCAGAGGAGGATACCATATAATCATACTACATCATAATCATTTTAATGCAATGTTGACATCCAAGATAAATCATTATCCACTCCTAGCTACTTATGCATGGCATGAGAAACTATGATCTCTAATTGTCATTGGAAACATGTTTAATCATAATGGGCTGAATCATGGATACTAGGTTAAACATATTTACAAAAACAGAATAAGTCGAGTTCATACCCGTTTCTCTCTGCCACGACCAATTCATCGAATATCGTCATTATTGCCTTTCACTTGCACAACCGAACGATATGAAAATAATAATAGTGCAAGAGTGCCTTGGACTAAGCTGGGATCTACAAACATTTTATTCAACAGGAGAAGACAAGGTAAAATGTGCTCTTTGTTAGATCAACAATTATGCAAATAAGAGCCACTCAACATTTTCATTGTGGTCTTCTCCTCGGTATGACTCAATAAACAGAAAAGAAATTCAGAGAAACACACCGAAATATTTTGGAGTTCTGGTTTCTTGAACAAGCAAATAAAAAGGGAAAAGCAAAAACGAGAAAAACTATTTACACGGGAAAGCTCCCAACAAGTAAAAGAAGAACAAGGAAGCATTTTTGGGTTTTCTTTTTAGTGCTACAACAATTTAAACTAGGAAGAAAAATAAAAAAGAAGCAACACATATTTTTGTATTTTCTCAAAGTTTTTCAAACACGCAAGAAGAAAGCAAGAAAATAAATTTAGCATGGATAATACAATGAAAGAGTGTGGACACCGGCAACTGGAATGAAATGTGTGAACATAAATGTAATGTCGGTGGAAATACGTACTCCCCCAAGCTTAGGCTTTTGGCCTAACTTGTCAATCAGTAGTTGCCTACATAATGGTCGGAGTGATAGCTCACGGAGGCTCTCGGTGCGGATGCCTCAGCCTGCCGTGCGGCTACAACCACCGCGTTATGAGCTCGGGCCTCGCTCTCAAGAAAAAAATATCTTCCCCTACTATGAAAATCAAAGAGAGCAGGCATAGGCAAATATGTGTGTACAACGAAGTCTTGATTAAACAACAATTTATATGTGAAATTATGGGGGTAACCTCTAAGGATCTTATGACGTTTCATAGCTTCAAAGTCTAAATACTGCGTGGGTAAAATAGGATCATAGGGCAAAGTTGAAACACCCAGCTCTCTTGCTAAGCGTGTGGCATAAATTCCACCATAGAAATAGCCACTATTAGCCTTGTGTTGCAACCTGCGTGCAACAATCGCTCCAAGATTATAACTTCAGTCACCGGTGAGAGCGGTGCGTATGAGGCTCAACTCTGGAGCACAAAGTGCACTACAATCTTGTTTGCCTACAATACATTTTCCATTAAATAATGCGAAGTACTGGATTGCGGGAAAATGAATGCTCATTATTCTACCCTGCGTCACTCCCCTAGTCTCACCATAGCAAAGACTAGTCAAAAATGTTTGGAACTCAGATCTTGGTGGTTCATCAAGCGAACCCCAGAATGGAATTTTGCAGTGGTGAGCAAATCTCTCTAAGTATATGGTAAATGAATTTTCATACAGTTTAAATGACACCGTAGACTCACGGGGATGGAATTTAAATCCTTTGACAAATGATTCAATGAGAGTGTGGTGTTGGTTGCACTTATCTGAAATGTAAGGACCGAGATCGGCACTGTGAACATATTGCTCAAATTCCTCCTTAATGCCCACACTCACCATATAATCGTCGCATGGCCATAAGCATGTTTTGGTAGCGGCATCTCGTATGGAACTTTCACTTGGTTCAACATAAGAGTTTCATCATGTTCGCGTACAATTTTCTGAAAATTTTTGGGTGTCAAAAAATTTGTCAACAAAACTTCACAATATTGGTAGAAACTACTCATAGGGATGAATAGAGGCCATAGCAAGCATTCAAACTACTTAGAACTCTAAGAATTCAACATGCAAGCTCATCTACTACAGCACCAAGAATAGCTAATTATTCAAAATATAAACCACTAAAGCAAAAACTAATTGGATAAACGGAGGAGTCACAGACCAAGCAACAATCCCCCGAAACAGTTTCGGAAACGGAGCTTCGAGCAAAGAGATGAAAATCCGCGGGTTTGAGAGCAAGAACACGAGAGAGAGAGAGAGAGAGAGAGAGAGAGAGAGAGAGAGAGAGAGAGAGAGAGAGAGAGAGAGAGAGAGAGTGATGGTGATTTTTTTTGGAGGTAGGTGCTGATGTGGGATGAAGAGATAAGTGAGGGGGCCCACATGGGGACCACAACCGACCAGGGCGCGCCTAGGGCTCCTGGCGCGCCCAGGTGGGTTGTGCCCACTTGGTGCACCTACCTCTGATATTATTTGCACCAAAAATTCTTAAATATTCAGAAAAAAATCGTATCAAATTTTTAGAGCATTATGAGAACTTTTATTTTTGGGTCATTTTTTATTGCTCGGGAAATTCAAAAAACAGATAGGACATGGCATTTTATTTTATTTAACTAATAAGAACAGAAAATAAAAGGTAGGGACAGAAGGTAGTGCTCACTAAATTCATCAACTTCACACCTCTCGAAAATGATCCATTAATAAGGTTGATTAGGTCTTATTAATAACCAGTTTCGATTAGCATGAAACCGAAGAACTTTCGTAAATCATTAAGTTACCTCAACGGGGATATGAATGTCTCCAACAATAAGCATTTCATATTTCTTTTTAACAGTAGGTAAAGGTAGTTGAAAAATTCCAATAGTGATTGTCGGAGATTTTTCAATAACATTAATACCATTCACTTGGAATTGTTTCTTCGGAAAGTGGACTGTATGCTCATTACCATTGATATGATAAGTGACCATGCTTTTATTGCAATCAATAACAGCCCCTGCAGTATTCAAGAAGGGTCTGACAAGGATAATCGACATGTTGTCGTCCTCGGGCATCTCAAGTATAACAAAGTCAGACAAAATAGTAACATTAGCAACAACAACGAGGACATCCTCACATATACCGATAGGTATGGCAGTTGATTTATTAGCCATTTGCAAAGATATTTCAGTAGGTGTGAGTTTATTCAAATCAAGTCTTTTATATAAAGAGAAAGGCATAACACTAACACCAGCTCCTAAATCACATAAAGCAGTTTTCACATAATTTCTTTTGATGGAGCAAGGTATAGTTTGTATTCCCAGATCTCCAAGTTTTTTAGGTACTCCATCTTTAAAAGTATAATTAGCAAGCATGGTGGAGATTTCAGCTTCCGGTATTTTTCTCTTATTGGTGATGATGTCTTTCATGTGCTTTGCATAAGGAGGCATTTTAAGGATGCCAGTCAAGCGAGTACGCAAAAAGGCTGGCCTCAACATTTCAGCAAAGTGTTCAAATTCTTCATCATCTTTCTTTTTAGTTGACTTAGGTGAAAAGGGCATAGGTTTTTGAACCCACTATTCTCTTTCCTTACCGTGTTTTATAGCAACAAAGTGTCTTTTATCATATCTTTTATTTTTAGATTGTGGGTTATTAAGATCAACAGCTGGTTCTATTTTAACATCATTATCTGGTTCTTTTTCATTATATGGTTTAGTATATATTCATGAACATCAGCATTATCATTTTCATTATCACTAGGTGAATGTTCATTACCAGATTGAGTTTCAGCATCAGAAATAGAAACATCATTATCATTATCAGGAGGTTTTTCTACTCCAGGTTCACTACAAGCTTGCAAAGTCCTATCATTTTTCTTCTTCTTCTTCTTCTTTTTAGACTTACTAGGTGCATTGGTATTATTCCTTTGTGAATCCTGTTCAATTTTTTTTGGGTGTCCCTCAAGATAAAGTGGCTCCGGAGTCATTTTACCTCCTCTAGTTGCAACTCTAACGGCAAAGTCATGTATGTTGTTATTCATTTCATCAAGCAACTCTCTTTGAGATTTAGCAAGTTGTTCTAACTAAGTATGTACGATAGAAGCATGCTTTCCCACACCTCTAACATCATTTGAGATTCTAAATAACAAGTCACTCAAGCGATCAATCATATCAGAATTGTATTTCAATTGTTTCATAACATTTGCATTGAAGTGATCTTGCTTTCTAATGTAATTCTCGAACTCATAAAGGCATTGGCTAGGGTGCATATTGTGAGGATTATCATTATCATTGAATTTCATTAGAGAATTTACCTCTACCACCTTAGGCAGTGGTGGTGTATCAAGCCCATGTAAGGAGGTAAATTTTTGACATCCTCAGCTTTAATACCTTTTTCCTTCATAGATTTCTTCGCCTCTTGCATATCTTCAGGACTAAGATATAAAATACCCCTCTTCTTCGGAGTGGGTTTAGTAGGTGGTTCAGTAAGAGTCCAATCATCATAATTTTTCAATAATTCTTCAGCTTGTCCAATAGTTCATTCCCTGAAAACACAACCAACAAAACTATCTAGGAAATCCCTAGAAGCATCAGTTAGTCCATTATAGAAGATATCAAGTATTTCTTTTTTCTTAAGAGGATGATCAGACAAAGCATTAAGCAATTGGAGAAGCCTCCCCCAAGCTTGTGGGAGACTCTCTTCTTCAATTTACACAAAGTTAAATATTTCCTGCAAGACAGCTTGTTTCTTATGAGAAGGAAAATATTTTTTAGAGAAGTAATAAATCATATCCTGGGGACTACGCACACAACCAGGAGCAAGAGTATTGTACCAAGCTTTAGCATCACCCTTTAATGAGTACGGAAATAATTTGAGAATATAGTAATAGTGAATCTTCTCATCATGAGCAAAAAGGGTGTCTATGTCGTTCAACTTAGTAAGATGTGCCACAACAGTCTCAGTTTCATAACCATGGAAAGGATCAGATTCAACCAAAGTAATTAACTCTGGGTCGACAGAGAGTTCATAATCCTTATCATCAACAAAGATAGGTGAAGTAGCAAACTTAGGATCACATTTCATTTTAGCATTCAGAGATTTTTCTTTGTCCTTGCATAATAATTTCTCTAGATCATCTGTATCCTTACAAGCAAGAATATCTCTAGTTGCCTCCTCACCCATTACATAACCTTCCAGTACCTTTGGCAATTCATATCTAGGAGGGCTAGTTATAGTAGATGTTTTAAGATTTTCAGTTTCAAGCTCATCATTAGTTTCAACAATACCATTTTGTCTTACTCTAGCAATTTGTTCATCAAGAAATTCACCTAGTGGCACATTATCATCAAGCAAGGTACTAGCATCATCATAAGCATCATTCATAGCAGAAGTAACATCATCAATAACTTGTGACATATCAGGATTGATAGCATGTGGTGGTGTTGCAAGTTTACTTATGACAGAAGATGAATCTAAAGCAGAGCTAGATGGCAATTCCTTACCTCCCCTTGTCTTAGAGGGAAAAATTTTAGTCTTAGCATCCTTCAGATTCTTCATAGTGATAAATTGATAATAATCCCAAGTGGCTCAACAAATATAGCTATGCTGCCCGGCAACGGCGCCAGAAAAAGGTCTTGATGACCCACAAGTATAGGGATCGCAACAGTTTTCAAGGGTAGAGTATTCAACCCAAATTTATAGATTCGACACAAGGGGAGCCAAAGAATATTTGTAAGTATTAGCAGCTGAGTTGTCAATTCAACCACAACTGGAGATTAATTATCTACAACAAGATGATCAGTAGCAAAGTAGTATGATAGTTTTGATAATAGTAGCAACAATAGTAATGGTAATAGTGATAGCAATAGTTTTATAGCAGTGACAATAGTCACAATAGCAGTAGTAACTTAGCAAGAACAATATAAGAGAAACTCGTAGGCATTGGATCAATGATTTGTTGGATGATATTCATCATGTGACAGTCATAACCTAGGGCGATACGACACTAGCTCTAGTTCATAAATATAATGTGGGCATGTATTCCGTAAATAGTCATACGTGCTTATGGAAAGAACTTGCATGACATCTTTTGTCCTACCCTCCCGTGGCAGCGGGGTCCTATTGGAAACTAAGGGATATTAAGGCCTCCTTTTAATAGAGAATCGAAACAAAGCATTAACACACGGTGAATACATGAACTCCTCAAACTACGGTCATCATCGGGAGTGGTCCCGACTATTGTCACTTCGAGGTTGCCGGATCATAACACGTAGTAGGTGACTATAACTCGCAAGATCGGATCTAGAACATAGATATAATGGTGATAACATAAATGGTTCAGATGTGAAATCATGGCACCCGGGCCCAAAGTGACAAGCATTAAGCATGGCAAAGTCATAGCAACATCATCTCAAAACATAGTGGATACTAGGGATCAAGCCCTAACAAAACTAACTAGATTACATGATGAATCTCATCCAACTCCTCACCGACCAGCGAGCCTACGAAGGAATTACTCACTCCCGATGGGGAGCATCATGGAATTGGCGATGGAGAAGGGTTGGTGATGACGAAGATCGAAGATCCCCCTCTCCGGAGCCCCAAACCGACTCCAGATCTGGCCTCCCGATGAAGAACATGATAAGGCGGCGGCTCCGTCTCGTGGAACATGATAATTCTTCCTCCCTTATTTTTTTTCTGGAAATATGTGATTTTATAGCGTTGGTTCCTGGGTCTGCGGGGCCACCAGGTGGGGACAACCCACCTGGGCACGCCTGGAGGGGGTGGCGCGCCCTGGTGGGTTGTGCCCACCCAGGTTCTCCCCTTTGGTGGTCCTTGGCTCCAGAAATTCTCTTTTATTGTATAAAAAATCCTCGCAACGTTTTGTTCCATTCCGAGAAATTTTAGTTCTGCACAAAAAACAACATCATGGTAGTTCTGCTGAAAACAACGTCAGTCCGGGTTAGTTTCATTCAAATCATGCAAATTAGAGTCCAAAACAAGAGGAAAAGCGTTAGGAAAATTAGATACGACAGAGAGGTATCAAAGCCTTTCCGGTACTCTGCCGGAGGGGGGATCGATGACGGAGGGCTTCTACATCAATCTTGCTGTCCTACCGATGATGTGTGAGTAGTTCGCCATAGGACTACATGTCCATAGCTAGTAGCTAGATGGCTTCTTCTCTCTCTCTCTTTGATCTTCAATACCATGTTCTCCATGATCTCCATGGAGTTCTATCCAATGTAATCTACCTTTGCGGTGTGTTTGTTGGGATCCGATGAATTGTGTGTTTATGATCAGATTATTTATTAAAAGTGATTGAGTCTTTTTCTGAACTTTATTATGCATGATTATCATAGCTTTGTATTTATCTTCGATCTATCCATTTGGGTTGGCAACTAGATTGATTTAACTTCGGCGGGAGAGGTGCTTTGTAATGGGTTCAATCTTGCGATGTCCTTACCTCATGACAAAACGCGTAGCGAGGCACATGTTTGTATTGTTGCCATTAAGGATATAACAGTGCGGTTTATTCATATTTCTTGAGTTTACTTTGTCTACATCATGTCATCTTGCTTAAAGCGTTACTCTGTTTGTCATGAACCTAATACCATAGATGCATGCTGGACATTGGTCGATTGGTGAAGTAATAGTAGTAGATGCAGGTAGGAGTCGGTCTACTTGTCACAGACGTGATTCGTATATATGTGATCATTTCCATGAATAACATCATAACTATGCACTTTTCTATCAATTGCCCAACAGTAATTTCTTTACCCACCGTATGCTATTATTTCGAGAGAGAAGCCTCTAGTGAAAACTATGGCCCCCGGGTCTATCTTAATCATATTACTAAAACCAAAAATACCTTGTTGCAATTTATTTACTTTTTTACTTTACCTTTTATCTTTCTATCACTATCAGAATTAATCCTTGCAAGTAACGAGTTCAAGGAGATTGACAACCCTCTTGCCCGCGTTGGGTGTAAGTATTTTCTTTTGTGTGTGTAGGCGCTGTTGATAGGAATTCGCATGGTTCTCCTTTTAGTTCGATAAACCTTGGTTCTCACTGAGGGAAATACTTATCGCTACTATATTGCTTGACACTTCCTCTTCGGGGAAAATCCCAACGTAGCTCACAAGTAGTAGATAGAATTTTTGGCGCCGTTGCCGAGGAGACATCATCAGATTGTCACCAATTACCTACACTCAAACTATCATTTACTTGCTCTACTTTTTATTTGCTTTTATTAGTCTCGTCACAAAAAATATCAAAAACACAAAAAATATTTTACTTTGTTAGTTTGCTTGCTTGCTTTGTCACTACGTCTCAAGAAAATACCAAGTTATGTGACTTCTCAAATACTAACAATAATGATTTTATTAGTACTCCAATTTCTCCTCCCACTACTGGTGTGGAGTTATATGATATTAATGCTGCATTGCTAAATCTTTTTATGAAATAACAATTTTTTGGAAAACCTAATGAAGACGCTGCATCCCCTCTTAATACATTCGTTGAATTTTGTGACATGCAAAAGAAAAAAGATGTGGATAATGATATTATTAAGTTGAAATTATTTCCTTTCTCGCTAAGAGATCATGCTAAAACTTGGTTTTCATCCTTGCCTCGCAACAATATCGATTTATGGGATAAATGTAAGGATGCTTTTGTTGCCAAGTATTTTCCTCCCGCTAAGATTATTTCTCTTAGAAACCAAATCATGAAATTTAAGCAACTTGAGAAAAGACATGTTGCATAATCATGGGAGAGAATGAAACTAATGATTAGAAATTGTCCCACTCCTGGTTTAAGCTTATGGATGATAATACAATTTTTTTTATGCGGGACCAAACTTTGTGTCGAGAAATCTTCTAGACTCTACTGCAGGTGGTACCTTTATGAGAATTACATTGGAGAAGCTACAAAGCTCCTCGATAATATGAAGACAAATTATTCTCAATGGGCACTTCGAACAAGCTCCAACTGGTAAGAAGGTAAATTCTGTTGAAGATATTACTACTTTGAGTGATAGAATGGATGCTCTTATGAATATGTTTACTAGTAAAAATGCTCAAGTTGATCCTAATGATGTGCTACTATCTACTTTGATTTAGGAAAATAATGATGATATTGATGTGAATTTTGTCGCTAGAAATAATTTCAACAACAATGCTATAGAGGGAATTTCAATCCTAGACCGTATCCCGGTAACCCCTTTAATAATTATGGTAATTCTTGTGGTAATTCATACAATTATAATAGAATACCTCTGATCTTGAGAACAACATTAAATAATGTATTAGTTCTTAAAAGATTTTTGATGCCATGGTAGAAGAAAAACTACATAAAGTTGACAATATGGCTAGAAACATGGATAGAATAGCTCATGATGTGGAAACTCTTAAAATTAAGACCCTGCTACCTAAGCATGATACTAATGAATATATAAAATCTATCCAAGTCTCCTTCAATGAAAGTAAAGAGATAGAACCGCTAGGTTGAGAGCCAAGCAAGAATTCCTAGAAAAAATGATTCCATCCGGTTTTTATCGTAATCATGATGAAGATATTAAAATGATTGGTGTGACACACATTAAAACTTTGTTTAGTAATATAAAGCTTTATCAAAAGGGAACTGGAGATGAGTTAACTCTATCTAGAAGACGTCCTAATATTTGTTCTTTGATTGAATTTATTTCCTTGTTGCAATCCATGATAAATTCACCAAATGCTTACGATAAAGATTTTACTAAACATATTGTAGAAGTGACGATAAAAGCTCATGAAGAAAAGCTTGAATTGGAGGTTTCTATACCTAGAAAATTGCATGATAAATGGGAACCTACTATTAAAGTTAAGATTAAAGATTATGAATGTAATGCTTTGTGTGATCTAGGTACTAGCGTCTCTACTATACCAAAATATTTATGTGACGTGCTAGTTCTCAGCGATCTGGATGAACCACTACTGCAGGATGGTACAAATGCGACACATGAATCAGAGACCCTTCGACCAAACTATGTATGATGCATTAATCGCAAACGGTGTTGTAAGAAAACTGTCAAAAATGATACAAACTGTTTGCGATGGCCGAGACATCAAACACGATTCAGATTAGACTTGCATGTGTGATACACGTCATACATTTGGTGTGAACTGTTTGCGATGAGCATAACAACATAAATGGTCAACCAGATGAAGGTGTGTGCAATATACGACATACAATTCACTCGGATGAACTGTTTGTGATTAGGCAACACAATAGAAACGGCTAGCTGGATCAAGGTGTGTGTGTGTGTGATAGACGACATACAGTTCACTCGGATGATCTGTTTGCGATGAGCCAAGACAACAGAAATAGTTCAACTTAACATGATGTATGTGATATGCGACAAATAGGCGACTCGGATGAACTATTTGCGATGATAAAAAACAACACAAATGTTTACAAGTGACAATATGTGTGTGATACCAAGCGAAGCGGTCACTCAGATGAACTATTTGCGATGATAAAAAAACACATACGTGTCATTATGTTAACACGTGTGTGATAGCATGTGACACATCATACGGTTGTGTGTTGGGAATTGTATGCTCCACTTAGTCTTCCCATGGTCCACCGAAGATTTCTCGTGCAAGGACCAGCCGCATGGGTAAATTGTAAAACCCTCAATCCCCTAGCCAGCGGCTAGCTATAAATAATCACAACAATGGCCGGTGGCGTCGACTAACTTTTGATCCCCTTGCTAGCTAGTTACCCACACATACCGGCATACCCCCAACATCCAAGGATAGGATGGAGTTGGGCGACAACAGAGTTGAGGCTGGCGGCACGATGGTCGGCTTGGCGGTCGACGGCTGTGCCGCCACCTCTCCCGACGATGGCCAGAGGAAGCAAGAACGTGGTATGATGAGCAAGCCGCCAGGTTAGCCAGGGTTGTTGTCGGTGTCAAAACCGGCGGATCATGGGTAGGGGGTCCCGAGCTGTGGATCTTGGATAAATGGGGAACAAGAGACGAAGAACGGTGTTTACCCAGGTTCGGGCCCTCTCGAAGAGGTAAAACTCTACGTCCTGCTTGATTATATTGAAGTGTATGAGTGGATTACAGAGTCGATCTACCACGAGATCAGATGAACTAAACCCTAAGCGAGTAGGATGATGGTTGTTGTTCTAGCCTCTACGGATTAAATCCTATAGTTTATATAGACACCAGGGATACTAGGGTTTACACATGGTTGGTTACAAGGAAGGAAGTATCATGCTGATTCTTCTCATCTCGGCTTGGAGGGCACACCAAGGCATCCAAGATCTCCTGTCCCGATACGGGATTGCTTCATAGCTCAGCCTTCCAGCAGTTGTAGTGCGGCCTAACTATCTAACCCATAAAGACAAGCCGGCAGCCCGAGAACCCCCTAGTCCAGGACTCCCTTAGTAGCCCCCGAACTAGTCTCCAACGCCAGGGTCTGAGGTTTCCAACCATCTTACGCATCCAAGGTCTCCGGCTTGCGAGAGGAGTTATTTTCCCCGTCCCTGTTCGGCAGTTGACAACTCGGTCGCCGATGATCTTTTAATCCATCAAGTTGTCACGGGGCCCTCAACATTAATCTTTCCTCAAGGGCTAAAAACATGCCTTGATTTCCATGTGCTAGTGGGAGGTGAACAGGCCGGCACCCTTTTATAGTGAAAACTCCCTGGCAAGGCGCGCCTATTTAATAAATCAGGAGCGCGACGTGTATTTTATCCATCCCAAATCAAGAAACCAAGGTAGAACCAGAGCAATCTGAGAAAATGGCTGGCACCCTAGGCTCATCCTCACGTCCTCATGGGCCCCTCCCAGGAAACTGGACTAGCTGCTCAGTTTCATCCCTTCAATTAAGCAGACTCCAAACGGAAGGATATCTTCCTGCTCCAGATTTGACATCTGTTCGCGCCGGATTAATTTCTGCAAATGGCTAAGCTTTCATGGAGAACTTCACTGTCCCAAGCAAGGAGGAGAGGGTATGTTTTGTGCCCTTTCTTCTACGAGGTCTAGGTTTCCCTATTCACCCCTTCCTAAGAGGCATGCTAGAGTTTTACGAGATCTAACTCCACCATCTCACCCCCGGATCCATAGTACACATATCGGGTTACGTCGCCCTTTGCGAGATGTTCTTGGGCTGTGAGGCCCATTTTGAGTTATGGTGGAAGTATTTCTGCCTCATCCCTCGTACCCGAGGAGGGAAGATCTATGAAGTAGGCGGGGTCGAAGTATGGCGCATAGTAGAGACAGGGTATCCGGTCGGGACTCTGAAGAAGGATCCCAAAGAATGGACATCGGAGTAGTTTTATATCAAAGACATTCCTCTATTCGAACCAGTTCGGCGGGGCCTTCCCGAATAATCGGACGCTCCTTTAAAGAAACGATTCAATTGGCGGCCAAAAAGCCCTTCTCAAGAAGAGAGTGCCGAGGTACAATGTCTGGCCGCCAAGGTGAGGCTATTGGCCCATAGCAAGTTAACCATTATGATGTGATGGCCACCGCCATTTCTCGATGCGTGCAACCTCTCCAACAAAGGATTCACCCCTTCTGGTGCTATAATGGAATAGACGAAGCGACCCGTTACAAATGGCAGGGGCCTGACAACACCAGGCAGCAATGGCTGCCCTACTAGCCAACCTCTTCAAAGGGGAAGAAGAAGAATTCGCCCGTTTGAGGAGCAGGGACGCCTATGCGAGCTATAATCCCATTGAATGGGTAAGTTCAATTTTCTTACTTTAACAGTTCAGACATTATGTCCGAATCCAGCTGATCGTATCCTCTACATTTATGAACAAAGCTGGAGGCGCGTGGTTGAAGGCATCCACTACCCCTCATCACAACCAGAGAATCACTCTCGTGATGAGGACCCATGATTCCATGATGATCTGGAGATGTCAATTGATTTCAAGGATGGGGTCTTCTACCAGGAGAGTCTTGATGGCTCCAAGGTGGCCCTTATGGCCAATCACCCAGGGCCCCTCCCTTCTTCCACTATAAGTAACAAGAAGGCCTCTTCCCAAAATGTCGTTCGTCTCGCGCCATTCCGAGTATGCTGACATCTACTCCCAAGGGTCGCCGCACTACACGCCGAACACCGGAGAGAGCGGTGCCTACCATGTCAGTACCACTCAGCAGTGGAGCTTCCAAGCGCAAGGCAACTGCAGGGGCTACACGATCGCACCTCCGACCAAGAGGTGAGCCGTGGGTTTAATTGTCAATACGACCGCTACGAGTACTTATCATCTTGCTGCATCCTGTAGAAGAAGTGTTCCGCCACCACTGGCCGGAGACATCAAGGAGGTGCCCAGGGATAATCCCAAAACATAGGTCCGCTGCATGAACTGGGGTCAATGCGGAAACCTTCACCGTAGACTAGCCTCCAGCGGACTGTGGGGATGTTTCGGTTACCAATTCCGAAGTTGAAAGTGCGATGAATCACCAACGGTGGAAAGAATCCCTACGTCACACTGCATTTTCGGATCAGGAATTTAATGCTTTGAACTCGGTGGATGCATACCCCGGAGCGGCCCGAACTGGTCTTGAGGGAGCTGCCATTCTGCTATCAGCCAATATGCAGGTACGTGATTAGTTTTAAAACCGAACACGAATCCTAACCTAGTAGCCCCCAAGCCTTAATTTGGGCGGGACGACCGAGTTAAGGATCTGATACTGTATGTGTGTGGTATTATACAGGCCTTGAGAGAACATAGTAAAAAGCTGTCCGAGGACCTGGAGCTACATCGAACACACTTGGCTATTGTGAAGGCCGAGCTTGAGGAGGTCAAAAAGATTACCAGAGAAGCGCATGGTGTGTAAGGAAGTTCAATACACATGAATATTCTGGGTTGCAATGTCTAATACAGGTTTCCTTTATAGAAGCTGAGTCCATAGGTCAGCTGCAGAAGGATCTGGATGCGGCGAAAGAATCCCAAAGGTATGTCGAAGCACAAGAAGCAGCCGACTGCCGGGTACTAACCTGAAGCCATGAGGAAATGAAAAAAACTCAAGGTGGAAAAGCAGCAGCAAGATGAAGAGATTGAGAGCTTGAAAACTCAATTGGTGCAAGCCCTTAAGGAGAACCAGAGATTGAAAGGTGTCATGTTCTATGATTAATTTTCCACTTGTGATCATGTGAAGGACATGTATTGTGGGAGCTCTTGTTAGGTCTCCTTACCGGGTGCCCCGAAGAAGAGATGAACTCGTTTGGAGGGAACCTGTAAAAGGAACCGTCCATTGTGCAGGAGCAAGCTCGAAAAGCTATGATGAATCTGGTCAAGGCATTATGGACGGCCAAGACGCCTCCAGAAGGGATGGCTGAACTTGCCGATCAATTCAAAGGAGCTCGGCGTCGCTTTAAGTTATGGAAGATATCAGCTTGCCGAGAGGGAGCGCGGGAGGTGTGTGATGGAAATATGCCCTAGAGGCAATAATAAAGTTATTATTATTATATTTCCTTATTCATGATAAAGGTTTATCATTCATGCTAGAATTGTATTGCCCGCAAACTTAAATTCATGTGTGAATACATAAACAAATACCGTGTCCCTAGTGAGCCTCTACTAGACTAGCTTGTTATTCAAAGATGGTTAAGGTTTCCTAACCATAGACATGAGGATTCATTTGATAATGAGATCACATCATTAGAAGAATGATGTGATGGACAAGACCCAATCGTTAGCATAGCATATGATCACTCAGTTTATTGCTACCGCTTTCTTAATGTCAAATACATGTTTCTTTGACCATGAGATCATGCAACTCCCGGATACCAGCGAAACACCTTGTGTGCTATCAAACGTCACAATGTAACTTGGTGATCATAAAGATGCTCCATAGGTATCTCCGAATGTGTCTGTTGAGTTGGCATGGATCGAGATTGGGATTTGTTACTCTATATGACAGAGGTATCTGAGGCCCTCTTGGTAATACAACATCACAAGAAGCTTGCAAGCAAAGTGACTAAGGAGTTAGTTATGAGGTGATGTATTACAGAACAGGTAAAGGGACTTACCGGTAATGAGATTGAACTAGGTATGAAGATACCGATGATCGAATCTCGGGCAAGTAACATACTGATGGACAAAGGGAACTACGTATGTTTTCATAAAGGTTCAACCAATAAAGATATTTGTGGAATATGTAGGAACCAATATGGGCATCCAGGTCCCGCTGTTGGTTATTGACCAGAGAAGCATCTCAGTCATGTCTACATCATTCTCGAACCCATAGGGTCTACACGCTTAACATTTGTTGACAATATAGTATTATATGAGTTATGTATGTTGGTGACCGAATGTTGTTCGGAGTCCTGGATGAGATCAGGAACATGACGAGGAGCTCCGGAATGGTCCGGAGGTAAAGACTCATATATGGGATAATAGTGTTTGGTCTCCGGAAGGGTTCTGGAATTCACCGGAAGGGGTTTCTTATGTTTCCCAAAATGTTCGGGTATGAGAACACTCTTTTTGGGCCAAGGGGTAAAGCCCACGAGGTTTTAGGAAGGTACAAAAGGAGTTTTGCAGAGGCCTGGGGACCCTGGTGTCTGGTCCTAGAGTGCGAGAAGCACTCTTGCCTTGCATGCCAAACCGACTTTGAGGAGGCTCTTTCTCCAAGAAACGACCCCAAGGCTCAACATATAAATAGAGGGGCAGGGCTAGCACCCGGAACACATCAAGATTCACCAAGACGTGTGCCAGCAACCCCGCCCCCTCTAGTTTATCCTCCTTCATAGTTTCCATTGTGTTTGGCGAAGCCTTGCGGAGATTGTTCTTCATGACCACTGTCACCACGCCGTCGTGTTGCTGGAACTCATCTACTACTTCGCCTCTCTTGCTGGATCGAGAAGGTGAGGACATCATCGAGCTGAACATGTGCTGAACGCGGAGGTGCCGTACGTTCAGTACTTGATTGGGACGGATCGTGATAGTGCATGACTACATTAACCGTGTTGGTAAACGCTTCCGCTTAGCGATCTACAAGGGTATGTAGATGCTCTCCCCCTCTCATAGCTATGCATCTCCATCGATAGATCTTGTGTTGGGGATATAACTATTGAGTATAAACCGCCCAAGAGGGGCCGGTTTACCCTCAACCGTATTGAAGCCCATGAAGACTCAGAAGATGGCATTTTACTATGAAGCATAGAGGCCCGGAGCCCAGTAGCGGATTAGGGCCCATGATAACAAACCACCATCATTATGTAACTTGTGTTGTAAGTTAGGAAAGGAGAGTCCGAGCCGGACCCTTGTATGAGTCGGCTTCGGGACTCTGTAGACCGGCCGGGCGTCAACCTGTGTATATAAAGGGACGACCCGGCGGCAGTTCAGGGACAATAAACAACAACTCAAGACTCAGGCAAGCGTATTTGCTCCCTGGTCATCGAAACCCAATCAATCCCATCACAACTAGACGTAGGCTTTTACCTTCATCGAAGGGGCCGAACTAGTATAAACTCTCATGTCCCTTGTCCGGTTTAACCCCTTCAAGCTAACCCGTTGCGATGGCTCCACGACTAAGTCCTTTCATGAGGACATCTGACGTGTTAATTCCATGACAGTTGGCGCCCGCCGTGGGGCTATCGCACGATGGTTTCGAGTTGTCGAAGGGCAACTTTGAAGGACTCAAGGGGTACGTGGTTGGCCGGATGACCAAGAGTCGTCGCGGCAAGCTCTAAATTGACGACGAAGGATGGGGCCCCGAGGCCGGCTCAATCGAGTACGGATACCGGGTCCCCTTTGGCGGAATTCATGTCTTCATCGGCAAGATCGGCGAACCGGGCCCTGAGCCGGACATCTGCACCGACCTCGTCGAGACGGCTCAGCGTGCGAGTCCAGCCTGGGTTAAGCCCGCCGTGAAGCGTGCGTTCGTAGGATGTATCCATGGGATCGGATCTGAACCGGTGTCTGAAGGCGAGACGGCCGTATATTCTGACGGTGAGTCATCCACTGGCGAAACTGAGTCATTGTACCAGATTCATAACGGTGTGTTCGAAGGATATTTTGATGGCAAAAGTATTCCGAACCTCCTTGAACAGCCAAGTCGGGTTGCTGTTTACATGGACGGAACGCAACCCACATTGCAGTATTCGTCTATAGCAGCAATGAATACCGGATCAGCAGCCGCGTCAGGAGCCCCGGCGCGCCGACCGGCTCAAGTCCTCTCCGGTTTGATGGATGCCTGGGCGACCTTGTTAACCACGACAGTCACCCCGGAGACGCGGGATCAGCACAATGCGGACATTGCGAAACTGAAGGACCAAATAACACATGCTAAGGAGGACCTGGCAACTGAGGATGCTAGGATGGCTGAAGAACGGGCCGCTTTGGATGCCCAGTCACAGCGGATACAGGCGCAGAATCACCAGCTCATGTTGGATCGGACCGCATCAGAGGATGTAATGCGAATGAAGTACCAGTCTCGTCTGCCACCGGTTTACGAAGGGTTAAATCTCTTTCAGACACCAGGCGCTAGGCCGAGCAATCCGGCAGCTGCAAACCGGACTGATGCGCCTAGGACAGCTCCGGATCAACTACGGATAACAGAGCAACCCCGACGAATAGATAACCTGCTGTAATACGTGTCTACACCACTGGGTCACTTCTCGAGCCCTCTGGATAACATGATTGCCCCAGCATCACGCCTGGCAGCCATTCCGATGGAGGGTGATTCAATAGCAGCAATTGAAACACGGCGGGCGAGAGACCTTCTTCAAACCGCCGTGGTACAGCAGCAGGCTTATTCATATAGCCGGGATAGAATTCATTCAACCCCTCGTCCGAGCCCAAGCTATAGCAGGCGTATGGATGAACCAAAGTGTCTAGCAGCGCGCGACATCGTAATGCTCAAGATGTGGTGGATCATGGCAGGGCACGAAGGGATGCCGCTTTGGGTCGTTATCAACCCGCCCCGGTTCAGCCAGCAGCGTCAGTTGACCGAGGCACCGGGCTTGCCTTCATTTCCTGGGGAGTGCCGTGCCTTATTCTGGCTCTCCGTAATGTGCATCTACCCAAAGATTTCAAGGGTCCATGCAAAGTGCCTAATTACACGGCGGATCAGCCACCTGAGGCGTGGGTCGAGAGTTATGAGATGGCAATGGAGATACTGGATGTAGATGAAGCGGCCTGTGCAAAGTATTTCACGATGATGTTGGAAGGAACTGCCCGTACTTGGTTGAAAAATCTACCAGCTAATTCCATCGAGTCATGGGATCAGCTGAAGGCCCGGTTTATAGCCAATTTCAAAGACACGTGCAAACAGCCCATGTCCATTGTGGATCTGGATGCTTGTGTTCAAGGGGAGAACGAATCAACAACTCATTGGGTATGCGGGTTTTCAGAAGTTTTGCACTCATCCGACCAGATTAACGCTGGTCAAGCGATTATAACACTGGAGCGCAATTGCCGGTTTAAGTCACTGAAGATGAAGTTGGGACGGCTCAAGCGCCACTGCAACGACATGGGAACCCTCATGGCAGCCTTGGTCAAGTATGCCGATTCTGATAATACCGAGGATCCCAATTCTGATAATGAGAAACCGGAGAAGGGAAAGAAGAACGGCGGTGCAAAGGGACAATATCACAACCAAGGAGGCCATGGGAGTAATAATAAGCGTAAAGCGGATTCAGATTTTGTGGCTAACGCTAATGTGCAGCATCGTAAAGGTAAACCGCCCCAACGCGACGGGGCGATGAATCTGGAGCGTCTGTTGAATCAGCCCTGTCCAAAGCATGGGACCAAGGAGGCTCCTGCAACGCATCTCTAGAAGGATTGTAACATTATGAAGGAGTTCAAGAACTCTGATCTTTTCCGGTATGATCAGGGTCCATCGGGCGGTTCAGGTCCAGGTTTTCATGGTGGCGGCAGTTCAAACTCTGGATTTTAGAATAATCAGGGCAACCAGAACAACCAAGGTGGTAATAACCAGCAGAATAGTCAAGGAAATCAGCAGCAGTCGGGTTACCAGAGTCACCCAAAGCAGTTGAATGGTAGGCAATATCATGTGTTCACCACTAGTTTGTGCAAGCGTGATCAGAAGCTTCACAAGAGGGCGGTCAATGCTGTTGAACCAACAGTTCCACGTTATCTGCGGTGGTCCGAACAGCCTATTGTGTGGAGTAGGGAGGATCATCCGCCTCGGGTTGACAATCTGGGTCAACTGGCTTTGGTGGTGGCGCCTCAGGTGGGAGGCTCTAAGTTCACCAAGGTACTCATGGATGGAGGAAGCAGTATCAACATTCTGTATTATGAGACCTTCCTTCGCATGGGGTTGACAGACAAGAGTCTTAAACCGTCCCAACACTGTTTTTCATGGTGTGGTACTAGGTAAATCGGCATATCCTGTAGGAAAGATCGCTTTGGAAGTTGTGTTCGGTGATGAACATGACTCCCGGTCTGAGACATTGACCTTTGAGGTGGTGAGAATCAAGAGCCCGTATCATGCACTGTTTGGGCGACCGGCTTATGCAAAATTCATGGCGAGGCCTTGTTATATTTACTTGCATCTCAAGATGCCGGGTCATAAAGGGACCATCACGGTTCATGGAAGTCGAAAAATCGCTTTGGATTGCGAGGAAGGTGATGCGGCTTATGCTGAGTCAGTTTGTGCTACAGAGGAGCTAAAGTTTTATAAGGAAAATGTTGATTCGGCAGATATGACCCCTCTGAAGAAGCCCACCACTGAGCATGACCCAACCCTGCTTTTCAAACCGGCTGACGAGACTAAGCTTGTTGACTTCGTGCCTGGCGATTCGTCCAAGCAGTTCAGCATCAGCACGAATCTGGATCCGAAATAGGAAAGCGCGCTCATCGAGTTCATCCGTGAGAACCGGGACATTTTTGCATGGAAGCCTTCTGACATGCCAGGTGTACCGAGGGAACTCGCTGAGCACACTCTTAATATTGATCCCAAGTTTAAACCGGTCAAGCAATTTCTTCGTTGCTTTAATGAAGAAAGACGCAAGGCAATTGGTGAAGAGGTAGCCCGGCTGTTGGCTGCTGGGTTTATCGTCGAAGTGTTTCATCCTGAATGGTTGGCTAATCCGGTGCTTGTTCTTAAGAAAAACGGCACTTGGCGTATGTGTGTGGACTACACGGACTTGAATAAGGCTTGCCCGGCCGATCCCTTTGCTCTCCCGCGTATTGATCAGATCATTGATGCGATGGCAGGTTGTGAGCGCCTGAGTTTTTTGGATGCTTATTCAGGATATCATCAGATCAAGATGGCAGTTAAGGACCAGGAGAAGACAGCCTTCATCACTCCCTTTGGAGCCTTCTGCTATGTTTCTATGCCCTTTGGGCTCAAGAGTGCCCAGGCAACTTATCAGCGTTGTGTGCAGAATTGTCTTCACACGTAGATTGGGCGTAATGTTCATGCCTATGTGGATGACATTGTGGTAAAATCTAGAAAGAAGGAAACACTGAGATGATCTCAAGGAGACGTTTGACAATCTTCAGGTTTATAAGATGATGCTTAATCCGGATAAATGTGTTTTTGGTGTTCCGGCATGCAAGCATCTCAGTTTTCTTGTATCCAACAGGGGCATTGAGGCTAATCCGGAAAAGATTAAGGCAATCACATCCCTGGCTAAACCGAAGTGTATCAATGATGTTTAGCATCTAGCAGGTCGGATTGCAGCCCTCAGCTGGTTTATCAGTCGTCTGGGAGAGAAGGCAATTCCTTTGTATCAGATGTTGAAAAAGACAGATGATTTCGTCTGGAGTGATGCAGCCAATACGGCCTTTGAGGAGTTAAAGCGGTAGTTGGTCGAACCGCCGGTTCTTGCAGCTTCGGTTGATAATGAGCCTTTGCTGTTATACGTGGCTGCCAATGCCCGAGCAGTCAGTGTGGCAATTGTGGTTGAGCATATGGAAGCTGGGAAGGAATATCCAGTTCAACGACCTGTATACTACATCAGCGAAGTCCTGATCGAGTCAAAACAACGCTATCCGCATTGGCAGAAGTTGGTGTATGGGGTTTTTATGGCAAGTCGAAAACTCAAGCAATATTTTCACGGCCATCCCATCATAGTGGTTAGTTCTGCTCCTTTGGGCGATATAATTCAAAACAAGGAAGCAACTGGCCGGGTTGCAAAGTGGGCAATTGAGCTTGGACCACACGGTTTGAAGTATGTGCCTCAAACATCCATCAAATCTCAGGCCCTTGTGGATTTTATCAATGACTGGACCGAGTTGCAAGCACCAGAAGACAAACCGGATAATACGTACTGGACTATTCATTTTAATGGATCCAGGCAGTTGGAGGGCTCGGGGGCTGGAGTTGTCCTTACTTCCCCTCGAGGTGATACAATTTGCTATGTCCTCCGCTTGATGTTTCCTTGTACTAACAATGCAGCTGAGTATGAAGCTTTACTCCATGGTCTCCATGTGGCCAAAGAGATGAACTTAAGTCGAGTTCGTTGTTTCGGAGATTCCGATCTGGTGGCTCAGCAAGTTTCTGGTACTTGGGATTCTAAGGATCCACTCATGGCGGCTTATAGGCGTGAGGTGGATATTGTGGCGGGTCACTTCAAAGGGTATCAGGTTGAGCATATCGATCGGCACAAAAACAAAGCAGCGGACGCTTTGAGCCGGCTTGGATCTCAGCGTAAACCGGTACCCCCTAATACCTTTTTAGATATCTTGCATAACCCGTCTGTTAAGTTGCCTACAGAAGAGGATTTGGCTGTTCCTGATCCGGGGGCTCAGTTGGTGGCTGCTTTACACGTTGTACCGGATTGGACGGTTCCATATCTGGCGTATATGAACCGGGGCGAGCTACCAGATGATAAAGTCCTGGCTCGACAGATAGTCCGGTGATCCAAGTCCATGGTTATTCACAATGGCGAGTTACACCGCTGTAGCGTTTCAGGCGTATTTCAGCGTTGTGTTTCTCTGGAAGAAGGCCAAGAGATCCTACGGGAAATTCATGAAGGGGATTGTGGTCATCATGCCGGTTCAAAGTCCCTGGTTGCAAAAGCTTTTCGTCATGGGTTTTACTGGTTGACAACTCATGCTGATGCGGAGGATCTGGTAAAGCGATGTGATGCTTGTCAAAAAAATTCACGCAGAGCTCATGTTCCGGCTCAAGAACTACGGATGATTCCTATCACTTGGCCATTTGATACTTGGGGGCTTGATATGGTGGGGCCCTTTAAGCGTTCCCAGGACAAGAAGACCCACCTGTTGGTGGCAGTTGATAAATTCACCAAGTGGGTTGAAGCGGAGCCTGTCAGCAAGTGTGATGCAGCCACGGCGGTTCAATTTCTCAAAAAGATTATCTTCCACTTCGGCTTTCCACACAATATTATCACGGATAATGGTACAAACCTTTCCAAAGGTGAGATGGAGGATTTCTATCAGAGAGAGCACATCCGACTTGACTTAGCATCTATGGCACACCCTCAATCCAACGGTCAAGCGGAGCGAGCCAATCAAGAAATTTTGAAGGGTCTTAAACCCCGGCTCATGATTCCCTTGACGTGGACGCCGGGTTGTTGGGTGGAAGAATTACCTTTTGTGTTATGGAGCATCAACACCACCCCCAATCAATCAACATGCTACACACCTTTCTTCATGGTATACGGAGCAGAGGCAGTCTTACCAAGTGATATTCGTCATGACTCGCCCCGGGTTGCTAATTATGTTGAAGCGGACAACGAGCAAGCACGCCAAGAGGCGTTCGACCTATTAGATGAGAAACGGGACATGGCTCAGGCTCGATCGGCGGTTTATCAACAAGACCTAAGGCGTTATCACAGCCGCCAGGTTAGGACAAGAACCTTTCAAGAAGGTGACTTGGTGCTCCGGCTCATCCAGGATCATACCGACATGAACAAGTTATCCCCGCCTTGGGAAGGGCCCTTTGTGGTCAGCAAGAATCTGCACAACAGATCATACTACCTCATTGACATTCGAGACAACTCACGCAACTCTGAGGGGGAGACCCGGCAGCCGTGGAACATAGCTCTCCTCCGGCCTGACTACACTTGAGCCATAGGCTCTTCTTATGTACATATTTCGACAATGTATATATTATGATCAATAAATACACCAGCATCCTTGCTCTAAGCAGGGCCTCTGCTGTTTTTTCTCAAATATCCTTTGAGTCACATGGGGGCTTCAGCTGACAAAGCGGAGTACTACCTGTTAAACTGGCTATCATGCCACAACATAGCTTGGGAGCTTCACACCCAAGGGGCCAAAGAGAGTCTGTATGCTATGCACAACTCAAACATAGGCACCCAATGAGCACAGCTCATCACGTTACTTGGGGGCTCCTTGTGTCAAATACCAAGGAGCTTGAATGGACCCTTGTAGCTGGGTATCGACCCACGGCTTGGAAGCCTGGTATATTTACCTAAAACCCCGGGTTAACCTGCCTTCATCAAGTAAGACACTCCTATCCAGGTCATCCTGGCACGACCCTCCGAACGTTTGACAGTTACTCTCATTGAGACCCTGCACTTGTCAAAGTTAAAATGGTGATTGGTTAGTTGGAGGTCCATCTTAAAAGGCTTTGTTAAATGGTTCGACTCAGCGGCCTGGCAGCCCATGAAAAGCCTCGAATTTGGGCCTGGCAGCCCTCAAAAAGCCTCGACTACACGGTTTTATTTGTGTTTGTCACTTTTCTATTGATAAATTTTATGTTAAACCGATTTCTTTGACCTGGTCAGTCATCTTATTAGCCCGGTATTCCTTAAACCGGCTTGGTTTTCAACTACACGTTGACAGACCTTTTTATTAAACTGGAGTTCGTTAACCCGGCCTGGCTTTGACTACCTGTCGCCAGCTTTAATCATCTGATGTTTATCATCACCCGGTATGACTTATCATACGTCATTAGTACATGATGGAGTTATACAAGAATTTCAGATTTTGGTTTTCACCCTTATTACAATCAAAGTTGATCAGCCAACTAAAGTGATATGACATCACAGGTACGAATCATTTCATATTTTTACGGTTTGATTATCAATCAGGCCTTATCTTGGGCATTATGACCCGTCCGGCAGTAAACCGCCAGGACAATTTCTTTTTATGCAGACATAGGCATTGCATATTATGATACATGAACCAACATTGAAATTATCATGGCGGATCACATAAAGTATCTTCTACATGATGGCAGCAGATCAAAATATTTTTGCTACCCTACTATAAGGCATTTAGCAGCCCAACATATGGAATTGTTTTAAACCGGACAGTTTCTGACATATCAACCGGATTGCCGGATCAAGCTTCATCGCCAGGTTGATGTGAAGTGGATGGGTCGTCTGGCGTCGGTTCAGCCTCCTCCTCCCCATCCAATGGTTGGAAATCATTGGTGGTCCAGTCAATCTGGGTTAAGGCCTGAAAGACAGCCTCTTCACTTATAAGCTCAGTCGGATCAACATCAGGGGCGTAAGTATGCTTACGGATTGGCGGAACAAGATTTTGCACTTCTGGAATAACAGCCTCAACCCGTTTGTTGTCAGCATCATAGAAGGATCGGTGAACCGTCAGGTTAGCTTATTCTGCTAACTGACTCGCCAGAGGACACATCTCCCTTGTCACACGTTTGAGGGCGTCATTATCAAACACTTCACCATTTTCTTGTTCACTGGGGAAGCCCTTGGCTATATCAGCCGGATCAAGATCGGCTATCCATGCCTTGGCTCGAGTAAGTGCTAACAAAGTGCCAGCCCTGGCAGCGGATCGCTTCAACTCTTCTATCTGTGCTGGCGTCATAGATAACCGATCCAGCGTGTCCTTGATCAGTGTTGGAGTTGCATTGTCATAAGAAGTTGCGCAGATAACCCGTTGGACGCTGGTATACAACTGTTCAATCAGTGTATAGGCGGCCTTTAGTTTCTTCCGCATGTCAGAGCCCAGATGAGCAATGCGGCTACCTGCATCGGGTTAAGGATTTCATGTTAAACCAGCAAAATTTCAAAAGCGGAATATTCATAAAGCCTTGGTCAACATTGCTTACCAAATATTGCAGAAGTCATGGCATTGACCTGCCGCTTTAATCCGGTAAGCTCTTCCGTCACCGGTTTAAGAGCTGATTCAGCGTCTTCCGCCCGCTTCAGCAATCCAGCCTTTTTGGTATCCCAGTTGGTCTGCTCAGACTTGAACCATTCTTTGAGCTGTTCCATAGTGGTTAAGGCGGTTTTCAATTCATCCTTGGCCTTGGTGGTTTCTGCTTGCTGGGTTTTCAGATTTTCTTGAAGATCGGCAATTTGAGAGACTTGTTGGTTTATCTCACTCTGCAACAGTAAGAAGAGCATGTCAATATCTTTGTCAAAGTCCCAAGCATATAACCAGTTATACACTTGGCACTTGGGGGCTAATGCGGATCATTTTTCTACTAATTATTGAAGTCCCACGGATTAATACAAGTTTTCATCATGTCACTTGGGGGCTAATGTGTGTTTGATCAGAATTACACAAGGAAATTAACAAAGAACAGTATGGAATATACAAAGTCCCGGTTTGACTTTCTAAAGACAAACTGGCCCTTGGGGGCTATAATGCAATGAAGGTACAGAACAAAAGATCAAATTGTTTACCTCATAGCGCTCCTTCATCAGATTTACCAAACCGGCTTCATAATCCCGGCTTGTGTAAAGCCGGTTCAAGAAACCGGAGTGAAGGTCTTGAGCAGAAAGATCAACATAGGCAGACAAATCAGTCTTTCCCTTCCCCTTGCTCATAGCAGCAAATTCATCCTTGGCAGAGTGCTTTGATAGAGCAACCGGATTACCAGGGCGGTATATCCAGTGCCAGTAACAACAACATCATCATCTTTGGCCGGGCTGGATGGATTGACATTCTTAACATGGCTTGGTGCTTTGGCAGCAGGGCTCGACGGTCTGTTAACTAGGCTTGGCGGATCAGCAGTTGAATCCCGTTGTTCAACAGTTGGACTTGGAGGGGCATGGAGATGTGATGTATCAACATGTACATCCGGTTCAACCTCTGGCGGGCTAGCATCAGCGCCTGGGTTTTGCGCAGCAGAGCTGTCTATGGCAATTTCAGGAGTCTCGCCATCATTCTCTGGGGTCTTCTCCGGATCAACATCATTAGTAGGGTCGCTGGTCTTGGCTTTCGTGCTTAATCGGGACTTGGCACTACAACATCAAAGATTAGAATATGATAAACCGACATATGAAGAAACAAGTTGAGGAGTAATGTACTCACCCAGCGACGATCTTGAGAGGAGGCAGTTGAGTGGTTGATGAACCGCCAGACGAGTTGGAAGAGTCCTGGTAATTCGGGTCAGACGGATTGAGTGGGCATCGGAAGAAACCTTTCAAAGGATAACATTTTTCAGGAGAACAAGTCACCTCTGGACGACGTTTCCGGGTTGGCGTATCTGCTAAACATGATGAGGTGTTTTGCTGACCACTATGCCGTGTTGTGCGACGCTCTTCAACTTGCTGTGTCTTCAAAGAAAATTTTGGATCCAAATGAGCAAGGGGGTGAGATTGTTTTACTTTCCGGACTGTGCGGCGAACTCTTTGAACCGGTACAAGATCTGAATCGGAAGAAAGAAGGATTACCTCAACATGGTCTGCATGGCTGGCCTCATCATCATCCTGGGAATAGTCATTGTCAATAAGATGTATGAAAATGGAACCAAGTGAGTCAAGTTCTACCTCTGCGTCTGATTCCTCATCTTCTGGCGGATCAGAAGACTCGGTGGTTTTCTTCTTGGCAGCTTTCTTGGTGGCCTTGCTCTTTGCACAAGGAGCCCTGGCCGGTTTAGTCCATTTCCAAAAGGAGCTGTTAGCCTGAAATTAAGGCAAGGAAAGGTTAGTACACAATTAATGCGGAGGCGAATCAGTAAAGTATTTAAATGAACTTTACCGCTGGCGGTTTATTGGAGACGCAAAAAGGTGGCAACCCGGTTTGGCTGCATGCAGAGATCGGTTCATCAAGCATTTTCTTCACAGATTCAGTAACTTCAAGATCGGTCAATACTACTTCGTGATATCATTGAGGGTCTTTGACGTTGCCAGTATATTCATGCATCAGTCCGGGACGACGGCTTAAAGGCAAGATGCCCCAGGAAACCCAGCAGCGGACAAGATCAATGCCAGTCAAACTGTTGGCCATGAGAGCCCGGAGCTTGGCGAATTGAGGTGCAAAATTCTTCCGTTCTACGGCGGTTAAGCATGAAGATAATGGGTGGCCATTGCTAAGCCGGTGAGGGCGATAACCCGGCAAAGGATTTTCTTCATCAGGGGCAGTGTTCTGGCAATAAAACCAAGTCTGGTTCCAATCTTTAGGATGGCTATGATGTTTTGCATGAGGGAAGTCAACTTTTTTCCTTTTCTGGATTGATACGCCACCAAGCTCTGTGTTGGGACCATCTGAGAATTCTGTACGGCGGTTCAGGTGAAATAAATCCCGGAACAACTCCACGGTTGGCTCTTCTTGAAGATAGACTTCGCAGAATACTTGAAAGTTGCTTATACTGGACACAGAGTTCGGACCAATATCTTGCGGATGGAGTTGGAAGCTTGCGAGGACATCCCGGAAATCTTTTGATCCGGGCGGGCTGAATCCCCGGCCTAAGTGTTGCATAAAAACAATCACTTCTCCATCTTGAGGTTCAGGTGGACATTCAGATTTCGGAACTCGCCAATGAAGGACCCTTTTTGAGGCTAAAGCGCCAGTGGTGACGTATTCGTTGATTTGTGTTTCCGTAATCCGGGACGGAACCCAATTGCAAGCTGAGAATTGTTTCGTCATCTTGGAAGGGGAACTGAAAGGGAAAATAACGCCGGTTTACAAATTAACGGTTTAAGTGTATCATTCAGAGTCAAACCGGAACATCGTCATGCAAGTTCAGTTGGCAGTTTAACCAGGGGCTAATGATGAGTGGCAGATTACTAAATTGCTACAAGGTTTAAACCGCCCTTTCATGGAGGAGACAGATGAAAATATGCTAAGTGTTGATAGAAATAGGTTTCACACAGTGATCAAATTTATTTGGATCTACCACACCTCTGTAAAGAAATTTTTCTGTGATCTATAAAAGGCGTTAAACAGAACAGAGAAGTTCGTGCGTTCTGTCAAGGGATTCTATACAAAAAGGAAGACTTACTAAGTATTAAACTGGATACGGAGTGATTACCGCACGAGATTTATACTATAGTTGAATCAAACAAGCTATGGCAGAAGCGAATACGAAGAAACTAGGGATGAACACCTATGAACGCAGGTGAAAATAGGAGCCCTAAAATGCAGATCTAGGGTTATGAGGGAGAAGCTTACCGGATGCGCAGGATAGCGGAGAAACACTGAAGATCTCTGGTACAACCAGGTTGATGCAGCGGCCTTTGTTGACGCAGCGTTTGAAGGTCGAGGACGGCGGTGGAGCTTCAGGGCTGGGGCGTTGCAAGGAAGAAGAAGAAGAAGTATGGAAGGGAGGAAAAGAAAGGGCATTCGGGTCTATTTATAAGGAAAATGGATAAAGACTGACGCGAAAATCGAGGAGTCCAAAGCGGTGAGTGGCGCAGCTGTCGCCTCGATTTCCAGGATGACATTAATGAAGGGAATCTTTTTATTTCATTTTTTACAGAGATGACGTCATGATGATCCGTTGCTGTATCCAGAGGATGACGTCACGGCGGTTTAACAAAGTTCATAAAACAAGACGTCATGGCGGTTTACGAGAAGCAAAGGAAGATGTTCACAGGATTTTTCTAAGTACTAAAGATTGATATGAATAAATTCAAATCACTCTGGGGCCTAATGTTGGGGATATAACTATTGAGTATAAACCTCCCAGGAGGGGCCGGTTTAGCCTCAATTGTATTGAAGCCCATGAAGACTCAGAAGATGGCATTTTACTATGAAGCATAGAGGCCCGGATCCCAGTAGCGGATTAGGGCCCATGATAACAAACCGCCATCGTTATGTAACTTGTGTTGTAAGTTAGGAAAGGAGAGTCTGAGCCGGACCCTTGTATGAGTCGGCTTCGGGACTCTGTAGACCGGCCGGGCATCAACCTGTGTATATAAAGGGACGACCCGGTGGCGGTTCAGGAATAACAAACAACAACTCGAGACTCAGGCAAGCGTATTTGCTCCCTGGTCAACGAAACCCAATCAATCCCATCACAACTAGACATAGGCTTTTACCTTCATCGAAGGGGCCGAACTAGTATAAACTCTCGTGTCCCTTGTCCGGTTTAACCCCTTCAAGCTAACCCATTGCGATGGCTCCACGACTAAGTCCTTTCATGAGGACATCTGACGTGTTAATTCCACGACATCTTGCGTGTGCATAGAATTTTTTTGTTTTCCCATGCAACGTTTCCCAACAATGTGGGCGATGGTGAAGACCTGTTTTACCAAACTCGAGCCAGAACATAAGGCACGCGTTGGACCGGCAGGGCTAGATGGGCAAGAAATACCTCTTCACTTGGTATATGGCAAAGTGATGCCCGCTGCCCAGTACTCCCAAGAGGACTGTGCTTTAGATATTATAATAGATGATCTGGACAAGGAGTAAAGTGTTTGATTCTATGTATCAATGTACTTTACATCAAACTTTCTCCATCCTCACTATAACCGTTGTCTTAACTGGCCATCGGCGTCCACTACCCAACCAAGGGTTGGAGAGTGTTTCGTACTATGTGACCTGTGGTAACAGGAATTCACTTCGGGCAACCAGGCAATCTGGCCATTTAGTACGAACAGACAAAGTGGGAGCGAGGAGTTATGTTATATTACTTTTTAATGTAAGAAACATCTTCCGAAGAAAATAGTTCCTTCATGCATTGGTTCCTTTATTCGGGTTGTCATGTTAACCATGGACGTTTTGAACCGAATACTCGTAGTATGCGGGTGTTGGTTGATTTGGGAAAATAACCCACTTGTTGTGGTGGCAGTCACCAAAATATTTTTCACTTCTCTCATAGCCGACCAATTATCTTCTTAAGAGCGCTAGCTTTCGACTTCACCTGTCGGAGGTACGTACACGGCTGACCCGGTCGTAGGGGGTAAGCATAGGAGCAAGGCAACCTAGCTTGGCAAAAACTTAAGTCAAAAAGGTGCATATAATGGCTTAAAAACAAGATTGGAAGGGTGCAGGCACGACAAAGGAGAATAGGTGCACAGAAAGTATATTTATTGGCTTTGTTAAAGAAGCCCCACGTACATCCGGGTATTACATTTGAAGATGTATAACTAGCGAACTTTAACATAATTTGGTTTAGCCCAACATAGCCTGGGGATGGACTAACCCCTAGAAGAAAATAAAAGGAAAACGAAGACAATGTTTAGTTGGAGTGGTGACGTCGGACTAGCCGCAGAAGCGCCGGAGTGCCATGGGTTTGGTTCGAGATCATTGTCTGCGAGGTTGCGGAGGCGATATGCTCCTCCTATGAGTACTTCATCGATTATGAAGGGGCCCTCCCACTTGGGCGAGAGCTTATTCTTCTGCTTCTCGGGGAGGCGGAGGACGAGTTCGCCTATGTTGTATGCCTTTGCCAGAACCTCCCTGCTCTGGTAGCACCGAGCCTGCTGTTGGTAAAACATGGAGCGGGCCCAAGCTATATCACACTCTCCTTCCAAGGTGTCCAGGTCGTCCTGCCAATCTAACTCAGCTTCCTTTTCTCCGTACATGCACACTCTAGGTGCGTCATGAATTAGGTCACAGGGGAGGACTGCTTCCGTGCCGTACACCATAAAAAAGGTGTGTAACCCGTTGACCGGTTAGGGGTGGTGTGCAGCCCCCATAATACGGAGTCAAGCTCCTCCACCCAATGGCAGTCAGATTCCTTCAGGGAACAGACCAGATGAGGGTTTATGCCACTCATAATTAGTCCATTGGCCCATTCAACCTGTTCGTTGGTTTGTGGATGATATACAGAGGCATAATCGAGCTTAATGCCCATGTTAGCACACCAGTCCTTTACTTCCTGGGATGTGAAATTGGATCTGTTGTCCATTATTATGCTGTGGGGGACACCGTAACGGTGTACCACGCCGGATATAAAGGCGATGACTGGTTCGGACTTAGCTAAAGTTACTAGTTTCGCCTCAATCCATTTGGTGAATTTGTCCACCATGACCAGCAGGTAGTTCTTCTTCTTGGTCCCCCCCTTTGAGTGGTCCGACCATGTCCAGCCCCCACACCATGAAAGTCCAGGTAATCGGTATTGTCCGGAAAGCTGTGGGGGGCATGTGGCTTTGATTTGAGTTGGCATCCAACACAATGTTGGACTAGTGTGTGTGCGTCTGCCCGAGTGGTGGGCCAGAAAAACCTGGCTCGAAAGGCCTTGCTGACCAAGGCCCGAGCTGTCGCGTGGTGATCGCCCATGCCAACGTCTGTCTCGGCCAAGAGTTGCTGCCCCTCCTCTTCAGATATGCATCTCTGGAGGACTCCGGTAGTGCTTTTTTTAGCTCACCCTCATAGACCTTATAAGCTTTAGAGTGCCAAAATATGCGTCGTGCCTCGGTCTGGTCATCGGGGAGCTCTTGGCGTAGAAGATTGGTGATGTCTACTATGCGACTTTATTCTTGTAGACTCGTGTTGGGCCTCCAAGCGCAGAGTTTTGTAGGGCAATAGCAATTTTCCCTCAAGTGGATGACCTAGGTTTATCAATCTGTGGGAGGTGTAGGATGAAGATGGTCTCTCTCAAACAACCCTACAACCATATACAAGAAATCTCTTTTGTCCCCAACACACCCAATACAATGGCAAATTGTATAGGTGCACTAGTTCAGCGAAGAGATAGTGATCCAAGTGTAATATTGATGGTATAAATATATTTTTTATAATCTGAATAAATAAAAACAGCAAGGTAGCAATTGATAAAATGGAGCAAAAATGGTATTGCAATGCTTGAAAATGAGGCCTAGGGTTCATACTTTCGCTAGTGCAATCTCTCAAAAATGCTAATATAATTGTATCATATAACCATCCCTCAAAGTGCAATGAAGAATCACTCCAAAGTTCCTATCTAGTGGAGAACATTAGAAGAAATTGTTTGTAGGGTACGAAACCACCTCGAAGCTATTCTTTCCAATCGATCTATCCAAGAGTTTGTACTAAAATAACACCAAATAATTTCAGATTCATAATACTCAATCCAACAAAAAGAACCTCAAAGAGTGCCCCAAGATTTCAACCGGAGAAACAAAGACAAGAATGTGCATCAACCCCTATGCATAGATTACCCCAATGTCACCTCAGGAATCCGCGAGTTGAGTGCCAAAACATACATCAAGTGAATCAATATGATACCCCATTGTCACCATGAGTATTCATTTGCAAGACGTATATCAAGTGCTCTCAAATCCATAAAAGTATTCAATCCGATAAAACAAAATCTCAGAGGGAAAACTCAATTCATCACAAGATTCAGAGGGGAAAACAACACATGATCCGACTATATTAACAAAGCCCGCGATACAGCAAGATCGTGCCATCTCAAGAACACGAGAGGTAGAGAGATTAAACACATACCTACTGCTACAAACCCTCAGCCCCGAGGGTGGACTACTCCCTCCTCATCATGGTGGCCGCCTGGATGATGAGGATGGCCATCGGTGATTATTTCCCCTCCGGCGGAGTGCCGGAATGGGGGTCTAGATTGCTTTTCGGTGGTTACATAGGCTTGCGGCGGCGAAACTTCTCATCTAGGGTTACCCCAAGGGTTTTTGGTATATTTGGTGATTTATAGGGCAAAAAGGGGGTGCGGGAGGCGCGTCCTGGTGGGTTGTGCCCCCCTCGGGGCACCCCCAGGTGCTTCTCTGGCCCACTGGATGTCTTCTGGTCCATAAAAAATCCACAAAAAGTTTCGCGGTGTTTGGACCCCGTTTGGTATTGATTTCCTGCGATGTAAAAAAACAAGCAAAAAACAGCAACTGGCACTAGGCACTAGGTCAATAGGTTAGTCCCAAAAAATGATATAAAGTTTCTATAAAATGATTGTAAAACATCCAAGAATGATAATATAACAGCATGAATACTACATAAATTATAGGTATGTTGGAAACGTATCAGCATCCCCAAGCTTAATTCCTACTCGTCCTCAAGTAGGTAAATGATAAAAGAAATAGTTTATGAAGTGTGAATGCTAGCAAAGTGCATAAGTTTGATCAATGATAATTTAAATCACTTTTCCTAGCATCATAACAGCAACTCTTTCTCATAAAAACTCATCATGATAGAGTAGCAACCAATCCGCATGTTGAAGTTCAAACAATGAACTCTCTTGAAACTCAACAACCTATATTCTTAGTCACCAAACAATTGCATATCAACTTACTCAACAGAGTCTAAGAGCTCCACATACTCAACCATCATATAGTCTTCTTATGATTGCTAACACTCACCGCATACACATGAGCAAAACGTTTTAACCGGACACATAGAAAGATAGGGGCTCATAGTTTCGCCTCCCAATGTAATCACCTCAAGGGTGATGTCAACAATAATAACTCATGCTACCCATATTCAACTGGACATATGTGCCTAGATCTTTCCTCACCACATGATGCTTGCCAAAGGAGAAAAATAAAAGGGAATAGTGAGAAAAACTTTGACTCTTTGCATAAAAGTAAATACATAAAGTAAAAGATAGGCCCTTCGCAGAGGGAAGCAGAGGTTGCCATGCACTTATTTGTTTGTATGCTCAACCCCTCAGTGCAAAAGAACGTCATGTTATATTGCCCCTTGTGATGGCAACCTTTATTATGCAGTCTGTCGCTTTTATTCTTTACCATCACAAGTTCGTACAATGCTCAATTTTCTCTTACACTAAATGATCTCACACTTTTAGAAGCAATTTTTATTTCCTTATTGCACCAATGACAACTTACTTGAAGGATCTTACTCAATCCTTAGGTAGGTATGGTGGACTCTTGAAAATAAGATTCGGGTTTAAGGGTTTTTGGATGCACAAGTAGTATCTCTACTTGGTGCGGAATTTTTGCTAGCAAAGATGGGGGGCAAGCACCACATGTTGAAGGATCTATGACAATATAACTTCTATGTGAATATGAACAAACATAGTTCATTAAGTTGTCTTCCTTGTCCAACGTCAACAATTTTGGCATATAATATTTTGATGGGGGCTCACAATCACAAAAGATTTCCAAGATAGTGTATTTGCATGTGAAAGTTCTCTTCCTTCTACTAGTCATTCATGAATTGCTTGTATTCCCAATATTGTGATTGTCAAGCTTCAAAGATTTCACTTTCTAAACACAATGTGAAGCTACCACTAGGCATGACATGAACATATAATTTCAACTTCATGATATTCAATTCATTCGACAATTTACTCCTAGGATATAAGTGAAGCACGAGAGTAAATGACAAACTACTCCAAAAAGATATAAGTGAAGATGTTAAGTGAATAAGTAGCTAAGTGTGGACTCTCTTTTATTTAAAAACTTTTAGATCTAAGTATCTTATTAAAACAGCAAGCAAAACAAAATAAAATGACATTCTAAGAATAGCACACATCATGTGAAGAAGCAAAAACATAGGCTCAACCAATACTAACCGTTAATTGTTGAAGAAGAAAGGTGGGATGCCTTCTGGGGCATCCCCAAGCATAGATGCTTGAGACTTCTTGAAATATTATCTTGGGATGCCTTGGTGAGGGAGTCCTGGATTAGGGGTCCTTGGGTGTCTGGTCTATTTGATATGGGCCAGACCGATGGGCCGTGAAGATAAAAGCAGAAGACCTCCCCCCCTGTGTCCGGGTAGGACTCCCATATGCGTGGATGGCAAGATTAGTGTCGAGATATGTTATTTCCTACCTCTACAAACCGACTCTGTACAACCTTAGGCCCCTCCAGTGTGTATATAAACTGGAGGGTTTAGTCCGTAGAGGCTATCAGAATTTCCATAGGCTAGACAACTAGGGTTTAGCCATTACAATCTCGAGGTAGATCAACTCTTGTAACCCCTATACTCATTGAATATAATCGAGCAGGACGTAGGGTTTTTACCTCCTTTAATAGGGCCCGAACCTGGGTAAACATTGTGTCCCCATCATCCCATGTTACCATTGATCCTCAGACGCACAGTTCGAACCCCCTAGCCGAGATATGCTACTCTTGAGCACTGCATTGGTTTTCCCTTGAAGAGGAAAGGGTGATGCAGCAAAGTAGCATAAGTATTTCCCTCAGTTTTTGAGAACCAAGGTATCAATCCATTAGGAGGCTCCTCAAAAGTCCCACGCACCTACACAAACAAACAAGAACCTCGCAACCAACGCGATAAAGGGGTTGTCAATCCCTTCACGGTAACTTGTGAAAGTGAGATCTGATAGAGATAATAATATAAGACAAATATTTTTGGTATTTTTAGGATATAGATTGGAAAATAAAAGATGCAAATAAAAGTAGATGGAAAACTTATATGATAAAAGATAGACCCGGGGGCATAGGTTTCACTAGTGGCCTCTCTCAAGATAGCATAAGTATTACGGTGGGTGAACAAATTACTGTCGAGCAATTGATAGAAAAGTGCATAGTTATGAGAATATCTAGACATGATCATGTATATAGGCATCACGTCCGTGACAAGTAGACCGACTCCTGCCTGCATCTACTACTATTACTCCACACATCGACCGACTCCTTCCTGCATCTAGAGTATTAAGTTCATGAAGAACAGAGTAACGCATTAAGAAAGATGACGTGATGTAGAGGGATAAACTCAAGCAATATGATATAAACCCCATCTTTTTATCCTCGATGGTAACAATACAATACGTGCCTTGCTGCCCCTGCTGTCACTCGGAAAGGACACCACAAGATTGAACCCAAAGCTAAGCACTTCTCCCATTACAAGAAAGATCAATCTAGTAGGCCAAACCAAACTGATAATTCAAAGAGACTTGCAAAGATAACCAATCATACATAAAAGAATTTAGAGGAGATTCAAATATTTCTCATAGATAAACTTGATCATAAACCCACAATTCATCGGATCTCGACAAACACATCGCAAAAAGAGTTACATCGAATAGATCTCCAAGAAGATCGAGGAGAACTTTGTATTGAGATTCAAAGAGAGAGAAGAAGCCATCTAGCTAATAACAATGGACCCGAAGGTCTGTGGTAAACTACTCACAACTCATCGGAGAGGCCTTGGAGATGGTGTAGAGGCCCTCCATGGTCGATTCCCCCTCCGGCGGAGCGCCGACGAAGGCTCCAAGATGGGATCTCGCGAATACAGAAGTTTGCGGTGGTGGAAATAGTTTTTCGTGGTGCTCCTGGATGTTTTCGGGGTACGTGGATATATATAGGAGGAAGAAGTATGTCGGTTGAGCCACGAGGGGCCCACAAGGGTGGGGGGCGCGCCCACCCCCTTAGGGCATGCAGGGCACCCTCGTGGCTGCCTCATTCGCTGCTTGACGTCCACTCCAAGTCTCCTGGATTGCGTTCGTTCCAAAAAGATTCATTCCGTTTGGACTCTGTTTGATATTCTTTTCTTTGAAACACTGAAATAGGCAAAAAAACAACAATTCGGGCTGGGCCTCCTATTAGTAGGTTAGTCCCGAAAATGATATAAAAGTGCAAAGTAAAGCCCATAAACATCCAAAACGGGTAATATAATAGCATGGAACAATAAAAAATTATAGATACGTTGGAGACGTATCAAGCATCCCCAAGCTTAATCCGTGCTCGTCCTCGAGTAGGTAAATGATAAAAATAGAATTTTTGATGTGGAATGCTACCTAGCATATTTCTCAATGTAATTTTCTTTATTGTGGCATGAATGTTCAGATCCAAATGATTCAAAATAAAAGTTCATATTGACATAAGAAATAGTAATACTTCAAGCATACTAAATAAGCAATCATGTCTTCTCAAAATAACATGGCATTAGAAGGTTCATTCCTACAAAATCATATAGTTAGGCTATGTTTCATTTTCATCATACAAAATACTCCCATCAAGAACAACCCCGCTTTGAACCAAGCAATTGGTTTATACTTTTTAACGCGTTTCAGTTTTTTTAACTCTCACGCAATACATGAGCGTGAGCCATGGATATAGCACTATGGGTGGAATAGAATATGATGATGGAGGTTGTGTGGAGAAGACAAAAAAAGAGAAAGTCTCACATTGACGAGGCTAATCAACGGGCTATGGAGATGCCCATCAATTGTTGTCAACATGAGGAGTAGGGATTGCCATGCAACGGATGCACTAGAGCTATAAATGTATGAAAGATCAACAAAAGAAACTAAGTGGGTGTGCATCCAACTTGCTTGCTCACGAAGACCTAGGGCATTTTGAGGAAGCCCATTGTTGGAATATACAAGCCAAGTTCTATAATGAAAAATTCCCACTAGTATATGAAAGTGACAACATAACAGACTTTCTATATGAAGAACATGGTGCTACTTTGAAGCACAAGTGTGGAAAAGGACAGTAACATTGTCCCCCTTTATTTATTTATTTATTTTCCTTTTTCTTCTTTTTTGGGCCTTTTTTTTCTTTTTGGCCTTTCTTTTTTTCTTTTTTTCTTTGGCCTTTCTTTTTTTTTCTTTTTGGGCTTTCCTTTTTTTATAAGGGACAATGCTCTAATAATGATGATCATCACACCTCTATTTATTTACAACTCATGAATTACAACTCAAAACTAGAACAAGATATGACTCTATATGAATGCCTCCGGTGGTGTAACGGTATGGGCAATGAATCAAGAGTGACATGTATAAAAAATTAAGCATGGTGGTTTTGCCACAAATACGATGTCAACTACATGATCATGCAAGGCAATATGACAATGATGATGCATGTCATGATAAATGGAACGGTGGATAGTTGCATGGCAATATATCTCGGAATGGCTATGGAAATGCCATAATAGGTAGGTATTGTGGTTGTTTTGAGGAAGATATAAGGAGATTTGGATGCACCGGCGAAGTTTGCACCAACTCTCAAGGTGAGATAGGGCAATGCACAGTACCGAAGAGGCTAGCAATGATGGAAAGGTAAAAGTGTGTATAATCCATGGACTCACATTAGTCATAAAGAACTCATATACTTATTGCAAAAGTTTTATTAGCCCTCGAAGCAAAGTAATACTACGCATGCTCCTAGGGGGGAGGTTGGTAGGAGTTAACCATCGCGCGCCCCCGACCTCCACTCAAGGGAAGGCAATCAAAAGAGCAGTCCATGCAATAAATTTGTTACACAACTTTTACCATACGTGCATGCTACGGGACTTGCCAACTTCAACACAAGTATTCTTTAAATTCAAAATTACCCAATTAGCATGACTCTAATATCACCACCTCTATATCTCAAAACAATTATCAAGCATCAAATCGATCATAGCATCCAATTCACTTCCTATGATAGTTTTTATTATACCCAACTCGGATGCCCATCATTCTAGGACCAATTTTATAACCATAGCAAGTACCATGCTGTTCTAAAATACTCTCAAAATAATATAAGTGAAGCATGAGAGATCAACAATTTCTACAAAATCAAGCCACCGCCGTGCTCTAAAAAGTATAAGTGAAGCACTAGAGCAAAAACTATCTAGCTCAAAAGATATAAGTGAAGCACATAGAGTATTCTAATAAATTCCAAATCATGTGGGTTTCTATCAAAAGGTGTGTACATCAAGAATGATTGTGGTAATCTAAAAATCAAAGACTCATATCATACAAGACGCTCCAAGCAAAACACATATCTTGTAGCGAATAAAAATATAGCTCCAAGTAAAGTTACCGATAGACGAAGACGAAAGAGGGGATGCCTTCCGGGGCATCCCCAAGCTTAGGCTTTTGGTTATCCTTGAATATCTTGGGGTGCCATGGGCATCCCCAAGCTTAGGCTCTTGCCACTCCTTATTCCATAGTCCATCAAATCTTTACCCAAAACTTGAAAACTTCACAACACGAAACTCAATTGGAAATCTGATAAGCTTCGTTAGTGCAAGAAAGAAAAACCAACACATAAGGTAATGTAATGAACTCATTCTTTATTTATATTGGTGTAAAACCTATTGTATTCCAACTTCTTTATGTTTCATACCCCCCGATACTAGCCATAGATGCATCAAAATAAGCAAACAACACACGAAAAACAGAATCTGTCAAAAACAGAGGAGACTGTAGAAATCTGTAACTTTCAAATACTTATGGAAATCTAAAAATCCTACCAAAATAGGAAGTCCTGGGAAATTTGTCTATTGATCTAATTCAAAAGGAATCAACGCAAAACACGTTTTTTTGATTTATTAAAATTATTTTCGTGCGTGCAAAAGTTTCTGTTTTTCAGCAGAATCAAATTAACTATCACCGTAGGTTATCCTATAGGTTCTACTTGGCACAAACACTAATTAAAACATAAAACCACATCTAAACATAAACTATATGAAATATTTATTACTAAATAGAAGCAAAAAGCAAGAAAATAAAATAAAATTGGGTTGCCTCCCAACAAGCGCTATCATTTAACGCCCCTAGCTAGGCATAAAAAACGAGGATAGATCTAAGTATTGCCATCTTTGGTATGCAAATCATAAGTAGCTCGCATAATAGATTCATAAGGTAATTTGACTTTCTTTCTAGGGAAGTGTTTCATGCCTTTCCTTAATGGAAATTAGAATCTAATATTCCCTTCCTTCATATCAATAATTGCACCAATAGTTCTAAGGAAAGGTCTACCAAGAATAATAGGACATGAAAGATTGCAATCTATATCAAGAACAATGAAATCTACGGGCACATAATTCCTGTTTGCAACAATAAGAACATCATTAATCCTTCCCATAGGTTTCTTAATGGTGGAATCCGCAAGGTGCAAGTTTAAAGAGCAATCATCAAATTCATGGAAACCTAGCACATCACATAAAGTTTTCGGGATCGTGGAAACACTAGCACCAAAATCACACAAAGAATAGCATTGATGATCTTTAATTTTAATTTTTATAGTTGGTTCCCACTCATCATAAAGTTTTCTTGGTATAGAAACTTCTAATTCAAGTTTTTCCTCATAAGATTGCATCAACGCATCAATGATATGTTTGGTAAAAGCTTTATATTGACTGTAAGCATGAGGAGAATTCAACACAGATTGCAACAAGGAAATACAATCTATTAAAGAACAATTATCATAATTAAATTCCTTGAAATCCAAAATAGTGGGTTCATTGCTATGTAAAGTTTTGACCTCTCCAATCCAACTTTTACCAAATTTAGCATCAAGATCTAAAAACTCTGAATCATTGGGACACCTTTTAAATAAAGTTGACTCATCTCCAGTCCCATCATTATCAAGATTCATATTGCAAAACAAAGACTTAATAGGAGACACATCAATAACTTTTAGATCCCCATCATTATTTTCATGAAAACTAGAAGAACACGCTTTTATAAAGTAATCTTTCTTAGCACGCATCCTAGCGGTTCTTTCTTTGCACTCATCAATGGAAATTCTCATGGCTTTGAGAGACTCATTGATATCATGCTTAGGTGGCATAGATCTAAGTTTCAAAGAAACAACATCAAGCGAAAGTCTATCAATGTTCCTAGCCAATTCATTAACTTTAAGCAATTTTTCTTCAAGCAAAGCATTGAAATTCTTTTGAGAGATCATAAATTCTTTAACACTATTCTCGAAATCAGAGGGCATCTTATTAAAATTTCCATAAGAATTGTTTGTAGAAATTACCATAATTATTAGAGGAATTACTAGGAAACGGCCTAGGATTAAAGTTTCCTCTACACGCGTTGTTACCAAAATTATTCCTACCAACAAAATTCACATCCATTGATTCATTATTATTCTCAATCAAAGTAGGCAAAGGCGTATCATTAGGATCAATAGGAGCACTCTTAGTAGCAAACAATTTCATAAGTTCATACATCTTTCCACTCAAAACATTAATTTCTTCTATAGCTTGAGGGATTCCTGGATTAGGGGGTCCTCGGGTGTCCGGTCTATTTGATATGGGCCGGACTGATGGGCCATGAAGATACAAGCAGAAGACCTCCCCCCCCCCCGTGTCCGGGTAGGACTCCCATATGCGTGGATGGCAAGATTAGTCTCCGGATATGTTATTTCCTTCCTCTACAAACCGACTCTGTACAACCCTAGGCCCCTCCCGTGTGTATATAATCTGGAGGGCTTAGTCCGTAGAGGCTATCAAAATTTCCATAGGCTGGACAGCTAGAGTTTAGCCATTACGATCTCGAGATAGATCAAATCTTGTAGCCCCTATACTCATTGAATATAATCGAGCAGGACGTAGGATGTTACCTCCTTTAAGAGGGCCCGAACCTGGGTAAACATTGTGTCCCCATCGTCCCTTGTTACCATTGATCCTCAGACACACAGTTTGGGACCCCCTACCAAGAGCTGCCTGTTTTGACACTGACACTTGGGCATCCCCAAGCTTGAGCTCTTGTGTCTCCTTAATTCCTCTCATATCACGGCTTACCTAATACTAAAACCTTCATCCACACAAAACTCAACAAGAACTCATGAGATAAGTTAGTATAAATCAATGCAAAACCTTATCATTCTATACTGTAGGAAATCACTAAAATTATTATTCAACATTGCATACCAAATGCCTTTGCATATTTAGTACTCCTATCCTCAAATAGAATCATTAAACAAGCAAACATATGCAAACAATGCAAACATGACAGCAATCTGCCAAAACAGAACAGTCTGTAAAGAGTGCAATAGGATCCATACTTATTCAACTAAAAAAATTCTGAAAATTTAACACACTGTAGAAAATTCATCAGATCTTATTGTGCAAAAAGTTTCAACATTTTATCACATTCTGACTCTTTTCTCGGGAATTTTTTGCAACAGCGATAACCTTTTTGTTTTCAAATAGCAACATGTAGACTTGCAAAATAAGCATGGTAAAGGCTATCCTTGACATTTTTATTGAAAATGAAGATGCAAAAATTATTCTAAATAACATCAAGCAAATCCTAACAAAATAAAATAACGCTCCAAGCAAAACACATATCATGTGACGAATAAAAATGTAGCTCCAAGTGAGGTTACCGATAATGTTGGAGACGAAAGAGGGGATGCCTTCCGGGGCATCCCCAAGCTTAGTTGCTTGGATCTTCCTTGAATATTACCTTGGGGTGCCTTGCGCATCCCCAAGCTTAGGGTATTTTCACTCCTTATTCTCCTCATATCGACATCTCACCCAAAACTTGAAAACTTCAATCACACAAAACTTAATGGAACTTCATGAGATAGGTTGGTATGATAAAGAGCAAACCATTTCACTTTGGTACTGTAAAAGACAAGATTCATAATTGTTTCCACATAATGCTTACTATAGCATATCATTTCCACAATTTATTGAGCAATATAAGCCATAGAAACTAGGAAACAAGAAAACTATGAATTGAAAACAGAATCTGTCAAAAACAGAACAGTCTGAAGTAATCTATACTCCAACCATACTTCTGCCACTCCAAAAATTCTGAAAAAATTAGTACAACGTAGATAAGTTGTGTATATATCACCTGTAAAATATTCAGATCAAAAGCAAATTCCAATGAATTTTCAAAATTCCCGGACTGAGTGCAAAAGTTTCTATTTTTGCACAGATTCAAGTCAACTATCATCCACACTATCCCAAAGGCTTGTAGCGTAGGAAACCACCTCGAAGCTATTCTTTCCGATCGATCTATCCAAGAGTTCGTACTAAAATAACACCAAATAATTTCAGATTCATAATACTCAATCCAACACAAAGAACCCCAAAGAGTGCCCCAAGATTTCTACCAGAGAAACAAAGACAAGAACGTGCATCAACCCCTATGCATAGATTACCCCAATATCACCTCAGGAATCTGCGAGTTGAGTTCCAATACATACATCAAGTGAATCAATATGATACCCCATTGTCAGCACGAGTATTCATTTGCAAGACATATATCAAGTGGTCTCAAATCCATAAAAGTATTCAATCCGATAAAATAAAATCTCAAAGGGAAAGCTCAATTCATCACAAGATAGAGAGGGGAAAACACCATATGATCCGACAATACTAACAAAGCCCGCGATACATCAAGATCGTGCCATCTCAAAAACACGAGAGAGAGAGAGATAGAGAGAGAGAGAGAGATTAAACACATAGCTACTGGTACAAACCCTCAGCCCCGAGGGTGGACTACTCCCTCCTCATCATGGTGGCTGCCGGGGTGATGAAGATGGCCATCGGTGATGATTTCCCCCTCCGGTGGAATGCCGGAACGGGGTCTAGATTGGTTTTCGGTGGTTACAGAGGCTTGCGGTGGCAGAACTTCTCATCTAGGGTTACCCCGAGGGTTTTGGGAATATTTGGTGACTTATAGGGCAAAGAGGGGGTGCGGGAGGCCACCAAGGTGGGCACAACCCACCTGGGCGCACCTGGGCCCACAGGCGCGCCCTGGTGGGTTGTGCCCCCCTCGGGGCACTGCAGGTGCTTCTCTGGCCCGCTGGATGTCTTCTGGTCCATAAAAAATCCAAAAAATGTTCCGCGGTGTTTGGACTCCGTTTGATATTGATTTCCTGCGGTGTAAAAAAACAAGCAAAAAACAGCAACTGGCACTGGGCACTGGATCAATAGGTTAGTCCCAAAAAATGATATAAAGTTGCTATAAAATGAATGTAGAACATCCAAGAATGATAATATAACAACACACTAGTGCCCGTCGGTCCTAAACAAACGGTTTTTTACCCCTTTCCGCGACGGCATTTGGAACCGTCGCCAAGTGAGTGTGGGCGATAGGGGCGTCCTTCCCACATGACCCAGAAACCGTTGGGGACATGCCCTCCTGGCACACAGGCTCGGCAAAATGAGGTCGTGTGCGACCGGCGAGCACTCAAATGCAGAAATACATAGAGTAGTGCTAAAAAATACAATTATACAGGCAAAATCATTTCCGGTTGTAAGTACATCCCACACAGTCAGTCACCACTAAACGTTTCCGTTCGTATATACATCCCACACAGTCACTACAAGGAAAACGTTTGCGCAAGGTGGCGTAACGCAAATAGTTTTGAAGATAATGTCGTGTGTGATTGTTCATTGTTCCAACGTGGTTTATTCCTAGAAACTGTGTGTGTTGCCTTAGGTTATCGCCCACGGTCTTTCCTCATTAACCGTTTGCAATAGGAAAACCCAATTAGCAAGCTAATTGGCCAATTAGCGGGCTAATTGGCCTATTATTAATAATCCATTTACTAATCTAATTGACATTCATATTAAGCACATAATATATTCCATTTCAATATTAAGGAAGAAGGATTTCGTAATTGAAATACATCGTAGTACAACATGATATAGCTTTAGCACTCAGCTACCCCATTACACAAATGCACCAGCAGCAAGTTTCACATGCAACATCTAGAACCTTTCAAAATTAGCATCATAGACGATAAATAAAGAGATGCATCTCATCTTGAAAACTGCTGAAGTGGAAGGCGAATATTGAGCCTTCATTCATGTTGAAGGTCTTTGCAACTTTAGGCCAGTGCCTGTGGATGATTGACCGTCCATCCTTCGACCTCTTCAGGAACACTTCAATATTGAACCGTGGGTGTTGTATGAAAAGTTTCCTTGCCTCCTGACCACAGAGGTCGTCTGAGAGGTAATCATTAGTGAAGCCTGAAAACAAGGATGTGCATAAATATCTTCTCTATATTGGAAATGGGGCAAATGAATACAAAAAGGCAAGGTATAATAGTTAGTACCATCTTGTAAACCTCAGTGCTTCCCATTGTTTCCCTGCAACACATATAAGGTAGTTAGTCATCAGGTTAAGTAAGGGTTCGCATGCTATCAGTAAAATATGTTGATGATAAATAAGCACATTGCATATTCATCAGATTAATTCAAGCCACATGGAAAACCCATTTATCCAAACCAAGCATGATTACGAACTAAGAAATATAGCAATTGTATATGTTTCTCATGTATTAAGTGCAGCCAAATTCGATTTATTCCTCACATGGTATACAATAACCGAATGCAGCCACAACAATTGAACATCGCAATGCAGAAATGAACCAAGAAGTTAACTAAACACCACAACAAATGAACCAAATGTTAACTGAGCACCACATTGTACAATATGACATACGCCTAATAGAAGATCAGACATTTAACCAAACCAAGCATGCTTAACAACTTGGAAATATAGCAATTGTATTTGCTTCTCATGTATTTAGTACAACCAAATTCAATTTATTCCTCACATGGTATACAATAAGAGAATGCAGCCACAACAATTGAACATCGCATTGCAGAATTGAACCAAACAGTTAACTAAACACCACAACAAATGAACCAAATGTTAACCGAGCACCACGTTGCACAATATAACATACTCCTCATAGAAGATCAGACAGTTAACCAAACCAAGCATGCTTTAAAACTTGGAAATATAGCAATTATATTTGTTTCTCATGTATTTAGTACAACCAAATTTGATTTATTCCTCACATGGTATACAATAACAGAATGCAGCCACAACAATTGAACATCGCATTGCAGAATTGAACCAAGCAGTTAACTAAACACCACAACAAGTGAACCAAGCCACAACAAATGAACCAAGCAGTTAAGTAAACACCAATTGAACAATATAACATACTCCTAATAGAAGATCAGACAGTTAACCAAACCAAGCATGCTTAACAACTTGGGAATATTGCACCCTGAAGAATTGAACATCACATTTGCAGAATTGAACCAAGCAGTTAATTGAACACCACATTGCACGACATATAGAACATATACAGTATAGCAGAAGATTGCATGGTGAAAGAAGATAGCACAATTCACTAGAATTTGTTAAGGAAAGACAGTAGCTAGCAAACTGAACATGGGTCCTTATAGTGAGCTAACAAGACAAGCTACTCCTCATTGTCGGAGATATCGATGACGATTGGCTCCTTGGACATGAAAGAGGGCGAGGCCTCCGCATCATGGGTGCCCTCGTTGTAGTGGTGAGTTGCCTGAGCCGCTCCGGGCACCAACCTGTTGGTTCTCGAGATGAGGTAAGCACGTGCACGCTGAGAAAACACCTCGTAGTCTTTGTCAAAGGCACCGACGGTGGCCTCGAGAAAACGCCACGAACTATCGTTTAAAGCAGCCAACCGCATCGTGGTGTCGGTGCGTGAGGCGTCAACGGTGGTGCGATGTTGAGGTGCTCCTCCAAGATCTGGGGGTCAGCACGAATAGCAGCTATCGCGACCTCATCCGTGTGTGCGGCCGCGATTTTCTTCTCCACTGCCAAATGCTCCTTGAGGTCCTGGCTATACTGCATGCACCATGGCTTAGCTAGGCTGACGCTTATTTGGTGTAGGGGTCGGTGATTTGGGTGGAAGGTGTCGCGCTCGCGCCGGCAGTTGGGGCATGTGGGATGTGGAAGGAGGACGCGGATGGGGGTCGGGTGTGGATTACGTACCTGAATAGGCGAGGCCGAGCAACGTGAAGGAGGGTCACCGGCGAGGAGGTGGCGGCGCTGCAAGCAAGGAGTGAAGGATTCAACTTGGAAAGGAAGGCGAAAAGGGGGGAAATGTGGCTCTTAGTAAGGGGGCGGGGGAGGGGAGGTAGATATTTCCCCGGAAGCCAAAAATTTGGATTCGCTTCAGCCAAAAAATTGGCGCACAAAGTGTCATCAGACACGGTCCCTTATTCAGACACGGTCCAAAGATATTTTGTGCTGCATCTCACACGGTTGGTTATAATAAACTGTGTGGGATGTACTTTATTTTTCGTCTTGATTTGAATTACATAATGGGGTCACAGCGGCCATGGACGGTGTTTGAATTGCTAGACCTTTTATCTGCAGTGATCATAAAAGAATTGGAATTATTCAGGGTTCGTTTGGACATTTTTATGCATTAAGTGAGTTTTCAATGCATATATGTGCATAATTCAAATTTGAACTACATGCACATGCTCCAGTGCATATAAATTGGTTGAAAAATCAAATCTTTGTCCTTGGGTGCATGCTTAGGATCCATGCAAGCAATGAGAATGAATTTCAAACACCAGGCCACCATTGATTGCCGGCAAAACATTGAGATGCCTGGTTTTTAAATTCTAGTAAATCCAAAACTCGTCTGAAATTCATGAAACTTGGCATGCTATCATGGAGCGGCATCAACATGCCGTGGTACAAATTTTGTCCCATTTGGGGTAGGTCTGGGTATATGCTCCTCACAAACTGGAGCTTCTCACAACAAGCATAATGGTTTTCAGTAGGGAACTTCCCACCTTCGGGGACGAAACGATATCCATTTCCTCTTATTGCTTTCAAGTTTTTTTCTCGTGTCAACATAGAACACCAGGAGTGTTGTATGAATTTTTGTGATTTTTCGGGGTTCGTTTGGAGATTTTTATGCATTAAGTGAGTTTTCAATGCATTTATGTGCATAATTCAAATTTGAACTACATGTGCATGCTCTAGTGCATATAAATTGGTTGAAAAATCAAATTTGTGTCCTTGGGTGCATGCTTAGGTCCCATGCAAGAAATGTGAATGAATTTCAAACGCCAGGGCACCGTTGATTGTCGGCAAAACATTGAGATGCCTGGTTTTTAAATTCTAGTAAATCCAATACTCGTCTGAAATTCATGAAACTTGGCATGCTATCATGGAGCGGCATCAACATGCCATGGTTCAAATTTTGTCCCATTTGGGGAAGGTTTGGGTATATGCTTCTCACAAACCGGAGCTTCTCACAAAAAGCATGATGGTTTTCGGTAGGGAACATCCCACCTTTGGAGATGAAATGATATCCATTGCCTCTTATTGCTTTCAAGTTTTTTTTCTCGTGTCAACATAGAACAACATGAGTGTCGTGTGAATTTTTGTGATTTTTCGGGGTTCGTTTGGACATTTTTATGCATTAACTGAGTTTTCAATGCATTTATGTGCATAATTCAAATTTGAACTACATGCGCATGCTCCAGTGCATATAAATTGTTTGAAAAATCAAAGTTGTGTCCTTGGGTGCATGCTTAGGTCCCATGCAAGAAATGGGAATGAATTTCAAACACCAGGGCACCGTTGATTGCCGGCAAAACATTGAGATGCCTGGTTTTTAAATTCTAGTAAAGCCAAAACTCGTGTGAAATTCATGAAACTTGGCATGCTATCATGGAGCGGCATCAACATGCCGTGGTACAAATTGTGTCCCATTTGGGGCAGGTTTGGGTATATGCTTCTCACAAACCGGAACATCTCACAACAAACATGATGGTTTTCGGTAGGGAACGTCGCACCTTTGGGGATGAAACGATATCCATTGCCTCTTATTGCTGTTAAGTGTTTTGGTCGTGTCAACATAGAACAACAGGAGTGTTGTGTGAATTTTTGTGATTTTTCGGGGTTCGTTTGGACATTTTTATGCATTAACTGAGTTTTCAATGCATTTATGTGCATAATTCAAATTTGAACTACATGCGCATGCTCCAGTGCATATAAATTGGTTGAAAAATCAAAGTTGTGTCCTTGGGGTGCATGCTTAGGTCCCATGCAAGAAACGGGAATGAAATTCAAATACCAGGGCACCGTTGATTGCCGGTAAAACATTGAGATGCTTGGTTTTTAAATTCTAGTAAATCCAAAACTAGTCTGAAATTCATGAAACTTGGCATGCTATCATGGAGCGGCATCAACATGCTGTGGTACAAATTTTGTCCCATTTGGGGCAGGTTTGGACATATGCTTCTCACAAACCGAAGCTTCTCACAACAAGCATGATGGTTTTGTGTAGGGAACGTCCCACCTTTGGGGACGAAATGATATCTATTGCCTCTGATTGCTTTCAAGTTTTTTTCTTGTGTCAACATAGAACAAGAGGAGTGTTATGTGAATTTTGTGATTTTTGGGGTTCATTTGGACATTTTTATGCATTAAGTGAGTTTTCAATGCATTTATGTGCATAATTCAAATTTGAACTACATGTGCATGCTCCAGTGCATATAAATTTGTTGAAAAAATCAAAGCTGTGTCCTTGGGTGCATGCTTAGATCCCATGCAAGAAATGGGAATGAATTTCAAACACCAGGGCACCGTTGATTGCCGGCAAAACATTGAGATGCCTGGTTTTTAAATTCTAGTAAAGACAAAACACGTGAGAAATTCATGAAACTTGGCATGCTATCATGGAGCGGCATCAACATGCCGTGGTACAAATTTTGTCCCATTTGGGGCAGGTTTGGGTATATGCTTCTCACAAACCGGAGCTTCTCACAACAAGCATGATGGTTTTCGGTAGGGAATGTCGCACCTTTGGGGATGAAACGATATCCATTGCCTCTTATTGCTTTCAAGCTTTTTTTCTCGTGTCAACATAGAACAACAGGAGTGTTGTGTGAATTTTTGTGACTTTTCGGGGTTCGTTTGGACATTTTTATGCATTAACTGAGTTTGCAATGCATTTATGTGCATAATTCAAATTTGAACTACATGCGCATGCTCCAGTGCATATAAATTGGTTGAAAAATCAAAGTTGTGTCCTTGGGTGCATGCTTAGGTCCTATGCAAGAAACGAGAATGAATTTCAAATACCAGGGCACCGTTGATTGCTGGCAAAACATTGAGATACCTGGTTTTTAAATTCTAGTAAATCCAAAACTCGTCTGAAATTCATGAAACTTGGCATGCTATCATGGAGCGGCATCAACATGCTGTGGTACTAATTTTGTCCCATTTGGGGCAGGTTTGAACATATGCTTCTCACAAACCAAAGCTTCTCACAACAAGCATGATTGTTTTGGGTAGGGAATGTCCCACCTTTGGGGACGAAATGATATTCATTGCCTCTGATTGCTATCAAGTTTTTTTCTTGTTTCAACATAGAACAACAGGAGTGTTATGTGAATTTTTGTGATTTTTGGGGTTCGTTTCGACATTTTTATGCATTAAGTGAGTTTTCAATGCATTTATGTGCATAATTCAAATTTGAACTACATGTGCATGCTCCAGTGCATATAAATTGGTTGAAAAATCAAAGCTGTGTCCTTGGGTGCATGCTTAGGTCCCATGCAAGAAATGGGAATTAATTTCAAACACCAGGGCACCGTTGATTACCGGCAAAACATTGAGATGCCTAGTTTTTAAATTCTAGTAAAGCCAAAACTCGTGTGAAATTCCTGAAACTTGGCATGCTATCATGGAGCGGCATCAACATGCCGTGGTACAAATTTTGTCCCATTTGGGGCAGGTTTGGGTATATGCTTCTCACAAACCGGAGCTTCTCACAACAAGCATGATGGTTTTCATTAGGAACGTCCCACCTTTGGGGATGAAACGATATCCATTGCCTCTTATTGCTTTCAAGTTTTTTCTCATGTCAACATAGAACAACAGGAGTGTTGTGTGAATTTTTGTGATTTTTCGGGGTTCGTTTGGACATTTTTATGCATTAACTGAGTTTTCAATGCATTTATGTGCATAATTCAAATTTGAACTACATGCGCATGCTCTAGTGCATATAAATTGGTTGAGAAATCAAATATGTGTCCTTATGTGCATGCTTAGGTCCCATGCAAGAAATGGGAATGAATTTCAAACACCAGGGCACCGTTGATTGCCGGCAAAACATTGAGATGCCTGTTTTTTAAATTCTAGTAAATCCAAAACTCGTCTGAAATTCATGAAACTTGGCATGCTATCATGGAGCGGCATCAACATGCCATGGTACAAATTTTGTCCCATTTGGAGCAGGTTTGGGTATATGTTTCTCACAAACCGGAGCTTCTCACAACAAGCATGATGGTTTTCGGTGGGGATCGTCGCACCTTTGTGGACGAAATGATATCCATTGCCTCTTATTATCTTCAAATTTCGTGCCAACATAGAACAACAGGAGTGTTGTGTCAATTTTTGTGATTTTTCGGGGTTCGTTTGGACATTTTTATGCATTAACTGAGTTTTCAATGCATTCATGTGCATCATTCAAATTTGAACTACATTATAAATTGGTTGAAAAATCAAATCTGTGTCCTTATGTGCATGCCTAGGTCCCATGCAAGAAATGGGAATGAATTTCAAACACCAAGGCGTTGTTGATTGCCGGCAAAACATTTAGATGCCTGGTTTTTAAATTCTAGTAAATCCAAAACTCGTCAGGTGCGCAGGTTCACCGGGAAGCATGCGAGATGTTCAATGCAGGATTTGTGCATCTCTTCAACGCAAACGGTTCAGTGAAGTAGTAAAGCGGCAGAAAATAAACCAAAATATATACGTGCTGCCACACGCCCCGTGTGTCGTGCGAGCAGGCGTGAGTTGACGGGACGCATGCGAGCAGTCCACCGTGCAGGCATACCGAGAGGCGTGCATGCAGGTGTGTGTATCGACGGGGAGGCGTGCGAGTAGCTATGTGAAATGATGGTAGGAATGGCAGACGTCCGCCGCGCAGGCTCACCGGGAGGCGAGAAATCATTTGACCGCAGCCTGCCTTGCTCCCACTGGTCCTTATTAATTGCGCGCTCGAGCCGCCGGCCATAATAGGCGGCCGCACCCCCGGTCCACAGTGGTCACCGACGTCTGGACTCCGGAGTGTATGACAATGCCGCCGAAGTGCACCTTCGGAGGGATTGGCGACGCCGGGGTTGGTGAAGCACCTGCACAACGCGTCAAGCTTGTCACAGAGGTTTCCATCGCCGCAGATGAGGTCTCACATGGGCAGCAACATGACCTTGGATTCGTCGGCGTTGTCGTGCCCCCCAGCTGGAGCTGGAAGTCAACAGCAACTCCGGCAACAACTGCGACTCCGACGGAAAACCGGTTAGTCACCTACATATATGTTTGTGCCTTTTTTCTTCCTGATCTTGGGAATTGATTTCACATGTCCTACATGTTATGCCATTTTTTCTTTCAGATTGGTATGAACACAGATGAGGCTCCGACCAGCACCGCCGCCGGATGTAGATCTTGGACCCGGCTGTGCGGCCAGAAGCGCCCCCTGGACCTGAGGAAACAGTAGAATCTCCGGCGAACCGCATCAGCGATCTCCCGAACGGAATCCTTGCGGATATCATCTCCCTTCTCCCCACCAAGGATGGCTACCGCACACAAGTCCTCGCATCTCGGTGGTGCACTCTGTGGCGCACCGTGCCTCTTAATCTCGACTGTCGTCAGCTATCTATCGATGATGGTTCTGAACGCCCCGGAGCCACCATCTCCTCCCACGGGGGCTCCGTTCAACACATCTGCATCCCGGTATGCTACCTGCTAGACATACCCTGCATAGTGGCCGCTTAGCTGACATCCCGTCAATTCGATAAACTCCAGCAGCTTGATTTCTACTATGACTATGAATGTAACATACCACGAACTGATGTATCTATGCCCACACCACCAGTGTCCATCACGTGGTTTTCCACCTCTCTCCACACCGCCACCTTTGCCCGATGCCATCTAGCAGATAATCTTGTACAAATGCTTTGACTCCCACTGCTAAAAAAACTTGCACTTGTGGTGGTTGATCTGTCGGAGGCCGCACTGCAAAGCATCATCGACTCCAGCTGCCCTGCCCTAGAGCGCTTGCTGCTTGTTTTTGCAATGGTAATTCATATCCGTTATCTCAAAATAAAGCCACCCCACCTTGTAAGCATGTGAATTTGTTTTTTTGGACATGATCTTATCATCGAAGATGCCCCTTCACTTCAAAGGTTGCTCCTTGATTCTGGTATAGTACTTTCGCAAATAACTATAGTCTCTGCGCCTAAACTTGAGACCTTGGGTGCAATTTGTGATCCTTTTAGAAGGTTCAAAATGGTGTTTGGCTCCACACCTATTGAGGTACTGCATATTATTCACGTAAACTTTTGTAATCTGCCTTTTTCATTTGTGCTTAAGTTAAGTATCATCTTGGAGTACACTTTTGGTACTAATACTATGTTCTATTCTCAATGAAGAGCTTGTTCGTCCTACTAGTGGTGGTGGATTCTATCAAGACCTTACATATCAGTATGTGGTGTTTTGATCTGAACACGATTATTGGCTTGCTGCAATGCTTTCCATGTCTGGAGAATTTGTATATAAAGGTGATGATTTCACGCACATTGAAAGCCCATATATAATGTACTATAATTAATCATTGAGCTATCACTCTTTCAACATAATCTTTTTAGATATTAACTGTTTTCAATCTTCATCTCTATTTAGGCACTAACACATGGAGAAAAAGGTATAACCGATCGATGGTTCAAGAAGCACCGGGATTTTCTCAGATCTCATGACATTCATTTGAAGACAATAACACTGGAAGGATATGCATCCAACAATGCAAACACTAGCTTTGTCACATTGTTCATGTTGAATGCGAGGGCACTATTGTCCATAAGGATTAAGTTTTTCGACAAGAAATTTCTTACGGCTGCAAGTGTTGAACAAAATAAAAAGAAGTTTCAGGTGGACCTAAGGGCTTCTGATCGTGCTCGGCTTCTATTTACAATAGCTTGTCATCATGTACCAGTAGAATTTCTGGCCGAGGATCTTGATTTTATGGATCAGACCTAGCAATTATCATCATCACTATGAGTAGTCGGAGCAACATCATTTGGGAGGGATACCTTTTTACCTTTGTTGCTCCTTCTTTTCTTTTTCTTCTTCACATTATGTGTGGGTTCAACCTTCTTCTTTGAGCTCCTTATAGATGAGATTGGTTGAATAGAAAGCTCCTCCTCGTTACCTGATTCATCATAAGAAATAATAGGAGGATATTGGGAGTCTCTTCCCTTTCATTAGTATTCTCTTCATCTTCTATTTGCTTTGTTTTCCTTATGTAATTGGCAATATAAGGATTTTCAATGCAATTTACCACACAAAACATATAAATCGTCTCTAGATCAAAATCAAGAAGTTTATAACGGGCAAATTCTAGAAGGTGCTTAATTAAACGTTTCATTTCTTCATAACCCATAAGCAAACTAAGTTCATTATAATGTGCAAGGGAAATCAAATCATCACAATTTTTGGACACGATTCGATCATGAAACAATTTGCATCGGAGATGTAAATGACCACTTTCATTGCAAAGTTCACAAGTACGACAAAGGAAATATAATTCTTCAGCACTCACCCTTAGCCTTTCTTGCAACAATTTAGTTTCTACATGCTTATGCCTCTTGCAATATCTATCTTCTCTATTTGGTGCGTACTTGCAAACCCAATGCTCTCCACAAAAATCGACATGCTTATGGAGACATTTTCATCATAACTAGTGCAATCATCGTTAATACTATGGATATTCAAAGAGTTCACACTAACAACATTGCAATCATGCTCATCATTCAAAGATTTAGTGCCAAGCATTTTAATGCATTCTTCTTCTAGCAATTGAGCACAATTTTCCTTTTCATCATACTTACGAAAGATATTAAAAAGATGAAGCGTATGAGACAAACTCAATTCCATTTTTTTGTAGTTTTCTTTTATAGACTAAACTAGTGATAAAACAAGAAACTAAAAGATTCGATTGCAAGAATTAAAGATATACCTTTAAGAACTCACCTCCCCGGCAACTGCGCCAGAAAAGAGCTTGATGTCTACTACACAACCTTCTTCTTGTAGACGTTGTTGGGCCTCCAGGTGCAGAGGTTTGTAGGATAGTAGCAAATTTCCCTCAAGTGGATGACCTAAGGTTTATCAATCCGTGGGAGGCATAGGATGAAGATGGTCTCTCTCAAGCAACCCTGCAACCAAATAACAAAGAGTCTCTTGTGTCCCCAACACACCCAATACAATGGTAAATTGTATAGGTGCACTAGTTCGGCGAAGAGATGATGATACAAGTGCAATATGGATGGTAGATATAGGTATTTGTAATCTGAAAATATAAAAACAACAAGGTAACTAGGGATAAAAGTGAGCGTAAACGGTATTGCATTGGTAGGAAACAATGCCTAAGGTTCATACTTTCACTAGTGCAAGTTCTCTCAACAATAATAACATACTTGGATCACATAACTATCCCTCAACATGCAACAAAGAGTCACTCCAAAGTCACTAATAGCAGAGAACAAACGAAGAGATTATGGTAGGGTACGAAACCACCTCAAAGTTATCCTTTCTATTCTATCTATTCAAGAGTCCGTAGTAAAATAACATGAAGCTATTCTTTCCGTTCAATCTATCATAGAGTTCATACTAAAATAACACCTTAAGACACACATCAACAAAACCCTAATGTCACCTAGATACTCCATTGTCACCTCAAGTATCCGTGGGCATGATTATACGATATGCATCACACAATCTCAGATTCATCTATTCAACCAACACAAAGTACTTCAAAGAGTGCCCCAAAGTTTCTACCGGAGAGTCAAGACGAAAACGTGTGCCAACCCCTATGCATAGGTTCATGGGCGGAACCCGCAAGTTGATCACCAAAAGATACGTCAAGTGGATCACGTGACATCCCATTGTCACCACAGATAAGCACGGCAAGACATACATCAAGTGTTCTCAAATCCTTAAAGACTCAATCCGATAAGATAACTTCAAGAGGAAAACTCAATTCATTACAAGAGAGTAGAGGGGGAAAAACATCATAAGATCCAACTATAATAGCAAAGGTCGTGATACATCAAGATCGTGCCATAGAGAGAACACGAGGGAGAGAGAGAGATCAAACACATAGCTACTGGTACATACCCTCAGCCCCGAGGGTGAACTACTCCCTCCTCGTCATGGATAGCGCCGGGATGATGAAGATGGCCACCGGTGAGGGATCTCCCCCTCCGGCAGGGTGCCGGAACAGGCTCCCAAGAGGTTTTTGGTGGCTACAGAGGCTTGCGGCGGCGGAACTTTCGATCTATTGTTGTCTTTGATGTTTTTAGGGTATATGGGAATATATAGGCGAAAGAAGTCGGTCAGGGGAGCCACGAGGGGCCCACGAGGGTGGAGGGCGCGCCCAAGGGGGGTGGGCGCGCCCCCCTGTCTCGTGGCCTCCTCGAAGCTTCCCTGACTTGCACTCCAAGTCCCCTGGATTGCTTCCGTTCCAAAAATAACGCTCCCGAAGGTTTTATTCTGTTCTTCAAAACACTGAAGTAGGCAAGAAAACAACAATATGGGCTGGGCCTCCGGTTAATAGGTTAGTCCCAAAAATAATATAAAAGTGTATAATAAAGCCCATAAACATCCAAAACAGATAATATAATAGCATGAATGCTTCATAAATTATAGATACGTTGGAGACGTATCTACTTGCTGAAGAGATCTTATATTGACTCTTTCCGATGTTATGGTAAATTGCAATTGCTATTAGTAGTCATGTGAATTTGGTATTCGTTCGATATTTTGATGAGATGTATGTTGTCTCTCCTCTAGTGGTTTTATCTGAACGTCGACTACATGACACTTCATTATTATTTGGGCCTAGAGGAAGGCATTGGGAAGTAATAAGTAGATGATGGGTTGCTAGAGTGACAGAAGCTTAAACCCTAGTTTATGAGTTGCTTCGTAAGGGGATGATTTGGATCCACATGTTTCATGCTATGGTTAGGTTTACCTTAATACTTCTTTTGTAGTTGTGGATGCTTGCAATAGGGGTTAATCATAAGTGGGATGCTTGTCCAAGAAAGGGCTGTACCCAAGCACCGGTCCACCCACATATCAAATTATCAAAGTAACGAACGCGAATCATATGAGCGTGATGAAAACTAGCTTGACGATAATTCCCATGTGTCCTCGGGAGCGCTTTTCTCATTATAAGAATTTTTCTGGGCTTGTTCTTTGCTACAAAAAGGATTGGGCCACCTTGTTGGACCTTATTTACTTCTATTGCTTATTACCCGTTACAAATTATCTTATCACAAAACTATCTGTTACCTACAATTTCAGTGCTTGCAGAGAATACCTTACTGAAAACCGGTTGTCATTTCCTTCTGCTCCTCGTTGGGTTCGACACTCTTACTTATCGAAAGGACTAAGATAGATCCCCTACACTTGTGGGTCATCAAATATTTTTGGAATATTTGTGATTTTCTGGAAGAAAAATCAACGCGAGACGGTGCCCGAGGGGGCCACGAGGCAGGGGGGCGCGCCCCTCACCCTTGTGGGAACCCCGTAAAGCGTTTGACTCTCTTCTTTGGCCGCAAGAAAGCTAATTTTCGGAGAAAAATCTTGGCGATGGTTTCAATCCAATTGGAGTTACGGATCTCCGGATATAAAAGAAATGGTGAAAGGGCGGAACAGAGAACGCAGAAACAGAGAGAGACAGAGAGATAGATCCAATCTTGGAGGGGCTCTCGCCCCTCCCATGCCATGGGAGCCAATGACAAGAGGGGAAACCCTTCTCCCATCTAGGGAGAAGGTCAAGGAACAATAAGAAGAAGGGGGGCTCTCTCCCACTTGTTTCTGGTGGCGCCAGAACGCCGCCGGGGGCCATCATCATCACCGCGATCTACACCAACACCGTCGTCATCTTCACCAACATCTCCATCACCTTCCCCCATCTATATTCAGTGGTCCACTCTCCCGCAACCCGCTGTACCCTCTACTTGAACATGGTGCTTTATGCTTCATATTATTATCCAATGATGTGTTGCCATCCTATGATGTCTGAGTAGATTTTCGTTGTCCTATTGGTGATTGGTGAATTGCTATGATTGGTTTAATTTTCTTGTGGTTACGTTGCTGTCCTATTGTGCCCTCTGTGTCACGCAAGCGTGAGGGATTCCCGCTGTAGGGTGTTGCAATACGTTCATGATTCGCTTATAGTGGGTTGCTTGAGTGATAGAAGCATAAACCCAAGTAAGGGGGTTGTGGCGTATGGGATGAAGTGGACTTGATGCTTTAATGCTATGGTTGGGTTTTACCTTAATGATCTTTAGTAGTTGCGGATGCTTGCTAGAGTTCCAATCATAAGTGCATATGATCCAAGAGGAGAAAGTATGTTAGCTGATGCCTCTCCCACATAAAATTTGCTATCGGTCTAGTAAAGTAGTCAATTGCTTAGGGACAATTTCATAACTCCTACCACCACTTTTCCACACTCGCTATATTTACTTTATTGCTTCTTTATCTAAACAGCCCCTAGTTTATATTTACATGCTCTTTATTATCTTGCAAACCTATCCAACAACACCTACGAAGTACTTCTAGTTTCATACTTGTTCTAGGTAAAGCGAACGTTAAGCGTGCGTAGAGTTGTATCGGTGGTCGATAGAACTTGAGGGAATATTTGTTCTACCTTTAGCTCCTCGTTGGGTTCGACACTATTACTTATCGAAAGAGGCTACAATTGATCCCCTATACTTGTGGGTTATCAAGACCTTTTTCTGCCGCCGTTGCCGGGGAGTCTTAGCGTGGGGTGAATATTCTCGTGTGTGCTTGTTTGCTTTATCACTAAGTAATTTTCATTTGCTGTTCTAAGTTGTTCTCTATATTTAGTTATGGATATGGAACATGAAATACCAAAAAAATAGGTGTACTTGCTACTCATGAAGATGGGGAACCTCCTAAAACCCTCGATGCTGGTTATGTGAAAAATATTATGTGCTACTTTGATAATCCTGAGAAAACCCCATTCAATTATGTTATGGGAGACACGTTGGATCAACGTGAATACTGTATTGTTGCCATTGAGGATAAAAAGATGGGGTTTATATCATATTGCTTGATTTTATCCCTCTACATCATGTCATCTTGCCTAATGCGTTACTCTGTTCTTATGAACTTAATACTCTAGATGCATGCTGGATAGTGGTCGATGTGTGGAGTAATAGTAGTAGATGCAGAATTGTTTCGATCTACTTGTCACGGACGTGATGCCTATATACATGATCATGCCTAGATAGTCTCATAACTATGCGCTTTTCTATCAATTGCTCGACAGTAATTTGTTCACCCACCGTAATACTTATGCTATCTTGAGAGAAGCAACTAGTGAAACCTATGGTCCCCGGGTCTATCTTTTATCATATAAGTTTTCCATCTACCTTTACTTGCATCTTTTATTTTCCAATCTATATCATAAAAATACCAAAAGTATTTATCTTATCTTATTATCTCTATCAGCTCACTATCGCAAGTTACCGTGAAGGGATTGACAACCCCTTTATCGCGTTGGTTGTGAGGTTCTTGTTTGTTTGTGTAGGTACGAGGGACTTGCATGGAGCCTCCTACTGGATTGATACCTTGGTTCTAAAAAACGGAGGGAAATACTTATGCTACTTTGCTGCATCACCCTTCCCTCTTCAAGGGAAAACTAACGCAGTGCTCAAGAAGTAGCAAGAAGGATTTCTAGCGCTGTTGCCGAGGAAGTCTTCGCTCAAGTCAAGACATACCAAGTACCCATCACAAAATCATCTCCCTCGCATTACATTATTTGCCATTTGCCTCTCGTTTTCCTCTCCCCCACTTCACCCTTGCCGTTTTATTCGCCTTCTCTTTCCCGTTTGCCTCTCTTTTTCACTTGCCTCTTGTGTTCTTGTGTGTTGGATTGCTTGTCACGATGGCTCAAGATAATACTAAAATGTGTGACTTTTCCAATACCAACAATAATGATTTCCTTATCACTCCGATTGCTCCTCTTAATGATGCTGAATCTTGTGAATTCAATGCTGCTTTGTTGAATCTTGTCATGAAAGATCAATTCTCCAGCCTTCCTAGTGAAGATGCCGCTACTCATCTAAACAACTTTGTTGATTTGTGTGATATGCAAAAGAAGAAAGACATGGTTAATCATATTGTTAAATTGAAGTTATTTCCATTTTCACTTAGAGATCGTGCTAAAACTTGGTTTTCGTCTTTGCCTAAAAAGAGTATTGATTCATGGAACAAGTGCAAAGATGATTTTATCTCTAAGTATTTTTCTCCCTCTAAGATCATCTCTCTTAGAAATGATATTATGAATTTTAAAAAACTTGATCATGAGCATGTTGCACAATCTTGGGAGAGAATGAAATTAATGATTCGCAATTGCCCTAGACATGGTTTGAATTTATCGATTATCATACAAAATTTTTATGCTGGATTGAATTTTGCTTCTAGAAATCTTGTAGATTCAGCCGCGGGAGGCATTTTTATGTAAATCACTTTAGGAGAAGCTACTAAACTCCTAGATAATATTATGGTTAATTATTCAATGGCACACCAAAAGATCTACTAGTAAAAAAGTTCATGCGATAGAACAGATTAATGTTTTGAGTGGAAAGATGGATGAACTTATGGAATTGTTTGCTACTAAGAGTGCTCCTATTGATCCTAATGATATTCCTTTGTCTACTTTTATTGAGAATAATAATGAATCTATGGATGTGAATTTTGGTAGGAATAATTTTGGTAACAATGCTTATAGAGGAAACTTTAATTCTAGGCCGTTTCCTAGTAATTCCTGTAATAATTATGGTAATTACTACAACAATTCTTATGGAAATTTTAATAATATGCCCTCTGATTTTGAGAATAGTGTTAAAGAATTTATGATCTCTCAAAAGAATTTCAATTCTTTGCTTGAAGAAAAATTGCTTAATGTTGATGAATTAGCTAGGAACATGGATAGAATTTCTCTTGATGTTGATTCTTTGAAAGTTAGATCTATCCCACCTAAGCATGATATCAATGAGTCTCTCAAAGCCATGATAATTTCCTTCGATGAGTGCAAAGAAAGAACCGCTAGGATGCGTGCTAAGAAAGATTGCTTCATAAAAGCGTGTTCTTCTAGTTTCCATGAAAATAATGATGAAGATCTAAAAGTGATTGATGTGTCTCCTATTAAATCTTTGTTTTGCAATATGAATCTTGATAATGATGGTACTGGAGATGAGTCAACTTTAGTTAAAAGGCGTCCCAATGATTCGGAGTTTTTAGATCTTGATGCTAAAATTGGTAAAAGTAGGATTGGAGAGGTCAAAACTTTACATAGCAATGAACCCACTATTTTGGATTTCAAGGAATTTAATTATGATAATTGTTCTTTAATAGATTGTATTTCCTTGTTGGAATCCGTGTTGAATTCTCCTCATGCTTATAGTCAAAATAAAGCTTTTACCAAACATATCGTTGATGCTTTGATGCAATCTTATGAAGAAAAACTTGAATTGGAAGTTTCTATCCTTAGAAAACTCTATGATGAGTGGGAACCTACTATTAAAATTAAAATTAAAGATCATGAATGCTATGCTTTGTGTGATTTGGGTGCTAGTGTTTCCACGATTCCAAAAACTTTATGCGATGTGCTAGGTTTCCGTGAATTTGATGATTGCTCTTTAAACTTGCACCTTGAGGATTCCACTATTAAGAAACCTATGGGAATGATTAATGATGTTCTTACTATTTTAAATAGGAATTATGTGCCCGTCGATTTTATCGTTCTTAATATAGATTGCAATCTTTCATGTCCAATTATTCTTGGTAGACCTTTCCTTAGAACGATTGGTGCAATTATTGATATGAAGGAAGGGAATATTCGATTCCAATTTACATTAAGGAAGGGCATGGAACACTTTCCTAGAAAGAAAATCAAATTACCTTATGAATCTATTATGCGAGCCACTTATGAATTGAATACCAAAGATGGCAATACCTAGATCTGTTCTCGCTTTTATGCCTAGCTAGGGGCGTTAAACGATAGCGCTTGTTGGGAGGCAACCCAATTTTATTTTTGTTCCTTGCTTTTTGTTCCTGTTTAGTAATAAATAATTCATCTAGCCTACGTTTAGATGTGGTTTTATGTTTTAATTAGTGTTTGTGCCAAGTAGAACCTAGAGGATCATCTTGGGTGAAAGTTAATTTGATCTTGCTGAAAAACAGAAACTTTTGCACGCACGAGAATAATTTTATTAAATCACAGAAACGTGATTTTTAGTTGATTATTTTTTCAGTAGATCAATAGACAAATTTCCTATGACTTCCTATTTTTTTAGGAGTTTTAGAGTTTCATAAGTATTCGAAAGTTACAGATTGCTACAGACTGTTCTGTTTTTGACAGATTCTGTTTTTCGTGTGTTGTTTTCTTATTTTGATGAATCTATGACTAGTATCGGGGGGTATGAACCTTAGAGAAGTTGGAATACAGTAGGTTTATCACCAATATAAATAAATAATGAGCTCATTACAGTACCTTAAGTGGTGGTTTTTCTTTCTTGCACTAAGGGAGCTCATGAGATTTCCTGTTGAGTTTTGTGTTGTGAAGTTTTCAAGTTTTGGGTAAAGATTTGATGTTCTATGGAATAAGGAGTCGCAAGAGCCTAAGCTTGGGGATGCCCATGGCACCCCAAGATAATTCAAGGACAACCAAAAGCCTAAGCTTGGGGATGCCCCGGAAGGGATCCCCTCTTTCGTCTTCGTCTATCGATAACTTTACTTTATGACTAATGTTGAGTCCATGGAATATACGCACTCTCATCCTTCCACCATTGCTAGCCTCTCTTGTGCCACGCAACTTTCGCCGATACCATACGCCCACCTTATACCTTCCTCAAAACAGCCACCATACCTACCTATTATGGCATTCCCATGGCCATTCTGAGATATATCGCCATGCAACTTTCCACTGTTCCGTTTATTATGACACGCTCCATTATTGTCATATTGCTTTTGCATGATCATGTAGTTGACATTGTATTTGTGGCAAAGCCACCTTGATAATTCTTTCATACATGTCACTCTTGATTCATTGCATATCCCGGTACACCGCCGGAGGCATCCACATAGAGTCATATTTTGTTCTAAGTATTGAGTAGTAATTCTTGAGTTGTAAGTAAATAAAAGTGTGATGATCTTCATTATTAGAGCATTGTACCAAGTGAGGAAAGGATGATGGAGACTATGATTCCCCCACATGTCGGGAAGAGACTCCGGACTATAAAAAAAAAGAGAAAGGCCAAATAAAAAAAGGAAAGGCCAAATAAAAAAAATGAGAGAAAAAGAGAGAAGGGACAATGTTACTATCCTTTTACCACACTTGTGCTTAAAAGTAGCACCATGATCTTCATGAGAGAGAGTCTCCTATGTTGTCACTTTCATATACTAGTGGGAATTTTTCATTATAGAACTTGGCTTGTATATTCCAATGATGGGCTTCCTCAAAATGCCCTAGGTCTTCGTGAGCAAGAAAGTTGGATGCACACCCACTTAGTTTCTTTTTGAGCTTTCATACACTTATAGCTCTAGTGCATCCGTTGCATGGCAATCCCTACTCACTCACATTGATATCTATTGATGGGCATCTCCATAGCCCGTTGATACGCCTAGTTGATGTGAGACTATCTTCTTCTTTTTTTGTCTTCTCCACAACCACCATTCTATTCCACATAAAGTGCTATGTCCATGGCTCACGCTCATGTATTGCGTGAAGATTGAAAAAGTTTGAAAATACTAAAGTATGAAACAATTGCTTGGCTAAAACCGGGGTTGTGCATGATTTAAATATTTTCTGTGATGAAGATAGAGCATAGCCAAACTATATGATTTTGTAGGGATAACTTTCTTTTGCCATGTTATTTTGAGAAGATATGATTACCTTGTTAGTATGCTTGAAGTATTTCTATTTCTTATGTCAATATGAACTTTTGTCTTGAATCATTTGGATCTGAACATTCATGTCACAATGAAGAAAATTACATTGAGAAATATGCTAGGTAGCATTCCACATCAAAAATTCTGTTTTTATCATTTACCTACTCGAGGACGAGCAGGAATTAAGCTTGGGGATGCTTGATACGTCTCCAATGTATCTATAATTTTTGATTGCTCCATGCTATTATATTACCCGTTTTGGATGTTTATGGGCTTTACTTTACACTTTTATATCATGTTTGGTCTAACCTACTAACCAGAGGCCCAGCCTGAATTGCTGTTTTTTTGGCCTATTTCAGTGTTTTGAAGAAAAGGAATATCAATCGGAGTCCAAACGGAATGAAACATTCGGATGCGACCTTTTTGGAACAAATGCAACCCAGGAGACTTGGAGTGGACGCCAAGAAGCAGCCGAGGCGGCCACGAGGGTGCCAGGTGCGCCCCCACCCTCGTGGGCCCCTCGTAGCTCCCCTGACCTACCTCCTTCGCCTATATATATCAATGTACCCCGAAAACATCCAGGAGCACCACGAAACCCTATTTCCACCGCCGCAACCTTCTATATCCACGAGATCCCATCTTGGATCCTTCGCCGGTGCTCCGCCGGAGGGGGAATCGATCATGGAGGGCTTCTACATCAACACCATAGCCTCTCCAATGAGTTGTGAGTAGTTTACCACAGACCTTCGGGTCCATACTTATTAGATAGATGGCTTCTTCTCTCTCTTTGAATCTCAATACAAAGTTCTCCTCGATCTTCTTGGAGATCTATTCAATGTAACTCTTTTTGCGGTGTGTTTGTCGAGATCCGATGAATTGTGGGTTTATGATCAAGTTTATCTATGAGAAATATTTGAATCTCCTCTGAATTCTTTAATGCATGATTGGTTATCTTTGCAAGTCTCTTAGAATTATCAGTTTGGTTTGGCCTACTAGATTGATCTTTCTTGCAAAGTGAGAAGTGCTTAGCTTTGGGTTCAATCTTGCGGTGTCCTTTCCCAGTGACAGTAGGGGCAGCTAGGCACGTATTGTATTGTTGCCATCAAGGATAAAAAGATGGGGTTTATATCATATTGCTTGAGTTTATCCCTCTACATCATGTCATCTTGCCTAATGCGTTACTCTGTTCTTATGAACTTAATACTCTAGATGCATGCTGGATAGCGGTCGATGTGTGGAGTAATAGTAGTAGATGCAGCATCGTTTCGATCTACTTGTTGCGAACGTGATGCCTATATACATGATCATGCCTAGATATTCTCATAACTATGCACTTTTCTATCAATTGCTCGACAATAATTTGTTCACCCACCGTAATACTTATGCTATCTTGAGTGAAGCCACTAGTGAAACCTATGGCCCCCGGGTCTATCTTTTATCATATAAGTTTCCTATCTACTTTATTTTGCAGTCTTTACTTTTCAATCTATATCATAAAAATACCAAAAATATTTATCTTATCTTATTATCTCTATCAGATCTCACTATCGCAAGTTACCGTGAAGGGATTGACAACCCCTTTATCGCGTTGGTTGCGAGGTTCTTGTTTGTTTTTGTAGGTACAAGGGACTTGCGTGGAGACTCCTACTGGATTGATACCTTGGTTCTCAAAAACTGAGGGAAATACTTACACTACTTTGCTGCATCACCCTTTCCTCTTCAAGGGAAAACCAATGCAGTGCTCAAGAGGTAGCACTGATCCATGCTTTGACCCAGAGGAACAGCTCACATCCGCCGCCGCTGACTTTGGGTGGGCTCTGGCCAAGATGAAGTGCCCCAACAACTACCTCTCAGGACTTACCAAGTATGTACCCACCAGTTCAATCTTACCAATACCAGTTGCAATTAATGGCTATGTTTTGTACTGCCGATGTATTAAGCATGTTGTAGTAAAGATGCCTAACACGTTTGAGCTATTTTCCCTACCTTTTTATAGACAACTGGGCCATTATGTGCTTTGGCAGCACCTGCCCTGTGATGTTTAACTCTGCCAATTGCATTTTTATCAGTACCAGTTTCAATGGCCATTAAGCTTGTTGCAATTAACAGTTGTATCCATTTTTTAATCCATCCCTTTGCTACCGTGCTACTCTTTCAAAATGAAGATATCACCACAGATGCTGCCGTTTTATTACCATTTGCTATTTTTGGTGGATGTTAACCCTGTTGTAGTTAACATTGGCTTTCCATGTACTTACACATGGCTACAATGAGCGATGCTGTTGTTTGCCGTCGAGGTTAGCTGCATCACATGTCTTATACACCATCTATTCCTAAATATAAGTATTTTTAGAGATTCCAATATAGACTACATAAGAAGCAAAATGAGTGAATCTAGATTCTAATCTAAACCATGTCTATAATTCTATATACATCCGTATGTATTTCATATTGAAATCTCAAAAAAATATACTTGTACTTCAGAACATAGGTAGTTGTATTTTACATCATTTATGCAATCTCAGTTTAACTTCTAACATTTACTGGTTGCTTGTAGGTACATATATGAGGGGTACTGATCCACGCTTCGATCCCTTTTGTGTATGGGGCAATGAGATATTCATGAAAAAGCGTCAAATGAGGAAACTAAGAAAGATTGTTAGGCGAAAGAAATGGGTGATTGGAATTAAGCTCTTTATTTACACTTTGTCAAAAAAATAGTGAACTTTAGGATGGTAAGTAATGTGTTGCCTTTTCCCCCTGCCCACAACAAGTTACTCTATTAGACCTCAGTATCTGATATTTTTCTCTTTTCAGTTGTTTCTAAAGCTATTTACTGATGATTACCTTGCAAACTACATGACCGGAGTGGAGGTAACTAAGGTTAAAGTATATAATTCATGCTGCCATGATAATGCTCTAGAAGTCTTCCTGAAGGCGGTGAAGGATGGGCGGACGATCGTCACAAGGGGTTGGACAAAACTGGTTCGTGCCTATGGCATGCAGGAAGACACATTATGGGCATTCCGCTTCTTCAACACCGTCGGCAGTCAAAATGATTTACACTTGTCTCTTCACCTTTACCTTCTTTAAATATTGTACTGGCAATTTTATTTGCTGCCTAATCCTGTAATTACTGAACATATTGTACTGGCAATTTTATTTATGGATTCGTTGTTGAACCATTGTCCTGAGAATTTGAATTGCACGTTTTGTATTTCAAAATTTCCAATTAGAATAATAAATTACAGGCAAAAATAAAAATAGAACAGACGATCATGGACCTTTGCAAACGGTTCCAGTAATAAAAGCGCTTGCGATGGATAGCCCAATGCCACACAGTTTTTTACATCAAATCATGTGTGATGTAGTTAATGAGAGCAAACAGTTAACCAAGGCAGAGCGTGTATGATAGTTACACCTTTCACACACAAGCGTATACATAAAACCATGTGGGATGTACATCCAAACGGAAACATTTTCCCTGGATTGACTGTGTGGGATGTACATAAGAACGGAAACGTATTCCTTGGATTGACTGTGTGTCATATACGTACGAACGGAAATGTTTTTCTGGGATTCACCGTGTGGGATGTACATACCTACGTAAATGATTTTCTCGGATTACCGTGTGGGATGTACCTACGGAAATGATTGGGTTTCAATGCCTCGCCCGATCGCACACGGCCCCAGCCTGGGTCCCAGGAGGGCCTATCCCCGACGATTTTTGGGTCGTGTGGGAAGGACACCCTATCGCACACACTCACTTGGCGACGGTTCCAAATGCCGTCGCGGAAAGTGGTAAAAAACCGTTTGTTTAGGACCGATGCACACCAGTGACAATTCTTAGAATTTTACAAAGAAAAAGTGATACATCTCCAACGTATCTATAATTTATGAAGAATTCATGCTATTTTATTATCTGTTTTGAATGATTACGGGCTTTATTATACACTTTTATATTACTTTTGGGACTAACCTACTAACCGGAGGCCTAGCCCATATTGCTGTTTTATTGCCTCTTTCAGTATTTCGAAGAAAAGGAATATCAAACGGAGTCCAAACAGAATGAAACCTTCAGTAGCGTGATTTTTGGAAAGGATATGATCTGGGAGACTTGGAGTTCAAGCCAGGGAAGGTTCGAGGAAGCCAGGAGATAGGAGGGCGCGCCCACCCCCTGGGCGCCCCCCCTATCTCTTGGGCCCCTCGAGGCTCCCCCGACCAACTTCTTTCGCCTATATAAGTCTACGTACCCTAAAAACATTGAAGAAGAAGATAGATCGTGAGTTCCGCCGCCGCAAGCCTCTGTAGCCACCAAAAACCTCTCGGGAGCCCATTCCGGCACCCTGTCGGAGGGGGGATCCCTCACGGTGGCCATCTTTATCATCCCGACGCTCTCCATGACGTGGAGGGAGTAGTTCACCCTCGGGGCTGAGGGTATGTACCAGTAGCTATGTGTTTGATCTCTCTCTCTCTCGTGTTCTCTCTATGGCACGATCTTGATGTACCGCGAGCTTTGCTATTATAGTTGGATCTTATGATGTTTCTCCCCCTCTACTCTCTTGTGATGAATTGAGTTTTCCCTTTGAAGTTATCTTATCGGATTGTGTCTTTAAGGATTTGAGAACACTTGATGTGTGTCTTGCCGTACGTATCTGTGGTGACAATGGGATATCACGTGATCTACTTGATGTATGTTTTGGTGATCAACTTGCCGGTTCTGCCCATGAACCTATGCATAGGGGTTGGCACACGTTTTCATCTTGACTCTCCGGTAGAAACTTTGGGGCACTCTTTGAAGTACTTTGTGTTGGTTGAATAGATGAATCTAAGATTGTGTGATGCATATCGTATAATCACGCCCACGGATACTTGAGGTGATAATGGAGTATCTAGGTGACATTAGGGTTTTGGTTGATTTGTGTCTTAAGGTGTTATTCTAGCAAAGAATAACTTTGAGGTGGTTTCGTACCCTACCATAATCTCTTCGTTTGTTCTCCGCTATTAGTGGCTTTGGAGTGACTATTTGTTGCATGTTGAGGGATTGTTATATGTTCTATATATGTTATTATTGTTGAGAGAACTTGCACTAGTGAAAGTATGAACCCTATGCCTTGTTTCCTATCATTGCAATACCGTTTACGCTCAATTTTATCATTTGTTACCTTGCTATTTTTATATTTTCAGATTACAAAAACCTATATCTACCATCCATATTGCACTTGTATCACCTTCCCTTCACCGAACTAGTGCACCTATACAATTTAACATTGTATTGGGTGTGTTGGGGACACAAGAGACTCTTTGTTATTTGGTTGCAGGGTTGCTTGAGAGAGACCATCTTCATCCTACGCCTCCCACAGATTGATAAACCTTAGGTCATCTACTTGAGGGAAATTTGCTACTGCCCTACAAAGCTCTGCGCTTGGAGGCCCAACAACATCTACAAGAAGAAGGTTGTGTAGTAGACATCAAGCTCATTTCTGGCGCCGTTTCCGGGGAGGTGAGTGCTTGAAGGTATATCTTTAGATCTTGCAATCGAATCTTCTTGTTTCTTGTTTTATCACTAGTTTAGTTTATAAAAGAAAATTACAAAAAATGGAGTTAAGCTTGTCTCATACGCTTCATCTTTTTAATATCTTTCGTGAGTATGATGAAAAGGAAAATTGTGCTCAAGTGCTAGAAGAAGAAGTCTATAAAATGTTTGGTATTACATCGTTGAATGATGAGCATGATTGCAATGTTGTTAGTATGAATTCCTTGAATATCCATGATGCTAATGATATGCAAAGCCACAAGCTTGGGGAAGCTATGTTTGATGAATATGATATTTTTTGTCCCCCAAGTTTTGATGAGCAAATTTATTATGGTGAAAGCATGCCTCCTATTTATGATGATTATATTGATGAAAGTGGGTTTAGAAGAGTGTCAACTTTAGGAAGTAGTGATCCCACTATTTTGGAGGATGTTGAATCTTATTGTGATGAATATTAAAGTGGATTTGGAAGAGTGTCAACTTTATTTAGTGATGAATTCACTATTTAGGAAGAGGTTCCAATTGATTATGAGAATAAAGTTGCTATTTATGATGATTATTGTGATGACTTGTATGCTATTAAGAATAATGATAACAATGAATCTTGTCATCATGATTTTAGCTTTCAATTGGATTATGCCTCACATGATAATTATCTTGTTGATTTTGCTCCCACTATTATTCATGAGAAGAAATTTGCTTATGTGGAGAGTAATAAAAATTTTATGCTTGTGCATCATGAAAAGAATGCTTTAGGTTCTGGTTATATTGTTGAATTCATTCATGATGCTACTGAAAATTATTATGAGGGAGGAACATATGCTTGTAGGAATTGCAAAAATATTAAGTTTCCTCCCTATGTGTTGAAAATCTTGAAGCTATGCTTGTTTTGCCTTCCTATGCTAGTTGATTATTGTTCCCATAAGTTGTTTGCTCACAAAATACCTATGCATAGGAAGTGGGTTAGGCTTAAATGTGCCAGTCATATGCTTCATGATGCTCCCGTTATGTTTCAATTCTTATCTTTTATGTGAGCATCATTGCCATCATCATGCCTAGCTAGAAAGGCATTAAAGAAAAGCGCTTGTTGGGAGACAACCCAATATTTACCTTTACTTTATTTGTGTGTTAACATGATTATGCTACTGTAGTAATCATGTTTTATAGCTTTTGTTTCAATAAAGTGCCAAGTAAGACCTTTAGGATAGCTTACGGTGATAGTTGTGTTGATCCTGCTGAGAATCAGAAACTTTTGCACCCAGTAAATTAGTTTTGTTAATTCACAGAAACATTCTTCTGATCTGATCCTTTTTTATGTGGATTGGTACCCAAATTGTTTAGGACTTCCTAATTCAGTAGAATTATTTTAGTTCCAGAAGTATACGTTTGATACATATTACTACAGACTGTTCTCTTTTTGACAGATTCTGTTTTCTGTGTGTTGTTTGCTTATTTTGATGTATCTATGGCTAGTATTAAGTGGTATGAGCCATAGATAAGTTGGAGTACAGTAGATATTACACCAATATGAATTTAGAATGAGCTCATTACAGTACCTATGTGGTGGTTTTATTTTCTTATACTAATGGAGCTTACGAGTTTTTTATTGAGTTTTGTGTTGTGAAGTTTTCAAGTTTTGGGTAAGGATTCGATGGACTATGGAATAAAGAGTGGCAATAGCCTAAGCTTGGAGATGCCCAAGGAACCCCAAGGTCAAGGACAACCAAGAGCCTAAGCTCGGGGATGCCCCGGATGGCATCCCCTCTTTCGTCTTCGTACATCGGTAACTTTACTTGGAGCTATATTTTTATTCGCCACATGATATGTGTTTTGCTTGGAGCGTCATTTTCTTTTGTTGGTATTTTCTTTCTGTTATTTATAATAATGTTTTGCATCTTTAGTTTCAATAAAAATGTCAAAGATAGCCTTTACCATGCTTGTTTTGCAAGTATACATGTTGCTGTTTGAAAACAGAAAGTTTACCGCTGTTGAAAAAAATTCCCTAGAAAATACAGAGAATGGTATAATGTTGAAACCTTTTGCATAATAAGCTATGATAAATCTTCTACAGTGTAGTATTTTTCTCATAATTTTTGGAGTTAGGGAAGTATTGATACTCTTGCATTCTTTACAGACTGTACTGTTTTGGCAGATTGCTGTTATGTTTGCATTGTTTGCTTATGTTTGCTTGTTTAATGATTCTATTTTAGGATAGGAGTATTAAATATGCAGAGGAATTTACTATGAAAAGTTGAATAATAATTTTAGTGATTTGCTACAGTAGAAAATGATAAGGTTTTGCATTGGTTTATACTAACCTATCTCACGAGTTCTTGTTGAGTTTGTTGTGGATGAAGCTTTTGAGAAATAGAGAAACCATGATATGAGAGGAATTAAGGAGACACAAAAGTTCAATCTTGGGGATGCCCAAGGCACCCCAAGATAGTATTTCAAGAAGTCTCAAGTATCTATGCTTGGGGATGCCCCGGTAGTCATACCACCTTTCTTCTTCAACAACTATCAGTTAGTATCGGTTGAGCCTAAGTTTTTGCTTCTTCACATGAGTTGTGCTATCCTTGCAATACCATTTTATCTTGCTTTGTCTTGCTGCTTGAATAAAGTACTTAAGATCTGAAATTCTTTAATGAGAGAGAGTCTTCACATAGTTACATAATTATTTAGCTACTCATTGATCTTCACTTATATCTTTTTGCAGTAGTTTTTCATTTACTCGTGTGCTTCACTTATATCCTATGAGTAAATTGTTGAATGAGTTGAATGTCATAAATCAGAAATTATATATGTTTCATTTGCTTATCCCATGGGGAGTAATGACTTCACATCTAATAAGTAGAGGTTGTAAATTTATTGAAGGTTAGCAAGCATTGTATTGGTCATTTGAACAATTCATGAAAGAATATTGAAGGAAGAGAGATTTCACATATAAATATACTATCTTAGACATCTTCTATGATTGTGAGCACTCATTAAGTATGACATGCTAAAGAGTTGATGTTGGACAAGGAAGACAACGTAATGGGTTATGTTTTCTCACATCTCAGTTAAAGTATATTGTCATGGATCATTCAAACATGTTGAGCTTGCCTTTCCCCCTCATGCTAGCCAAATTCCTTGCATCAAGTAGAGATACTACTGTTGCTTCCAAATATCCTTAAACCCAGTTTTGCCATGAGATTCCACCATACCTACCTATGGATTGAGTAAGATCCTTCAAGTAAGTTGTCATCGGTGCAAGCAATAAAAATTGCTCTCTAAATATGTATGACTTATTAGTGCAGAGAAAATAAGCTTTATACGATCTTGTTATGGAAGCAATAAAAGCGACAGACTACATAATAAAGGTCCATATACAAGTGGCAATATAAAGTGATGTTCTTTTGCATTAAGATTTTGTGCATCCAACCATAAAAGCGCATGACAACCCCTGCTTCCATCTGCGAAGGGCCTATCTTTTACTTTATGTCTTTTACTTTATGCTTGAGTCAAGGTGATCTTCACCTTTCCCTTTTTCATTTTATCCTTTGTCAAGCACCTCGTGTTGGGAAGATCCTATATATATATATATATATATATATATATATCCAATTGGATGTAAGTTAGCATGAACTATTATTGTTGACATCACCCAAAGGTGAATACGTTGGGAGGCAACACTATAAGCCCCTATCTTTCTCAGTGTCTGATTGAAACTCCATAACCATTAGTATTGCGTGAGTGTTAGCAATTGTAGAAGACTATGTGATAGTTGAGTATGTGGAGTTTGCTAAATCAAAGCTCTAACATAGACCCTTCCTTAAAATAAGATGAATTGCAATTGTTTGATGACTAAGAATGAAGTTTGCTAGTTTTCAAGAAAGTTTATGGTCTATGCTTTAACATGTGAATTGCTTGTTACTTGTTCGTGAGAAGTATTATGAGATGAACTACTGTTATGACATATAATCAAGCTAGAAAAGGTGATTGAAACTATCATTGATCAAATTTGTGCACCTTCTAGCATTCACACTTCATAAATTCTTTCTTTTATCATTTACCTACTCGAGGACGAGCAGGAATTAAGCTTGGGGATGCTGATACGTCTCCAACGTATCTATAATTTATGAAGCATTGATGGTATTTCATTATCTGTTTTGAATGATTACGGGCTTTATTATACACTTTTATATTACTTTTGGGACTAACCTACTAACCGGAGGCCCAGCCCATATAGCTATTTTATTGCCTGTTTCAGTATTTCGAAGAAAAGCAATATTAAACGGAGTCCAAATGGAATGAAACCTTCGGTAGCGTGATTTTTGGAAAGGATATGATCCGGGAGACTTGGAGTTCAAGCCAGGGAAGGTTCGTGGAAGCCAGGAGATAGGAGGGTGCGCCCACCCCCCTGGGCGTGCCCCTGTCTCCTGCGCCTCTCGAGGCTCCCCCGACCGACTTCTTTCGCCTATATAAGTCTACGTACCCTAAAAACATCAAAGACGAAGATAGATCGGGAGTTCCGCCGCCGCAAACCTCTGTAGCCACCAAAAACCTCTCGGGAGCCCATTCCGGCACCCTGCCGGAGGGGGGATCCCTCACTGGTGGCCATCTTCATCATCCCAGCGCTCTCCATGACGAGGAGGGAGTAGTTCACCCTCGGGGCTGAGGGTATGTACCATTAGATATGTGTTTGATCTCTCTCTCTCTCTCTCGTGTTCTCTCTATGGCACGATCTTGATGTATCGCGAGCTTTGCTATTATAGTTGGATCTGATGATGTTTCTCCCCCTCTACTCTCTTGTGTGAATTGAGTTTTCCCTTTGAAGTTATCTTACCGGATTGAGTCTTTAAGGATTTGAGAACACTTGATGTATGTCTTGCCGTGCATATCTGTGGTGACAATGGGATATCACGTGATCCACTTCATGTATGTTTTGGTGATCAACTTGCGGGTTCTGCCCATGGACCTATGCATAGGGGTTGGCACACGTTTTCGTCTTGACTCCCCGGTAGAAACTTTGGGGCACTCTTTGAAGTACTTTGTGTTGGTTGAATAGATGAATCTGAGATTGTGTGATGCATATCATATAATCATGCCGACAGATACGTGAGGTGACAATGGAGTATCTAGGTGACATTAAGGTTTTGGTTGATTTGTGTCTTAAGGTGTTATTCTAGCAAATAATAACTTTGAGGTGGTTTCGTACCCTACCATAATCTCTTCGTTTGTTCTCTGCTATTAGTGGCTTTGGAGTGACTATTTGTTGCATGTTGAGGGATTGTTATATGATCTATCTATGTTATTATTGTTGTGAGAACTTGCACTAGTGAAAGTATGAACCCTATGCCTTGTTTCCTATCATTGCAATACCGTTTACGCTCACTTTTACCATTAGTTACCTTGCTGTTTTTATATTTTCAGATTACAAAAACCTATATCTACCATCCATATTGCACTTGTATCACCATATCTTCCCCGAACTAGTGCACCTATACAATTTAACATTGTATTGGGTGTGTTGGGGACACAAGAGACTCTTTGTTATTTGGTTGCAGGGTTGCTTGAGAGAGACCATCTTCATCCTACGCCTCCTCCGGATTGATAAACCTTAGGTCATCCACTTGAGAGAAATTTGCTACTGTCCTACAAACGTCTGCAGTTGGAGGCCCAACAACGTCTACAAGAAGAAGGTTGTGTAGTAGACATAAAAAAGATGAACTATTTTTAATGTTCCAATAATGTTACTATAAAATCTTAAAATTCAAATAATGCTACTCATGCGATAGAAACCAATAGAAATCATTTTTTCTAAATTACTTTAAATTTATTTTCTCCATATTTTCTCTTGGAGGGACATTTTACCCTCATTTCCATATATTTATTTTTTTGGAGAAAATAATTGAATAAAACTTGAAATGAATTTGATTGCATGAAGATCAAAATGAAAGACGAAAGTTTTGGGAAAGTCCTTTTATTCCATCTCATTTAACTTTCAAAAAGTTTCAATTTCCATTCAATTTCACACAATCATTCACACAACAATCACACAAACAATCATAATTACTAATTTCCTGATGAGCAAATAGGGTGGCTATATCATTCAAATTAGTAAGGTGTGCCACAACAGTTTCAGTTTCATAGCCATGAAAAGGATTAGATTCAACCAAAGTAATTAACTCATGATCGACAGAGAATTCATAATCCTTATCAGTAATAAAGATAGGAGAAGTAGAAACCTTAGGATCACATTTCATTCTTTTTTTCTTTTAGCTTACTCAATAGTTTCTTAACATCTTCTCTATCATTACAAGCAAAAAAGTCTCTAGCTATCTCCCCATCCATAACATAACCCCCAGGTATCTTAGGCATTTCAATTCTAGGAGAGCTAGGCATAATAGGTGAATCATAATTTTCATTGAGTTCAACATTCTCAAGTTCTGTAGCTTTAGCAAGTTGTTCATCAAGAAATTCACCTACTGGCACAGTATCATCAAGAAGAATACTAGCATCATCATAAGCATCATTCATAGCAGAAGTAGCATCATCAATTACTTGCGACATATCAGATTGAATAGCAAGTGGGGGTGTCACAAGCTTACTTAAAATAGAAGGTGAACCAAGGGTGGGGCTACATGGCAGTTCCTTACCTCCCCTCGTCTCAGAGGGTACGATCTTGGTCTTAGCGTCTTTCAGATTCTTCATAGTGATCAACTGTTGATTCCAATTTACGTGATGTTTTCCCTTATATTTTGTGCCTACAAGGTGGGCTTTCTGGAATTTTACCGCGTCCGCGCACTTTTTTTTGTTGATGATCCTACAGGTTATGTCTTTTGGAGCAATATTCATTTTATGGAGAAACCACCCAAATATGGCAGTGGAATCATGTATTAAAGGTGATAAGCACATTCCATAGAAAAATTAACCAACAAGGCCAAAGAAACAACCGTCGTTGCGCCTCCAGAGCAAACAATGGCGTTACATACGACCGCGCGCACTTGCATGAGCGGTCGTTTGGCACGCCGCCGCCTCCAGGGTGATCAGCTATTTTCACCTCATGGAAACGGATCAGGGGGAGGGGCGAAAAGAGACTCCATAAACTCATCCAGGAAAAACCCTAGCCTCCAAAACCCATCTAGAGGGATGATTGATCGGGAGAAGAAGGGAATTTCTCTCACCACGGGAGGAACGACATCATCTTCAACGTCAACATCACCACCATCTCCATCATCATCATCATCGACATCCTTATCATCTGCAACATCAAGAACCCTAGTGGATCCTTCGGTGTATCGGTTCAATCACTCATCCATGTATCCCATTACCATCCTCATGATGCTTGTTGTTCTTATGTGTGAGTAGACCCCTAGTTCTCAGGGATATGGATGAACCTTGGTATGTGTAGGATCTAAAATGTATAATGCCGATATGATATCACCTGTTGAATGCTTAGTTTAGTAACTTCATGAATGTTGTGAAGGGGCCCCACTCAACATTTGTGCCTTTGTAGGCCACGGATTATATCACTCTCTTTGCATAGGTTTAGGATGTGGAGGTAATTCAAGGTGATAGTAAAAGCCTACTACTCCTAACCTTTACAAGTGACCGGGGATCATAGAGAACCCTTAGTGAGGCCGCATCCATGGGGTAAACCCCTAATTGTTATGAGATGTAACCCTCTGGGGGAGGCTATGATGGTGGCGTGTGTGGCACAAAGTCTACCACGAGTAGAATGTGTTCTGTACCTAGCTCCGCCGAGCATAATCATCAACAGTGGCTCAAGTATCTAGTCCATGCTATGCTTATGCATAGTAGTACTAGAAACATACCAATGGGCATTCCAGATTCCCTGAGAACACATTTTTAATTATGTTGTTTCACCATTCCTTACTGTTTTTGCCTTTATTTTATTTTTATACTATTTAGTTACACGTCACCATTTTGCTCAATCCTTATTTAAATCCGCCCTCACTCTGCTTCAAGTCTACAATTATCTGTAGGCACAAAGCTAAATAATTTTTTACAAGGGGCAAAAGCCTAATTCTTGTGCTCCCCGTGGGATCGAGACTCTTACTTCGAAAAGGCTACAACAAAACCTTGTGCACTTGCAGGCTATCATCAACAGATATAAATCCCAAGTGACTCAACAAATAGAGCTATGCTCCCCGGCAACGGCGCTAGGAAAAGGTCTTGATAACCCACAAGTATAGGGGATCACACCAGTCTTCAAGGGTAGTATTTCACCCAAATTTATTGATTCAACACAAGGGAAGCCAAGGAATATTTTTAAGTATTAGTAGTTGAGTTGTCAATTCAACCACACCTGAAGAACTAATTATCTACAAAAAAGTGTTTAGTAGCACAATAGTACGATAGTAACAATAGCAATAGTAACAGGGACAGTAAAAATAGCGGTTTTATAGTGATTGTAACGGCAGGAGCATCAGCAAAAGTAACTTGGCAAAGATCAATATGCGAAAAGCATAGGCATTGGATTAGCGACGGATATTTGTGTTGGATGACATTCATCATGTAACAATCACAACCTAGAGTGAGACAATAGCTCCTATTCATCAATGTAATGTAGTCATGTATTCCGTATATAGTCATATGTGCTTATAATAAGAACTCGCATGACATCTTTTGTCCTACCCTCCCGTGGCAGCGGGGTCCATAAGGAAATCAAGGGATATTAAGGCCTCCTTTTAATACAGAATCGGAACAAAGCATTGTCACTTAGTGAATACGTGAACTCCTCATACTATAGTAATTACCGGAAAGAATCCCAATTATTGTCACCTTGGGGTATGCGGATCATAACACTTAATATGTGCATACAGCTTGCAAGATAGGATCCAGAACACACTTATATTCATGAAAACATAATAGGTCTAGATCAGAAATCATGGCACTCGGGCCCTTGTGACAAGCATTATGCATAGCAAATTCATAACAACATCAATCTCAGAACATAGTGGATACTGGGGATTGAGCCCTAACAAATTGACTCAATTACATGATAGATATCATCCAACTCCATCACTGTCCAGCAATCCTACGAAGGAATTACTCACTCCCGGTGGTGAGCATCATGAAATTGGTGATGAAGTAGGGTTGGTGATGATGATGGCGATGAATCCCCCTCTCCGAAGCCCCAAACGAACACCAGAACAGCCATCCCGATGAAGATCAGGAGGTGGCGGCGGCTCTGTATCGTAAAACATAAGGAAACTTATTCTCCTATTTTTTTATTCTTGGAAAGATGGAATTTATAGACATGAGATTAGGGTCAGTGGAGCCACGTGGGCCCCACAAGGTAACAGGTCGTGCCCAGGGGGGTGGTCGTGCCCTTTTGCCATGTGGAAAACTAGTGCACCCCTTCTGGTGGATCTTCGCTCTGGTATTTTCTATATATTCCATAAAAAATATCCAAAAAGTTTCTTCCAATTCCGAGAACTTTTGTTTCTACACAAAAAACAACACCATAGTAGTCTTGTTGAAAACAATCAGTCCGGGTTAGTTTCATTCAAATCATGCAAATTAGAGTCCAAAACAAGAGCAAAAATGTTTGGAAAAGTAGATACGATGGAGAAGTATCATTGCGCTGTAGTCAATTATTAGGGTGATCTCTCATAGTAAATATCAAGTTAAAGGGTGCTCTTCCCAATGTTGCAACCGTCTATGACATTCTAGCACCTCAGAGTTTGTCATGTCCACATGAGTACAAATGGGATGAGAGGTGTAAGACGAACCATGTATGCAGATAGCACTCGGTTCTCTTGAAGTTTCGGCAGAATTGTTCTGAGCTCAGAGCAGGAAGCATCGAAAGATGAATAAGAGGCATATGGTGATATGATCAGCAATAGTTTTCCTACCTGTCAAAATTAACATCATTAGTGATGTCCACATCAATGACTGAAAATAAGATCAGGGATCTTGAATCACTCACTATCAATTATGAGAGATATTGATTTGAGTGGCAACACTATTATGTATTAAAATTTAGTTTAATCACTAGTGAAAATTAATTATGAACTATATCTATGTGTAGTTTGCATTATAGTTGTAGAATTATGGCTCACGGTTCCACCTTTGCTGTTGAAATTGATTGACTATTATTTATCTGGTTGAATCTTTTTCGATTGAGAGGATTGTCCTCTAAAAGTGCCAAGAAGAATTTTGTCCTACATCATGCTTGCAATGTTATCACACTAATGCTATGGATGACGAGACTTATGTCTTTCAATCCAAAAGGCTAAGAATTACATTATAGTCTACTTGCTACCGAGAAACCCGAACTTCAAAATGTTTGGGATAGTTTTGCAATATTCTTGGAACTAAAAATTGTTTTCAGAAACAAACAAATGTTAGAAGATATAAGATATCTAAAGAAGTGTTTTGTTTGCAAGAAGTGAAGCATTTAACAATGTTTAAGACTAAGATGTATAAGATCCGGAAAAACACCAGTCATGAGTTGATGGTGAGAACTTAAAAATAAAGAACAAAACCAAAGTATGTAATGAGAATTAGATTCCTAGGGAAGTCCAGGGCTCACGCCACTCTTAAAAGTTAGACGATTCTTCTCTTGAGTGGGAGAAATATTGAAAGTAAAACTATAAAAAGTTTAGAGTTGGAAAGAAAGGAAAACTGGAATGTCCAGCTCAGGTATGAAGGTCATACAAGTTATAAGATGTAGAGAAAGTCGGTCAAATAAAATGTGATTCTTGAAAATTATAATTAAATTGTTAAACACAAAATTCTTCAGGAATTGTGGTTAAATGTTGATCACAAAGGATATCGACTCGAGTGCAAGTTTTGCGAATTGACATAAGAATTACTAAGACCTAATGACCAAAAAATTAATGAGGTTAAAATATGTGTTAAATATTACCTCTGAATTTATTGTCATAATTCATTTAGATTTTTGTACACTCTAGCCTATTGCATAGAATTTGCCTGGAGGTTGTTCATAAGAGAACGATAGTTGTTCAATGTAATGAACAAAAGGGCCATACTCCTATTGTGAATAGGATGTAATTTATGAACATTGTTAATAGAATTGAACATCCATGACACTAACACTAAATGTCAGAAGACTAAAAAAATACCACATATGTGTGGCACAGATTTCAGCATCCCAGAGAAGGTAATCCCAAATGAAATGTCCTGGCTTTTTGCACTTGAAGCAGGTGTACTCTCCCGTAGGTTTTGAACTGCCAGAGTTGCTTGAACCTTTCTTCTGGAACTGATTTTTCTTGTCAAGGCGCTAGAACCTTTTCATGATTAGTGCGAGATCTTTGCTGAGCCTTTCTGGGTCATCAGAATCTTCTTCAGCATTCCCTTCAGAGGAGGAATCAGTCGCAGCCTTGAGAGCATGAGTTTTGCTGTGACTTGAGCCTTAGAGATCTCTCTTCTCTTCTTCTTGTTCCTCATGGGTGTTCAGCCTTTCCATTATATCAGCAGAGTCGAGGTCCTTGAAATCAGGTCGTTCCCTAATCATCAGAACTAGTGTGTCGAATGAACTGTCGAGAGAGCGAAGCAACTTCTTCATAACTTCCTGATCAGTGATGTCTTTGGCGCCGAGACCCTGAAGCTATTTTGCTATGTCACTCAGACGATCGAAAGTTTGCTGACAACTTTCATTTCTAATGCGCTTGAACCAGTTGAGTTTTGCTAGAAAAATGTCAATACGAGATTCTTTCTGAGTTGAAACACCTTCATTTATCTTCTCGAGAATGTCCCACAATTCCTTCACAGATTCACACTTATGATAGAAAAGAAATTGAGCATGAGAGAGATGACCACCGATTTCATCTTTAGCTTGAGCGTCCAGTTGAATGAGTCTCTTCTCTCAATCTTTGGGGACTTGGGCACTTCAAGCGTGACTCCATTCAGCACCATGTTCCACATATCATCGTCAATTGCTCGGAGGCGCATCTTCATCTTCTCTTTCCAGAAGGGATAGTCCGTCTCATCAAATATGGGAATCTGATGTCTACTACACAACCTTCTTCTTGTAGACGTTGTTGGGCCTCCAAGTGCAGAGGTTTGTAGGACAGTAGCAAATTTCCCTCAAGTGGATGACCTAAGGTTTATCAATCCATGGGAGGCGTAGGATGAAGATCGTCTCTCTCAAGCAACCCTGCAACCAAATAACAAAGAGTCTCTTGTGGCCCCAACACACCCAATACAATGGTAAATTGTATAGGTGCACTAGTTCGGTGAAGAGATGGTGATACAAGTGCAATATGGATGGTAGATATAGGTTTTTGTAATATGAAAATATAAAAACAGCAAGGTAACTAATGATAAAAATGAGCGTAAACTGTGTTGCAATGCTAGGAAACAAGGCATAGGGTTCATACTTTCACTAGTGCAAGTTCTCTCAACAATAATAACATAATTGGATCATATAAATATCCCTCAAAATGCAACAAAGAGTCACTCCAAAGCCACTAATAGCGAAGAACAAACGAAGAGATTATGGTAGGGTACGAAACAACGTCAAAGTTATTCTTTTGGATCGATCTATTCAAGAGTTCATACTAGAATAACACCTTAAGACACAAATCAACAAAACCCTAATGTCACCTAGATACTCCATTGTCACCTCAAGTATCCGTGGGCATGATTATACGATATGCATCACACAATCTCAGATTCATCTATTCAACCAACACAAAGTACTTCAAAGAGTTACCCAAAGTTTCTACCGGAGAGTCAAGACGAAAACGTGTGCCAACCCTATGCATAGGCTCATGGGCGGAACCCGCAAGTTGATCACCAAAATATACATCAAGGGGATCACGTGATATCCCATTGTCACCACAGATAAGCACGACAATACATACATCAAGTGTTCTCAAATCCTTAAAGACTCAATCCAACAAGATAACTTCAAAGGGAAAACTCAATTAATCACAAGAGAGTAGAGAGGGGGAGAAATATCATAAGATCCAACTATAATAGCAAAGCTCCCGATACATCAAGATCGTGCCATAGAGAGAACACGAGAGAGAGATCAAGCACATAGCTACTATTACATACCCTCAGCCCCGAGGGTGAACTACTCCCTCCTCATTAGGGAGAGCGCCGGGATGATGAAGATGGCCACCGGTGAGGGATCCCCCTCCGGCAGGGTGCCGAAACGGGCTCCCGAGAGGTTTTTGGTGTCTACAGAGGCTTGCGGCGGCGGAACTCCTGATCTATCTTGTGCTTCGATGTTTTTAGGGTATATGGGAATATATAGTCGAAAGAAGTTGGTCGGGGGAGCCTCGAGGGGCCCATGAGGGTTGAGGGCGCGCCCAGGGGGGTGGGTGCGCCCCCTATCTTGTGGCCTCCTTGACGCTTCCCTGGCTTGCACTCCAAATTCCCGGGATTGCTTCTGTTCCAAAAATAACTTTTCCGAAGGTTTCATTCCGTTTGATATTCCTTTTCTTCAAAACACTGAAATAGTCAAGAAAACAACAATATGGGCTGGGCCTCCGGTTAATAGGTTAGTCCCAAAAATAATATAAAAGTGTATAATAAACCCCATAATCATCCAAAACACATAATAATATAGCATGAATTCTTCATAAATTATAGATACGTTGGAGACGTATCAGAATCTTGAGATGCGGCTTCGAGCTCACTGAAGACATACTTAAACCCAAGGTTGTTAGACCAAAATGAGAAGAGTGAAGGAGTACCCTTCTCTGATACCAATTGTAGGAACGAAGTATGTCTACCTGAGGGGGGTGAATGGAAGTTTTAAAATTTCTTTCGGAAATCTCAAAACTCTCGGAAGCCAGCAGCGGAGCGAATGAAAAACAAGGTATAGTAAGCTAAAACAAACTACCAAAATGAAACTAAAACAAGCATCGAGACAAATCACATGATCGAAAGTAAATAGGAGTAGCAGGAGTAACTAGTGATGCTCGATGGTGATAGGGTGTTTGTTCAACCAGTTCGTCCTTCTGCACAAGGACTACGTTTGGTTGGAGGGGTTGTGACTTAACACAGAAGATAAACTCTCTTCACCCTATACTCCTCGACAATTGGTCCGTCAACCAATGTTGATCATTTGTGGTAGATACTTGAGGCGATCTCCGAACCTTTACAGACTTCTTCTTCGAGAACCACAATCACTCTTGGTCTATGAGGAAATTGACACCTAACCATCTAGAGAGTTTACAGCTCTCAGGAGTAATAGGCGGAGCGTACTGGACTTAGATTCGAGTGATGCTGAACCACTATCTAATTCTTCGGCTCTAGGGGTTTTCTCTCGGTGGATTTGAAACTCAAATCACTTGGAGAGGGGGTTGCTCAACAATCTTCTCAAAATCAAATGGAGCAGTCACCGGATAACGCCGGTGCGGGGTGGCTATTTATAGCCGCAACCTTCCCTGGTGGGAAATGACCATTCTCGACACGCGGTCCAGCCAATGGCCAACCGACACGTTCACAACAGTCAGATTTTGGAGCAACGGTGACATTACTTGAGAAACAAGTAATTCTAACTCCTGGTCTGAGACAAATCTCTCACAGCAAAGAAGATCACACTCTTTTGCTGACAAGTATCAACCTAGAGTGATGCTGAAGATTGTTATGTGTATCTGTAGCTTAAGATGCCAGGACGTAACGGTACCATTACAGTCCATCGTAATAGAAAGATTGCTTTGGAATGTGAAGAAGGTGATGATGCCGATGTTGAGTCTGCTTGTGCCACCGAGGAACTTAAGTTTTATAAGGATAATGTTGACCCGGCTGATATGACCCCTTTGAAGAAGCCCACCACAGAGCAAGACCCTTTGTTGAAATAAATCGGCGGATGATACCAAGCAGGTTGATTTTGTCCCTGGCGACTCATCTCAGCAGTTCACTATCAGCGCTAACCTGGATTCAAAATAGGAAAGCGCGCTCATCAAGTTCATCCGTGAGAATCGGCACATCTTTGCATGGAAGCCTTCATACATGCCAGGTGTACCGAGAGCACTCGCTGAGCACGCTCTCAATATTGATCCTAAGTTTAAGCCAGTCAAGCAGTTCCTTCGCTGTTTTAATGAAGAACGATGCAAGGCCATTGAAGAAGAGGTGGCCCGGCTCTTGGCGGCCGGGTTCATCATTAAAGTTTTTCACCAGAGTGGTTGGCTAACCCGGTGTTAGTACTTAAGAAAAATGGCACTTGCATTTGTGCGTGGATTATAAGGACCTCAACAAGGCCTGTCCAGCTGATCCTTTTGCTCTTCCCCGTATTGATCAAATCATAGATGCCACGGTGGGTTGTGAGCGTTTGAGTTTCCTGGATGCTTATTCAGGTTATCATCAGATTAAGATGGCAGTTAAAGGCCAAGAGAAGACGGCTTTTGTCACACCTTTTGGGGCTTTCTGCTATGTGTCTATGCCTTTTGGGCTCAAGAGTGTGCATGCGACTTATCAACGTTGTGTCCAGAACTGTTTTCATGACCAGATCGGGTGCAATGTTCATGCTTATGTGGATGATATTGTTGTCAAGTCCAGAAGGGAGACTTTTTTGGATGATTTGAAAGAGACCTTTGACAATCTCCGGGTCTACAAGATGATGCTTAACCCGACCAAGTGTGTTTTTGGTGTGCCTACAGGCAAGCTTTTGGGTTTTCTGGTCTCCGAGAGAGGTATTGAAGCTAACTCGGAGAAGACTAAGGCTATTACTTCATTGGCTAAGCCGGCGTGTGTCAATGATGTCCCGCGCCTGGCGGGTTGTATCACTGCTTTAAGCCGGTTCATAAGCCGCCTGGGAGAGAAGGCAATTCCTCTATACCAGATGATGAAGAAAACATACCATTTTGTTTGGAGATGCAGCTAATGAGGCGTTTGAGGCACTCAAAAAGCAGCTAGCTGAGCCGCCCGTCCTTGCGGCTCCCATTGAGAAAGAACCCTTGCTTGTATACGTGGTGGCTAACAACAGCTGTTAGTGTGGCAATTGTAGTGGACATAAGGAGACGGGTAAAGAGTACCTAGTCCAGAGGCCGGCTTATTACATCAGTGAGGTGCAAATTGAGTCTAAACAACGATACCCACATTGGCAGAAATTGGTATATGGGGTGTTCATGTCCACTCGTAACTTGAAGCACTATTTTCTTGGTCATCCCATTATAGTGGTCAGTTCTGCTCCTTTGGGGAATATTATTCAGAACAGAGAGGCTACAGGCCGAGTGGCTAAATGGGACATTGAGCATGGACCCCATGGTTTGAAGAATGTGCCAAGGACAGCTATCAAGTCTCAGGCTCTTGTGGATTTCATAAATGATTGGACAGAGTTGCAAACACCTGAAGAGAAGCCTGATAACACATATTGGACTAGTCACTTTGATGGGTCCAGGCAATTAGAAGGACCGGGGGCTGGAGTTATTTTGACTTCCCCACGAGGTGATAAATTTTGTTATGTTTTAAGGTTGATGTTTCCACGTACTAACAATGCGCCTGAATATGAGGCTCTTCTCCATGGCCTTTGGATGGCCAAAGAGATGAATATAAGCCAGGTCCAATGCTTTGGCGACTCAGATTTGGTGGCTCAGCAAGTATCAGGCACTTGGGATTCCAAAGACTCACTCATGGAGCCTTATCGCCGGGTGGTTGACAATATTGCTGGTCACTTCAAAGGTTATCAGGTGGAGCATCTTGACCGAAGGAAGAATGAGGCGGTTGATGCTTTGAGCTGGCTCGGGTCTCAACCAAAGCCGGTGCCCCCTAATGTTTTTCTTGATGTACTGCATAATCCTTCAGTCAAGTTGCCATCAGAAGAGGATCTTGCAGTTCCTGGCCCGAAGGCACGGTTGGTGGCGGCTCTCCATGCTATTCCTGATTGGACAGTCCCATACTTGGCTTACATGACCCGGTGCGAGTTACCTGAGGATGTAGCTTTGGCCAAGGAGATAACCCGGCAGTCTAAGTCTATGACTTGTCAATGGCGAGTTACACCGATGCAGTGTCACATGCGTGTTTTAGCCTTGTGTTTCTCCTGAAGAGGGCCGTGAGATTTTAAGAGAAATCCATGAAGGTGACTGTGGTCATCAAGCCGGCTCTAAATCTCTTGTGGCTAAAGCTTTTCGTCATGGCTTTTATTGGTTCATGGCTCATGCTGATGCACAAGATCTGGTTCGTAAGTGTGATGGATGTCAGAAATTTTCTCGATGGGCTCATGTGCCGACTCAAGAATTGAGGATGATTCCAATTACTTGGACGTTTGCATTCTGGGGGCTTGATATGGTTGGACCTTTCAAGAGGTCCAAGGATAAGAAAACACACCTCTTGGTAGCAGTTGACAAATTCACTAAGTGGGTTGAGGCAGAGCCGACCAGCAAGTGCGATGCAGCGACAATAGTTCAGTTCATAAAAAGGTGATCTTTCATTTTGTTTATCCTTATAGTATCATAATTGATAATGGCACTAATCTGTCTAAGGCTACTACGAGAGAATTTTGTCAACAGGAGCATATTCGTCATGACGTCTCCTCTGTACCTCATCCACAGTCTAATGGTCAAGCTGAGAGGGCCAATCAAGAAATATTAAGAGGTATCAAACCCCAGCTTATGGTTCCTTTGCAGCGAACACCGGGTTGCTGGGTGGAGGAGTTACCTTTAGTACTTTGGAGCATCAAAACCAACCCCAATAGATCAATGGGCTATATGCCTTTCTTCATGGTCTATGGGGCGGAGGCGGTTCTTCCAAGCGATACCCGTAATGACTCGCCTTGGGTGGCGGCTTACGTTGAAGCTACTAATGAGATAACACGTCAAGATGCACTTGATGTGTTGGATGAGGAGCGCAACCTTGCGGCGGCTCGTTTGGCGATATATCAGCAAGACCTGCGTCACTATCATAGCCGCAGAGTCAAAACCCAAACATTCCAAGAAGGCGATTTAGTGCTCCGGCTCATCCAAGATCAAACAAATATGCACAAGTTATCCCCGCCTTGGGAAGGACCTTTTGTGGTCAGCAAGAACCTGAACAACAGGTCATATTACCTCAGTGATATACGAGAACACAAGGTCTCGCGCAAGTCGGAGGAGGAGACCCGTCGGCCCTGGAATATTACTCATCTTTGGCCTTATTACACTTGAGCCACCGGCTCTTGTCATTTTACATACTCTTATCAATGTATATATTATGATCAATATAATAAAGCCGGCATCTTTGATAATTCAGGGCCTCTGTCATTTCATTTCTAAGCATCTGAGTCTTTATTATTTGTTCATAAGGTCACTTGGGGGCTTCCAACCCACCGGGTTTAGCTTTCATACCCTCTTGACCAGGCGTGGACGCCGAATCCTGAGTTATCCTGCGTGTTTGCATGATGCTACTCCGCCAGGTAATCCCGAGTGACCTGCCATACTCTTAACAGTCAATCTTTTTCAAGACCCTTAACTAGTTAACGTTAAAACGACAGTGTTTGTCACGTGAGGGTCGGCTTACAGTGAGCGAGGATTAACTCTAAGGCTGCGCGACCTATGAAAGTAGATGGCTTTGTTAGCCAGTCTGGCCGTGCTTTGATGAGCCGGCCAGATAACCTTAAGGCTCTGCGGCCTATGAAAGCACATGGATTTTTTCTGAATTTTTCTTCTGAGTATTTTGGATTTCAACCCCTTAAAGATTGTTTCTGCTAAAGCGCATTTTTCCGGGCCATGCAGCCTTGATTATATGACTCATATTTGAGCATTTTTGGGTTTGTTGACCGCCCTGGCTAGGGACTATGAGTCGCCAGCAAGCCTTATAGAAGTCAGGCGCTTACAAACACTACTAGGGAGAACACTAGTAGTGGCGCGGGTTTTAGTGCTATTAGTAACGCGGGTAGCCGTGCTACTACTACGACGCTACAACTAAGTGGTAGTAGTAGCGCGGTCTAACCCATCGCTACTACTAATAAATGTATCAGTAGCGCTGGTCAGTCACGTGCTACAATTAAGTAGCTGTGGCGCTTTTCCTGCCCCGCGCTGTTGTTGTATCTTTCAACATTGTTTTGCTTCCTATTGATGTAGAACAGCACCCATTTCAATAAACTGCAATTTCACATATACCACAATACCAGATACTCATATATAGTAATACAATATCATAAAGCATTATAGGTACTCATATATAGTCAACATGCATCCTCACATGAATATAGCATATATGATAAGCAGTACTAGGTAGTCTTACAGCCACACATATATAACAGTTCTACTTGGTATAGTCATACAGCCACACACATATGTAGTTCTAGGTGATATCAACGACAATCAACATCCTCAAGCCTAGGTGATGGGTGTTCCTGATAGTAATTCGGATGGCCTGTCCAACACGAAGATTCTTGCCAGTGAGGAAGCACTTCCACCAACCGAGCTTAAGTGTGTGCGACCGTCCGTGTCCACGCCATACGCATAGGTGGTGACGGAGCCCCTTGCGGTAAGGCGTATTCCAGCTAAGCCTTCTTCATCAGGATCGATACCACAACTCACAGATAGGCCCTTTGGCAATTTCTGAATAAGAAAAATATATCAATTAGTAAGTAGCCTTGCACATACTCTTGCAAATATATTTCTACTAAGTATAGATTTCTACACTATCAAAAGACATAGTACTACACATTTCTACTAAGCATGAATTCTACTAATAAGTATGGATTATCTACACTATTAATAGTTCCTTGGATTCTACACTAATAAGCATGTCATCAGACTCTACACTAAAGCATACCAGCAACTAGATTCCACACAACATATCACTAGACTCTACACTAAGCATATCATCGGATTCACTAAGCATATCATCGGATAATTTGCATTTGTAAGTATATATATATATATATATATATATATATATATATATATATATCATCAAATTACTACAGTAAGTATAACATACCATGACAAGCCGATCAACCATGGTACTTGTCAGGCGGGTCACGAATGGCACCCCGACAAAATCAGCACGTGGCAGAATTATGTCCCATAAGTTGCACACCTCCTCCTCGCTCAGCCTCATTCTTTGAGCATAGATGGCTTCTTGAAGTGGGTCCTCATCATATTCATCAAAAGGGTCCTCATCATCTTCATCCTCCTCCTCCGTGTTGATATAAATGACAACCATCTTGGGTCTTTCTGCTCTGAAGGACAAGCTGATCAACTCACCACTAGTAATACCCATGTGGGCGAGGAAACGGACCCATCCATCTCCTCCAATCTGCGACATATTGCGTCCTTTCTCGACCTCCATAGTGTAGGGCCCCCAGGAGCCTCAAATGTCACAGTGTCTCCGGTCAGCTTGTTGAATTTCAACCTCACATTGCATGGGACGATCTGTGTAAAAAAAGTAAAATGACACAATGCATTAATGCCAACACTAAAAACAAAATAGTTGTTACAAGTTTCATGTAATTTCTTACCGCCACATGATGAAAACTCGGCTGGAAGTAGATGCTGAACAGCGTGCCAGTTGCAAGGCTGCTGGTGCACCTTTACTTGCACAGTCTACATGGTGGTGGTGGTGGTGGCGCCATTTTCCTAAAGCAATATGAGCAAGGATGAATGATCCATTTCAAAGGAAAGAAAAACAGAAACATAAAGTTCTCAATTCATCGATCTTAATCGGAAAACAAAATATTCTGGCTGAGTAACTAAAATTAACATATAAGATGATATGAGGTTAGCAACAGACATTACATATAAGAAGAACTGCCATGCTACTATTTCCAATCTATGTTGTTTATCTTGTGCATATAAAAAAATTCAAAACTTATTAGATTCTACAGTGCGGGGACATTACATATAAGATGATATGAGGTTAGCAATAGATTCCATGAGGATCATATGTGATTAAATCTGGCAATGGTTGGGTAACTTAAACATACCCAACCTGAACCCACGTGACAAAGTTAAGAAAACTAAACCAGACCAAACCAGACAAATGTGTTATGCCATCTCAACACAAGCCAAACTGAATATATTCAAGTTTATATGTGATACTAACAATACGATCTAGAGATGCTGGAATTAACCCAATAAGAAAACAGTGGTACACCAACTTCAATATAGCATAAAAACAACTACTGTGAGGAACACAAAAACCACAACTAAAGCAGAGCATCGGTATGCTAGCTATAATCCCTAAAAACTTGGATCAGTCAACAAGCTAGCATTAGTACTAATTAAGCAAGATCAATGGATCTAACAACCACATGTAACAACCTAGCATGGGATGATCATCAAGATCAACATGGAAATCAACATAGCAAACTAGCATCGACTAGTCATGAAGCTCAACATAGTACCATACTAGCATCAAAACCGACATGAAAAGCACGTGCCTCTACCACAAGAAGAATATCATCATTGTCGACAATAAAAATCTAGCATACTACCAAAACTTAGCATACTAGCATCTGATCTACCACATCCTATGTTCACTAATAAACTCTAATGCTAGCATAATGATACGTCTCCAACGTATCTATAATTTTTTATTGTTCCATGCTATTATATTACCCGTTTTGGATGTTTATGAGCTTTACTCTACACTTTTATATCATTTTTGGGACTAACCTACTAACCGGAGGCCCAGCTCGAATTGCTATGTTTTTGCTAGGAAGGGAATATCAGACAGAGTCCAAACGGAATGAAACCTTTGGGAGCGATCCTTTTGGAACAAACGCAATCCAGGGGACTTGGAGTGGACGTCAAGCAAGAAACGAGGCGGCCACGAGGGTGCCCGGTGTGCCCCCTGGGGGTGGGCGCGCCCCCCACCCTCGTGGGCCCCTCGAGCGTCAACCGACCTACTTGTTCCTCCTATATATATCCACGTACACCGAAAACATCCAGGAGCACCACGCAAAACTATTTCCACCGCCGCAACCTTCTGTATCCGCGAGATCCAATCTTAGAGCCTTCGCGGGGGCTTCGCCGGAGGGGGAATCGACCATGGAGGGCCTCTACATCATCTCCAAGGCCTCTCCAATGAATTGTGAGTAGTTTACCATAGACCTTCGGGTCCATAGTTATTAGCTAGATGGCTTCTTCTCTCTCTTTGAATCTCAATACAAGGTTCTCCTCGATCTTCTTGGAGATCTATTCGATGTAACTCTTTTTGCGGTGTGTTTGTCGAGATCCGATGAAATGTGGGTTTATAATCAAGTTTATCTATGAGAAATATTTGAATGTCCTCTGAATTATTTTATGTGTGATTAAGTTATCTTTGCAAGTCTCTTCGAATTATCAGTTTGGTTTCGCCTACTAGATTGATCTTTCTTGCAATGGGAGAAGTGCTTAGCTTTGGGTTCAATCTTGCGGTGTCCTTACCTAGTGACAATAGGGGTTGCAAGGCACGTATTGTATTGTTGCCATCAAGGATAAAAAGATGGGGTTTATATCATATTGCATGAGTTTATCCCTCTACATCATGTCATCTTTCTTAATGCGTTACTCTGTTCTTCATGAACTTAATACTCTAGATGCAGGCAGGAGTCGGTCGATGTGTGGAGTAATAGTAGTAGATGCAGAATCGTTTCGATCTACATGTCACGGACATGATGCCTATATACATGATCATGCCTAGATAATCTCATAACTATGCACTTTTCTAATGATTGCTCGACAGTAATTTGTTCACCCACCGTAATACTTATGCTATCTTGAGAGAAGCCACTAGTGAAACCTATGGTCCCCGGGTCTATCTTTTATCATATATGTTTTCCATCTACTTTTACTTGCATCTTTTATTTTCCAATCTATATCATAAAAATACCAAAAATATTTATCTTATCTTATATCTCTATCTGATCTCACTTTCGCAAGTTACCGTGAAGGGATTGACAACCCCTTTATCGCGTTGGTTGTGAGGTTCTTGTTTGTTTGTGTAGGTGCGTGGGACTTTTGAGGAGCCTCCTACTAGATTGATACCTTGGTTCTCAAAAACTGAGGGAAATACTTACGCTACTTTGCTGCATCACCCTTTCCTCTTCAAGGGAAAAACTAACGCAAGCTCAAGACGTAGCAAGAAGGATTTCTGGCGTCGTTGCCGGGGGGGGGGGTCTTCGCTCAAGTCAAGACATACCAAGTACCCATCACAAACTCATCTCCCTCGCATTACATTATTTGCCATTTGCCTCTCGTTTTCCTCTCCCCCACTTCACCCTTGCCATTTTATTCGCCCTCTCTTTCTCAATCTTCTATTTTTTTGCTTGCCTTTTTGTGTGCTTGTTTGTTGGATTGCTTATCACGATGGCGCAAGATAATACCAAATTGTGTGACTTTTCCAATACCAATAATAATGATTTCCTTAGCACTCCGATTGCTCCTCTTAATGATGTTGAATCTTGTGAAATCAATGCTGCTTTGTTGAATCTTTGTTATGAAAGATCAATTCTCTGGCCTTCCTAGTGAAGATGCCGCTACTCATCTAAACAACTTTGTTGATTTGTGTAATATGCAAAATAAGATAATGATATTGTCAAATTGAAGTTATTTCCGTTTTCACTTGGAGATCGTGCTAAAACTTGGTTTTCGCCTTTGCCTAAGAATAGTATTGATTCATGGAATAAGTGCAAAGATGCTTTTATCTCTAAGTATGTTCCTCCCGCTAAGATCATCTCTCTTAGGAATGATATTATGAATTTTAAACAACTTGATCATGAGCATGTTGCCCAATCTTGGGAAAGAATGAAATTAATGATTCACAATTGCCATACTCGTGGTTCGAACTTATGGATGATCATAGAAAATTTTTATGCCGGATTGAATTTTGCTTCTAGAAATCTTTAAGATTCGGCCACGGGAGGCACTTTTATGAAAATCGCCTTAGGAGAAGCTACTAAACTCCTTGATAACATTATGGATAATTATTCTCAATGGCACACAGAAAGATCTACTAGTAAAAAAGTGCATGCTATAGAAGAAATTAATGTTTTGAGTGGAAAGATGGATGAACTTATGAAATTTTTTGCTAATAAGAGTGCTCCTATTGATCCTAATGATATGATTTTGTCTACTTTGATTGATAATAATAATGAATCTATGGATGTGAATTTTGTTGGTAGGAATAATTTTGGTAACAATGCTTATAGAGGAAACTTTAATCCTAGACCATTCCCTAGTAATTCCTCTAATAATTATGGTAATTCCTACAACAACTCTTATGGAAATTTTAATAAGATTCCCTCTGATTTTGAGAATAGCGTTAAAGAATTCATGATCTCTCAAAAGAATTTAATGCTTTGCTTGAAGAAAAATTGCTTCAAGTTGATGATTTGGCTAGGAATGTTGATAGGCTTTTGCTTGATGTTGATTCTTTGAAACTTAGATCAATTCCTCCTAAGCATGATATCAATTAGTCTCTCAAAGCCATGAGAATTTCCATTGATGACTGCAAAGAAAGAACCACTAGGTTACATGCTAAGAAAGATTGCTTCATAAAAGCGTGTTCTTCTAGTTTCCATGAAAATAATGATGAAGATCTAAAAGTTATTGATGTGTCCCCTATTAGATCCTTGTTTTGCAATATGAATCTTGATAATGATGGGACTGGAGATGAGTCAACTTTAGTTAAAAGGCGTCCCAATAATTCAGAGTTTTTAGACTTGACGCTAAATTTGCTAAAAGTGGGATTGGAGAGGTCAAGACTTTAAATAGCATTGAACCCACTATATGGATTTCAAGGAATTTAATTATGATAATTGTTCTTTAATAGATTGCATTTCCTTGTTGCAATCCATGTTGAATTCTCCTCATGCTTATAGTCAAAATAAAGCTTTTACCAAACATATTGTTGATGCCTTGATGCAATCTTATGAAGAAAAACTTAATTTTGAAGTTTCTATACCTAGAAAAATTTATGATGAGTGGGAACCTACTATAAAGATTAAAATTAAAGATCATGAGTGCTATGCTTTGTGTGATTTGGGTGCTAGTGTTTCCACGATTCTGAAAACTTTATGTGATGTGCTAGGTTTCCATGAATTTGATGATTGCTCTTTAAACTTGCACCTTGCGGATTCTACAATTAAGAAACCTATGGGAAGGATAAATTATTTCTTATTATTGCAAATAGGAATTATGTGCCCGGAGATTTTATCGTTCTTGATATAGATTGCAATCTTTCATGTCCTATTATTCTTGGTAGACCTTTCCTTAGAACGATTGGTGCAATTATTGATATGAAGGAAGGGAATATTAGATTCAAATTTCCATTAAGGAAAGGCATGGAGCACTTTCCAAGAAAGAAAGTTAAATTACCTTATGAATCTATCATGCGAGCTACTTATGAATTGAATGCCAAAGATGGCACTACTTAGATCTTTTCTCGCTTTTATGCCTAGCTAGGGGCGTTAAACAATAGCGCTTGTTGGGAGGCAACCCAATTTTATTTTTGTTTCTTGCTTTTTGATTCTGTTTAGTAATAAATATTTCATCTAGATTCTGTTTAGATGTGTTTTTATGTTTTAATTAGTGTTTGTGCCAAGTAGAACCTATAGGATAACCTATGGTGATAGTTAATTTGATTCTGCTGAAAAACAGAAACTTTGCACGCACGAAAATAATTTTAGCAATTCACAGAAACCTGATTTTGCGTTTATTATTTTTCCTGTAGACCAATAGACAAATTTCCCAGGACTTCCTAGTTTGGTAGGAGTTTTAGAGTTCCAGAAGTATTCGGAAGTTACAGATTGCTACAGACTGTTCTGTTTTTGACAGATTCTGTTCTTCGTGTGTTGTTTGCTTATTTTGATGCATCTATGGCTAGTATCGGGGGGTATGAACCATAGAGAAGTTGGAAGACAGTAGGTTTAACACCAATATAAATAAAGAATGAGTTCATTACAGTACCTTATGTGGTGGTTTTTCTTTCTTGCACTAACAAAGCTTATGAGATTTCCTGTTGAGTTTTGTGTTGTGAAGTTTTCAAGTTTTGGGTAAAGATTTTATGGACTATGGAATAAGGAGTGGAAAGAGCCTAAGCTTGGGCATGCCCATGGCACCCCAAGATATTCAAGGACAACCAAAAGCCTAAGCTTGGGGATGCCCCGGAAGGCATCCCCTCTTTCGTCTTCGTCTATCGGTAACTTTACTTGGAGCTATATTTTTATTCGCCACATGATATGTGTTTTTCTTGGAGTGTCATGTATGATATTAGTCTTTGCTTTTTAGTTTACCACAATCATCCTTGCTGTACACACCTTTTGGGAGAAACCCACATGAGTTAGAATTTATTAGAATACTCTATGTGCTTCACTTATATCTTTTTAGCTAGATAGTTTTGCTCTAGTGCTTCACTTATATCTTTTAGAGCACGACGGTGGCCTGATTTTGTAGAAATTGTTGATCTCTCGTGCTTCACTTATATTATTTTGAGAGTCTTTTAGAACAGCATGGTATTTGCTATCGTTATAAAATTGGTCCTAGAATGATGAGCATCCAAGTTGGGTATAATAAAAACTATCATAGAAAGTGAAGTGGATGCTATGATCAATTTGATGCTTGATAATTGTTTTGAGATATGAGGATGGTGATATTAGAGTCATGCTAGTGGGGTAATTATGAATTTAAAGAATACTTGTGTTGAAGTTTGTGATTCCCGTAGCATGCACGTATGGTGAACCTCTTTGTGATGAAGTTGGAGCATAATTTATTTATTGATTGTCTTCCTTATGAGTGGCGGTCGGGGACGAGCGATGGTCTTTTCCTACCAATCTATCCCCCTAGGAGCATGCGCATAATACTTGGTTTTGATGACTTGTAGATTTTTGTAGTAAGTATATGAGTTCTTTATGACTAATAATGAGTCCATGGATTATACGCACTCTCACCCTTCCACCATTGCTAGCCTCTCTTGTGCCGTGCAACGTTCGCCGGTACCATACACCCACCATATACCTTCCTCAAAACAGCCACCATACCTACCTATTATGGCATTTCCATAGCCATTCCAAGATATATTGCCATGCAACTTTCCACCGTTCCATTTATTATGACACGCTTCATCATTGCCATATTGCTCTTTGCATGATCATGTAGTTGACATCGTATTCATGGCAATGCCACTTCCATAATTTTCCATACATGTCACTCTTGATTCATTGCATACCCCGGTACACCGCCAGGGGCATTCATATAGAGTCATATTTTGTTCTAAGTATTGAGTTGTAAATCAATAAAAGTGTGATGATCTTCATTATTAGAGCATTGTCCCAAGTGAGGAAAGGATGATGGAGACTATGATTCCCCCACAAGTCGGGATGAGACTTCGGACTTTACAAAACAAAAGAGGCCAAAGAAGCCCAAACAAAAAAAAATAAAAGAGGCCAAAGAAGCGCACCAAATAAAAAATGAGAGAAAAAGAGAGAGGGGACGATGCTACTATCCTTTTTCCACACTTGTGCTTCAAAGTAGCACCATGATCTTCATGATAGAGAGTCTCCTATGTTGTCACTTTCATATACTAGTGGGAATTTTTTATTATAGAAGTTGGCTTGTATATTCCAATGATGGGCTTCCTCAAAACGCCCTAGGTCTTCGTGAGCAAGCAAGTTGGATGCACACCCACTTAGTTTGTTTTGTTGAGCTTTCATACATTTATAGCTCTAGTGCATCCATTGCATGGCAATCCCTACTCACTCACATCGATATCTATTAATGGGCATCTCCATAGCCCGTTGATACGCCTAGTTGATGTGAGACTATCTTCTCCTTTTTTTTGTCTTCTCCACAACCACCATTCTATTCCACATATAGTGCTATCTCCATGGCTCATGCTCATGTATTGCGTGAAAGTTGAAAAGGTTTGATAATACTAAAGTATGAAACAATTGCTTGGCTTGTCATCGAGGTTGTGCATGATTAAATACTTTGTGTGATGAAGATAGAGCATAGCCAGACTATGATTTTGTAGGGATAGCTTCCTTTAGCCATGTTATTTTGAGAAGACATGATTGCTTTGTTAGTATGTTTGAAGTATTATTGTTTATCATATCAATATGAACTTTTATTTTGAGTCATTTGGATCTGAACATTCATGCCACAATAAAGAAAATTACATTGAGAATTATGCTAGGTAGCATTCCACATCAAAAATTCTGTTTTTATCATTTACCTACTCGAGGACGAGCAGGAATTAAGCTTGGGGATGCTTGATACGTCTCCAATGTATCTATAATTTTTGATTGTTCCATGCTATTATATTACCCATTTTGGATGTTTATGAGCTTTACTCTACACTTTTATATCATTTTTGGGACTAACCTAGTAACCGGAGGCCCATCCCGAATTGCTGTTTTTGCCTATTTCAGTGTTTCAAAGGAAAGGAATATCAAACGGAGTCCAAACGGAATGAAACCTTTGGGAGCGATCTTTTTGGAACAAACGCAATCCAGGGGACTTGGAGTGGATGTCAAGCAAGAAACGAGGCGACCACCAGGGTGCCCGGTGCGCCCCATGGGGGTGGGCGCGCCCCCATCCTCATGGGCCCCTCGAGCGTCAACCGATCTACTTCTTCCTCCTATATATATCCACGTACCCCAAAAACATCCAGGAGCACCACGAAAAAGTATTTCCAATGCCGCAACCTTCTGTATCCGCGAGATCCAATCTTGGAGCCTTCGTCGGCGCTTCGTTGGAGGGGGAATCGACCATGGAGGGCCTCTACATCATCTCCAAGGTCTCTCCAATGAGTTGTGAGTAGTTTACCATAGACCTTCGGGTCCATAGTTACTAGCTAGATGGCTTCTTCTCTCTCTTTGAATATCAATACAAAGTTCTCCTCGATCTTCTTGGAGATCTATTCGATGTAACTCTTTTTGCGGTGTGTTTGTCAAGATCTGATGAATTGTGGGTTTATGATCAAGTTTATCTATGAGAAATATTTGAATCTCCTCTGAATTCTTTTATGTGTGATTAAGTTATCTTTGCAAGTCTCTTCGAATTATCATTTTGGTTTGGCCTACTAGATTGATCTTTCTTGCAATAAGAGAAGTGCTTAGCTTTGGGTTCAATCTTGCGGTGTCCTTTCCCAGTGACAATAGGGGCTGCAAGGCACATATTGTATTGTTTCCATTGAGGATAAAAAGATGGGTTTTATATCATATTGCATGAGTTTATCCCTCTGCATCATGTCATCTTTCTTAATGCGTTACTCTGTTCTTCATGAACTTAATACTCTAGATGCAAGCAGGAGTCGGTCGATGTGTAGAGTAATAGTAGTAGATGCAGAATCGTTTCTATCTACTTGTCACAAACGTGATGCCTATATACATAATCATGCCTAGATAATCTCATAACTATGCGCTTTTCTATCAATTGCTCGACAGTAATTTGTTCACCCACCGTAATACTTATGCTATCTTGAGAGAAGCCACTAGTGAAACCTATGGTCCCCAGGTCTATCTTTTATCATATTAGTTTTCCATCTACTTTAATTTGCATCTTTTATTTTCCAATCTATATCATAAAAATACCAAAAATATTTATCTTATCTTATTATCTCTATCAGATCTCACTTTCACAAGTTATCGTGAAGGAATTGACAACCCCTTTATCGCGTTGGTTGCGAGGTTCTTGTTTGTTTGTGTAGGTGCGTGGGACTTTTGAGGAGCCTCCTACTGGACTGATACCTTGGTTCTCAAAAACAGAGGGAAATACTGACGCTACTTTGCTGGATCACCCTTTCCTCTTCAAGGGAAAAACCAACGGAAGATCAAGACGTGGCACATAACCTACCACAGTACTTCATATCTACCCAAACCTACAACGACTAGGGAGTGATGTAATACATGGGTTTGAGGAGCGGGCTCTCAATGTCTCTCTTATGACAGTGAGGAAAATGAGGGCGGCGGGTTGGGGGCAGAAGGGGCTCTCAACGTCTCTCTCGTCACCGCACTCCACGGCCGTCGCCGTCACGGCGGCCAGCAATAGCGCCGGCAACCCTGACGTGCAAGTCACCCCGGCCAGCACGTCCCCCTCTACGGCCCCATCATCAGAGTGGGGGCAGCGGGGGAGGTTGGGGGAAAAGGGGGAGTGGGGGCGGTGGCGGAGTTGGGGGCAGTAGGGGGTGCGGGTAGGCGGCCGGTGAGAGCGCGCGGGCGGCGACAGATCAGGGCGGCCAGAGGGGGGAGGAGCATTACCTGTGGCGGCGGGAGGTGGCGCACGATGGTGGCGGTGGGCGGAACCCTAACCTCAGGGGTGGCGGGCGGAGGGGATCGATGGAAGTGAGGGGTGTGCGGGGGGCAATGTTTTCTTTTGGTATAGTAGTAGCGCTGGGTATGGGTCGGCGCTACTTCTAAGCCCACTAGCTATAGCATTGGTGGACAGGGCACGCTACAGCTAAGTGGGCTTCCGTTCTAGCCCTGTGGCCCATGTAATAGCAGCGCGGCCCGTGCTAAGCAACGCTGTTACTAAGCCATACCAGTAGGGCGCTTTGTAACCAGCTCTATTGCAAATTACCAGTAGCGTGGGGGCCCAAACAGACGCTACTGCTAAACTTCTATGTATAAGAATTTTCCTAGTAGTGAAATATTTGGGTTGTCACCCTTACTGCATATGGTGCTATGAGCTAACAATATCAGTCAAATCTACATGTATGTTTTCCTGGTTATATGACTATGCGAGGTTTGGTAACCCGCCCTAGCCTTTCACGATTATCTTGCCAATATATTTTGACTGACAAGACCATAATTTTAGTATTTGTTCTACTTACATAAGACTATATAATATTTGGATTCTTAACCGCCCTAGTTTTTGACACTGAGTCGCCAAGGTGTATGTTCCTTACATTTTGTGCAGGACATGCCAAATTCTCAACAGAAATATGAATACCAGCATAGCTTATATAATTAAGCACATGTCTTAGACGGGTTATGAATATTAAATTGGTGGTTCAACAGTTAAAGGCTAATATGCACGATGATATGACAGATCATTGTTTTAAATCTAGCCTATTACAAATTGGAAGCAAAGTGTTTTCTGAAACAGCACGTTGATACCCCAATTTTAGAGCCGCCTGGTGTCAGTTGTCTTTGTCACGACGAGTTGATGACTCCTGGTCATCCCGCTCCGGCTCTCCTTCTTTTCCCATCTGGATGTCAAGTGACGTCCAGTCGTTGCCGGTTAAGGCCTCGAATATGGCCTCATCGTTGATAATTGGGGACGGATCAACATCAGGGGCTAAAGTATGATTTGCGTTGGAGGAGTGAGATGCACGATGTCACAAATCGGTCTCCTCGACCAGTTTACACGCCAAGGGACACATCTTGTTTACGCATTTCACAAAATCTGTCTGATCAAAAGGGGACCCATCTTCTTTCAAGCCTGGACAGTCAGTGGCCATTTCTTCCGGGTCTAGTTCCGCTTGCCATGATTTGGCTCGACTGAGAGCAGTAATGGCACCGGAGTGGGCGGCTGATAGTTTTATCTCTTCCAGCTTCTGGGGCATCATAGACAATTTGGCTAGCACCTCCTTAATGAGCGTTGGAGGTTGTTTCCCATTGGAGATAGCCACAAGAGTCCGCTGAGTGCCAGTATATAAAATCTCAACTAGGGCATATACGGCTTTCAGCTTCACAAGCATATCCTGGCCAAGATTGGAGCTCCTAGGGTCTGTTGAGCAAACATACAGATAAGTCACCAGGAGAGTCAAAATAAAAGGGTTGTGAAAGGCTAAAAAATTCAGTGTTGCTTACCAAAGATAGCAGATGTCATTTGTGAAATTCGCCGCTTTAAGCCAGACAGTTATGCAGTAGTTTTCTTCAAAGAAGATTCAATAGCCTCTGCACTTTGTAGTAATACAGTTTTCTCTTCTTCCCAGGCGGCTCTCTTGGTATTAAAACTGGTCTTCAGCTTTTCATTTTCTTCCAAGCTAACTTTCAGCTTGGTCTCAGCCTTCTGTGTTCCAGACTCCTGGTGTTTGAGCATTTTTCTTAACTCGCCCGACTGCGAGTCAATAAAGCTTAAAGTATCTTGCAAGTGAGCATTGAAGACCAGAAATACTATTTAGCATGGGTATAAGGAGTATTTTAAATTCCCAAACACAATGCAAGCAATATACTTGGCACTTGGTGGCTAATGGACGACGAAGTTCTTTTCAAACATTCAGTATAAAACCCGGCTGATCTCCATAAGATGACCCGGTCCTTGAGAGCTATCAAAGTTTCTTTTTGCCACTACAAATTATTGAAGACCCAGCTTGTCTTTCTCAGATAAGCCGGCCCCGGAGGGCTATGAATGGCATCTCTAAATTAGACTTAATACGATAAGATCCGGTTCATCTTTTCAAAGATAAGCCGGCCTTCGAGGGCTATGATTTGAGATATTAGAACATAAAAGAAGACACGGCTCATCCTTGCATGATAAGCCGGCCCTTGAGGGTTCTAATGGGTTGTTTTGCAAAGGAATATTGATAACAACATGGTTAATACGGCTCATGTAAGCCGGTTCTAAGGGGCTATGACTCGAAAGTTTAAACTTACATATTGATGAAAACTCTTAAGCATACTCAATGATCTTTTCCTATGATTGATACTTGGGGGCTGGATAGGTATATATATATATAAGCATAAGTTAAAGGTGGAGGTGACTTCATACCTCATATTTTTGTCGCACCATATTGACCAAGCTGGCCACCAGATTGCGGATTGTGTGAAGACGACTCAGATAGCAAGAGTGTAGTTCACCAATGTTCATCTTCCAATATCTCTCAAGGTCAAACTTGGGCTTATCTTTTTCTGACAAATCTGCTTCATCCTTGGCGGAATGTTTGGCTAGCACTATGGAGACACCTGGCGGTTGATAAGCTGATCCGATGACGATCACTTCCTCAATTTGGTCCTCAGCAGCAGTCTTGTCAGAATGTTTGGTAGGAGAAAGCGGCTTCGGGCTTGGCGGGTCTTTATTGGTCGCCGGGTTATCATTGATATCCACAGCCGAGTCGGGATTGGCAAGATCAGCTTGGGGAGGCGGGTCGTCCTGCCGGCTCTCGGGATTTTCAGTTTCTTGGATTTGGGCTTCGCTAGCCGTTGGCGCCTGTTTCTCTTGTTCAGAAGCTTCAAGAGTCTTGGAAGGGCTAGGTTTTTGCTTCTTGCCCGTTTTTGCTTAGCCCTATAAGGAAAATTACTCAGTCTGATAAGTATGAAAGGGAAACATAATTTATTCAACAAGTAATAATACTTACGCCGGGTTAACCACAAATGCGGGGAGTTGTGTCCCGTTTGAGTCGCCAGATGAGTGGGAAGTATCCTGATATGCCGAGTCAGAAGAATTTAGAGGTTGCCATATGAGGCCAGCTCATGAAAGAGATAAAGTAGGGCTTTGAGGCACCTCATGATGATGTTTACGAGGCGGTTGTGTGTTGGGTAAGCCGGTCAACAACTCTTCTTGGCCGATGTGCCGAGTGTGCCATCTGGACTCATGATGCTGTTTCTTCAAAAGAAAGTTGGGGTCTAAGTGAGCAAGAGGATGGGAAAACTGTACTTTCCTGATGCCCCGCCGTGTTTTCTCTCTTGGTAAGGTTTCTGAGTCGGAGGATATAGGGATTACTTTACCAAAGCTGTCAGGACCCCGACTCGATGGCAGACCGATCTAGCATGTAACACCTCATATCACTTTTTTTGACTGAAACCTCATATCACTTTGCGGCCTCACACACGGTATTCCCACGGGTGTCGCCTTACCAGGCCCGGGACCGTTTGTGCCTTTTGGCACACGTACGTGATAGTGTCGCTAGCATCTATATGACAAGGAGCCCGGGCTGACATGGCTAGTCGTGAACCCAAAGTGGCACTAACTTACAGGGACATGCATACATGACCCAACAACGAACGTATCGGTCATCAGCGAGTGAATCCAGGCTATAGCAACTGGGCTACCAGGACTCTGGTAAACCGGGCTGTAGCAGGCTAACGGGACTCCGGTAGACACCACGTGACATTTCCCCGAAGGGACAGACACAGGAACGAAGAAGGACACATGCCGGCCAGCCTAAGTGTTCCGGAGCAGTAGCAAGCTACCATGGCTCAGTGGAAGCACTAGGAGACATTTCCCGATAAGAGAGGCTACCAAGGATAAACAACTAGATAGTCAGATCCCACACATACCAAGAATTTCAATAACATACACACAATATGCTCGATATGTGCAAATACAACATGGCATCACAACATGACTCTACAACTCAAGTATTATTCAATAGGCTCCGAGGAGTGAGATATTGCAAACATGGGTCTCATGACCCAACATTCAGAGCACACAAGACAAAGCACAAGCGGAAGCTTAACATGTCTGAGTACAGACATCTAGAAATGGAAAAGGCTGAGAAGCCTGACTATCTACCAGATCCTGTCGAGGTCACAAGATCGTAGCTGAGGTAACAAGCTATACGTCGAAGTCCACGCGGAACTACTAGTGAGACTGAAGTCTCTGCAAAACATAAAATAGGCAAACATGAGTACAAATGTACCCAGCAAGACTTACATCAGAACTAACTACATATGCATCGTTATCAACAAAGGGGGTGGTGGGGTTTAACTGCAGCAAGCTAGCTTTGACTCAGTGGCTATCCTGAACTACGACTGCAAGTAACTCTTTTGAGGTGGCGCACACGAGTCCACATATTCACCATATCAATACACCACTATGGGTCCGCTCCCGTCTCCCTATGAGAACGCCATCCATAGCACTCACGCTTATCTTGCGCATTTTAGAGTATCCACTTTCACTTGTCTATGAACTGTACAGGCAACCCAGAAGTCCTTTACCGCGGACACGGCTATTCAAATAGATAATGTTAACCCTGTAGGGGTGTACTTCTTCACACATGCTCTCGCCACTTACCGCCATGTACACCTTGTGTATCTCGGCAACCTTCAAGCGGAAGCCTGGCGAGGGAGTCGGCCACGACCTAACTAACCACACAAGTCTCTCATCCAGGTTTATTGCCTATTCAGGTTCCATCCGCAAGGAGATCCGGCCGGGGTGTCGCTCACGGCCCCAAACGATGTGTGCAGGGTTCCCAAGCCCACCATCCGGGTGCCACTTGGTACACCGGGCCACTATGCCTAGTCTGTCCCAAGCCCACCTGTACCGGGTGATACTTGGTAGACTACTAACACTACCTACAAACACCAGAAACTAGTTGCAACTCCTGGACAGAGATCGAGTCGGTTAATAAGTCGAGAGGGGTCGAGTTACCGGAACCCAATGTGTGGTAGTAACTGTTCATGGATCACAAACACAGAACTCAGTTCCTGAGGACGGTTTCAATGAGACAACCCACCATGTACTCCTACATGGCCTCTCATCGCTACCTTTACCAAATCGTGTTCACACACTTAGCTCACACACAGTAGGACATGTTCACAACATTCCAATTCATCCCCGATGAATCAGACCTGACTCAACTCTAAGCAGTAGCAGGCATGACAAAACAACCATGAATGAGTAGGCACATCAGGGCTCAAACAACTCCTACTCATGCTAGTGGGTTTCATCTATTTACTGTGGCAATGACAGGTCATGCAGAGCATAAAGGGGTTCAACTACTGCATCATGTAACAGTTGAATCGTTGTTGTCCTAATGCAGTAAAAGAGAGTAGGAGTGAGAGAGTGGGATTGTATCGGAATGAATAAGGGGGTTTTGCTTGCCTGGCACTTCTGAAGATAGTATAGCTCTTCATCGGTGTCATTGAACTCATCGTCGGAACCAAGTCTATCGAGAGGGGACAAACACCGGCAAACAAGGAAGAACACAATCAATGCAATGCATAATATGATGCATGATCATGACATGGCAATATGTTGTGGTTTGAGATAATGCAACTAGCAGCAAGTTAAATGGAGTTGGTTTGAATCTAAGATTCAAATTCAAACTCCATATATGACATTTCAAATGCCATTAATTCAAATTGTTGTATACAGAAGCTTTAAGTTGTTCAAACATGCATGATAATGCCATAAACAGATTCTTTGGATTTTTCTGATCATTTTTCATATATAAATTATTTCATTCTGAGTTACGGTTGAATTTCAATGATTTTTAGAAGTTTTGGACATTTTCTGGAATTTCCTGTATAAGAATAAATCCAGAAAAAGAGTTACTGCGTCAGTACTACGTCACTGTGACGTCAGCAGGTCAATGGGGCGGTCCAGGTCAAACTGACCGGTGGGTCCCGCGTGTTAGGGTAATTAGCCTAGCTAATTTTTAGTTAGCACTAAAACTAATTTAGTTAGCAGACGGGCCTCACCTGTCATGGACTCAGGGGGAAGTCAACCTGGGCCCACACGGAGTCAACTAGGGTCAAACGCCGACCAGCTTGGCCCGTCTCCGTTTCCTCCTGAGGTGAATCAGCATCAATAAGTTGCATAAAAGAATACCAAGTGAATCAAGTTCTACCTCGGAGTCATCTAGTGCAAGCTGTTCTTGTAACGTAGGCTTCTTAGGATGACCCGGGCTGCGGCCGGTTGTTTTGGTCCTTTTTGCTGGAGCAGTAGTAGTTTGTATCTTCCTTTTCCAAAAAGGAGAGTCGGCCTGGATATTTATAAACAATAAGATTGAAACTAGGTATATCGACAAATAAGCAGTGTATGTGAAAGGGTACTTGCAGCTGGTTGTAGGTTAAGAGTATAGTAAGGGGCAAGACCCATCTTGCTGCAGCTTGCCAATGATTCGCCAAGAATCAATTTGACAGTCTCATTGATCTCCTTTTCAGTTAACTCAGTGGGATTGTAGCGTAGTGGATCTATGGTATTTCAAGTATATTCACACATTAAGCTGGGGCGGCGGCTTAAAGGCAGAATTCTCCATGAAACCCAACAACGAAAAAGATCGATTTTGGTTAAGCCATTTGCAATAAAGGTCCAGATCTTTGAGAAAGTGGAGGAATAAAGACCATGCTCCATAGCAGTCATCCGACCTGGCAGTGGGCCGCTGGTAGGGAGAGGGTGTGGACAATAACCCGACAGGAGGTTCTCTCCTTCTGGAGAGGTATCTTTGCAGTAGAACCAGGTGAAGTTCCAGTCCTTAGGGTGACTCGGCAGGGTGGCTGATGGGAAGGTCACATCTCTCAGCCTTTGAAATGAAACACCTCCGAGTTCAAGACTAAGCCCGTCGGGCATCTCAGTTTGGCGATTAATAAAATAATAATCTTTGAACAGGTCTGTAGAGGGATCTTCACCAAGATATGCTTCACAAAACACTTGGAAATTGCATATATTGGAGGGAGAACTGGGACCAATATCTTGAGGATGAAGGTTGTAAAAGTGCAGCACATCTCGAAAGAACTTTGACCCGGGCGGGGAAAAGCCACAGAGCATATGATCTGTAAAAACTATGACCTCACCCTCTTGAGGTTCAGGAGGGCATTCATGACTTGGAACCCGCCAATGAATGACTTCCTTGGCGGCTAAAACACCCATAGACACATAATCACTGAGAGTCTCTTCGATGACTTTGGAAGGGATCCAATCGCAAGTTGTTGGTGTCTTAGTCATGGTGAGCCGGAGGTAATGAAGCTATAAACAGGAAATAAATACGGTAAATTAAATATTGTAGTACAAAGATATTTGCAAGCTTAAGCCGGCCAGAGGCTGGCGTGTCACAAGAGCTTTGTATAAGCCACCGTATATGGCATGGCGAGTCAGCAGTCTATAAAGATGGAAGTGCTAAAAATTCTGCTAAGTGTTGCATAAACAGATTTCCCAGATTGCAGCTATATTCATGGATCTACGACAGTTCATAAAGGAAAAACTATTCCTAAACCTAAAATGGTTGTGGAAGAACTAGTGTGTTGAAAATGAATCTCGCAGCAACAAAATGAATCTATGATGAGTAGCGGATGTTGAACTACTGCTGCATGGTTTCAGTGTTGCATTGGGATTCAACTAAGTAGTATAATGGATGAACTACGAGTGGGCACGACGAACGCTGATGAACACCGATGAACTGAGGAACTGAGGAAAACCTAATGCAGATTGAAAGTAAAGAGAGGCGAGTACCTGGTGATGCTGACAGGCAGCGGAAGGGCGCCGCAGTTTTTTGGTCTGTTCAAGTCGATGCAGCAGCCAGGTTGGTGCTGCTGGTGAAGGTCGATGGTGTCGACAGAGCTCGTGCGGTGATGGTCAGTGCAAGGAAGATGAAGAAGAGAGAGGAGCTGGGGGTAAAAATGAAAAGGGATCCCCCCATGCCTATTTATAAGGGGAAAGGTGAACAGTAAAATAGCAATCACGGGAATCTAGGAGGCGTGATCATTATCTTAACAACAGAGGCGCCTCGATTTTTGGAATGGTTAATTAATGCAAAGATCCATTATGACATCATAAAATTTCTTCTAAATTAATGACGTGATATCATCTCTTCGTCATGGCGGGCTGTGTAAGTTTGTCAGGTTAAGGGTTGAAATGGTTCAAAGGAGTCGCCAATTGAAGAATGGAGATTGACATGAACATGTTCAAATCAATCTGGGTCCTAATCTTGGGGATATAACCCCGTGGTATGACCCGCCCAGGAGGGGCCGGGTCATATTATTGGCGACTTATAATTGAAGGCCCAGTAAGGCTTAAGAAAACAAGAAGGGAAGAGCAAGGCGGCTTACAAGAGGGCCTATTGAATGCCCACAACCCGGAGGCGACTCAAGACCCGAAGGTGTGAGCCGCCCTATGGAAGCTTGCCTAACAAGGCAAGGTAACTTTGAGACAGGATCGGTTACGTTGTGTGATCTGACCCTGACTCCTGTAAGCCGCTGCTACTTCTTGAGCTTGCGTTGGTTTTCCCTTGAAGAGGAAAGGGTGATGCAGCAAAGTAGAGATAAGTATTTCCCTCAGTTTGAGAACCAATGTATCAATCTAGTAGGAGACAACGCACAAATCACCAATACCTGCACAAACAATCAAACAACTTGCACCCAACGCGATATAGGGGTTTTCAATCCCTTCACGGTTACTAGCAAAAGTGAGATCTGACGGAGATAGATGAAACTAAACAAACGATAAAGTCAATATTTTTGGGTTTTTTGGTTTATAGATTGGGAAGTAAAAGATTGCAAAATAGTAGATCGGAAACTAATATGATGGAAAATAGACCCGGGGGCCATAGGTTTCACTAGAGGCTTCTCTCAAGATAGCAAATAATACGGTGGGTGAACAAATTACTGTCGAGCAATTGATAGAAAAGCACAAAGTTATGACGATATCTAAGGCAATGATTGTGAAATATAGGCATCACGTCCGCATCAAGTACACCGAAACGATTCTGCATCTACTACTATTACTCCACACATCGACCGACTCCTGCCGGCATCTAGAGTATTAAGTTCACGAAGAACAGAGTAAAGCATTAAGTAAGATGACATGATGTAGAGGAATTAACTCAAGCAATATGATGAAAACTCCTTATTTTTACCCTCGATGGCAACAATACAATACGTGCCTTGCTGCCCCTACTGTTACTGGGAAAGGACACCGCAAGATTCGACCCAAAGCTAAGCACTTCTCCCATTACAAGAAAAACCAATCTAGTTGGCCAAACCAAACCGATAATTCAAAAAGAATTACAAATCATGCATAAAAGAATTCAGAGAAGATTTAATTAATATTCATAGATAAGTTGATCATAAATCCACAATTCATCGGATCTCGACAAACACATCGCAAAAGAATATTACATCGGATAGATCTCCAAGAACATCAAGGAGAACATGGTATTGAGAATCAAAGAGAGAGAAGAAGCTACTAGCTATGGACCCGTAGGTCTGTGGTAAACAACTCACACTTCATTAGAAGGGCAGTGGTGTTGATGTAGAAGCCCTCCGTGATCAAATCCCCCTCCGGCAGGATGCCGGAAAAGGCCCCTAGATGGGATCTCACGGGTACAGAAGGTTGCGGCAGTGGAAAAGTGTTTTCGTGGATACTTATGGTGGTTTGGGAATATATTTGAATATATAGGCGAAAGAATTAGGTCAGGGGAGCAACGGGGGAATCCACAAGGCAGGGGGCGTGCCCTACCCCCTGGGCGCACCCTCCACCCTTGTGTCTGCCTCGTGGCTCCTCTGACTTCAACACCAAGTCTCCTGGGTGTCTTCTGGTCCAAGAAAAATCATCGCGAAGATTTTATTCCGTTTGGACTCCGTTTGGTATTCCTTTTCTGCGAAACTCAAAAACAAGGAAAAAACAGAAACTGGCACTGGCTCTAGGTTAATAGGTTAGTCCCAAAAAATAATATAAAATAGCATATTATTGCATATAAAACATCCAAAGCAGATAATATAATAGCATGGAACAATTAAAAACTATAGATATGTTGGAGACGTATCAAGCATCCCCAAGCTTAATTCATGCTCGTCCTCGAGTAGGTAAATGATAAAAATAGAATTTTTGATGTGGAATGCTACCTAACATATTTATCCATGTAATTTTTCTTTATTGTGTCATAAATGTTCAGATCCATAAGATTCAAAACAAAAGTTTAATATTGACATAAAAATAATAATACTTCATGCATACTAAAAAGGCAATTATGTCTTCTCAAAATAACATGGCCAAAGAAAGCTTATCTCTACAAAATCATATAGTCTGGCTATGCTCCATCTTCATCACACAAAATAATCAAATCATGCACAACCCCGGTTTTAGCCAAGCAATTGTTTCATACTTTAGTATTCTCAAACTTTTTCAACTTTCACGCAATACATGAGCGTGAGCCATGTACATGGCACTATAGGTGGAATAGAATATGGTGGTTGTGGAGAAGACAAAAAGAAGGAGATAGTCTCACATCAACTAGGTGTATCAACGGGCAATGGAAATGCCCATCAATAGATATCAATGTGAGTGAGTAGGGATTGCCATGCAACGGATGCACTAGAGTATAAATTTATGAAAGCTCAAAAGAAAACTAAGTGGGTGTGCATCCAACTTGCTTGCTCATGAAGACCTAGGTCAATTTGAGGAAACCCATCATTGGAATATTCAAGCCAAGTTCTATAATGAAAAATTCCCACTAGCATATGAAAGTGACAACATAGGAGACTCTCTATCATGAAGATCATGGTGCTACTTTGAAGCACAAGTGTGGAATAAAGATAGTAACATTGCCCCTTCTCTCTTTTTCTCTCTTTTTTGTTTGGCTTCTTTGGCCTTCCTTTTTTAGGCTTGATTGGCCTCTCCCTCTTTTTCCTCACATGGGACAATGTTCTAATAATGATGATCATCACACTTCTATTTACTTACAACGCAAGAATTACAACTCGATACTAGAACAAAATATGGCTCTATATGAATGCCTCCGGCGGTGTACTGGGATGCTCAATGACTCAAGAGCGACATGTATAAAAAATGATGAAAGGTGGCTTTTCCACAAATACAATGTCAACTACATGATCATGCAAAGCAATATGACAATGATGAAGCATGTCATAATAAACGGAACGGTGGAAAGTTGCATGGCAATATATCTCGGAATGGCTATGGAAATGCCATAATAGGTAGGTATGGTGGCTGTTTTGAGGAAGGTATATGGTGGGTGTATGGTACCGGCGAAAGTTGTATGGCACTAGAGAGGCTAGCAATGGTGGAAGGGTGAGAGTGCGTATAATCCATGGAATCAACATTAGTCAAAAAGAACTCACATACTTATTGCAAAAATCTATTAGTTATCGAAACAAAGTACTATGCGCATGCTCCTAGGGGAAGGGTTGGTAGGAGTTAACCATCGCGCGATCCCGACATCCACACAAAGGATGACAATCAAAAAATACCTCATGCTCCAACTTTGTTACATAACGGTTCACCATATGTGCATGCTACGGGAATCACAAACCTTAACGCAGGTATTTCTCAAATTCACAATGACTCGCTAGCATGACTCTAATATCACCATCTTTATATCTCAAAACAATCATAAGGACTCAAACTTCTCATAGTATTCAGTGCACTATTTATATGAAAGTTTTTATTATATACGTCTTGGATGCCTACCATATTAGGACTAAATTCATAACCAAAGAAAATTACCACACTGTTTAGAGAAACTCTCAAAACAATATAAGTGAAGCATGAGAGTTCAATAATTTCTACAAAATATAGCCACCGCCATGCTCTAAAAAGATATAAGTGAAGCACTAGAGCAAAATTGCCTAGCTCAAAAGATAGAAATGAAGCACATAGAGTATTCTAATGAATCATGATTCATGTGTGTCCCTCTCAAAAGGTGTGTACAGCAAGGATGATTGTGGCAAACTAAAAAGCAAAGACTCAAATCATACAAGACGCTCCAAGAAAAACACATATCATGTGGTGAATAAAAATATAGCCTCAAGTAAAGTTACCGATAGATGAAGACGAAAGAGGGATGCCTTCTGGGGCATCCCCAAGCTTAGGCTCTTGGTTGTTCTTGAATATTACCTTGGTTTGCCTTGGGCATCCCAAAGCATAGTTTGTTGCCACTACTTATTCCATAGTCCATCAAATCCTTACCTAAAACTTGAAAACTTCACAACACAAAACTCAACAGAAAATCTCATAAGCTCCGTTAGTATAAGAAAATAAATCACCAATTTTGGTACTGTTGTGAACTCATACTTTATTTATATTGGTGCAATATCTACTGTATTCCAACTTCTCCATGGTTCATACCCCCCGATACTACCCATATATTCATCAAAATAAGGAAACAACACAACGAAAACAGAACGTGTCAAAAACAGAACAGTCTGTAGTAATCAGAGAACTTAGTATACTTATGTAACTCAAACAATTCTGAAAAATTAGGAGAACCTGGGAAATTTGTTTACAAATCATGTAAGAAAAGAATCAGATCAAATCACGCTTCTGTAAAAATGTAAAATTATTTTCATCGGCGCAAAAGTTTCTGTTTCTCAGCAAGATGAAACAACTATCACTGTAAGCCATCCCAAAGGTCTTACGTGGCACAAACACTAATTAAAATACAAAACCACATCTAACCAGAGACTAGATGAATTATTTATTGCAAAACAGGAACAAAAAGAAATGAACAAAAATAAAATTGGGCTGCCTCCCAACAAGCACTATTGTTTAACACCCTTAGCTAGGCATAAAAACACAAATAGATCTAGGTATTATCATCTTTAATCTTTATCTTTTTAATGGAGTTATGCTCAAATCCAAGAGGTTCTTTTTCTCCTCATATTAAGAAATCTTTATATCTAGAGCATCCAACCGCTTATTGCAAAGAGTGATCAGCATATTCATGCGATGGAGGTTTCCACTAACACTTTTGAGGGGTTCAAGAGATTTTTGCAAAATTTTCGTTACTTCACATAGTTTCTCAAAAACTTGTGCTCCCTCTTGAGTGTGATGTAATCCCTTTTGTGGGGGTGATATTCCTACTATTCCTTCTATTATTTCATAAGCAATATTGGGATCAATTCCAATAAAATTCCCTTTTGCAGCTAAATCCAAAAGTTACCTATGAGACATGGTTAGCCCAACCTAAAATTTACGAAGTAAAATCTTAAAACCCCTCTCTATGGTGCAATTGCGATAGGATTCTATTATCCTATACCAAGCATCCTTTAAATTTTCTCCTTGTCTCTGTTTGAAGTGAAGAACCTCAAAGTCAGGAGACAAAGCAGGGGTAAAAGTGCTATTCATGAGAGTAAGATAAGCAATCCAACACACCAGCACACAAAAAGCAAACGAAGAAGACGAACGGAAGAGAGGCGAAGAAAAGGCGAGTCTTTTTGAAAATTGTTTTAGAAGCGGGGGAGAGGAAAACGAGAGGCAAATGGCAAATAATGTAATGCAAGGGATGAGAGTTTATGATGGGTGCTTGGTATCTCTTGACTTGCCGTAGATCTCCCCGGCAGTGGCGCCAGAAATTCTTCCTGCTACTTCTTGAGCTTGCGTTGATTTTTCCCTTGAAGAGGAAAGGGTGATGTAGCAAAGTAGAGATAAGTATTTCCCTAGGTTTGAGAACCAAGGTATCAATCCAGTAGGAGACAACGTACAAACCACCAATACCTGCATAAACAATCAAACAACTTGCACCCAACGCGATAAAGGGGTTGTCAATCCCTTCACGGTTACTGGCAAAAGTGAGATCTGATGGAGATAGATGAAACTAAACAAATGATAAAGTAAATATTTTTGGGTTTTTTGGTTTATAGATCGGAAAGTAAAAGATTGCAAAATAGTAGATCGAAAACTAATATGATGGAAAATAGAAGATCGAAAACTTATATGATGGAAAATAGACCTGGGGCCATAGGTTTCACTAGAGGCTTCTCTCAAGATAGCAAATAATACAGTGGGTGAACAATTTACTATCGAGCAATTGATAGAAAAGTGCAAAGTTATGACGATATCTAAGGCAATGATTATGAAATATAGACATCACGTCCATATCAAGTAGACCGAAATGATTTTGCATCTACTACTATTACTCCACACATCGACCGACTCCTGCCTGCATCTAGAGTATTAATTTCATGAAGAACAGAGTAACGCATTAAGTAAGATGACATGATGTAGAGGAATTAACTCAAGCAATATGATGAAAACCCCATTTTTTTATCCTCGACGGCAACAATACAATATGTGCCTTGCTGCCCCTACTATCACTGGGAAAGGACACCGCAAGATTGAACCCAAAGCTAAGCACTTCTCCCGTTGCAAGAAAAACCAATCTAGTTGGCCAAACCAAACCGATAATTCGAAGAGAATTACAAAGATATCAAATCATGCATAAAAGAATTTAGAGAAGATTCAATTAATATTCATAGATAAGTTGATCATAAATCCACAATTCATAGGATCTCGACACACAGCAAAAGAATATTACATCGGATAGATCTCCAAGAACATCAAGGAGAACAGGGTATTGAGAATCAAAGAGAGAGAGAAGAAGCCATCTAGCTACTAGCTATGGACCCGTAGGTCTATGGTAAACTACTCACGCTTCATCGGAATGGCAATGGTGTTGATGTAGAAGCCCTCCATGATCAAATCCCCCTCTGGCAGGATGCCGAAAAAGGCGCCTAGATGGGATCTCATGGGTACAAAAGGCTGCGGCAATGGAAAAGTGTTTTCGTGGATACTTCTGGTGGTTTGGGAATATATGTGAATATACAGGCGAAAGAATTAGGTCAGGGGAGTCACAGGGGGAGGGCACAAGGCAGGGGGCGCGCCCTCCATCCTTGTGGCCATGTCGTGGCTCCTCTGACTTGAACTCCAAGTCTCAAGGGTGTCTTCTGGTCCAAGAAAAATCATCGCGATGGTTTTATTCCATTTGGACTCCATTTGGTATTTCTTTTCTATGAAACCCAAAAACAAGGAAAAACAGAAATTGGCATTGGGCTCTAGGTTAATAGTTAGTCCCAAAATAATAATATAAAATAGCATATTAATGCATATGAAATATCCAAAACAGAAAATATAATAGCATGGAACAATAAAAAATTATAGATACGTTGGAGATGTATCAGCCGCCAGGCCTTGCCTGTGTATATAAAGGCAAGACCCGGTGGAGGGTTAACTCAAGAAACAGTCGATTGAGAGCAAGGTCAAGCATATTCACTCCCTTGTAATCGAAACTCAAGTAATACAAGTAGAAGCAGGATGTAGGCCTTTACCTCGTTGTGAGGGGCCGAACCGGGGTAAATCCTTTGTGTCCTTTATCTCGTTCAACCCCTTCGAGCTAACCTACTTTGCAATGGCTCCACACCAAAGACCTTTCACAAGGGCATCTGTCATGACAAAACCACAACAATTTGGGTTTAGCATCATAGAATCAAAGTTTCGAACGCTACACCCCTCTTAATAGTACGGTGGTCCCGTGACTCAATAAAGAGAGGAAGAACTACGAAATAAATGCTATGTCTTCACTTCGTCTTCAATCTCCTCGGACGCAGTCATTTTCCTCGAACGGGCACCAACCAATTGCTTTACGTCAACAATTTTGATGGGTCACTCTTGTTATCATAATCTTCGGGGATAACCTTCACTGCACCGCAGAGAGTTTACCTTCGTCGTTTGCATCAAACTCCTCGTGACTTCAAGGACTTGTTACTCTGTGTGCACTAGCTAACACATAAGTCCCAAACTGTTTATGTCAACAAACTCCAAAACATAAGGGGCTAATTATTGCACCAGCAGAAACAAATAATTAACCTATAATACACAAAGAAGCATTGATGGGACCTGAATTCGGAATTGGCAATACGCCAAAATAATCTGAGATAGTAACTATACACATAATTCAAGTATAGAACTTTATGGATCCTCTGAAAGACTTAAAGTCTAAGTGTAGTGATGGATCTACAGATTGACAAAGATAACAATGTTTTATAATGATTAACTTGTTGCAAATAGTGTATGACAAGATCAAGGAGTTGATTATGATGACATTGTCTCATCATAATAATACTTAAAGTCAGTTTGGATTAAACTAGCAATTACTGTTGACCCTGATTTTGGCCGAAGGAAATGTAGTGCCATTAAAACAAATAAATTACAAGTGAAAATGATAAAATGCACCATTGAGTGGAAATGACCATGGTGGATTTTTCACCGCTCAATATAAAGTAGGAGGCACACAAAGTAAATTAATAAAAAGAGTGTAGGATCGAAAGTATGTCTAGAGGGGGTGGTGATTAGACTACTTGACCAAATAAAAATCTAGCCTTTTCCCAATTTTAGTTCTTGGCAGATTTTAGCAACTTAGCACAAGTCAAGCAATAAACCTACACATGCAATTCTAAGAGTATAGCCGTGGAATGTAAAACAATTGCATATGAAGGTAAAGGGAGGATTTTGAGGGAGCAAACACAATGTTGACACGGAGATTTTTTAGCCGTGGTTCCAATAGGTGGTGCTATCTTACATCCACATTGATAGAGACTTCAACCCACGAAGGGTAACGGTTGCGCGAGTCCACAGAGGGCTCCACCCACGAAGGGTCCACAAAGAAGCAACCTTGTCTATCCCACCATGGCCGTCGCCCACGAAGGACTTGCCTCACTAGGGTAGATCTTCACGAAGTAGGTGATCTCCTTGCCCTTACAAACTCCTTGGTTCAACTCCACAATCTTGACGGAGGCTCCCAAGTGACACCTAGCCAATCTAGGAGACACCACTCTCCAAGAAGTAACAAATGGTGTGTTGATGATGAACTCCTTGCTCTTGTGCTTCAAATGATAGTCTCCCAACACTCAACTCTCTCTCATAGGATTTGGATTTGGTGGAAAGAAGGTTTGAGTGGAAAGCAACTTGGGGAAGGCTAGAGATCAAGATTTATGTGGTAGGAATGGAATATCTTGACCTCAACACAAGTGTAGGTAGTTCTCTCTCAGAAAATGTATGTTGGAAGTGTAGGCATGTTCTGATGGCTCTCTCCATGAATGAAGAGTGGGTGGAGGGGTATATATAGCCTGCACACAAAATCTAACCATTACACACAACTTACCAAACTCGGTGGGACCGAATCATGAAACTCGGTCGGACCGATTTAGCAAATAATGTGACCGTTAGGATTTTCGGTGGGACCGACAAGTCATCTCGGTGGGACCGATATGGTTAGGGTTAGGGCATAACGTAATCTCGGTGAGACCGATTACACAAACTCGGTGAGACCGATTTTAGTAATAGACACACAGAGGGTTGGTCAGGCAAACTCGGTGGGACCGATTCGCTCAACTCGGTTGGACCGAAACGTTACGAAAGGGAAATAGTGAGTTTGCATTGCAATCTCGGTGGGACCGATCGCTCATCTCGGTTTGACCGAAACATTACAAAGGGAAACAGAGAGATTACAATCCCATCTTGGTGAGACCGAGATCCCTATCGGTGAGACCGAAAAGACTAGGGTTTGTGGCAATGGCTGTGACAGCTGAACTCGGTGGCGCCGGATAGACAGTTTTGGTGGGGCCGAGTTTGACTTTTGGGTTGGGTCATATGTGGATGTGAGAAAGTAGTTGAGGGATTTGGAGCATATCAGTAAGCACTTTCAGTAAGAAACTCATTAAGCAACACCTCATCCCTCCTTGATAGTATTGGCTTTTCCTATAGACTCAATGTGATCTTGGATCACTAAAATGGAAAATGTAGAGTCTTGTGCTTTGAGCTTGAGCCAATCCTTTTGTCCTCAGCATTTTGAGGGATCCACTTTTCTCGTCCATGCCATGCCAATCATTGAGATTTCCTAAAATATTTATATTGAAATAGCATTAGCTCACTAAGCTATATGTTGTTAGGAATTTCCAAAACCACCCAGGGATAGTTGCACTTTCAATCTCCCCCTTTTTTGTAATTGATGACAACATATAGATCAAAGCTTCAACAAATGATAATAAGATTGAAAAACATCATCGCTTTGAGAAGTATGTGATAAGTAAGAGCTCTCCCTAAATTTGTGCATTATTTAAAGTTTGCTTTGGACTGCAAATGCACAATATGTTAGGACCATGGGTTACTCTTCCATGTCACATACATCTTGGTGGAGCGCTCAAAATGATAATAATTGAATACATGCACTCATCACCAAGCAAAGGGAATGATCATATAAGGATATAAGAGATAATATCATCCAACAAGCATTAAGGTAGCATATGATCAAACACATGATCATCCAAGTATCTCACAAAAGGCATAATGTATCAAGCAAACACACAATAAGGAAGTCCAACCACCAAAAACAAGAGAGATAAAAAGCAACACTCTCTCTCGAAGCCTATGATCTATACATTTTTCTCCCCCTTTGGCAACAAGTTACCAAAAAGTTCAAAAATGCATAGTGCTAAACGACTCTCAGGCTTGATCTTCATAAGGTGGTGTAGAGATGACTCCAAGGACGAAAGCATCAGTTGATGTAGTTGGAGCTGGTGGAGTGGCTGCTGGAGCTGGTGGCAGTGAAGTTGTGGTAGCTGGTGCAGATGATGTAGCTCTAGTATCTGGAACAGGAACTGCAGCAGATCTCTGTCCTCTGGGCACTCTAGCAAATGCATCTGTAGTAGACTTGCCCTTCTTCTCCTCCACATCCTCCTGAAGTTGCTCAACTGCAGTCTGGATCTCAGTGACCTTCACATCAAGTGCATAAAACTTCTGCTCTATGATCCCCTCCAAACTCTCCTGGTTTTGAGTCAGGGTGGCCAAGCCCTTCTCAATCCTCAAGGTGAAGGCAATCAAGTAGCCAAGCTAGTCTTCCTTGCTCTTCAGGAACACTTGAGATGCCTCTTCAGCAGTTGGCATCTTTGTAGCTTTCTCTGCCCATGCTTTCTCTCTCTTCTCATGTGCTTGCACAGGTGATGGTTCCTCCTCATTCATCTCAACTGTGTTATCTTCAAATTCAGGATATAAGGGTAGATGCTCCTTATCCAAAAGATATGTGTCTGTGCCCATCTTTGAGTTGATGAGCTCCTGAATGTGTGGAGCATACCCACAAATTCTCTTCTGATCAGCTACTGTTCTCTTGATTGTTTTCACAATCAGGCTCATGACATTGAATTTCTGAGGTATTTCAAACAAGTGCAGCAAGTTGATCGCATGACCTCTGATCATCTTGTGATCTCCAGACTTGGGTAGCAATGTGTGCCTAAGTATCCAGTTAATTGTAGACAGACCAGACAATAAGAAGTGTACAGATCCAAGCTTGTGTGTTTCCAAACTTTATCTGGGATCTCTCTATACAAGTGTGCCATAGAGTTGTGGTCTTTCTTCTGTTCCACATATACATCCAAGTCATCTTAAGATTCTTTTGGAGCATTGATCAACACAGCCCATTTTTCAACTGTGGATTGGTACCTAGTACCCTCAGACATCCATATGATCTTCCCATCTAGGTAGAAGTGAGCTGTGGAGTAAAACTGCATGAGGAGCTCATCATTCCACTTGGTGAGCTTCTGGGCAACAAAGTCATCAACTCCACATGATTTGAAGCTGTCATATACTCCTGGATAGTGAGCTTCATTATTCTTGATGTAGTCCTAGTTGATCCATCTCATGTCACACACAATGGGCTTCTTGTCAAGCAAAATGGTTTCATAAAAATCCTATTGCTCCTTTGTGTGGAATCTGTAGTCAACTGTTGTCCTCCTCCTGACAGCATATGGATCTGACTATCTCCACAGTCTCAGTCCAGCATCCTTTCTGATGTGCATGTCTTCAGCAACTGGATGAGCATCATTGTGGTCAGGAATCTTGGGCTTCAACTTCCTCAGAACAAGAAAGTCATCTTCTTCTTCAGTAACTTCAGGCACTGGGGCCTTGTTCTTCTCTGATGCAGGTATATTTCTGGTGTTCCTCTTGGGTTTAGGCTTTGGTGCTAGAGCAGCAGCCTTGGGCGTAGCTTTGGGCCTAGATGGGGCAGCCTCTGACTTGATTCCATCTCCCATGAGCTTCTGAGCTTTGGGTGGTGGTGCAGCATCCTCTTCTTCTTCTTCTTCATTATCAGAATCTCTCCTCATAGAGGGCTTGCCAAGAACTTTGGCAGTGGTGGTTCTCACCCTCTTCTTCTTCTTATCTTGGCCAGCAGCTTCTCCATCAGACTCAATCGTGAACTTCATGGTTTCTCCAGTGGCAACCTTCCTAGGTTTGGATGTAGGTACTCTCCTGGCAGGTGCCTTCTCGTTCATGCCTGGCTTTGTGGTTGCAGCTATGCCATACTCCTTTTTCAGCACCTTCTTCTTTGAAGTGGCCTCATCCTCAACAGCAATGTAGTCCTCATCTTCAGAATCTAAGGTTTTCTTCTTCCTTGTCCTGGTGGATGCTTTTGGCAGATTGTTGGGTGTGCTCCTGCTGCCATCATCATAACTGCTTGAGGGACTAGTGCCCTCACTCATCTGAGCTTTTTCCTCTGACTTGTTCTGGTTATCACTTTGATCAGACATTTTTAGACAAACTCACTGACAGCAGATCCTATGAATAGATGTAGATGAGGTAGAGTAGATGAGCATCACAAAGCATAGAGGTTTTTGCAAAACAATTGAGTCAAAAACTTAGTTTTAGTTTTCCACGGAAAGCATTTCGGAGCTACCGATTTGTAAACTCGGTGATACCGAAGCAGCTTTTGGAACCTAAACTAGTGAACTCGGTTAGACCGAGTCACAGTTTGGTGGCACCGAGACTTCTAGGGTTTCACAAAGAATCGATCTCGGTCACCCCGATTTGCAATTCTCGGTCAGACCGAAAATCACATGTGCAATGGCCTAAGCCAAATCAGTGAGACCGATTTCTACAAATCGGTCGGTCCAAGATTAGTTCGGCGGAAACCTAACCCTAAATTTTCAAATGAAATCTAATCTACGGAGTGCTTTCGCTGGATAGGATGATTACAAATGTGGCAAGAATCATGGCAAAGCAATGTGCTAGGAATCGGAGTTAAGGATTAGCACAAAGTTTCAAGTTCATACCCTAATGCGGTGGTGAACTTGCTACGGCGGCAATAGCGGGGCAGAATGCCGTTGACGGCAGCGGAGACTAGCGGCGGGAGGTTGTTGGCGACAAGGAGGACAATCCGGAGACCCGAAGAGGCAGAGCAGGCTATGCGCGCGCGAAGGGTTTCAAATTTTTTTCCAAAATTTGACCCGTGGGTATATATAGCCTGACCCTGTCGGTGTGACCGAGTGGAACAACTCAGTGTGACCGAAAAGTTTTAATCGGTTGCACCGAGGTGGAAAACCTAGATCAACTTAGTGATCTCGGTATGGCCGAAAGGGATGAATCTGTCACACCAAAACGCACAAAGAGGTTTTGGAAGTTTAAGTCTATGACGAATCGGAGACTCCGAGTGCTCCTCACACAGAGTGGTTTGAATCTGACTTGATCAAACTTTGTGATGTAGCATGAATAGAGTTTGAGACAAGAAAAGCATAGATAGCTAGAGAAGGTTCTTAGGCATTCTTGTCCATCCACTTGGCAAAAGAAAGGAAACCAATCAGTCAAAAACAACAAGTGGATGTCCTCGAATGAGTAAAATATGCAGCCAACATGCTCACACAATAAAATGGCAAATGAAATATGCGGCAAAGCATGCACAACCAATTCTAGCATCTATCAAACAATTGGTCATCAATATATGAGTATATTGACTTAGGAGTCAAATGAGAACATTTGATCATAGGTCATACTCATCGTTTAAGCACAAGTGGGGTTACCACTTTTACATAAAGCATTGTTGTGTTCACACCATTAGAGTTGCTTTAACTCAATTCTTAGAGTAAATCTCCCCCTAGATGTGAGATCCCCCCTAAGAGGGATGAACTAACCTTGGGTTTTTTCGATGATGACTCCATGTAGGTGTTGAAGATGTGGATGCTCAATGTTGATGTAGATCATTTGGAGCAATCCATTGGAGTGAGTTGCACTTTCAATACCTACATGGGTTAGTCCCACAAGGAACAAACAAGGATATCCATAGACATAGAGTGATGCACACACAAAATGATGTCCATGAATGCATTAGGTTACCTTGTCCCCTGTCTTACCAACAAGAGGGTTTGTGACTCCTTGAACTAGTGCAAGATGTGGAAGTTGATTGCACTTGTTCTTGCCAAAATGATATGAGTGAAGTATGTTGGCGGAGTCACCCTCAAGAACTCTCTAGTTCTTCTTCTTTGGAATCCACATAATCTTGATGGGAATCCTTGGAGTTGTAGTTGTACTTGTTGAAGTAGAACTTGATGTTGTCTTGGGAACCCACTTGACCAAGGCCTTTGGAGCTTCTTCAAATGCATCAATCTCCTCTTGAAGCTTGTCCTTGCCTTTTTTCTTGTGGTCTTGTGGGGGAAGATCATCTTGAGCTTGTGTCCCTTTGAAAGAAGTAGGATCATACTTCTCTTGTTGAGGAACAAACTTCGTCTTGGGGTATTGATCTTCTTCCCACTCAACTCCATTGGCATTGAACTTTCGTTCAAAACCAACACCTTGATTCCTCCGGTGCCTTCCTTGCTTGCGTACAATTTCCTCGAATTGCTTACTCCCGGCAAGGCTCTTGTAAACACCTTTCTCTATAATTCCCTTCAATAAGCTATTTTCTTGCTCAAGTGTAACTTGGCTAAGAGAATCATTAGTGGAATCAAGAGAACTACTAGAAGCAACAACATTGGATTTAGCAGGATTATTGTTACTACAAGAAGAAGAATCTTTCTTGTTCTTGTTACTAGACTTGACTTGTGGCATGTAAGTAATAAGAGTAAACGCTTGGCAATGTAAGAAGAACTTTTCTTGCGAAGATCTTCTTGTGAGTCCTTAAAAGTTCTCAATGATCTTCTAAGATAGTTTCATGAGCTAACTTAAGAGTGTTTAGTTCTTTAGTTAGGAGCTCAATCTTCTCCTTATCATTGTCGTTCGTTTTATCTTGATTAGCATGATTACTTGACGTTTCATCATAGTATTCATCACTAGAGTTGTAAACAAGTAAATCATCATCACCTAAAAAGTCATCTTCATCACTATTGAAATCAACATACTCGGGGTGTGATACCTTTGGGCCTTTAGCCATTAAGCATCTTCCAATTCCTTCATTTGGTGAGTCAAGTATGTCGTAGGAGTTGGTTGACACAAGTGCTAGACCGGCAACACCTTCATATTGAGTATATTCGGAGTCGGAGTGATAGCTTCTCCCGGAGTGATTGTCGGAGTCGGAGCCAGATACCCATTCACCAACATGAGCTTGATGTCTTCGTTTTGTGTAGCTCATTGATGACTTGTCCTCCCTTTCCGAATCCTTGCTTCTCTGGGATGTTCTTCATTCATAATGATCATCTCTACTCCTTCTTTCTCTTGATGGTGATTCTTCTCTTCTACTTCTTCTTTTTGAAGAATCTTCTCTTCTTTTGTAGGGAGCCGTACACTCATTGGAATAGTGTCTGGGTCTTCCACAATTGTAGCAATTACGCTCACGACTAGAAGATCTTTTGTCATTGTAGGACCTTGACTTGGAACTTCTTTCCTTGCTTCTACTCTTGGAGAACTTGTTGAAGTTTGTCACGCCCAATATGCGACCCTATCCAAAAGGAACTTGAAGGTCCCACCAAGGATAGACTCCCATATTGAAACGCTTTTGCAAGGTGGATATCATTACATCAACATTACATAATAGGTAGGGATACATACATAAGGCATACAATGCCACACGAATACAACATCATCTTACAAGAGATCAACATCCGACTACGGATGGAACACAAACAGAAACTCAAACGACATCCACCCTGCTAGCCCTGGCTGCCGACCTGGAACCTATCCCCCGATCGAAGAAGAAGCAGAAGAAGAACTCCAAAACAAGGAACATCGCTCTCGCGTCAAGATCATCGCATAACCTGTACCTGCAACTGTTGTTGTAGTAATCTGTGAGCCACGAGGACTCAGCAATCCCATTACCATAGGTATCAAGACTAGCAAAGCTTAAAGGGAAGGAAGGGGGTAAAGTGGTGAGGTTGCAGCAGCGGCTAAACATATATGATGGCTAACATATGCAAATGAGAGCTAGAAGAGAAACAATGGAACGGTCGTGAAGCTAGAAATGATCAAGAGGTGATCCTGAACTCCTACTTACGTCAAACATAACCCAAAGCCGTGTTCACTTCCCGGACTCCACCGAAAAGAGACCATCACGGCTACACACACGGTTGATGCATTTTAATTCGTATCTGGTGTCAAGTTATCTACAACCGGACATTAACAAATTCCCATATGCCACATAACCGTGGGCACGGCTCTCAAAAGTTTATACCCTGTAGGGGTGTCCCAACTTAGCCCATGATAAGCTCTCGCGATCAACGAAGGATATTCCTTCTCCCAGGAAGACCCGATCAGTCTCGGAATCCCGGTTTACAAGACATTTCGATAATGGTAAAACAAGACCAGCAAAGCCGCCCGATGCGCCGAAAATCCCGATAGGAGGTGCACATATCTCGTTCTCAGGGCAACATCGGATGGGACTAGCTACGAGTAAAACCAGACCTCGAGTTTCCCCGAGGTGGCCCCGCAGGCAGCTCAGCTCGGACCAACACTCGAAGGAGCACTGGCCCGGGGGGGGGGCTAAAATAAAGATGACCCTCGGGCTCCGGAAACCCAAGGGAAAAAGGGCTAGGTGAGGCAAATGGTAAAACCAAGGTTGGGCCTTGCTGGAGGAGTTTTATTCAAAGCGAACTGTCAAGGGGGTCCCATAAATCACCCGACCGCGTAAGGAACGCAAAATCCGGGAACATAACACCGGTATGACGGAAACTAGGGCGGCAAGAGTGGAACAAAACACCAGGCAGAAGGCCGAGCCTTCCACCCTTTACCAAATATATAGATGCATTAATAATATAAGAGATATTGTGATATCCCAACATAATCCTGTCCATCATGGGGCAATCTTCAACTTCACCTGCAACTAGCAACGCTATAAGAGGGGCTGAGCAAAAGCGGTAACATAGCCAAACAACGGTTTGCTAGGAAGGGTGACAAAGGTTAGAGGTTCATGGCAATTTGGGAGGCTTGAAGAGCAAATGATAGGAAGCGCAGCAAAGCGATAGAACGAAGCAACTAGCATAGCAATGATAGTAGTGAGATCCAAGGTGATGGTCACCTTGCTTGAAATCCCGCTAGGAAGAAGAACGAGTCCATGAAGAAGATGAAGCCACAAAGACGAACCAAGCGTAGACGAACGAATCCTCACGATCGCAACGAAACGGGAACTATCGAGAAGAAGCACACAACATGGTAAACACACCACACATGACAAGATATGATGCACAACAAGCATGATGCATGACAATGATACATGGAGCTACTCATGGCAAGAGATGATGCAAACAAGAACAACACATCAAAGCAAGGTTAAATGAGGCCGGGAACAACATATAACAAATCCGGTAAGTCCTCATATGCAAATTTCGAAATTGGTCCAGATCTGAATAAACCTTATGTTCAAGTTGTTAAACAGCAAGTTAAGATGCACCAAGATGATCTACATGAGATTCTAGTCAAGTTACATATAAAGTTCATTAGATTCGGAGCTACGGCCTAGAAGATATGAGCAAAACAAGTCAAGCATGGCATTGATGCAAAATGCATACAAACATCAAGAAAACACCTCAAAACATGGATGCAACAAGGTAATATGAAACTACATGCAAAATCAAGCAAGTTTCATATAGAGCACACTCAAAACGGAGCAACGGTTCAACACATACACTCTATACAAGCTATAACAACAATCTGTCCATAACAACAACTAGGCATCTTGCAAGCATCAAAACAATATGCTACAGCACCCCAACATAATAACAAAAGGCATGGGCATTAAGTACAGGTAAAGCATGACAAAAGATAAACACTGAGCTATCTCCAGAAATCACTAGATCATGCTCAAAAGGACATGGAAATATTGCAAATAATAACAGTTTCAGACATAGCAGAAATAACATCAGGTTGCAATGTTTAGAGCTATCAAACAACATGTTACAGAAACTTACTATGGCAAACAAAGGCATGGCATGAATCTACTAAACTCATAGAACAAATGTCCCTTACTAACCATGAGCCAAAAAGGATCAGAGGATATGATGGCACTCATGTAAACATGGCAAAAGATATGACAGATTCATACATGGCAGGAACAACAATAAGTAGGCATGTTGGTGAGCTTGAACCACTCACCACAGAGCAATACATGGCATGGCAAGGTAACTAACAGTAAGAGGACATGTTTGTGAAGCTAAGCATGGCAAGAACAAGTTCACAGGGTACATGGATCACTAGCAGCAATCATGGCAACATTGAACTTCATGTTAACAGGCTGACAGCAACATTATTTAGCAAATTTAGAGCAAGATTACAACAAGCTACAGCAGGCCATAAATGCAACCAGGGGCATGGATGAAAAGAGCATGACATCTATAACAAATCATCCTTAGTGAACATCACCAGATTATGCATAGAATGACAAGTAGCAACAGGTTTACATAGCATCATAATATAACAGAATCAGTCAGGAAAACAGCAACAACGAGTACACTACTTAACAAGCTTGATGCACTCAGTACAAGACTCACAAAAAATGCATGGATGGCACCATTGTAAATATGGCATGGCATAGTTCAAAACACAGGTAGAGCTCATGCTCATCGGATGCACACATCAATCATGGCAAAAATGACAAATGGGCATGTTATAACAGTTTCAGCAGATTAACATCAACATGCACTCTTGCAACGATGATTCAGGCATCAAGATGGACTCAAATGAACATGATGCAATGGAAAGAAATGAAGTACTCGTCGAGCCGAACAATTTGATATATTACACGCACGAAACGGAGAGGTATGCGGCAAGTTATGATGCGATGAACGGGGCAACATTATGCAAAATATTTCGGGGACTTGGACGAAAAAACGGGGTCAACCTAAAATCTGGATTGGGCACGGACTCCGAGGCAGCCGGAGAACTCGCCGGAGTTGGAGGAGACGGCAGAGACGGGCGGATCCGGGCCGGATCTCGCCGGATCCGGGCCGGATCCCGGTGTGGGACGGCGCGGGGAGGCGGAGGCCGGCGAGCAGGGCGAGAGACGGGCCGGACCGGCAAGGCGGCGAGGCGCGGGGCGCCGGTTCCGGCGCGGTAACCGGCGAGCTCCGGCAGCCGGCGGCGGAACGGGAGGCAGGCGGCCGCGGGGCGCGGCGGCGGCGGCGCGCCCGCGGGGAGGAGGTGGGAGCCGGCGGAGGGCGCGGCAGCGGGGCACGGCAGCGCCGGGCGGAGGACGGGCGGCGGCGAGCGGCCTGACCGTGGGGCCGGGAACGGCGGCGCTCGGGCGCGGGCCGGGGAGACCGACGGCGGCGGGAGGGGGCGGGCTCGCGCGGGCCCTCCCCGGGCTCCGCGGGCCGCGGCGGCGGAGGACGCGCGGGGCGCCACGTGGCAGGAGGCCACTGGCGCGGGGCGGCGGCGCGGGACGTCCGGCGGGCGTGGACATGTCTGGGCGCGGAGAGGGATTTCGTCCGACGGCGCGAGGAGGAGGGGAGCTAGGGTTTGGACTGCGAAAATTCGGGGAGGGGCATATATCTATAGGTAGAGGGAGCTAGGAGACTCCAAATGAGGTGCGGTTTTCGCCCACACGATCGTGATCGAACGACCGAGAGGATGGAGGGGAGTTAGATGGGTTTTGGGCCAGTTTGGAGGGGTGTTGGGCTGCAAAGAGAAGGAGGCTTTTACGGTTACCCGGTTAACTGTTGGAGCATCAAACGACCTCCAAATGGCACGAAACTTGACAGGCGGTCTACAGGTGCTATACCAAGGCCACTCAGCAAACCTCGGGCCATTCCGAGAAAGTTTAACATCCTCTCACAACAGGAGACAAAAGGGGAACGCCGGAGGACATAGGAGTGCCGGATTGCAAAACGGACAACGGGGAAAATGCTCGGATGCAAGAGACGAACACGTATGCACAATGAGATGCACATGATGACATGATAAAATGCAACACGCAAGCAAATGACATGGCAACTACGGTGAATAACTGGCAGGCACCTGGCGCATCGAATCTGGGGCGTTACAAAGTTCTTCACCATTAGGCTCAATTCTTCATTGAAGGTTTGTTTCTCACTTGATGATGTGGGAGCTTCACATGAGGCTCTGTAAGCACCACTTGACTTGTTGTGGAGCTCTTCCTTATCCTTGAGTGACATCTCATGAGCAACAATTCTTCCAATGACTTCCTTTGGCTTGAGATCTTGGTAATTGGGCATCATTTGGATCAATGTGCACACGGTATCATATTTTCCATCCAAGGCTCTTAGGATCTTCCTGATGATGAATTTGTCGGTCATCTCTTCACTTCCTAAGCCGGCAATCTCATTTGTGATGAGAGCAAGCCTAGAGTACATTTCAGCGACGCCTTCACCATCCTTCATTTTGAACTTGTCAAGTTGACTTTGAAGCACATCCAATTTGGATTCCTTGAAGGAGTCGGCATCCTCGTGTATGTCAATCAAAGTAACCCAAATTTCCTTTGCATTCTCAAGACGGCTGATTTTGTTGAATTCTTCGGGGCACAGTCCATTGAAGAGGATATCACAAGCTTGATCATTGTATTGTAGCATCTTCAACTCTTCCACGGTAGCTTCACGGTTCGGTTCTCCCATCAAAGAATTCACCTTGCAAGCCAATACACACAATAGCCCAAACGGCGGGGTTATGTCCAAGAATATGCATTTTCATCTTATGCTTCCAACTAGCAAAATTAGTACCATCAAAGTAAGGACCTCTACGGTGGTAATTTCCCTCGCTAGACGCCATACTCTCCTAGGTTGTGAAACCAAGGCTATGACCACCAAAAGCTATGGAAATCAAAGCAAATGGAGACCAAAGCTCTGATACCACTTGAAGGATCGAAAGTATGTCTAGAGGGGGGGTGATTAGACTACTTGACCAAATAAAAATCTAGCCTTTTCCCAATTTTAGTTCTTGGCAGATTTTAGCAACTTAGCACAAGTCAAGCAATCAACCTACACATGCAATTCCAAAAGTATAGCAACAGAATGTAAAACAATTGCATATGAAGGTAAAGGGGGGAGTTTGAGGGAGCAAACACAATGTTGACACGGAGATTTTTTAGCCGTGGTTCCGGTAGGTGGTGCTATCGTACATCCACGTTGATGGAGACTTTAACCCACGAAGGGTAACGGTTGCGCGAGTCCATGGAGGGCTCCACCCACGAAGGGTCCATGAAGAAGCAACCTTGTCTATCCCACCATGGTCGTCGCCCACGAAGGACTTGCCTCACTAGGGTATATCTTCACGAAGTAGGCGATCTCCTTGCCCTTACAAACTCCTTGGTTCAACTCCACAATCTTGACGGAGGCTCCCAAGTGACACCTAGCCAATCTTGGAGACACCACTCTCCAAGAAGTAACAAATGGTGTGTTGATGATGAACTCCTTGCTCTTGTGCTTCAAATGATAGTCTCTCCAACACTCTCACAGGATTTGGATTTGGTGGAAAGAACGTTTGAGTGGAAAGCAACTTGGGGAAGGCTAGAGATCAAGATTTATGTGGTAGGATTGGAATATCTTGACCTCAACACAAGTGTAGGTGGTTCTCTCTCAGAAAATGTATGTTGGAAGTGTAGGCATGTTCTGATGGCTCTCTCCACGAATGAAGAGTGGGTGGAGGGGTATATATAGCCTCCATACAAAATCCAACTGTTACACACAACTTACCAAACTCGGTGGGACCGAATCGTGAAACTCGGTCGGACCGATTTAGCAAATAATGTGACCGTTAGGATTTTTGGTGGGACCGACATGTCATCTCGGTGGGACCGATATGGTTAGGGTTAGGGCATAATGTAATCTTGGTGAGACCGATTACACAAACTCGGTGAGACCGATTTTGGTAATAGACACACAGAGGGTTGGTCAGGCAAACTCGGTGGGACCAATTCACTCATCTCGGTTGGACCGAAACGTTACAAAAGGGAAATAGTGAGTTTGCTTTGCAATCTCGGTGGGACCGATCGCTCATCTCGGTTTGACCGAAACGTTTCGAAGGGAAACAGAGATATTACAATCCCATCTCGGTGAGACCGACATCCCTATCGGTGAGACCGAAAAGACTAGGGTTTGTGGCAATGGCTCTGACAGCTGAACTCGGTGGCGCTGGATAGACAGTTTCGGTGGGGCCGAGTTTGACTTTTGGTTTGGGTCATATGTGGATGTGAGGAAGTAGTTGAGGGCTTTGGAGCATATCACTAAGCACTTTGAGTAAGAAACTCATTAAGCAACACCTCATCCCTCCTTGATAGTATTGGCTTTTCCTATAGACTCAGTGTGATCTTGGATCACTAAAATGGAAAATGTAGAGTCTTGTGCTTTGAGCTTGAGCCAATCCTTTTGTCCTCAACATTTTGAGGGATCCACTTTTCTCATCCATGCCATGCCAATCGTTGAGCTTTCCTGAAATATTTATCTTGAAATAGCATTAGCTCACTGAGCTATATGTTGTTAGGAATTACCAAAACCACCCAGGGATAGTTGCACTTTCAAAGAGCCAATATTTAGAAAATTTGCAAAGTGAGTAAAAATCTCAATGAAGCATTTGTCCCAACTAAAATCACATGTAACCTTCATCCATGCACGCCACCACCTATGGCGTGTGCCAATTACCAACATAAAAATCATAATATTTCTGTAATATCGACCATATGGTAAATGAAGTCCTTGTTCCATCGTCGATGAGAAATATTGATGTGACGGATAAAAATATATATCGCGCAAACAAAATATACACGCGGTATATAGAAATAAATAAGTTACACCTTGAATGAGGTATCGACACATATGTATTCGGTTAGGAAATATTTTTTCAATGTATTCATCTCATATCATATATGACATCAGACTCTGAATTGCATACAGAACATAATTAACGCGCACACCCTCACCATAAGCCTTAATGAGTCATTACTAGCTAATCAGGCTTAGTCAATTAAAAAACATGGCGACATTGCATGGCTGTAGGCTACTGCGCAAGCATGCGAACCGTGGTGCCCAAGCCCACAAGTTGATTAAAAAATTCAAGCCTGCACTATGATTAAAAAAATACATGGGCTAATTAGGGGCAAGTGGCCGGTTCAAAGCTTGGTCAAATAGTAATTAATTAAAGAAATAAGCCTCCCCGACCGCTCCCAATATTGGGAACGTGGACGCGTGCTAGAAGGCTTTGCTGTTCTCCCCTCCTATAAATACTACCCTCTTGCATACATGAGGCGGGATTGGATCGCTGCGCTGCTGCTGCTGTTGCACACATACGCTGCTACAAGGATTCCACACACACATACGTGAAGAGGAGACTTGGAGGAGTTCAGCAGGAAGGTGAGATCCATGGTTCTCTCCTAATCCCTTTGCTCCTCTTGATGGTGATCCTCCCTACGTTTGCTCAATATCTACTCTTGGTTTGGTCACATTGACATGAGCCAAGTAGCATTTCCTCATATGATGGTTCATGTTCTGGTCATATTGACACATTTCATGAATTCATCTCCATGTTGCCCAATCCTTGCTCTCGGCTTGGTCATATTGCCATGAGCCAAGTAGTTTTCCTCCACATCATGGTTCTTTTTTTATTTGGTCATACTGACACAGATCAAGAACTTTTTTCCAAGTAACATGATCCTTGCTCTTGGCTGGTCATATTGACACATGCCACGTGGCCTTCATCCTTCATAGATTTTTGATAATTTGCTCTTGGCATGGTCATGTTGACACATATCAAGTAGCATTCTCACAAGTTGAGATCTTGCTCTTGGCATGGTTATATTGACACATGGCAAGTAGTATTCTCTATATATTTGATATTTTCTTTTTGCCATGGTCATGTAGACACATGCCAAGAGGTATTCTCACAAATTTGATATTTTGTTCTTGACATGGTCATGTTGACACATGTCAAGAAATATAAGTTGCATGATGATTTCCTCTCATTTTGTCATATTAACATGAATCAAGGTGTTTCTTCCCTTATGTACCATGAAGGCTTAGTTCTCAATTAAATGATGGCAAAGGTATGACTTGAGGGGAATAAACATTAAAAGGGGATGCACAAACTATATACTACAAAATGCATATAAAAATATATGTAAGTGCTCGTCAAAAGACACCATTCTTAGTCACATGTTCTATGATCACATGTGTGCATGATATGCCAAAATAAGTCATGTAGCACAAATTAACCATGTTCAAACCTTGATGTATAGAAACTAATATTCTCACTTCATGATGCATAAATAAAACTCCGCCCAAATCATAAATGGTATTATATTAACCAAGTGTATCTAAAATAGACTAAATGGATACACTATATAAAAATGCATCGGCCTCAAATAGTGCTAGCCTGCATTATAGACAAATAACTAAATATTGACGAATCTAGTGTACATGCATGCAAAGTAAAATGGACATGTTGTACCTAGCTAATTCTTGGTTAATTGATGTACATCCACCCGACTAACGGATGTACATACATATGAAAAAAAACTAAAAGATGACCAAAGTCATAATCTTAGTTTGATTGCACTAGAAATATTGTAGTGCATTTGCATATGCTACCATTGAATGTTTTTTTATCTATTCCATATATGCGTATGCTCAAAAAGATCCCATCTTGCTTATCTTCGCATATGATGAAAGTTAGATCATGCATCCCCCATACGTCTTGCAAACATTTAGAAAATCTAGATGTCATCTACTCATAAAATAAAGAGTACTACAACTGTTATGCACGACACACGTGCATGGCTTTGTGTCCCATATGCATGTATCATGAAGTTTGAAGGCTCATTTAGCAGATTCATTTACCATTAAGATGTTTTTATCATATAAAGCAAATAAAAATAAATCAAAGTCTACTTATATGTTAATTAATTAGGGAAAGTAAATGAAGTCATTCAAGCATGCGTACATGTACTACCAATATCAATACGAGTCAAATAAAAGCAGAATACAAATGAAAGCCATAGAATATGATAACATCAACAAGGTCCCAGGCTCCCCCGGGCATGTCAGCGTTGACGACATCGAGGAGGAAGATTTTTCTTTTATTATTTCCTATGTTGTACTCTCATGTAGTAGAAATGTTTGAATTCTTAATCAGGGGTTTTCTCCACGGAGATGTAATTAACAGATCTTTTATGTAACTGTAAGAGTTCTGGAAATAAAGTACCTACATTGATCTTCCTTTTCTTTTATGCATCTATCCTCTTAAGTTATTCACTTTGTATCAATGACGTGGACTCGCATTTCACACCCGCCATTTGCCCATCATCAATTACTAAATGTTTTAGTTACGAGATATAACAGATGGATGTCAAAATGATTCCCATGAGATGGAAATAGAACCAAGGTTATATATTTGATACGGTCCAAGGTAATTTTTTCGATCCAGAGGATGCTAGTAAGTGTAAAAACTTCAAGAGATCTTATAATGATCTGAAGAAAGCTTACTGGAGTTGGAATCTTTGTTTTGATGAACTGATCAAATAAGATGATTTTATCCATAGAAGCAAAGATGATTGTATTTACAATAAAGTAAGTGGGAGCATGATAATGTTTCAAAACACTACTAGCAAGAGGCCCATGCGTTGCATGGAACATCAAGATGCATTTATATGAGTAGTTTATCTTGTGTGAGACAAAGATGAACAAGGGAAGGCCTTATCTGCAAATGTGGAGAGGGGTGCGGGTATCTTTTTGCAAAATTGCATAGTTTCCTTCCTATCCGTTAGATATAGATCGGACGGTCTATACTGTAGGATGGCAAGCACACCATCATCACCAACACGGTTTTTTATAAGAGTAGAGATGTGTGCATGACACAGTGTTGCTTGAAAATTATATAACTTTCTTGGCAAAGATTAAGACTCTATTGAAACTAGCTTTTCAGTAAAGTACTTAGGCAATATAGTCTTTGTATTAGGCATTATAATCTATGAGATAGTAGTGTCTAATTGGGGCTTAGTTAAAATACATATTGACAAAGTACTAAAAGTAGTTTAGTATGAATAATGCCAAGAGTTTCTTTTCAAAGTCACATGGAACAATTTCTTAACAAGAATTGGCATCTTGAAATACTGGTGAGTGAAATACATAATTTTAATCACGTATGTGTTTATTCCATGGTATGTAAATAACCAGATATGTCCAATTACTCCAAGTAAGTTATGAGTAAAGTTACCAGAATGGTCAGATTGTTGATCATTGGACAACAATGAAAATATGGAGAAAATGACGACATGTTTGTCGCGTACGGAGAAAATGAAGATACTATTGTAAGAGTTACATCAATACATTCTTGATGTAAGTAGTAGATCGACAAAATCTTCATTCGATGCTCCAAGCAAATTTCGATATCAATTAAATAATTTATTGTGGCACGGTAAGTTGGAATTGGTCCAAGTGACTTATAGTGGTGAATTCTATAATAGAAGGCTGGGTATATTGTCACTTTAGAAGCAACAATGAAGGGTGATGGATCAGAGGTTCATTTATGAACTTGAAATGGTTTATAGATGATTGTGCAAATAGAACAGTGTTCTCCATAGTGGTTCTATAGCTCAATCTAACACCTGCACAGCGCCGTGCTATACAAACTTGTTTTAACCCATTTCCACGACGGAGTTTTAAATTATTCCCTTGCCTATGTGTGCGATAGGGGATTCCTTCCCACACGACTCAAAAACTGTCGGCGATAGGTCCTCCGGTCACACACTTGGGGCAAAAAGAGCACGTGTGCGACCGTGCGAGCCATCGCATACAATTATACGGGCCTAATCGTTTCCATTCGTTTGTACATCCCACATAGTGAATCCCAGACAAACGTTTCTGTTCGTATGTACATCCCATGCAGCTAATCCCAAGTAAACATTTTGTATGTACATCCCACACAGTAAATCCCAGTCAAATGTTTCCGTTAGTATGTACATCACACAAAATTTTCCGTTCGTATGCGATCGAGGGAGATAACACAGAAGCTTTCATAGGACAAGTCGTGGGAGATCGTCTTGCCATCCCACACAGTTTTCTGTATAGCCTCGTCTATGATAGGTGTAATGATCATGGATTCTCTGCCTCTGTTAACCGTTTGCATTATTCACGTATATTACGCATGATTTGATTAAGAATACTGTATGACATTGAGATATAAATCACACACGCATTTACTACTAAAAATGTTTGTAAAGTTCCATGACCCATTTAGCCAGTTTATTTGTTTACTATTAATAATTTCAATATTAAGAAATTTCTCATTTCATATCGAATAGATGTTTTCCACTTTCATATCAGGCACACAAATATATGTTAACATCACTGTAAGATAGCTACGTAAAAACAACACAGTACTACATATAGCTAGTTCACATTCATAAGCACAGAGTATGTTGAGCACAATACTAGAACAATATCCCTTTCCCTAATCGACTAATGCATGATTGGCCAAATTCACCTTCCCCAACTCTGCTTTCAATTCAGTAAGAACCTGTTTTGCACTGACCAACTGGGAAAGTGCCTCCTCCTTCGCAAACATCATCTTAGCAAAGTCTAATTTAAAAAATATGAGTTCATTCTTCATCTTCCTATTTTTCTGTATCTTGAAATATTCTTTAGCGTTGAAAACATTTTCTCTAAGACAATCTATGTTCTCTTCCTCATACATGCTCCAGAGCTTTGCTAGGCACATCTTCAAAGACTATGGCCACACATGATCAACCCACTCCAGGTAAGAACACTTCCGTTCATAATATTTAAAACTAAATCAATCACAATTGTAGAGAAAGTGGGTTTCTAGCAAGACATAAAATCACCACATACATATTCTAAAAAACTGAAGAAACGCATTAATTATGACATACCTTCTCATAAATATCAATGTGCAAATGAATTAATTGCTACTTAGACAACAACAAAATTCAGGAAAATCACAAGCTATAATTAATTGCAACAACGCTACAAGTTCTTAGTCATGTACTATAAATAACAAACTGAGCATTTTATGAGAAAGCTAAATATAACTGCAAAAGCACAACGATGGTGTTTGGATGACATCAAATTAATACAAAAGGGTATGTACATGCACAAATTTAGTACATAGAAATAATAGCACTAAGGCCCTCCACTATGTAGACCAACACCGGTGTCAAAACAACTGTTCCTACATTTTGCACCAATGCCCTGCACTGCCGAGCCGATGCTAAAGGAAAAATTCAGGGAACCGGACTCCAGAGCACCTAGTTGCTTCGATGCCTAGTCCCTTCGTGCCATAAAGTATTGGTATTTTACTGCTTGTCTGCTCTAATGTGTGGAGCAAAGTTGGCTACACAAACAGCTGAAGCAGTGCCAAATAATTTTCATAGGGCACCGCTAATGAGATGGCAACATTTTTATATACTAGGTAGAAACTGTGACAATATCTTAATCACATCGAGAATGACATAGCACGGTGACAGTATCTGAATCACATCTACCAAATGATTTGTAACAACGAAATTGGGGCTAACCTTCTCTACACATGCCATAAACTTCCTCCCACTGCCCATAGATTTAGAAGCAACTAACTTCATGCATGGAGATTGATGGAGACAATGAGAAGGCAGATCTTCAGATACCCCGCTCCATTCCTTGCAAGTGATGGTCCTAGGGAGCTACAAGAGGAAGAAATGGCTCAAATTGGTCGCCGGATTAAAATCCTTTATTCCAAATCATAAACCTAAGCCTAGGGGGGCAAGAGAAAGGAGATAGGCATACCCAACTGGGGAAAGAGTCATCGTCATTGGAGGAACCGCTGGAGAGGTCATTGAGGAAGACCATGCCGTCCGCAGCGGTCGGATGCGAGATGGCGAGAGCGAGGAAGCGGCTATAGCTTGGGTAGGAAGGAAGGGGAAACAGGGAAAATGTGGCTTGTGGTTGGGGAGAAAAGGGGGTGGGAAGGGGGAGAGTTAGATGTTTTGGCGGTAGGAAAAAAATTCTAAAGGTGGAGGAAAATTTCGCGTGCGGTGCCATCGGCCACCATTCACTTTGAACAAATGTGTGCATTGCAAGTGATTCTTCTACTTTACGTGCATGCGATGAGTTTGAGCATTCAAATTGTGGTCGTAATTTCCCTAGTACAGTGCTCATCCGCGTCATTGCATAATGTAATCACGCTTGATAATTTTGATGCAAAAAAGAACCTACAACACATACACCACATGTACTAAATCAAGCAATTTTAGTAATTAAACAGATCCAGTTGACCCAAACATTGCTCTAAGAAATGACCAGCATTATAAACAAAGGCTAAGTATGCATAATTTTAACAAAGCCATCGACACGCCACCCTAGGCCTCGCCGGTGTAAGAGAGATCTCGACAACTTGTCCCCGCGACATGTCGCCGTTGGTGGACTCCGTGTCAACCAGGCTGATGTAGATCACATCGTCATCCTCGTCCTCGCCGCCGCCCTCAAGGCTGTAGTACTCGTAGTAGTGGCGGCGCTAGAGCTCGTGTTAGTACTCCACCGCCGATTCATCGACGGAGAGGTGCTCCTCTACCTTCTCCTTAGCCACGCGCAACTCCCCCTCCCAATGCTCCTCAGTCTTTGCCGCCTCCTGCATCTCTAGCTCCCGCTCGGCTATCTCATGAGGAAGCAGGTGCCCCATGGCCTCCGCCGCGTTTTCGGACGTGGGATGCATGCTGGATACCGAGGAGGCTTGGAGTACCTTGGCGTGGGCGTCCTCGATCTTGGTGCGGATGGCCTCGACCTGGGCCAGGGCGACATATGCGGCTCGGACGGCTGCTCGAGCGCTCTCGGCATTTGCAACCGCCGTTGCTATAGCTGTTGCAGCCGTCTCGGTTGTAGCTAAACCGTTGGCTATCGCAGACACCCTCTCGGCGGATGTGGCCGCGTTCTCAGCGTAGGCGACCGCGCTCTCGGCAGAGGCAGAGGCGATCGGGGCGGACATGACGACCGTAGGGGCCCTCCCATGGCTTAATTCTTTGCAAGAAGGGGTCGGGGATTCAGGGGTGACCACCTCTTGAGCAGACGAAGCTGACGAAGCTTATGGAGGAAGACATAAATATACCCACAAATTTTCATCGCAAACGGTTCCTATAACCAACTGTGTGTGATGTAGTTGATTTTTGTAGTAGCTGTGAACGATGAATTTGGAGTACAGTGGCAAAGGATGGTATTTTAAATGTACAAGAAAATAGTGTACCGTCAACATGCACTAATACAATTGTCATGTTAAAATTTGGAAAATTTCAGGGTTCATTTGGCGTTTTTAAGACATTAAGTGAGTTTCTAGCCATTTAATGGCTGTAATTCATATTTGAACTAGATGTACATGCAATAGCAAGCCATCATGGGTTGGAAAATCATATTTGTGTCCTTGTGTGCAAGTTAATGCCATGTGCAACAAATTGAAGGAATTTTCAAACATATTGGTGCCACGACTTGGACACAAACATTGAGCACTACGGCTTCTAAATTCCAAAAAAAATCAAAAATGATCAGAAATACTTGAAACCATGCTTGATGTAATGGCATGGCACCAATGTTGTGGTAAAAAACTGGCATGTTTGACGAAAGTTTGGACACGCACCCCTCACAAACCAGAGCATCTCATTAGAAGACTCGTGGTTCCGAGAGGTAATAATGCATGTTTGATGACAAACCAACGGTAGCTTCCTCGTATGGCCTTGAAATTTTTATACCGTTAACATGCACTAATACAACTTTCATGTTAACATTTGGAAATTTTAGGGGTTAATTTGACCTTTTTAAAACATTTAAGTGTGTTTCTGCCATTTAATGGTCGTAATTCAAATTTGAATTACATGTACATGCAACCGCAAACCATCATGGGTTGGAAAATGATATTTGTGTTCTTGTGTGCTAGTTAATGCCATGTGCAGTAAATTGGAAGGAATTTTCAAACATATTGGTGCCACGGCTTGGAAATAAGCATTGAGTACCATGGCTTTTAAATTCCATTTTTTCAATGATCAGAAATACATGGGACCTTGCTTGATGTAATGGCATGGCACCAAGATCATGTGGTTAAAAAAATTGGCCAGTTAGATGAAAGTTTGGACACACACCCCTCACAAACCGGAGCATCTCACGAGAAGACTCGTGGTTCCGAGAGGGAACAATGCATGTTTGATGACAAACCAGCAGTAGCTTCCTCATATGTCTTTGAAATGTTTTGTACCATTGACATGCACTAATACAACTGCCATGTCAAAATTTGAAATTTTCCAGGGTTCTTTTGACCTTTTTATGACATTAAGGGAGTTTCTAGCCATTTAATGGTCGTAATTCAAATGTGAACTACATGTACATGCAACAACAAACCATCATGGCTTGGAAAATCATATTTGTGGCCTTCTGTGCGAGTTAATGCCCTGTGAAGTAAATTGAAAGAAATTTTCAAACATATTGGTGCCACGGCTTGGACACAAACATTAAGTAGCATGGCTATTAAATTCCAAAGAATTCAAAAATGATCAGAAATACATGAAACCTTGCTTTGCGTAATGGCATGGCACCAAGATGTTGTGGTAAAAAATTGGCGTGTTTGACGAAAGTTTGGACATACACCCCTCACAAACCGGAGCATCTCACGAGAAGACTCGTGGTTCCGAGAGGGAACAATGCATGTTTGATGACAAACCAGCGGTAGCTTCCTCGTATGTCTTTGAAATGTTTTGTACCATTGACATGCACTAATACAACTGCCATGTCAAAATTTGAAATTTTCCAGGGTTCTTTTGACCTTTTTATGACATTAAGGGAGTTTCTAGCCATTTAATGGTCGTAATTCAAATGTGAACTACATGTACATGCAACAACAAACCATCATGGCTTGGAAAATCATATTTGTGGCCTTCTGTGCGAGTTAATGCCCTGTGCAGTAAATTGAAAGAAATTTTCAAACATATTGGTGCCACGGCTTGGACACAAACATTAAGTAGCATGGCTATTAAATTCCACAGAATTCAAAAATGATCAGAAATACATGAAACCTTGCTTCGCGTAATGGCATGGCACCAAGATGTTGTGGTAAAAAATTGGCGTGTTTGACGAAAGTTTGGACATACACCCCTCACAAACCGGAGCATCTCACGAGAAGACTCGTGGTTCCGGGAGGGAACAATGCATGTACGGTGACGAACCGGCGGTAGTTTCCTCATACGGCCTTGATTTTTTTTCTACCATTAACATGTATTAATACAATTATCATGTTAAACTTTGGAAATTTTCAGGGTCTTTTTGACCTTCTAAAGATATTTATGTAAGTTTCTAGCCATTTAGTGGTCGTAATTCGAATTTGAACTACATGTACATGCAACAGCAAACCATCATGGCTTGGAAAATCATATTTGTGTCCTTGTGTGCGAGTTAATACCCTGTGCAATAAATTGGAGGAAATTTTCAAACATATTGGTGCCACGGCTTGGACACAAACATTAAGTATCTTGGCTATTAAATTCCAAAGAATTCAAAAATGATCAGAAATACATGAAACTTTGCTTGGCGTAATGGCATGGCACCAAGATGTTGTGCTAAAAAATTGGCGTGTTTGACGAAAGTTTGGACATACACCCCTCACAAACCGAAGCATCTCACAAGAAGACTCGTGGTTTCGGGAGGGAATAATGCATGTTCGATGACGAACCGGCGGTAGTTTCCTCATACGGCCTTGAAATTTTTTCTACCATTAACATGTATTAATACAACTATCATGTTAAAACTTAGAAATTTTCAGCGTATTTTTGACCTTTTAAAGACATTTATGTGAGTTTCTAGCCATTTAGTGGTCATAATTCAAATTTGAACTACATGTATGTGCAACAGCAAACCATCATGGGTTGGAAAATCGTATTTGTGTCCTAGTGTGTGAGTTAATCCCATGTATAGTAAATTGGAAGGAGTATTCAAATGAATTGGTGTCATGGCTTGGACACAAGCATTGAGTGCCATGGCTTTTAAATTCCAAAAAGTTACAAAATTATCAGAAATGCGTGGAACCTTGCTTGATGTAATGGCATGGAACCAAGATCCTGTGGTAAAAAATGGCATGTTTGACGAAAGTTTGGACACACACCCATCACAAATAGGAGCATCTCACAAGAAGACTCGTGGTTCTAGGAGGGAAGAATGCATGTTTGATGAGGAACCGACGGTAGCTTCCTCATATGGCCTTGAAATGTTTTCTACCGTTAACATGCACTAATATAGCTATCGTGTTAGATTTGGGAAATTTTAAGGGGTCATTCTACCTTTTCAACTTTTAAGTGATTTTCTAGCAATTTAGTGGCCGCAATTCAAATTTGAACTACATGTACATGCAACAAGAAACCATCATGGGTTGGAAAATCATTTTTGTGTCCTTTTGTGCGAGTTAATGCCCTATGAAGTAAATTGGAATGAATTTTCAAACATATTGGTGTCACGGCTTGGACACAAACATTTAGTACCATGGCTTTGAAATTCAAAAAAAATTCAAAATGATCAGAAATACATGAAACCTTGCTTGATGTAATGGCATGGCACCAAGATGTTGTGGTAAAAAATTGGCCTATTTCACAAAAGTTTGGACACACACCCCTCACAAATCGGAGCATCTGACGAGAAGACTCGTGGATCCGAGAGGGAACAATGCATGTTTGATGACGAACCGACGGTAGCTTCCTCGTATGGCCTTGAAACTATTTCCGCCGTTAACATACACTGATACAATTGTAGCGTTTTTGGAAAATTTTAGCGGTCAATGGACCTTTCTAAGACATCTAAGTGATTTTCTAACCATTTAATGGCCATAATTCAAATTTGAACTACATTTACATACAACAACAAATCATCATGGTTTGGAAAATCATTGTTGTGTCCTTGTGTGTGACTTAATGCCTTGTGAAGTACATTGGAAGGAACTTTCAAACATATTGGTGTCATGGCCTGGACACAAACATTGAGTACCATGGCTTTTAAATTCCAAAAAATTCAAAAAATAATCAAAAATGCATGAAACCTTGCTTGATGTAATGACACGTCACCAAGATGTTGTGGTAAACAAATTGGCATGTTTGACGAAAGGTTGGACGCACACCCCTCATAAACCGGAGTCTCTAACAAGAAGACTCGTGGTTCCGAATGGAAGAATGCATGTTTGATGACAAACTGGCGCTCGCCTCCTCATATGGCCTTGAATTTGTTTTCCTACTATTAACATGCACTAATACAACCGTCCTGTTAAAATTTGAAATTTTCAGGGGTCATTTGACCTTTTTAAGACACTTAAGTGATATTCTAGTCATTTAATGGCCGTAATTCAATTTTGAACTACATGTACATGCAATAGCAAACCATCATGGGTTTAAAAATCATTTCTATATTACATTATATTTTACAATAATATCATGGTAACACAAAATAAGCACTCATGCCTTACATTTGAATAGAAAATGTAAATATCTCGCAAGACAACCGGAACCCACACGATTGACACTCTATTTTGCGCCTCAATGTTTCCAAGGTGAATGACACGGGTTATTAATCAAATGCATTTCTGTACTGGAAACCTTCAGCGATTTATTTCACACACGGATTTACTGGGGGAATCGTGTGCAATTCAAGCTATAGTACTCGTAAATTCCGGCGACCGGCGCATGTACTGCTCCCGTCGAACTAGATTATGGACGCCAATAAATACTACCTTCCCCATGTCGTCCCGCCTGCATTCTCATCTGCATTATCTCTTCACTCACCCTCGCTTTGTCTCACAAAAAACTCTGCCATGGCACCGCCGATCAGCTCACGCGCTGAGGAGGAGGCGCTGCCCCCTTAAGGATGTCTAGGAGTAGAGCAACGACGAGGAGGAACCCTACGGGCCACCGGACTAGGTTGCGCCAGACCCCCCACCCCCTAACTTGGGAGTGGTTTTGGGGCTAGTACAATCTTTGTCTATGGAAGGTGTTGCCGACAACTAAGAAAGCCAAGAAGGTGATGTTCAAGAAGGAGATGGCATAGGAGGAAGCCAGGTACTAGGAAGCCCGTGAATCCCGTGAGGCCACCTGGGAAAAGGGGGCGGTGGGGCTTTGGGGGTGGGCGCGTCGAATTGCAAAGGAGGTGTATGAAGATGGCCAATACTTCGCCAGGAAGGCCAAACGCGCATGGAGCCTCATCACTGCGTGGAGGTGGGCCGAGAAGCTCCAGCGTGCTATCAACGAGGAGCTCTACTGTGCGCCCAACAAAATGCAAAGATTGTTCGCACGCATTCACCAGCAAGAGGTAGATCGACACGTCAAACACTGCAAGGCGGAGGAGTTGGAGTACTGCCTCCGCGCTGGGAAGCCGCCGTGCACTAGGGAGCTACTGGCGAGGGGCTGCCGGAATACTGCCCCCTAAGGTGAGATTATTAGTTTTAGTATTGTTTGTTTCCAATTTTATGCATTGTACGTAGTAGTTAAGTATCATCACGAATATGTGATGATATTATCTATATTCTGTGATGAACTACTGAACAATTAATATATATTATGAATTTCGTTTGTCTATCTGTTTCCGTACTAATTTCTATCTAGATGTGATCATCCACATGTACAAAATAGAAAGCATAGACACATTAAAACAGAACAATATATAAGAACGGAAAACAGAGTACACGCATTGAAACAGAGCAGTAAATAGAGAAATATTATGATTGTTGTGAATACATAGTGACCAACGTCGAAACGACTCAACAAAATAAAACATGTCCATGACCACCAGCATTGCCTCCGGTAGCTCTTGGCACTGCCTGAATTTGTGCAGGCGTTCGTCCAAGCGGTTGACACGCTCACGATACATCTGGAGTGCAATATCGAGCTCCAAGTTGGCTATTTCATCGGGGATCACCGACTCGAGGATGCGACAGGGATGTTCCTCTATTGCACCTAGGCGGACACCTAGGCCAAGGAGGCGCTTGAGCCTAGCGACCAACGTGTTGGCATCGAGCTGGCCGCAGACAAGGTGAGCAGCGCACCCCATGCGAACGGTGTGACGGGTGTCCGATGCAAGCACGGCGCGGCCGACCTCAGGTGCAACTATGCCGCAGACGGCCTCAGCCCACTCCTCGTGAGGAATGGGGCTAATAACGGGTCGTGTACCTAGCTGCAACACCATGTTGATAGCAGGCAAGCACCGATGGATCCGCTCTTGCTGTGTGGCGCACCGCGCCTCTCACTGTGTGGCACTCCACTGGTATCACTGTGTGGCGCTCCACTGGTATCACTGGTATCGTCATGGACGCACCTAGTTTGCTCTGTGGTGCACCACCGATCATGTTGTGCGGGAGCTGCAGCCTCTCGGTGTTGACGTGTCTATCTTGATCCGCGGCGCTGAAGCATCGTGCGCCAAGGGTTTGCTCAACTGGCCGATGACGCACAGCACGGCGTCGTCCATCGCATTGCTGGGGACGCCCTTGGCCTCGACGGGCCATGACGCCTGCTCATTTTCCTCATTGAGGAGGTTGATGGCAGAGGCGGCGCTTCGGTTGGTTGGCATGCTTGCAAAAGGTAGAGGGGCTATAGGCTCACTTGTGCCTCGGTGTATCATGCGCCGCCTAGTAGGCTTATGTGCAATCACTTGGTGGCGGCGGGAAACCTATGAGGAAGTGGCGGGAAATGGTAGCGTGTTCATAAAACACCATCAATTAATGGAAATTTAGCATAGAAGGAAGCAGGAGCTAGCATGACGCGTGCACGCACATTGCTCGCCCACGGGTGTGATCTATATACTCGTGTGCCCAACCGAGCACATTATTCACACTAAAGAATAAATATTGATATGTACACAGAGAGCGTAGATGTTGTGCAGACTGAGAAAATTAGCCGATACACCCATGTCAATTGTCCTCCTTCACCTTGACGTGTCATCCTCTGCTCGCGTCCCTTGGTGCGCTCTGCTCGCGTCCCTCCGCATGCGCTCTACCAGCGGTTGGGGCCGGCGCACAATCACGTTGGTGGCCCCATATGCATGTAGTTGCCCCGCTTAGATAGTATGTGTGGCACGGTGGAGGTATGTGTTGCGAAAACTACCATCCGGATGTGCCGATATTACAGGCCATCCGGCCTCCCCATTTATTACTACAGCCATTAACCTTAGTCTCTACAATCTTTCAATCATGCCCCAGAACACAACAAGCACACCCACGACAACACAGACAAACATGATATCTAGCTGTGCTCCAATGGAGTTTGGCGAGCTTCATCTGGACACCCTCATGAGCAAGAAGGACCTCTCGGTGGTGTACACCATCAACCCGGCCATGGTGGAGGACTACATCGACACCATGGAACATTTGCTTGCTCAGGAAAAGTACAAAGTGGTCGGCATCAACCTCCAGTACACCGACGGTCATCCCAGGAAAGATCAGAAGGTTGTTGTCGCCTAGTTGTGCGTGCGCCATCACATCCTCATCTACCACTATAGCATGGCCATAAAGTCTTGCGAGCATTTTTCCAGGTTTGTCAACAACCCCAACTACAATTTCGCTGCGGTGGACACCACCAACGATGTAAAAGCACTCGAGTTTTCGTTCTTGGCATGCCAAAAGCTTGTCGAAATCTGTGGCCACTACAGGGTCAGGGGCCACATGAAGAAGGACTCCCTATTTGACCTCGCCTCGGCCATCAGGTACCCCTACTAGGAAAACATGAAGGAATATGCCAAGAAAAATCCTGGAGCCTAGAATGGTGCTTGGGTGCAGAGACTGGATGAAGCTCACCTCAAGTTCATGGCCAAGAACGTGTACACATGCTACGAGATGCACATGAGGATTGTTGACATGAGGGAGTGCCTCCTTCCTGTAATCGGCGAGGGATTGAACCACCAGTGGAGCAGTGGTAGCAAGTGTCACAACAAGAAGTAGATGATGATTAGATGATCGTTTATCCTAGTTTATTATATGCACATAATTGTTTACTTTGGTGTGTGCAAATGTTATGTGTGTAGTCACTTATGAAGTTAAATTTGGCTATGCAATATCATGTCCTTATAATTATATAAGTTGTTGTTCTGTAGACAGAGCGCATATAGATGTTGTGTGGACTAAAAAATCACATCGCATACAGATTAAACTACGAAACCGTCGGTGATTATTTCATCAATCGCTGACAATTGTTTACCTCCAACCATTTGCTCACAACACACATAGATTATTTGGAGCAATCGTCTGTGTTATTATTGGTCTTCCCAGATGATACCTGATTACTGACCTGTTTGCCGGTATCACGCACATCTTGTTAAGCCAAATTGTTTCTGTTGTGTTGGCTAATCGCAAATAGTTCATCAAAGTGAACTGTATGCCATATATCACACACATCTTGTTAAGCCAAATCGTTAATGTTGTGTTGGCTAATCACAAATAGTTCATCTGAGTGAACTGTATGTTGTATATTGCACACACCTTGATCTGGTTGACCGTTTCTGTCGTGTTGGCTAATCACAAACAGTTCATCCGAGTGAACTGTGTGCTGTATAATGCCTTCATCTGGCTGATCATTTCTGTTGTTCTGGCTCATCGCAAACAATTTGTACGGATCAACTGTATGCCACGTATCGCATATGCAAATCTAATCTGAATCGTGCTTGATGTCTCCGCCATCGCACACAGTCCGTATTATTTGTGAGGTTTTATTACAACACCGTTTGCATTTCATGCATCGCACACAGTTTGGTCGAAGAGTCTCTGCTTCATGTGTCATGTTAGCAGCATCCTGTAGTAGTGTAAGGAATCAAAGGTCATGCCAGTAATTCAATACATACAAAGTTAGTTTCACACAAATTATGAAGTTATATGAAAGCATGACAGATGCATTGAAATGGAAATGATACAAATGGATCTGAAGATTGTCAGATTCTATAGGATGAAGTCTATAACACAAGCAAAGCATGGACTAAACCATTGTTGTAAACGTTAAAAAGTGCTAACTAGATTATTGACTGTAGGGAAAGTGGGGGGATGTTGGAAATATGACCTAGGGGCAATAATATTTGTATTATTATATTCCCACATTCATAATTAAGTGTTTATATTTTATGCTATAACTGCTATGATCCTGGAATATGCGATTCAGTGGAAAACTCGTATGCATGCGTGAAATGATAAACGGATAAAATAAAGGTTCCTTGTCTCGCCTCTAAGAATAGATCAAGTTTTGTTGGTGATAACATTTCCGGATCTTACGATACCATTAAATGTTAAAAGATAGTCTTAAAACAACATTGAGATTATAACGTTGGAAGAATGATCATTTTGAATAGACCCAATCTTGTTTGTTCTGAATTGAGTAATATCATGTGTAATGAATTGTAATAACATGGAGTGTTAACATGTGATTTTGCTCCTTAGACCATGAGAGTATCATAGTCACTTCTTACCGTACTGTGAGCTTTGGGGTTGCTCAAACGTCACATGTAGCACGGTGATCATAATGACAACTTACATGTTCATTAGAAAGTTTGACAAGGGACTAGATAGCTCAAGAGTGGGATTTTCTCCTCCGGCGATAGAGAGATATTATTAGGGCCCTCTCGATGTGATGGCATCCATCATCATCCGGCCAAAAACAGGTGACTGTGTCACGGGGATGCCCGAACACGACAACGAGAAAAGAGAACAAAACTGGTTACGAGGATTTTGGTATAGTGAGCATGTGTTGACTCAAGATGATACTAATGCATCTTGGGTTTTGTGAAATATCACAAAGCAAAGGGAATATCACATGATAACCAAAGGTTCACTTGAACAAGATTCGTGTGCTCATAGGGACTGATATGGACGTCCACGGTTCCATTGTCGGTCATGGAACTAATGAGTTTTGGTTCATGTATATGGGTTACCGAACCTACTGGGTCACAACCTTAAGGCAATCGATGTGTTGAGTATTAGTAGGATGGGAGTGATGAGAATATATTTGTCGAATTGTTTCATTAATATGCGAAATAGTTCTGAGAGGATCCGGAAGCGTTTCAGGATCACCGGAAGGGTTTCGGCAAACATGGGGTAATACCGGTAAATATATATAGGTGGAAAATGTTTCTGGGGATGTTAAATTATAGTATATAAAATGGCCTGAAAGTATTTATAACATTTTTTATTTATTTAAATATCAACGGGCTTAAAAAGGCCAAGAGGTGGAAGGCAACTTGGGCCACAAAGGCCCAAGTGGGGGAGGTTCCTACTTCCCTAAGGAAGGTGGCCGAATTGGAGGAGGGGGAGGATTCCTCCTCCCTTCCTTAGGTAGATGCCCCAAGGAGGACTCTTTCCTCCTTGGTGGCAGCCCTCTCTCTCCCATCAAACCTATATCTGCTAGAAGATTTTGTCCTTTCAGACACACAAGTTTTGGAGCGTCCTCTAGTTCTTCTTGTTTAAGTTCTAGTTGGTCCTAGTTTACTAATTAGAGGTACGCTAATCTTCTTTTCCTCATAAGTAGAAGCCCCATGTGGTTCTAATAATCTCCTCCATCTGATTCTCCGATGATGATTAGCTTTGGGCGGCGAAGCGCTGCTAGATCATGAAGGTTGTACGCTTACAACCAAGTAGATAGGTCGTGCTTTTGGTGTTCTGTTAGAGGGACTGTTCGCGGGCAGTTCGCGGGATCGTTCATCAATGGTTTGAGGGACTCCAAGTATGATCTACACCGACACGTTCATCTTCCGCTGCAACTCGCTGATGGTAACCATCGTGATCCCAACCCTTTTTCCATCTTCATATTGATCTTGGGTGTGCGTAGCCATGCAATTTTTGTTTTCTACTATGTTTCCCAATAGCCCAGGCATCAACCAGCTCACGCAAGCCCAAACTGCAGGCGCCGACACGCAGGTCTGGGCATGACTTCATGCGTAAGAGAGCACATCATGCCTCACCCGTGGGCGCGCTCGGTGCCGCCAAATGACTGTGGCCACGGGCGCGTCCTACGGTCCAACCGTCCTGGCCTCCTAGTCGGGGCGCTGGGTCCAATCCGTACGAGCAGATCAGATGGCTTGGAGCTACCCCGGGTAGCCCCCGCTGCTGGCAGGCCTGACTCGCCTATCGCGCGTGGAAAGTCACGCGGGGAGGCTTGTCATGCGCACGCCACCACCCAATGACGGTGGCCGGGGGCACGCAGCCGCGGTCCACCCGTCATGGAATCTCCAGCCATGCCGCCCGGGTCCGAGCCATTCAGGGAGATCAGACGGCTTGGAGCGCCCGTGTAGCCCCTGGCGCAAGCCAAGAGGCTCTCTTCAGCCATGGAGAGCCATGGGAGGCAGGTACTCCATCATCCTTTATAGGAGTAACTAGATGGCCCATTGCGTTCTTCGTGCTAAGACCAATTGTAGCTAAGAAGGCAAGCAACCTATGAACAACATTTTTTATGAATGATTCACAAAGGGTGTCTAGTTCCTTACATGACTATGAATAAGCACAAATACAACTACACTAGCAAGCATATGAATAACAACATTAGTAAATGTACTCATAACCACATCAACATATATGTACACTCATAGCAGTGTAGTCATACACATAGGAGTGCTGTTGTAGGCGTCGTTGCTTCGCATGAACAATATAACAAACATGGATAACTATTCTTGGATCATGGAAAAACGTTGTTCATGTTGGCCACACTTAGCCACGACCTCGACGCCGGAAAGGTCAAACACGGTGATTTTGAAATTATCTCAGCCATGACTATGAAGGTAAGCTAAGAAACCATTAGTTGCTAAGAAACATTAGGTTCTCTGACTTGGGCAGTATCTTCCTTTCCATCTACTAGATGACCGGTTTCATGCTTGATGCAAAGACCAGCTACAGCAAAGAAGCCAAAAAACTTATGAACAACACATTTTATGAATGGTCTGGAAAGAGGCAAAAACCAAATGCAATCCAGAAGGTAGGTGAACTATTTGAAGGAAGTTGTTCTTTTGTTCTATGCAAATGATTATGTTTACACTATGCTTTTATTCACCTTGTATTTATTAATTACAGATAACAACGATCATTCCACATGGCTTTCTTTTGCGACACATAAGCCAATTGCTTGAGTAGGTTCATGGACTCCAAGTTTTTTTATACCGCGACCTTTCTTCATTTTGGAACTGTGAAAATAACCATGCGATTAAATGGGACTATTACAACCTTATCAACAATGTTGATCCGTTACACCTTGTCCCAAAAAACAAATGACATTGCCACGATTCCGGCTGCAAAGATGACATAATACGTATAGACTATACTGGCAACACATATTTTTACATGGGAGCAAGGTAAGAAAAGGCAGTTTAATAGAAGCTAACCTATCATCACTATGATTTTGGCAGACTATACAAGTTGTAAGTGCATCTAGTGCCCCTTAGTGATTTTGGTGTATTGAAGACTTATAGGTTAAGGGACTAATGCGTTTGTGAGTGTACACAGGTCTATAAGTCTATGAGGAGTTTGATATTTATAGAGAAAGTCGACCCCTAAAAATGAAGTTCTTCGACTGAAGACTTTGATATTCTGAAGACTTTCTGAAGACTTTGAAAGTAAAGAAATCGGTGTGACCTTGAAGACTTGGTATTCATTTGAGGAACATGAAGCGTGAAGACTTTTGTTTTCGTAGTTTCATTTTCTCTTTCTTGAGTCATAGGAAACACCGTACTGTTAAAGGGGGTCGAGGAAATACTAAGGAAAAATTTCCATGTGATGCTCAACTCAAAATCCTACACCTACCAATCCCTTCGAGTGAAGCCATTGGAAATCTCATACCATTCAGTCAATTTCTTCAGTGACAAAGACGCAGTTCTTCTGGTCACTGAGGACTTTGCTCTGACTGAGGAGTTAGGAATTCGCCAGTGCGAATTGCCTACACAGTGAGGAACATGATAGCCCTGAGGAATTTGAGAGTCAAATTTCCGACCGTTGCTGTGCTGCGTGCCGGCTGTCCCAAAATATCTTATCCACCTAACGGTCATATCATTGAAGGGCATTTATGTCTTATCATGTCGGGCTGCTCCCTAGGCTATAAATAGCCGCCCCCTACAACCACTAGCTGGTTGGCTGCTCCGAGAGAACTTGACACTTGTCATTTGAGAGCAACCAATCCTCTGAGGACTTTGAGCGAAAATCATCAAGTGAGGAAAACCCAAAACCAAACCCCCCACAAACCCAAAGTGATTGAGCATCACTGAAGAAATTTATCCTGCATGGATCCGACGCTTGTCACCTTTGAAGACTGTGCTTCTTCCAGACGGTTAGGCGTCACGGTCTACAGCATCCAAGAGGAATTGTGGATCGCCGAGTGACCAAGTCTGTGAAGGTTTGGAAGTCGCCTGAAGACTTACCACGAGTGATTGGATGAGGCCTGCGTGGTCTTAGTTCAAGGAGAATACGGTGAGGACTGGGTGTCCTGAGCTGCGGCTCAGCGACTGGGTGTCCAGGACTGCGTGTCCTCGAGTTTAAATACTCAGCCGCTCCAACCAGACGTACAACTGAGACAGCAGTTGGAACTGGTCTACCAAATCATTGTCTTCACCAACTAACTGGTTCTATTTCCTCAACCCTTTCATTTCCTCATTACTGTGTTGAGTGTTTGTTCATATCTGTGCTTGAATACTTTGACTGAAGACTTTCTCTATTTCCTCAGTTCAATTTCTTCAGTCTGTTTGTATTCGTCATGTGTTATCCTGTGATTACGCTTTCTGTACTCTGTGCTAGTCTTCATTTCATCATGATGACCATGCTTGTATTCTGTTACACTTACTTCTGAGTACTTATTTCGCTGCTAGTAGTTCTTCAGTAAGGAATTTCCTCACCGGCATATTCCTTAGTGAAGAATTCATAAAAATGGCCTATTCGCCCCCCCCTCTAGTCGATATAACGCACTTTCAATTGGTATCAGAGCAAGGTACTCCCTTGTTCTGTGTGATTTTGGTTTAACCGCCTGGAGTTTTAGTTATGTCGACCGCAGGTATGATCAAGGTCTCGGCTGGGTGTCCTACCTTTGATGGGACGGACTACCCCTATTGGAAAAACAAGATGCGAATGCATCTTGAGGCAACTGACAACGATCTCTGGTATGTTGTGGAAAATGGTGTTCCCTCTGTCTCACCCTCACTGAACGCTACCGATGTGAAGAGATTCAAGCAACTCGATTCTCAAGCGAAGAATATCAAATGTGGCCATCTGAGTAAAGGACAGTACGGAAGAGTGACGTAACGCCCCGAGACCGACGATCCAGAAGACTTCCATATATTCCGGGTTTCGCCGTGTGTTTCATTTGTGCCTGCCCTTTTTATTTTTGCATTGCATCATGTCATCATGCCATCATCTCATAAATCTTTTGCAACTCAACTAAATAAATGGCATGGATCTTTGATCCATTTAAATCGAGGGAATTCACATGGTGATTCTCTTTAAAACGTATCCTCTCGATATTTAGAGAGCTATAGTAAGTATTCCATTTTTGGGATTCTCCATAACACACTTGCAAAATCCCAATGCCTTTGTTGTCTTAATTCTTGATCTCCAACTTTGCCATTTATTCTTTCATCATCTTCCGGAGCTCCACCAAAAATCTCAACATTTTGGCTACTCCTAAAGTCTAGACTCCATTCAAACTCCTTCGGTGCAAGTTAAATAATTTTAGATTTAACTTCTCCTATTTTGTTGGAACCATTTTTGTTGGGTTGGAAATATTCCGTAAAGCCTTACAAATATGTCCCACCATTTTATTCTTGTTCTTGGCCTTTTCTTTTAATTCTTTTGAAATGCTCTCTATTTTTTTCTGCTAAAGAGAGAGAGAGAAGGAGCCCAGCAGCCTGGGCCTCCCAACCTCCCGCGCCGGCCCAAGGCCAAGGCCCAGCCGCCCCCACCAAATCCCTTGAGGCCCAACCCTTTCTAACCCTAGCCCCTCGCTCAGCCCGATCCCCATTATCTCAATCCCCTCCCTCCAGCGCCGCCACATGGGAAGAGCCCCTCGTACAGCGCCCGATTCCCATCGCCTCCTCCCGTCCCTTTGCCTCACCGCGCCCAAGCTCCTGGAGCCCGAGCTGTCCCCAAGCGCCTCCTCTTGTTGCTTCGTCCCCGCGCCATCCGGCGACCCCCGCCTTGAACCCGCGCCCTGCTTCTCCTCCCGTGCTGTGCCTCCACGCCGTCATCCGCATCCCCAGCCTCCTCACGGCGGCCTGCAGTTCCAGCAGACCCCGCGCGCCCTCTCCTTCCCTTCCTGCCTCGTCCTTGGTGCCTCGTCCCCGAGCCCTACGTGCCCGACGCTGCCCCGTCTCCTCGTGCCGGCCCCGCCACCAAGTCCCGCCGCCGTCGGTGACCACCAGGATGGTCACCCCGCACGTGACCCCGAGCCTCTCCACGTGCGCCCGCGCCCATCGCTTCGCTCCCACACGCGCGCAGCCGCCCCGTGGCCCCTGCGTTTCCTCGCCCCGCTGCCGTACCATCTCCTTCCCTTCCTGCCATTGAGCGCAGCTCTGCCCTTGCTCTGTCCTCTGCTTCGCCTCTGCACCACCGCCCTTCAAGCTCGACGCCCGCCTCGGCCATCTTCTCCTGCTGCCTTGAGCAGCCCCTTCACGGCCAACTTCCATGAGATCTCCACCCCCTTGCTGTCCGATTGGCTTGTTTCCCCTCTTGTCGCTGCCAAGACCCGGCAACCAGGAACGTCCAAGGACGCCTTCGTGGATTTCACCAAGTTCACCGGATGCCTAGTGCAACTACAGGACCGGAACGCCAAGTACATGGATACGCCAAGTTCTGCTTCAAACGTGTACGACTACACCCGTTGATGCGACAAGTACCCCGACAACGTGTACATCTACACCGACAAGTACCCTGACGTCGTGTGTACCACTACCGTTGCCCCGAAGACGTTGGATTCTTCAAGTACCTCTTCGACGACGTCCGTGAACCACTACTTCCTCTACCGTCGCCACATGAACAACTACTTCCACGGCGTCCCGTGAACGCCTACTTCCTCTACACCGCTCCGAACTCGAACCGCTCCGAAAATGCACGCTTCAAAGGTATAACCCCGAGACGACGTCCATGGACCGAATGCATGTGTTGTATGAGATGAACCCTATGTTTGGGCCGTGTCCGAATTGTTCCTTGCACGTTCGCCGTAAGCCATGCCACCATTATGTGGGACACCCGGAATCCGGGATCACCCCACCATCCGTGCACGCATCCGCACGCCTCCTTTTGCACCGGTATCTCCGTGAGCTACCGTAACCGATATGTTGCCGTGGCATCATTTTTTAAAATGTTGCCATGGCATCATTTTCGGATATGTTGTTGTGGCACCATTTTTGTTTCGCCGCCGTGGCACCCTTTTCGTTCCGCCATGGTGACAAATGCTTCATAACATGATTATGTCAACTTTTTCATAAAAATTACTTAAAACTTGCATATGTCATCCGCATCATGATAACAACAATTAAAATGTTTAAAATTGTTGTTGCATTAAATTGCTAAATAACATGGGGATTTTCCGGATTTGTTGTTCGTTTTTCCGGCCTCATTTAAACTTGCCTAGATAGGTAGTTTTGTTATGCTTCACCCCTTGCCAGGCTAACCAACATTTAATATTGTTGAGTACCTAACCGAGAGTGAACTAAATAATTAAATGTGGTGTTTTGTCAATATGCAACTCGTTGCATATTGAGCTCCACTTAACTTGTAGTGTTGTTTGTTGCACTTTGCCATGCCATGCCTCATTAAACCGGACATGCATCATACTTGTTTGTGCATCATGATGTGTTTATGCTTGTGTGTTTACCATGTTGTTTGTTTCTTTCTGGGTTGCTTCTCTCGTTAGCTTCGGTTTCGTTCCGGAGTTGTGAGGATCCGTTCGACTTCGTCTGTTTGTCTTCTTCATGGACTCATTCTTCTTCCTAGCGGGATCTCAGGCAAGATGACCATACCCTCAAAATCACTTCTATCTTTGCTTGCTAGATGCTCGCTCTTTTGCTATGCCTATGCTACGATGCCTACCACTTGCTATATCATGCCTCCCATGTTGCCATGTCAAGCCTCTAACCATCCTTTCCTAGCAAACCGTTGTTTGGCTATGTTACCGCTTTGCTCAGCCCCTCTTATAGTGTTGTTAGTTGCAGGTGAAGATGAAGTTTGTTCCTTGTTGGAACATGGAGATGTTGTTCCTTGTTGGAACATGTTTACTTGTTGGGATATCACAATATCTCTTATTTAATTAATGCACCTATATACTTGGTAAAGGGTGGAAGGCTCGGCCTTATGCCTGGTGTTTTGTTCCACTCTTGCCGCCCTAGTTTCCGTCATACCGGTGTTATGTTCCCGGATTTTGCGTTCCTTACGCGGTCGGGTGATTTATGGGACCCCCTTGACAGTTCGCTTTGAATAAAACTCCTCCAGCAAGGCCCAACCTTGGTTTTACCATTTGCCTACCTAAGCCTTTTCCCTTGGGTTCTGCAGACTCAAGGGTCATCTTTATTTTACCCCCCCCCCCCGGGCCAGTGCTCCTCCGGGTGCTGGTCCAAACCGAGCGATGTCCGGCGCCCCCTGGGCAACCAGGGTCTATGCCAACCCGTCGTCTTGCTCATCCGGTGTGCCCTGAGAACGAGATATGTGCAGCTCCTATCGGGATTTGTCGGCACATCGGGCGGCTTTGCTGGTCTTGTTTAACCATTGTCGAAATGTCTTGTAAACCGGGATTCCGAGACTGATCGGGTCTTCCTGGGAGAAGGTCTATTCCTTCGTTGATCGCGAGAGCTTGTCATGGGCTAAGTTGGGACATCCCTGCAGGGTATAAACTTTCGAGAGCCGTGCCCGCGGTTATGTGGCAGATGGGAATTTGTTAATGTCCGGTTGTAGATAACTTGACACCAGATCCGAATTAAAACGCATCAACCGCGTGTGTAGCCGTGATGGTCTCTTCTCGGCGGAGTCCGGGAAGTGAACATGGTTTCTGGGTTATGTTTGACGTAAGTAGGTTGCTATAGGATCACTTCTTGATCATACTTTTATCGACCGTGCTTTGCCTTCTCTTCTCGCTCTCATTTGCGTATGTTAGCCACCATATATGCTAGTCGCTTGCTGCAGCTCCACCTCATGCCTTTACCTTACCCATAAGCTTAAATAGTCTTGATCGCGAGGGTGCGAGATTGCTGAGTCCCCGTGGCTCACAGATACTTCCAAAACCAGTTTGCAGGTGCCTATGTTACCGAGCAGGTGACGCAACCAAGTTCAAGGAGGAGCTCGATGAAGATCTTGCCCTTTGTGTTGTTTCGTTCTAGTTGATTAGTAGTGGAGCCCAGTTGGGGTCGATCGGGGACCTTTGTCGCATTTGGGGTTCTTCTTTTATTTTGGTTCTGTAGTCGGACCTTGATTCTATCTGTATGATGTAATTCTTTACTCATGTATTGTGTGAAGTGGCGATTGTAAGCCAACTATGTATCTCTTTCCCTTACGTATTACATGGGTTGTGTGAAGATTACCTCACTTGCGACATTGCTTTCAATGCGGTTATGCCTCTAAGTCGTGCTTCGACACGTGGGAGATATAGCCGCATCGAGGGCATTACAAGTTGGTAATCAGAGCCTTCCCCGACCTTAGGAGCCCCACTGCTTGATCGTTTTTAGCGGCCGAGTTGTGTCTAGAAAAATGTTTTGAGTCATTTAGGATTATATATATTGGAGAGTTAGGAATTCTTTTTACTCCCCAGTCTCTTCATCGCTCTGGTAAGGCATCCTGATGTAGAGTTTTGACTCTTCTCTTCTCAAATTTCACTAAAAAAAATTTAGGATCACGCGGGTATCTTGGAATCGTTCCGATGGTTTTATGATGAGAACATTGTCTTGGTGCGTCCTGTCAGGGGTTTAGTGGAAGTGTCCCGGGGAGTTGAGCTCTGAGGTGTTGTCGTCATAATTTTATCGTTGCAGTTCTGGAATACCTGAGTTTAGTATGCCGACATCAAAAATCTCTTTTATGCAGTTGTTGGTGAGATAACCCCGATAACCCAGTACTGAGGTGAGTACGGGAGTATTGCCATGACTCGTATAACGGATGCTTTTCGAAGGTTGAGGTAGACGATTTCCGAAGGTTTCTCGGTTATGTGTTGACGGATGGATACAGCTTGGATGTAGGATTGTTAGTTTTGGGTGAGATATATATCGCTTCCCCTGTATCCCCAACACCAGATTGCATAACCAGAAAATTTCGAGAGTTTCATAGGGGGGAATTCAAGTAGCTCTTAGGATATATTTCCGACGGATGTATGATATGAAATTGGGGTTCGGCATCTAGTGGTATGCCTATCCACGGTCGTTTTTTACAGTGGTCTCGTTGTGTCTTAAAGAGTCCTTGGCTATGCCGACTCGGGGATGCTTCGTATGTCATGTGCACTGCCTTGTACATGATGGTGCTGTATGATCAAGCCCGTGTAGGCCCCACCACAAAAACTTTGGACGAAATCTCTATCATATGTTTGTTCCGGCTTATTCTGCAAGCTATTCCTTTGTTTTTGTTTTGAGTTGTGGTATTCGAGTTGCTTCAATGTCAAGTGTTGATTCCATACCTTTCCGAAATGGTGTTCTCATACTCCGATGTGAATACCAATCCTTCTCGACAATCAAGATTGTCATGTCAATCCTTTTCAACCGGCGTGTTTCTCTTCAAGTGGATCCGATCACTTCAACATCAGCAAGACCCATTATCATTTCTTCTCAATGGTGTTTGTTTCATCCGTCTCCAAGTTGCCTTTGTTTTTTCCCGCCCACCCACCCTTTTTCCTCAAGGACTAAGATTTCTTTACCAAGTATCCTTTTATTTTTGTGAAGTTTCTCCATTCTTTTCCGTCAATGTTCTTACCCGGTGGTTCTCAAGAAGATGTTCTACTAGTTCGTCATTCCTAATTCCTTTCTCTTCTCCGGTGGATTCAAGTCAAGTTTTGTTGATCATACCTTTTTCCTCATTTCAATGTCTTCTCATACCGGTGCACCTCATTATCATTCTACTTCTCGCTATTTGTTATTCCGGAGTGCTCAAGATATCTCGAAGATTCGTGTTTCCACTCTGCATTCGTTCAAGCTCTTTCGAGATTGGTATCTCATTTAAGTCATTTAATTCAACCGGTGCAACATCTCTTTTAAATCTTTTCAACGGTGTTCTTTTGAGTGGGTCCTAACCCACAGGTCTTTTCCCAGGATCTTACCTGACTCTTCTATTTTCCCAGAGCTATCCTAAATTCTTCTCCAAGTTTGACGTAAGATGAGTTATCATCAGTCAAATGCTTTTCTCCAAGATCTTTCAAATTCTTTCCATAGTTGGCTCAACCTCTTCGCTTTTGATTCTTCCGGTGTGCCTCAATAATTCTTGGTGGTGTTTCTCGTTGTCATTCTCATGATTTGAAGACCGAAGAAGAGTTTCTCTTTAATATTGCTCTATTCTCTTCAAGATTCATGGTGCTAGCTTGTTGCCATCCGCTCATAATTGTTTTCGATTGTGAGAATCTTTTTCACCCATCAGGAGATATTCAAGAGTCTTCTCAGTTTGTCATCCGGAGTCCATCAATTCAGGTTTATTCATTTTCAGCTGTCAGTTATCATTCTCCTATCTTGCCGGTGCATCATTCAAGTATTCTCTAATCAGCTCGTGATCTATTCGTTCATTTGTATCTAAATACCCTCAAGTATCTTCATTCATTTTGCAATTCTTCCCGGTGATTTGTGCATTTGCTACGTTCAATTTCAATTCTTACGGTGGTTCGTTCAAGAGTTCTCTTTCTTTGTTATCATATCAATTCATTCGTTCTTTCCAAATCCTACCGGTGGTTCGTTGAAGACCTTCTCAAGTTTACACCATATCTCTCTTAATCCTTTCTACGAGAATAAGTAGTATGCCAAATCCGTTGCTTGTCATCAATTTAAATTGGTGAAGGATACGCATAACATAATTCTTATTCTTGTTTCATCCAAGTGATTAATCCTTTCCTTCAGAGTTTGTTCAGGAGGAATAAATTCTTGGCTTCTTGTTGTTCATCCTTCTTCCGGAGTTCTAAGTTTTCCGCATTATCTCGTCGCGAAGCTCCATCTAAATCATCGCAAGGCTTCACCTTGTGTTTTCAACTTCACTTTCTTTTTATCATGCGTTTATTACCGGAGTGGTGGTTCGTCAAGGATTCTTTTCATTCTTCAATTGTTCTTCAAGATTTCTCTTGAAGTTAAGATCAGCCAAGCTATACTCAAAAATTAAACATGGTGTTCAACACATGTCTTGTTTTGAGGAGTTCAAGCATTCTTCATCTTGCATTCCAAAGTGCGATTCTTTCTACCTTATCTTCTGAGGTGGTGTTAGGTCATTCTTGGCAATTTCTCCTCGTGTTTCATGATTCACAAGTTTTCAAGAATGACATATTTTAAACCCATCACTTTCTTCCTTGGAGTTATCTTGGTTTAGGTTACACCTAAAGCCTTCCCTAAGGAATGTTGCTAATTGTGGTGCCTATCAATAATCCAAGTTTCCTCCTATTCTTTCATTAAAAGGAGTTTTCATCTCCTTGCTGATCTCAATCCAATTAACTGTTTCCATCGGTGGCCGGTCGTCACCTCATCATTTTGAGACGTTTGCCATAAGCCCACAACAAGCTTGTGATTTTCGTTGTTGATTTTGCAACAACTCCGTTCAATTCTTCTTTGCAAGGGTGCTTTCCAAGCTCATTTGTGGAAGAAGTTGGCATTTTCTACTCCATTCTGTTATTCCAATGATCTATCTTCTATTCTTTCTTCCGGAGGCATTGTGATGTTGCACTTTTCACTCATCATCTCGAATTGTGAGGATCATGTTTTTTCGTGCTTATCCTTTTAACCGGAGTGTTGTGCTCTCTTCAAGTTCTTTCATCTTATCAAGTTTTGCCTCTCTTTTCAACCTGAGTGCGGTCTGAAATCCTTCTTACCCATTATGCCATTCTTTCAATAGTTCCGGAGGCAGTGTGTTGTTGATTTCATCAAGTATCGTCCCATCTTCTCAAGTTCATGTTCTATTCCTTCCATGTTCAACCGGAGTGCTGCCCGAATTCTTCCTCTCCCATCGTGTTTTAACCAGAGTGGTTTCGAATTCTATCTTGTCCATTAAACTCTTTGTTCGTGTCTTTGCAATGTTCAAGTTCTCGTAATGTTCCTTGTTCCTCTTTTCTAATGGATTGTTTGCAATCTCGTTCATCTCTGTTGTAGTCTTTCTTTTAAATTACTCAACCTCCCAAGGTTCATGGTTTCACTTATTGGTCGAAGAAGCAACTTAGTTTTACCTCTTCTCTTCCTCTTCCTTTTCTCTTCGGTGCCATCCTAGATCTCGGGACGAGATCCTCTTATAGTGGTGGAGTGTTGTAACGCCCCGAGACCGACGATCCAGAAGACTTCCATATATTCCGGGTTTCGCCGTGTGTTTCATTTGTGCCTGCCCTTTTTATTTTTGCATTGCATCATGTCATCATGCCATCATCTCATAAATCTTTTGCAACTCAACTAAATAAATGGCATGGATCTTTGATCCATTTAAATCGAGGGAATTCACATGGTGATTCTCTTTAAAACATATCCTCTCGATATTTAGAGAGCTATAGTAAATATTCCATTTTTGGGATTCTCCATAACACACTTGCAAAATCCCAATGCCTTTGTTGTCTTAATTCTTGATCTCCAACTTTGCCATTTATTCTTTCATCATCTTCCGGAGCTCCACCAAAAATCTCAACATTTTGGCTACTCCTAAAGTCTAGACTCCATTCAAACTCCTTCGGTGCAAGTTAAATAATTTTAGATTTAACTTCTCCTATTTTGTTGGAACCATTTTTGTTGGGTTGGAAATATTCCGTAAAGCCTTACAAATATGTCCCACCATTTTATTCTTGTTCTTGGCCTTTTCTTTTAATTCTTTTGAAATGCTCTCTATTTTTTTCTGCTAAAGAGAGAGAGAGAGAGAGAGAGAGAAGGAGCCCAGCAGCCTGGGCCTCCCAACCTCCCGCGCCGGCCCAAGGCCAAGGCCCAGCCGCCCCCACCAAATCCCTTGAGGCCCAACCCTTTCTAACCCTAGCCCCTCGCTCAGCCCGATCCCCATTCTCTCAATCCCCTCCCTCCAGCGCCGCCACAGGGGAAGAGCCCCTCGTACAGCGCCCGATTCCCATCGCCTCCTCCCGTCCCTTTGCCTCACCGCGCCCAAGCTCCTGGAGCCCGAGCTGTCCCCAAGCGCCTCCTCTTGCTGCTTCGTCCCCGCGCCATCCGGCGACCCCCGCCTCGAACCCGCGCCCTGCTTCTCCTCCCGTGCTGCGCCTGCACGCCGTCATCCGCATCCCCAGCCTCCTCACGGCGGCCTGCAGTTCCAGCAGACCCCGCGCGCCCTCTCCTTCCCTTCCTGCCTCGTCCTCGGTGCCTCGTCCCCGAGCCCTACGCGCCCGACGCTGACCCGTCTCCTCATGCCGGCCCCGCCACCAAGTCCCGCCGCCGTAGGTGACCACCAAGAGGGTCACCCCGCGCGTGACCTCGAGCCTCTCCACGCGCGCCCGCGCCCATCGCTTCGCTCCCACAGGCGCGCAGCCGCCCCGTGGCCCCTGCGTTTCCTTGCCCCGCTGCCATACCGTCTCCTTCCCTTCCTGCCATCGAGCGCAGCTCTGCCCTTGCTTTGTCCTCTGCTTTGCCTCTGCACCACCGCCCTTCAAGCTCGACGCCCGCCTCGGCCATCTTCTCCTGCTGCCTTGAGCAGCCCCTTCACGGCCAACTTCCACGAGATCTCCACCCGCTTGCTGCCCGATTGGCTTGTTTCCCCTCTTGTCGCTGCCAAGACCCGGCAACCAGGAACGTCCAAGGACGCCTTCGTGGATTTCACCAAGTTCACCGGATGCCTAGTGCGACTACAGGACCGGAACGCCAAGTACATGGATACGCCAAGTTCTGCTTCAAACATGTACGACTACACCCGTTGATGCGACAAGTACCCCGACAACGTGTACATCTACACCGACAAGTACCTCGACGTGGTGTGTACCACTACTGTCGCCCCGAAGACGTTGGATTCTTCAAGTACCTCTTCGACGACGTCCATGAACCACTACTTCCACTACCGTCGCCACATGAACAACTACTCCCACGACGTCCCGTGAACGCCTACTTCCTCTACACCGCTCCGAACTCGAACCGCTCCGAAAATGCACGCTTCAAAGGTATAACCCCGAGACGACGTCTGTGGACCGAATGCATGTGTTGTATGAGATGAACCCTATGTTTGGGCCGTGTCCGAATTGTTCCTTGCACGTTCGCCGTAAGCCATGCCACCATTATGTGGGGCACCCGGAATCCGGGATCACCCCACCATCCGTGCACGCATCCGCATGCCTCCTTTTGCACCGGTATCTCTGTGAGCTACCGGAACCGATATGTTGCCGTGGCATCATTTTCGGACATGTTGTCGTGCCATCATTTTTGGATATGTTGCCGTGGCACCATTTTTGTTTCGCCGTCGTGGCACCCTTTTCGTTCCGCCATGGTGACGAATGCTTCATAACATGATTATGTCAACTTTTTCATAAAAATTGCTTAAAACTTGCATATGTCATCCGCATCATGATAACAACAATTAAAATGTTTAAAATTGTTGTTGCATTAAATTGCTAAATAACATGGGGATTTTACGGATTTGTTGTTCGTTTTTCCGGCCTCATTTAAACTTGCCTAGATAGGTAGTTTTGTTATGCTTCACCCCTTGCCAGGCTAACCAACATTTAATATTGTTGAGTACCTAACCGAGAGTGAACTAAATAATTAAATGTGGTGTTTTGTCAACATGCAACTCGTTGCATATTGAGCTCCACTTAACTTGTAGTGTTGTTTGTTGCACTTTGCCATGCCATGCCTCATTAAACCGGACATGCATCATACTTGTTTGTGCATCATGACATGTTTATGCTTGTGTGTTTACCATGTTGTTTGTTTCTTTCCGGGTTGCTTCTCTCGTTAGCTTCGGTTTCGTTTCGGAGTTGTGAGGATCCGTTCGACTTCGTCCGTTTGTCTTCTTCATGGACTCATTCTTCTTCCTAGCGGGATCTCAGGCAAGATGACCATACCCTCGAAATCACTTCTATCTTTGCTTGCTAGATGCTCGCTCTTTTGCTATGCCTATGCTACGATGCCTACCACTTGCTATATCATGCCTCCCATGTTGCCATGTCAAGCCTCAAACCAGCCTTTCCTAGCAAACCGTTGTTTGGCTATGTTACCGCTTTGCTCAGCCCCTTTTATAGCATTGTTAGTTGTAGGTGAAGATGAAGTTTGTTCCTTGTTGGAACATGGAGATGTTGTTCCTTGTTGGAACATGTTTACTTGTTTGGATATCACAATATCTCTTATTTAATTAATGCACCTATATACTTGGTAAAGGGTGGAAGGCTCGGCCTTATGCCTGGTGTTTTGTTCCACTCTTGCCGCCCTAGTTTCCGTCATACCGGTGTTATGTTCCCGGATTTTGCGTTCCTTACATTGTCGGGTGATTTATGGGACCCCCTTGACAGTTCGCTTTGAATAAAACTCCTCCAGCAAGGCCCAACCTTGGTTTTACCATTTGCCTACCTAAGCCTTTTTCCCTTGGGTTCTGCAGACTCAAGGGTCATCTTTATTTTACCCCCCCGGGCCAGTGCTCCTCCGGGTGCTGGTCCAAACCGAGCGATGTCCGGCGCCCCCTGGGCAACCAGGGTCTATGCCAACCCGTCGTCTTGCTCATCCGGTGTGCCCTGAGAACGAGATAAGTGCAGCTCCTATCGGGATTTGTCGGCACATCGGGCGGCTTTGCTAGTCTTGTTTTACCATTGTCGAAATGTCTTGTAAACCGGGATTCCGAGACTGATCGGGTCTTCCTGGGAGAAGGTCTATTCCTTCGTTGATCGCGAGAGCTTGTCATGGGCTAAGTTGGGACACCCCTGCAGGGTATAAACTTTCGAGAGCCGTGCCCGCGGTTATTTGGTAGATGGGAATTTGTTAATGTCCGGTTGTAGATAACTTGACACCAGATCCGAATTAAAACGCATCAACCGCGTGTGTAGCCGTGATAGTCTCTTCTCGGCGGAGTCCGGGAAGTGAACACGGTTTCTAGGTTATGTTTGACGTAAGTAGGTTGCTATAGGATCACTTCTTGATCATACTTTTATCGACCGTGCTTTGCCTTCTCTTCTCGCTCTCATTTGCGTATGTTAGCCACCATATATGCTAGTCGCTTGCTGCAGCTCCACCTCATGCCTTTACCTTACCCATAAGCTTAAATAGTCTTGATCGCATGGGTGCGAGATTGCTGAGTCCCCGTGGCTCACAGATACTTCCAAAACCAGTTTGCAGGTGCCTATGTTACCGTGCAGGTGACGCAACCAAGTTCAAGGAGGAGCTCGATGAAGATCTTGCCCTTTGTGTTGTTTCGTTCTAGTTGATCAGTAGTGGAGCCCAGTTGGGGTCGATCGGGGACCTTTGTCGCATTTGGGGTTCTTCTTTTATTTTGGTTCCGTAGTCGGACCTTGATTGTATCCGTATGATGTCATGCTTTACTCATGTATTGTGTGAAGTGGCGATTGTAAGCCAACTATGTATCTCTTTCCCTTATGTATTACATGGGTTGTGTGAAGATTACCTCACTTGCGACATTGCTTTCAATGCGGTTATGCCTCTAAGTCGTGCTTCGACACGTGGGAGATATAGCCGCATCGAGGGCGTTACAAGTGAGTGCTTTGGAAACTGCTAAGCTTATCTGGGATAGGCTGTCCAAAGTGAATGAAGGAGTCTCAACTCAGCGTGACTCTCGAGTTGATGTTCTTCGGAATCTCTTCAACCGCTTCAAAAGACTTGACAATGAAAATGTCCAACAAACCTTTGAACGCCTCACTGACATCTCAAATGAGCTTCAAGCCCTCGGTGCCACTGACATCACTGACCATGAAGTGGTGAAGAAACTGTTGAGATCGCTTGATTCCTCATTTGATACTCTGGGACTGATGATACAAGAATGGGCTGACTACAAGTCTCTTGATCCTGCCGATATCCTCGAAAGGCTAAATACTCACGAGTTCCAGCTTGCTGAAAAGAGAGATCTCTATGGTTCAAGCTATGGCAAACCACGTGCCCTGAAGGCCAAGGCTGTGTCTGACTCTGAATGTGAGGATTCTGGTAGTAGCCTTGGTGATCCTGAAGAATTGAGCCAGGAGCTAGCACTGCTCGCGAAGAAATTCCAGAAGTTCTCAAGACGTGGTCGCTTTGGAAAATCCTCAAGAAGCAGTGATTCCTCATCCAGTGACTATAAGAGAAGGCTGTGCCACAAATGCAAGAAACCTGGTCACTACATTCAAGATTGTCCTCAGTGGGAAAAGGAAATGAAGAAGAAGAAATACAAGGATTACAGTTCTGATGATGCAAAGAAAAAGAAGAAATCGTCAAAATCTTCATCATCAAAATCCTCGAAGTCTTCATCTCACAAGAAGAGCAGCTCCAAGAAGGCTCGGGCATTCATTGGCAAGGAAATGGACTCTGAAGCTGAATCTGAGGAAAATGATGAAGAGGAGGTGTCTGAAGAATCTGAATCTGGTGTGGCGAGTCTGGCCTTCGCTACTGCTTTCGTCAGCAAGTCCATCTTCAACACTGAAGAAACTGACCCCACCGACAAGCCTGATGAAGATAATGATGGCTACGCTCCCACCTATTGCTTCATGGCGAAAGGTGCAAAGGATAATCAACCCAAAACTACTGAATGGGTCCTCGATAGTGGATGTACAAATCACATGACTGGTGACAAGAATCTATTGATGGATGCTCCCTTATCACCGCCACATCTGAAGCATATCATCTTTGCTGACAAAGGCAAAAGTCAGGTATTGGGTCTTGGTAAGGTTGCAATCTCTAAGAATAAACACATGGACAAAGTCATGCTTGTTGAGTCCTTAGGATACAACCTCATGTCAGTCTCAATGCTTTGTGATCTTGATATGGTTGTTGTCTTTGGCAAGTATCGATGTGTTGTGATTATGGAAGCTGACAATTCCAAAGTCTTCGAAGGCTTTAGGAGAGGAGACCTGTATATTGTTGATTTCTCCACAGGACCACAACCAGCCGTGTGTCTACTTGCAAAAGCTTCAGAAGGTTGGCTATGGCATCGACGACTTGGTCACGCAGGCATGAGGAATTTGAACACGCTTGCGAAAAAGAAGCATGTCATTGGCATTGAGAATGTCAAATTCCTCAAGGATCACTTATGCGGAGCCTGTGAAGCAGGAAAAATGACCAAGGCCAAGCATCCAGCAAAGACTATCATGACCACTACTCGTCCATTCAAATTGCTTCACATGGACCTCTTCGGACCTAACCATTACTCAGCAGTCACTAATGATGCATCTCTATATGGTTTTGTCATTGTTGATGATTACTCTCGATATACATGGGTACACATTGTTACTTACAAACATGAAGTGCAGGAAGTCTTCAAACGATTTTCCTCGAGGGCTTCAACCAACTTTGGTGTGAAGATCAAGCACATCAGAAGTGACAATGGAACTGAGTTCAAGAATTCCGGTCTTGATGCCTATCTTGATGAACTTGGTATTACTCATGAGTTATCTGCTCCCTATACTCCTCAGCAGAATGGTGTCGTGGAGCGCAAGAACAGAACTCTTGTTGAGATGGCTCGCACTATGCTCGATGAATACAAAACGCCTCAGCGTTTTTGGATTGATGCAATTGATACTGCGTGCCACATCATCAACAGAGTATATCTTCACAAATTCTTCAAGAAGACGGCCTATGAACTCCTCACTGACAAGAAACCCAATGTGAGTTATTTCAAAGTCTTCGGTGCAAAATGTTGGATTAGAGATCATCACCACAATTCTAAATTTGCACCGAAAGCACATGAAGGTTTTATGCTTGGTTACGGAAAGGACTCACACACCTACAGAGTCTTCAACATTGTTCTTCACAAGATTGTTGACACTGTAGATGTGTGGTTCGATGAAACTAATGGCTCGCAAAGAGAGCACCTACCTTCTGTGTTAGATGAACCAGCACCTGAGGATTCCATCAAGTTCAAGGCAACTGAGGATGTCATTCCTATTGAAGAATCTGCTGAAGAATTCATTCCAGTTCATGAAGAACATCGAGCTGATGCACCTGAAGAAAATGGTGCCGAAGAAAATGCTGATCAAATTCCTCAGCGACAACCAGCTCATCCTCGCATTGCAAAATAAGTGCAAGTGGAGAAGATCATCGATGACATTAGCACACCAGGTCCTCTCACACGCTCAAAAGCTTCACATTTATCTAACTTTTGTGGGCACTATGCTTTTGTCTCCATCACAGAGCCCACTAAGGTAGATGAAGCATTTCTGGAGCCGGAGTGGATTTAGGCTATGCAAGAAGAATTACATCAGTTCGAGCTTAACAATGTCTGGGAACTGGTCAATCGCCCAGATCCTCGCAAGCATAATATCATTGGCACAAAGTGGATCTACCGCAACAAGCAAGATGAAAATGGCCTTGTGGTGAGGAATAAGGCACGACTAGTAGCTCAAGGCTACACACAGGTTGAAGGAATTGATTTCGATGAAACTTTTGCACCTGTTGCTAGACTTGAGGCTATTCGCATATTACTTGCTTATGCTAACCATCATGATATCATCTTATATCAAATGGATGTGAAAAGTGCATTCCTCAATGGTAAGCTTGAGGAAGAGGTATATGTTGCTCAACCCCCAGGTTTTGAAGATCCAAAGAATCCTGACAAAGTCTTCAGACTTAATAAGGCCCTCTATGGCCTCAAGCAAGCCCCTCAGGCGTGGTATGATACATTGAAGGAATTCTTCGTGAAGAATGGCTTCACACCCGGTTCACTCGACCCTACTCTCTTTACTAAATCTTATGATGGTGAACTGTTTGTGTGCCAAATATATGTTGATGATATTATCTTTGGCTGTACTGACCAACGTTATAGTGACGAGTTTGCCTATATGATGAGTGAAGAATATCAAATGTCTATGATGGGAGAGTTGAAATTCTTCTTAGGTCTTCAAATTCGTCAGCAGCGCAATGGCATATTCATATCTCAGGAGAAATACCTCAAATATGTACTAAGGAAATTCGGCATGCAAGATTGCAAAGGCGTCAAAATTCCTATGCCCACAAATGGCCATCTATGCACTGATGAAAATGGTATTGACTTCGATCACAAGGTATACCGCTCCATGATTGGTTCTTTATTGTACTTATGTGCATCTAGGCCAGATATAATGCTTAGTGTTTGCATGTGTGCCCGATTTCAAGCTGCACCGAAGGAATCACACCATAAGGCTGTGAAGCATATTCTTCGATATCTAGCTCACACACCAACACTAGGATTATGGTACCCCAAGGGCTCTGCTTTTGATCTCATTGGATATTCTGACTCTGACTATGCTGGTGATCGTGTGGACCGCAAGTCAACATCTGGCACTTGTCATTTCCTCGGACGGTCTTTGGTCTATTGGTCCTCAAAGAAACAGAACTGCGTATCACTGTCTACTGCTGAAGCTGAATACATTGCTGCTGGCTCTTGCTGTGCTCAACTGCTTTGGATGAAGCAAACCCTCAAGGACTATGGCGTCAACGTGAAGAATGTGCCTCTCCTCTGCGACAATGAGAGTGCCATCAAGATTGCTCACAACCTAGTTCAGCACTCGAAGACAAAGCACATTCAGATTCGTCATCATTTTCTTCGTGATCATGTGTTGAAGGGTGACATCTCCATCAAGCACGTGAAGACTGAAGATCAGCTAGCTGATATCTTCACTAAGCCCTTGGATGAGAAGAGATTTAGCAAGTTGCTGTGTGAGCTAAATATCTTAGAATCTTCGAATGTTCTTCGAAAAGGACACACATCCTAACACTTATGCAAAATTGATGACTTAGATGTGCAACACATGAAGAAACGTTTTTCTTCAATCAATGAAGAATAACATTCTAAGTGTGAAGAAATTAATGAAGAATTTGATTCTCAGAACCCTACGACAATTGTACGCGGTGTCTGAAATCATCATTCTTATACGGTGAGACACGCCACCACAAAAAGTTGAAAATCTTCAATTTGAGTTTTTCCTCGGTTTTGAAATTCTTCAGTTTTTCAAATTCTTCAACTTTGCAAAATCTTCACTGTTTCCGTCATTTTTCTTCATTGGCTATATATATATATATATATATATATATATATATATGAGTTTATGTCCTCTACAGCATTCACTTATAGCTATTTCTTCAAGTTGCTGTTTCTGCTAAGTGAATGTGATCGGACCCTTCCCCCTCTATGCTAGACTCAACCCAATCTATTCACAAATTCTTCATGTGCGTTCTATTTGAGACTCGTTCAAAGTCTTCACTGTGTCCTTGTCAGCTGAAGAAATTGCGAACGAAACTTTAAAACAAATCTTATCCAGATTTTCGGTTTTACCGCTCAAACCGTTCCGCATCCCACGATGCATTATTTTATTCACCCACGATCTCATCTACACAGTACGTGGGTGACACATGTTGCGTGAAGGAGAAAGGGCAGGGGCATGTTCGTCCCAAAATCTTCGGGCGAACAGTTTTTCACCGTGGCTATAAATACCCCTCTCCCCTTCCTCACTTCATTTACTCCGCTCGACCACTGTCTCTCGCTCGAGCTCCTCAAACCCTAGCACCGCCGCTACTCCATCGTCGCCGGTGAGGAAGAGCTTCGCTGCCTCGACCTCGTCGCCGTCGTACTCGTGCCGGTTGCGGAAATCTTCACTCCGCCGCCGCTGTAGCTGTCTCCCTCTGCCAAGTTAGGGCGTGGGAGATCTAACCTGACAAACTTCACAACTGTTCATCTCAGTTCATCGCGTTCTTCGGTTCGGGTAATTAAAAGTTACTTTTATTACTCACTTTGATTCTCAAGCTTTCCTGAAAATCTTTAAAGGTGTTTTATTCTTCAAATCTTCACACATATGAACACCTCACACACTGTATGCTCTTGATCCATTTCTCTAAGCAATCATTTTCCTCAAGATTCCTCAATTGTGTGGATCTTCGATCTGTACAACTCTGGAATCTAAGACAAGAACGCTTAGTGAAATTCCTCAAGGCTCAACTGGTCAAATTCCTCAAAACTTGTCTTTTCGAAAAACCTTTTGAGAACGCATATGACCTCTCCAAATTCCTCGCACCTACACTCTGTTCACAGGTACTCATGTCCGCTGCTGAATCACTAGGTTCTCATCAACTTAACTCATTTGCAGCGTTCCTCGAAGAAAAACAGCATACTTCTTCAGAGTGTTCAATTGTTCAAATTCCTCATCTGAAGAATATGGCAGAAGGTAAGAGACCGCAGAAAGGAGGAAAGAAGCCTGAGGTCATGACTGCTTTCGAGATCCCTGATGAAATCTATAAGGACTATTGCACACCTGATGAAGCCAAATTCGGCAAAGAAAACAAGAATCAGCGCAAGGTAAGCATACAGAGGATTGAACGAAGATGGGCAAGAGAATGGAGGGAGTATAGATATGTGACTCCAAAATATATGAAGAAATTTTCTTTAAATCCTCCATGCCCAAGAGCTCCATTGGCACCTGGCCAAGTAGCTGATCCCACCAGCATCAAGAGTGGTGAGGACTTTCCTGAAGAATGGGCTAAGCGCCAAGCCAAATTGGCAAGACAAGCCAAGGAGGCAGTGAAGAAATTCAATGAGGATTCTTCTGCTGCTGCTGCTACTGAGGCCTCGGTCAAGCTGAGGAAATCAATGCCAAAGAAGCCTGCTCGTAAGCCAAGTGCTTCACCAACAACGCCCTCACGGCCAAGTTCCTCAGCTATGCCCTCACGGCAAATTCCTCAGACTGCTACAGCTCCTTCAAAGTCCTCAGCTCCTGTGCATCTGGCTACATGTCAAAGGACTACGGGTTTCTCGATTGCCTCTGGTGTCTCAGCAAGTTCCTCAGCTGCACCAATGTCCTCATCAGGCCCCACACTGTTGAAGACTAAAGCAACAGCTGGACGCGGTCCTCGGCCAAGTCCAAGGAAGAAACAAGTCACATTCCATGTGCCCTCTGATGATGAAGCTTCTGATGATGAACTTGCAGAAATCATCAGAGACAGACAAGTGAAGGCCGCTAGAGCCAAAGGCACATCTGTGCCACTTCTTTTGGATCCAAAGAAAATCCTCGACTACATTGATCTCTGGCACAAGGATCCGAACACCCCAATGCCTGATCTTCCTCTGACTCCTGGTCAAAGTCACATGATGACCCATTTCATCACTCAAGAGAAATGGAAATTTGAGAAGGCAAGAGAAATCAAGAAAGCTCAATATAGAAAGGAGAAGCTCCTGAAGGAAAATGTTGTCAGAATGACACCTGAGGAACTTCTCAAGGCTCAATCTGAAATTCAAGCCCTCAGCAAAGACTTTGATGCCTACTATGCTGATTGGCAAGGAGCCAAAGTAAGATTCGTCGATCTGACAAAGAAATTCACGAATGTTGCAGCCCCATCGCAACAAGAAAATCCTCAGGCTGCAGACTCTGCTCAGCCTGCTGAAGAACATGCCAGCACCGTTGATGACTTTCAGCCTGCTGATGAAAATGCTAGTTCCAGGGCTAGTGAAGAAATTCCAGCTGCTGAAGAAATTGCCAGGGCATCCACTAGTGGTGCGCCTGAAGAAACTGAAGAGATCAGGGCAACTGCATCAGTTGCGCCTGAAGAAAAACAACCAGATTCCTCAGCTCCTCCCGTGCCTACACCAACTCCAATTCTTCCATCTGCCTATGAGGTGAAGAAGATCAAGGCTGCAGAGCGAGCTGCAGTGAAGAAAAGGAAGGCATCAGCTGTGTCAAATTCTTCGGCTGCGAAGAAAATGAAGCCAATGACCAGCTCACTTGAACATCCAATTGATGTTGTTCCAATTTCCTACATGTCATCAAAGGAAATTGTTCCTTTTGGAGAAGATTATAAGATCCCAAGCGGATCGGATGAAGAAAATCATTCTGCTGCTTCGTCAGAGCAGATTGATGAAGAAATTGAAGTGGATGCAATCCCTTCACCGCCAGTCATTTCCTCACCTATGCCTCAGTTCACAGCTGAAGAGGCTGGTGTTGAGGAAATTGAAGATGAAGATGTGGATATTGGATGCACCACACCAGTGATGAATGATGACTTTTGGGAAAGTCACCATCCCAATACTACTCTATTCACACCTATCCAACAGATTCCTCAGTCCCCGGCAACAACAGTTCAAATGGGCTCTGAAGAAACTCAACCCACTCCATCTGTTCATGAAGATATTCCAGCCGCTAGTGCTGAAGAACCTGCTGCTGCTGATCCCCAAGTTGCACAAGAAGAGGAACCAAAAATTCCTCAGCCTGAAGAACCTGAGCTCGCGATTCCTGAGGTAGTACTGCAACTCACTGACACCCCTCTGCCAAAGCCAAAGAATCCGTTCTCAAGCAAACAGAAGTTCAAGGCTGAAGACTTCTTTTCCGAGCATGTATTCTTCACTGACTACAACCCCTATGACTCTGCTCGCATAAGGAAGAGGTGTTTCTGGACTGCTAGTCAAGCCAACTTTTATTCCTCAGTGCTGTTTGACAAGGACAAAATCTTCGATCATGAACATATTCCTCACGTGGATATGGAATCTCTGCCATGCTTCGAGCCAGTCCTCAGTGTTATTCACGATGCAGGATTACTGAATTTCTGCACTGACATTTGTGATTGGAATGAAGAAATCATTCTTCAGTTCTACGCTACACTGCATATCACTGGAAACGCTGAAGATGTCAACTCATGGGTGTTGGATTGGATGACCGAAAACACTCACTACAAGGCACCGGCAACTGAATTGCTTCGTGTCCTTCCTCTCGATCCTCCCCATGACAGTGCACATTGCATCTACAATGACCCTGAACTGACAAATCACTATATGCAAGTGCTCATGAAGCCTTTGAAGCCAGGGCAGGCCCCACGAACCAAATTCCTCGTCAAGGAATTACTCTATGTGCCTCGGACTGTCTATCGCATTCTGACGAAGACAATGAGTCCTATCAAAGTCCACAACTCAAATGATGAAGAAGTCGTTGGCATCATGAAGAATATGCTTTTCAACATCATTCATGGCGTTCCCGTCAACTTCCATGATTTCTTCATGAGGACTCTTGCAAATGTTGCTATGTCACCATTCGAGCTGAAGCCCTATGCTCCTTGGATTATGAGATTCATAAGGGCAAGATCTTCACTGAATTACAAAGCTGACACTCTGAACCATGGTAGCTACCTGCCTCCCATTGAAGTCCTCAAACGGCCAGTTTCATCATCTGATGATAAAGGCAAGGCAGCTGCTGTGATCGATGAAGGCATTCGTCCATTGGATGGTCAATTTCGCCTAGCTACATCTTACTCTACCAATGACGACTCTGCCACACATGACACCGCCCCAAATACCTTAGCTAAGCAAAATCCTCAAGCCACAGCACCCAGGGTGATGACTGACCGTGAGTTACTCCTCAGTCTTCATCAGAAGGTTGATCGCAATCACAAATGGGTAAAGCGTCAGTTTGGTGCAATTCTTCACAACATGACCTCAACACACGATGAAGTGAAGAAGAACCATTACTACCTTCATGAAACCCTCAACCGCACCTGGGTTGTCCTCACTCATGTCTATAGCGCTGAAGAACTGAAGACTATGGGTCTCAAGGAAGAATTTGACTAGTCTGCACCTCCTCCGAAGAAATTCAAGAGAGTCAAAGTTCCTCCACTGGTGGCCAGCTCTTATTCTTCATCGCGTGATACTGATGAGTATGAAGATTTGGACGACACTACGGCAGGCCCTTCTACAACAAACAACCCCGACAACGCTGGCGCTCCTCCATCAACTTGAAATTCTTCAGGGGCGTTAGTCCTCAGTTTCGATCCTTTTGGTCATTTGATGACAAAGGGGGAGAAATCTGAGTTAGTCTTCAAGCGGGTCTATATAAAGGGCGTTTTTTTAAGTTACAACTCTCGTTCTTCTGAAACTTTTATTGGATCGAGTTGTAATCTTAAAACCGATGGTGCTTTGATACTTTTGGATGGTGCTCTGATGATGCACTATGCTCTGATACTTTTGATGCTTTCGGCATGCTTATTCCTCGTTAATATTATTGCACGCATGCTGAATTTCATCAGGCACCATATTTCATCATGCATTTCAAATTCTTCATATTACATATCAAATGCGTGTATGAATTACAAGATATAGGGGGAGATCTCCATGATTCAACTCTTCAAATGTGCATTGCCTCAAACGCAAATTCCTCACTATGCACATCTTCAGGGGGAGTTCTTCTATATCTTGCAATCAAATTCCTCAATATCAGTATTTACACTTCATATATTTATCCCCGTTGAAAACTTAACCTATATTGTCATCAATCACCAAAAAGGGGGAGATTGTAAGTGCATCTAGTGCCCCTTAGTGATTTTGGTGTATTGAAGACTTATAGGTTAAGGGACTAATGCGTTTGTGAGTGTACACAGGTCTATAAGTCTATGAGGAGTTTGATATTTATAGAGAAAGTCGACCCCTAAAAATGAAGTTCTTCGACTGAAGACTTTGATATTCTGAAGACTTTCTGAAGACTTTGAAAGTGAAGAAATCGGTGTGACCTTGAAGACTTGGTATTCATTTGAGGAACATGAAGCGTGAAGACTTTTGTTTTCGTAGTTTCATTTTCTCTTTCTTGAGTCATAGGAAACACTGTACTGTTAAAGGGGGTCGAGGAAATACTAAGGAAAAATTTCCATGTGATGCTCAACTCAAAATCCTACACCTACCAATCCCTTCGAGTGAAGCCATTGGAAATCTCATACAGTTCAGTCAATTTCTTCAGTGACAGAGACGCAGTTCTTCTGGTCACTGAGGACTTTGCTCTGACTGAGGAGTTAGGAATTCGTCAGTGCGAATTGCCTACACAGTGAGGAACATGATAGCCCTGAGGAATTTGAGAGTCAAATTTCGGACCGTTGCTGTGCTGCGCGCCGGCTGTCCCAAAATATCTTGTCCACCTAACGGTCATATCATTGAAGGGCATTTATGTCTTATCCTGTCGGGCTGCTCCCTAGGCTATAAATAGCCGCCCCCTACAACCACTAGCTGGTTGGCTGCTCCGAGAGAACTTGACACTTGTCATTTGAGAGCAACCCATCCTCCGAGGACTTTGAGCGAAAATCATCAAGTGAGGAAAACCCAAAACCAAACCCCCCACAAACCCAAAGTGATTGAGCATCACTGAAGAAATTGATCCTGCGTGGATCCGACGCTTGTTATCTTTGAAGATTGTGCTTCTTCCAGACGGTTAGGCGTCACGGTCTAGAGCATCCAAGAGGAATTGTGGATCGCCGAGTGACCAAGTCTGTGAAGGTTTGGAAGTCGCCTGAAGACTTACCACGAGTGATTGGACGAGGCCTGCGTGGTCTTAGTTCAAGGAGAATACGGTGAGGACTGGGTGTCCTGAGCTGCGGCTCAGCGACTGGGTGTCCGGGACTGCGTGTCCTCGAGTTTAAATACTCAGCCGCTCCAACCAGACGTACAACTGAGACAGCAGTTGGAACTGGTCTACCAAATCATTGTCTTCACCAACTAACTGGTTCTATTTCCTCAACCCTTTCATTTTCTCATTACTGTGTTGAGCGTTTGTTCATATCTGTGCTTGAAGACTTTGACTGAAGACTTTCTCTATTTCCTCAGTTCAATTTCTTCAGTCTGTTTGTCTTCGTCCTGTGTTATCCTGTGATTACGCTTTCTGTACTTTGTGCTAGTCTTCATTTCATCATGATGACCATGCTTGTATTCTGTTACGCTTACTTCTGAGTACTTATTCCGCTGCTAGTAGTTCTTCAGTAAGGAATTTCCTCACCGGCAAATTCCTCAGTGAAGAATTCATAAAAATCGCCTATTCACCCCCCCCCCCTCTAGTCGATATAACGCACTTTCACAAGCATCATGTATTTTTATATGGTAGCAAAGTAAGCAAAAATAGCTTAGTAAAAACTAAGCTATCCAAAGACAAATTGCAACCAAGAAGCCAGGCAACCTACGAACAACATGTTTGATGAATGATCCGCAAATGGTGTCCTATTCCTTACAAGACTATGAATAAGCACAAATACAACTACACCAAGAAGCATATGCATGACCATATTAATCAACATACCCATAACCAATGTTATTCGTCACTCGCATATTGCTTTGCATGATCGTAAGATGGCTAGCATGATACATGATTCATCGGTTTCTAATATCTGTGTACTCTCTTCCATGGTCAGGTCCATTTTCGCCAACAGGTTAGCAAGAGGATCAACTAGTTGCCCGTCCTCCTTGGCATCCCCAACATTGAAGATAAGGGGGTGTTCCACTGGATGCGCCATTGATGAGGAAGTGGAAAGTAGATTGGAGAAGCATATGGTGGTGGACCGAGAAAGTGCCACACTGAGCGTTGTGTTTATAGACAACCAAGTGCGCCATCAAGGAGGTAGTCACAAAGGTGGCAAGCAGCCAACTATCAAAGCGCAAGTCTTCCAGCGGTGCATTGGAGGCCGCACAGATTTAAAGCCACGTCGTGGCATGAGGAAGAAGAAGGCAAAATTTCCCTCCCGTGGTGGCTCTTGGGCATGGAATGAGCTCCACATATGAAACATTCATTAACTCGTGTTTGCCTATCCTTCGCTTACATTCCTAAGCAATACAATGAGTTTAATGGGCATTCGGTCGGCAATGTATGGCCACTACTTTACGTGCCTCCTCTACATCCTCATCTTCCTCCAAACACCAGACACGGCTAGAATGATGTTGGATAGTGGCTACATCGTGTGGAGGAGGAGAACAAGAGAGTGGATTTGAAGGCGAGAACCTCATAACAATGTCCTTCTGGATAGAGGAGGACGAAGCACTAGTAGATCTACAAGAAGCGTGGAGAATTGGGGGAAATGCCCATTCAATTATATCCCACTGGGAAACCCAAATAACAAACTTAGAAGATCGACGCGTCTCCCACTCTCTCCGTGGTCTCCCATTATGCAAGGTATGGACGTGGAGATCCAGTCCTTATCATCTTGACGCGGCGACCAAACCAGAACCAACTAACCGCTTCCCTACCTTTAGGGCAGTGATGACGGATGCGAAGAATAGTGAGGCACCGATGCCTCGATTCTGATGGCTAGAAGTGGATGATTCAAAGCCATGAAGACACATGCCGCAAAACCACAAATACGTAGGTTGCTAAAGTCCAAAAGGACGCATGACGACGAAGTTGTGAAGATGCAGGTCACGAAGCCACTAGCATGCAAGCTAGGAAGGCACGGGCCACCCTGGATTGGAAGCTCTAAGAACACAAAGAATCCCTACTAAAGACCGTGCATATTGCTGAGCCTAAAGATCTCCAAGGCTAGGCCCAGAAGATGGGCTACACCTATCACCGATATGAGAGGAGTGTCTCGATTTCATCCTTGTAGAAGCTAGAATCCAAAACTCTAGACAAGTTTGGGGCTACTAATCATACAATATAACAGGGGTTTCCTCTCATGTGGAATACTAACATTTGGCCAGCACCCATGCCTAGGGGGCTTGATGATAACGCTCTCCAGTGAGGCAGTCCACGGGCTCGACTCAAAGGTGAACCATTACCTTAGCTATTAGCGTGCAAGTCAAGGAACCATTGGCGATGTGGTCAACTAAGAACCATGTAAACCCTAGCTCGTGACCCCTTATAAGGTGAGGCTAGGGGTAACACGAGGCATCTATTACACTAGATACAAACCTTGGTAGTCATTGAGGGAGTCCTGGACTAGGGGGTGTCCACCAGACTCCAAGACTACGAAGATACAAGATTGAAGACTCCGTCCCGTGTCCGGATGGGACTTTCCTTGGCGTGGAAGGCAAGCTTGGCAATACGAATATGTAGATCTCCTACCATTGTAACCGACTCTGTGTAACCCTAGCCCTCTCCGGTGTCTATATAAACCGGAGGGATTTAGTCCGTAGGACATAACCTCCATTACAACAATCATACCATAGGCTAGCTTCTAGGGTTTAGCCTCCTTGATCTCGTGGTAGATCCACTCTTGTACTACCCATATCATCAATATTAATCAAGCAGGACGTAGGGTTTTACCTCCATCAAGAGGGCCCGAACCTGGGTAAAACATCGTGTCCCTTGTCTCCTGTTACCATCCGCCTAGACGCACAGTTCGGGATCCCCTACCCGAGATCCGCCGGTTTTGACATCGACATTGGTGCTTTCATTGAGAGTTCCTCTGTGTCGTCGCCAATAGGAAGGATGCATCCACCCGTCTTCAAGGACGGTATTTTCGCCAAAGGGGCCTTGGCCTCCGGCCAAACTATCTGGCTAGGTGGTTTTCTTATGACCGCCTGTCCGGCCACTACTTCGACAATGACTTCTCAAGTCGTCAAAAGCAATCTTCGCGTCAGCTCGGAATCTGCCGAGCAGCTGGATCCAATAGAGCTCTCGTCTGTCAACGAGCTCTTGGATCGCATCGCCGCCCTGGGAGTCGCTACAGACTACAATCAGATTGGGCTTAAAACCGATCTGAGAGAGATTAACTCTCCCCAGGTCACCCACCACGTTGTAGTGGTAGAGGAACAATGCGGCGACTCTTCTCCTATATTGAAAACTAGTCACATCCGGGTTCCCGAACCCTCCATGCCGGATTTCCGCGGAAGGACGTACTTCGATTGAGCACTGAACTTAAAATCATGCATCGTTCCGGACTTGCTGGACCGCGTCCAGCAATCCAATCTTCCGAATTTGGAAACTTCCCGGCCTTTAAGCCTCGAGACGGGTAGGGTTCCGGACTTAATTCCACCCACCCGCCTAGACATATGCGATCTATCTCTAATCCGGCAAGAGCCCACTGAAACAGTACATCACTACTGGGACAGATTCCTCCTGGTCATGGACAGGATAAAGGACTGCCAAGAGGATAACGCAATCTCAATTTTTTGCAATAATTGCACGGATAAGGGAATCTTGAACGCCGTCAGCCATCGTAAAATTACACGATTCGCCGACCTGGCGTCCATAGTACGAAAGTACTGTCCGATGGAGAGTTTCCGGAAAACCGAAAATAATTTTTGGGACAATCCGGCCCCAACCCAAGTCCACAACAAAAGGGTGCATTACAATGAGGCACCAGATACAAAAACCAAAAAGCAAAAACCCCATAGAGGGCACGGAACCGTACTGGAGGGATGGCTCAGCGGACCCTGTAAACTTCACAGTACAGAGGGCGCCGTCCCAACACATAGCCTCCGAGCATGTTGGATATTACGGCAGGTGGCCAAAAGTGGCGAGGAGCTTCTAGCCCCGGAAAACCACTCCAATAATACCGGTACGGTATCAACAGTCTTTGAGACCTTCGCATCAAATAATATGCGGAAACGAACAATCCGCGGCCTCGCCAAAGTCTACCAAGTAGCAACAACAAATCCATGGAGCGACACAGCCATCACCTTCAACGCCAGCGACGAACCTAAATTCCGAACAACCCGAGCACCAGCCGCACTGGTGCTTAGTCCTATCGTGGACGGCTTTCGACTTACGAAGGTCCTCATGGATGGCGGCAGCGGATTAAACCTCATCTACGAGGAAACTCTTCAAAAAATGGAAATAGACTGGAGCCGTATTGAGCGAAGCAGCACAACCTTCAGAGGAATAATACCCAGCCGGGAAGCATGCTGCACCGGAAAAATCACACTCGATGTGGTATTCGGCTCGCCGGACAATTACAGATCCGAAGAAGTTACATTCCAAGTGGCCCCGTTCAACAACAGATATCACGCTATACTAGGACGGGAGGCATTCACAATTTTTCAAGCCGTACCCCATTACGGGTACATGAAGCTCAAAATGCCTGGGCCTGGCGGAATAATCACTCTCGTCAGTAATCCGGACATAGCATTGCGCGCCGAAAACAAGACAGCCGCATTAGCCCTGGAGGCGCGATCCGAAGCCCTAGCGGCAGAAGAACTCACTGCGCTGCGCTCTACGGTGAATAGGGACGATGTGATACTCGATAAGAGATCCAAGTCCACCTCCTTTAAACCAGCGGACGAAATAGTAAAATTCCAGGTCCATCCAATGGACCCAACAAAGACGGCCTCCATCGGGGCACAATTGAACCCTGATGTAGACGCCGCACTGCGAGAATTCCTTCGGGAAAATTGGGACATTTTCGCCAGGCACCCCTCGGATATGCCCGAAATCCCATGCAGATTAGCAGAACACAGCCTAAACATCCTAAAAGGATTCAAGCCAGTCAAACAGGCTCTTCGACGATTTTCCGAACCCAAAAGACAGGCAATGGGAGAAGAGCTAGCCAAACTATTGGAAGCCGGATTCATCAGAGATATCAAACATCCGGATTGGCTAGCGAACCGGGTAATGGTACCAAAGAAGGATAAATCCTGGCGCCTATGCGTCGATTTTAAAGACCTCAATAAGGCTTGCCCAAAGGATCCCTTCCCCCTCCCCTGCATCGACCAGATAATCGATGCTACTGCAGGACACGATTCATTGTGCTTCCTCGATGCATACTCCGGATACCATCAAATTAAGATGGCGGAAGCAGACCAAGCCGCAATGGCATTCATCACTCCATACGGACCATTCTGCTTCAACACGATGCCCTTCGGACTTAAAAATGCTGGCGCAACATATCAGCGCATGATTCAAACATGTCTGGCTACCCAGATCGGCAAAACAGTAGAGGCATACGTAGACGACGTAGTCGTCAAAAGCAAACACGTCGAAACTCTAGTAGACGACTTGAGGCTCACATCCGACAACCTCAGAGCATATGACATCAAGCTGAATCCGGAAAAATGCGTTTTTGGCGTACCAGCCAGAAAGCTACTGGACTTTATTGTATCCGGTAGAGGAATCAAAGCAAACCCAGCCAAAATCCGAGCTCTGTCACAGCTAGATATCCCAAAAGACCTCAAGCAAATACAAAAATTGACTGGATGCGTGGCGGCTCTAAGCCGCTTTATCTCCCGTCTAGGAGAAAAGGCATTGCCCCTCTATCGCCTCCTTAGGCACACCGAACACTTCGAGTGGACGGATGCTGCCACTGCCGGACTCGAAGAAATAAAAGCCATATTGGCAACAAATCCGGTCCTGGCTGCGCCCAACCTGGGCGAACCAATGTTGTTATACATCGCAGCAACACATCATGTTGTAAGCGCGGTACTCGTTGTCGAACGAGAGACAGAAGGGCATAAATTCCCTCTCCAAAAACCAGTGTACTACGTATCCACTGTGTTAACCCCCTGCAAGTCCCGTTACCCGCACTATCAGAAGATAGCGTATGCGGTGTTCATGGCATCCCGGAAGCTCCGACACTACTTTCAAGAGTGTTCGATAACAGTGGCCTCCGAAGTACCACTCAATGACATTATAAATAACCGCGACGTAACGGGCAGGATTGCAAAATGGGCCATTGAGCTCTTACCATTCGATATAACTTACAAACCTCGGCGAGCTATAAAGTCACAAGTTTTGGCTGACTTTGTCGCTGAATGGACCGAAGCCGAACTCCCTAAAGAGTACGGCGCATACTCCAACTGGATTATGCACTTCGACGGCTCTAAAATGTTGGCCGGACTGGGGGCTGGCGTCGTATTGACGTCCCCGACCGGGGACACAGTCCAATATTTACTTCAAATAATGTACACGGACTCCAACAATGCAGCCGAATACGAGGCCCTTTTACATGGTCTCCGGATGGCAATCTCCATGGGCATTCAACGCCTAGAGGTGCGCGGGGATTCAAACCTTGCAATATCCCAAATAAATGGAGATTTTGACGCCAAGGATCCGAAAATGGCAGCATATCGCTACGCTGTCCTAAAAATGTCAGCTCGGTTTGAAGGACTCGAATTCCATCACGTGGCCCGAGATAATAACCAAGCAGCCGACGTACTAGCACGCATTGGTGCAAAACGTGATGCGGTCCCTCCAAACATCTTCCTGGAACGGCTCTTCAAGCCATCCGTACTATGGGAAGAAGAGTCCGGAAATGACAAACCGGAAAAAACTGCGCCAACCGGCGATCCAGCCGATGACACAACACCTTCAGCCCACGACATAATGGCAGTTATCGCCCCGTGGACAGAACCATTCCTAGCCTACTTGCTTAGGCAAGAACTTACCGAAGACCAAAATGAGGCCCGCTGCATAGTCCGGCGATCTAAAGCCTACAAGGTCCGTGAGGGAGAACTTTATAAGAAAAGCACAACCGGAGTCCTTCAAAGGTGTATCTCCGAAGGGGAAGGGCGAAACCTCCTGGCGGAAATTCATGCCAGACTAGGCGGACACCACGCCGCAGCTCGGGCCCTTGTAGGAAAGGCATTCCGTACAGGATTTTATTGGCCGACGGCCCGGGCAGATGCTCAGGACTTAGTCCAAAGATGCGTCGGTTGTCAGCTCTTTGCTAATCAGAGCCATATGCCACCCACCGCCCTCAAAACTATACCCATTACCTGGCCGTTCGCAGTCTGGGGGCTTGACATGGTTGGACCCCTTAAAGGGGGAACGCAGAAGAAAAGGTACCTATTGGTCATGGTGGACAAGTTCACCAAATGGATAGAGGCCAAACCAGTCAAAACGGCAGAGTCCGGACCAGTGATAGACTTTATATCCGGGGTAGTACACCGTTATGGTGTCCCCCACAGCATCATCACAGATAACGACACAAATTTCACGGCCGACGAGGTTAAGTCATGGTGCAAAAACATGGGCATTAAGCTCGACTACGCTTCAGTCTATCATCCTCAAACCAACGGTCAAGTGGAACGAGCAAATGGTCTAATAATGAGCGGCATTAAACCCAGACTAGTGCGGTCACTTACTAAATCCGACACGCACTGGGTGGAGGAGCTCGACTCCGTGCTCTGGGGCCTACAGACAACGCCCAACTGTACTACCGGATTCACACCATTTTTCATGGTATACGGTGCAGAGGCAGTTCTGCCCTGCGACATTATTCATGACTCACCTCGAGTGCGCATGTACAAAGAAAGAGAGGCCGATATGGATCGGCAGGACAGCTTGGACGCATTGGAGGAAGAACGCGACGTCGCCAAGGCTCGTTCCACATTTTATCAGCAGCGGGCTCGAAGATATAAAAGCAGAGAAGTACGGGCCAAGACTTACAACATTGGCGAACTAGTTCTACGCCTGCCGGACAAGAAAAAGGACAAGCTCAAGCCCAAATGGGAGGGCCCCTTCATTATCGATCAAGTCCTGACCGGCGGAGCGTACCGTCTACGAAATGCGTCGGACAACCGACTCAAGCCGAACCCATGGAACGCAGCCCGCCTCCGAAGATTCTATGCCTAGCACCGGACTAAGAGTTCGTCCCCTTCCCCCCGTTCAAATTTTTACACTTCAGCTGTCTTATGTTCCTCTTTCTTCTCTTAACCCTTTTACTAAAAAAACCCTTAAGGGCCTACTTGCGCATTGTTCGCATACACTTGATGTGCCATCCGCACTCATTATACCTGGGGGCTTCTTTTACAGAAGCTCAATTATAAGGGCTTCATGCCCAGCACATGTGTCAAGCTTCCACATGTACCTTTTACTCACCATTATATGCATCGATATGACTTAAGTTTTGGCCAAGCTGGGTTGCCTGGCTCCTGTGCTTACCCCTACGTTCCCGATTGTTCGGCTAGGAGGTAAAGGGAGCACCTCTGCGATTGTTACTGCCGGGTCAGCCGGATATGTACCTCAGACTGGGTGAAGCCGAAAGCTAGCGTTCTTAAGGGAATATTCGGTCGGTGACTTAAAAGATGATTTTCTACCTACTTATTTATCTTCCCCCAGATGTTTTTCTGCTTTTTTCGCAGTCCGGACATGCACTTTAGGGCATGCCTCTCAGGGAAAGGAACCCCTAACGGAACAATTCTCCCTGGAAGATGTTTCTTACTAACCATGTAATATAACATAACTAGTTGGGCACTTGTCTGATAAAGCACTAATGACCCCTACGCCTGGTCTCCATGCATACCCCCGTTGTTTCTTAACCAAGAAGGTATTCGGACACACTCCGGACTCTAGGGTCCCGAGGTTGAAGCGAAAAGGTCGGCAAAGACAAACGATCTACAATCCGGCTAGAAGGCATCTCACATGTCATTTTAAAAATACATTGTCAAATCTACTGACTGTATTCCTCCTCAATCCCGTCTAACAGGCTGTCTAATTTACAGTCCCGTTGGGAAAATTTAGCGGCCAACTCTACTTGGCTGTATACTAAACTCACAGGGATCTCCTTCCCATCGGGCCCCATAGGTCCGACCTCGGCCATGTGGTTGGGGTCCGCCTTCTTGTAAGAGTCTTCACCATGGCCCAAGCCTCCCTGGCACCTTGGCGGCAGGCCGAAATCTTCCACAAACGGAAGCGCTGCCGCACTCCCTGAAGCTTCTCCGCAAGCTCCCCAAGGCCCTCGGGTAGGGAGAGGGCTGGCCATAAAGCCTGGACGACGCCGCTCATTGCCTGCCGAACTCGTTCGAGCAGCTGCAACATCTCGGGAAGTTGATCACCCGTTGATATGGGCATCTCCTCCGCAGGGCGACCTGTGAGTATACCTACAAGACATATTATGTCAATTTACTTCCTCGCCGAACTCTTTTTTTCAAAGGAGTCCGCTCAAGCACTTACTATAGATGCCGCGACGAAGCTGCTGATTCTCCTTAACGGAGACGGACAGCCCGGCCCGAGCGCCTTTCAGCTCTTCTCCGAGCTTGGCGTTGGCATCCTGGAGCTTGTTCCTCTCTTGCTCGACTCTATTCAGCACCCTCTCGCCGGCCTTCAGCTGGCACAGTAATTCTTGCCTGTCCGGATCTTGTCCGGCGGCACCTGCAATGTCATTATTAGACTTGCGCGCACGCCGCACATCGCTTATATTTATCAATAAAAATGTGTTACCAGGAGGGGTCTCCGCGTTTCCTCCTGCGGCAGCAAGTGCGGCCTCAAGTTGGGTCTTGCACTCTTGCAGCTCCTGAGACAGCTGGGTATTCTTCTCGGTAAGATCCTGCATTTCAAATGATCCTTAAATCAGTTAACATAACTACTTTAAGTCTCGGGGGCTAATGGCATATATAACTATTAAATTCTATTACCCGTATGTCTTTCACATATTGCTCCGTGGCTCTGGTAAAGCCATCTTGAGCAGCACGGAGGTGCGCGTCCCCCGCGTTAAAGGCATTCAACGCCTCAGGGGAGAAGCACACGTCACGAAATACTGTCCGGCGGCGCCTATGGTTCATGGCGCTCTCCACCTCAGACTTGGTGGCGGACAGCCTGTCGGTATCCTCCGTTGGAGGAGTGTCCGGCTCGCGCCTTGCGCTCGCCTCGCCCTCCTGACCAGGTGCTGGAGCCTGGCTGGAAGAGGTTGGATTGGCAACCTCCACGCCCGCAGTCCGGCGGGCGCCTTTTCTCCTGCAAAGATTATGAGCACTCAAACGCTTCCTAGGAATGTTGCTCCGAATAATTAACTGCGAGCTATACCTTTGCGGCGACGCTTCAGTCCACGCCGCGCTCCTCTTCCGCCTGCCGGACTGGCCTTTGTTGGTCAGCCGCCGCGGGCTCGGCTTCCCGCACCGGAGGCGCTTCCTACAAAACACCATCGTATGCGAAGGTCAGATATGAGCAAGGAAGAAACAATGGTGTCGGGGCTTCGGTCACAATCACCTGGGAAGCCGGATATAATCCGGGGTAGTCAACCGTTATGGCGACTAAAGCATTATCCATGCTGAGCTGGTGGAACACCCCGTCAATTAGCTCCACCTTTATGTCCGGATCCTCTTCGGAGGCCGGATCCCGGGATCTCTCTGGATCCTCGGGTTGCAGGGCTGGCCTTATCATGTCCTCCACAGTCCGGCGCAGTTCCTGCGCCGAAGACATAATATGAGAAGCTTAAACTTCGAAAGCACGGGTCGGACCCTTAAAGTGTTCGCTTACCCAACACCGAGGGTTATTCATGGAGAACCCGTTCAACGGGTTCGTCTGGAGAAAGTCCTCCTTCTCCCCCTTGTATAGGCCGGACAGGATCGTCACCAGATCCTCGGCCGAATCCGGTCCTTTACGGCCATGGCGGGTGGCGTCGTCTTCCCCGTTGAAATCCCACATGGGGTGGCCCCTGTATTGCAGTGGCTGCACCCCCGCGTAATGCATGTTACCATGACTCCAATCATGGTCAACCCGGAGTGGGCCAATAATCTTATTCGGCCCAACAGATAATGGACGCTCTTGTCTTCCTCCAGTTGGGGGCTCCGCGGGCGCCAGCTAAGGCGTTTCTTCAAGGGAGCAGTGCTGAACTCCGGGAGGCCGACCCGAACAGGTTCCGGCAGGGGAGCGTCCTCTATGTAAAACCATTCCGAAGGCCAGTCTTCGGACGCCTTCTTAGGGGTTCCGGATGGATATCCAGTCCCGGCGATGCGCCATATTTCGGCGCCGCCCACTTGATATATGGACCCCTCGTGAGAGCGGTGTACGAGGCAAAACAACCTCTTCCACAGTGCAAAATGGGGCTCGATGCCCAGAAATAGCTTGCAAAGAGCTACATAACCCGCGATATGCAGGATGGAGGCGGGCGTAAGGTGATGGAGCTGGAGTCCGTAGAACTCCAGGAGCCCGCGGAGGAAGGATGTATAGGAAATCTGAGTCCCCTTATCAAATAGGGGACGAAGCATACCCGCTCCCCTTTGTTGGGACTTGGGGTAGCCTCCGCCTGCTTCCCACCTTGGTAGGTGGCCAGCCCGGCTCGAACCGGGACCATGAAGGTCGGAGGGAGATATCCCCCCGCTTGGAGCTTCACCAGCTCGTTGTGCGGAATAGAGCACCTCCTCCAATCTCCTGGCAGAGGGCTGGGAGCGCGAGAAGAGGAGCCGCATCGACGGTTCATGATGGAATGGATTCTTGGTCGGGAGCGCTCCGATGAGTATTCACGGAGGGAGGATGGTGTGATTTGGATCTTGATTCTTGCCTCTCTTATAGGCAGATTATTTGCACAGCTAAGGGGTAAAACATAAAAGATACCCTGGCATTTCGCATTCGTGCGACGCGTGGAAGAAGGCCATTATTGGGCGTGGGAGCCAAGAAGCGCAACATTAATGAGGAAGCCGGACACTGTTCGGCAGGTACGTGGAACTTGAAGGAGAACCCGCCTTGCAACGCCGAAGACTACATACGCGCTGGACTTATCGTCATTAAAGCCTAGTTCAGGGGCTACTGAGGGAGTCCTGGACTAGGGGGTGTCCGGACAGCCGGACTATCATCGTCCGCCGGACTCCAAGACTACGAAGATACAAGATTGAAGACCCCGTCCCGTGTCCGGATGGGACTTTCCTTGGCGTGGAAGGCAAGCTTGGCAATACGGATATGTAGATCTCCTACCATTGTAATCGACTCTGTGTAACCCTAGCCCTCTCCGGTGTCTACATAAACCGGAGGGCTTTAGTCCGTAGGACATAACCTCCATTACAACAATCATACCATAGGCTAGCTTCTAGGGTTTAGCCTCCTTGATCTCGTGGTAGATCCACTCTTGTACTACCCATATCATCAATATTAATCAAGCAGGACGTAGGGTTTTACCTCCATCAAGAGGGCCCGAACCTGGGTAAAACATTGTGTCCCTTGTCTCCTGTTACCATCCGCCTAGACGCACAGTTCGGGACCCCCTACCCGAGATCCCCCGGTTTTGACACCGACAGTCATCATCTTCATCATTTTGTAAACCCTTCTCACGAGGTCCTCCCACATCAATCAAAAACAAAGCAGGACACAGGGTATTACCTCACTATGAGGGCCCAAACCTGGGTAAGCACCCCGTGCAAACTCCCCTCTGGTACTTTCAGCTACACTCACTACCCTACCGAGGAATCTGACGTTTTCTGCATCGTCAGAAAATAGTATAACAAAAACTTTATTATTGCCTCTACGGCATATTTCCAGCAAGATTGACGTGTCATTGCAGGCATCCTACCCCGATGGCAAATCCCCCATCTCCTTCGCCGCACCAAAACTACGTGCCCGAGCGATGTCTGACGCCGGGTGCAAGGCCTCATTACCGGCACAACGCAGGCCGCACCACCTCGTGCGCAACACGGAAAAGGGCTACTGTGGTAGGAGATGACCACACAAAATATGCATCCCGCAAGAGCCACCGCTCCACCCGGATGTTGCATGCACCGCTAGCCTACACTCATTGCATGGATAATGTAGGGCGGATCCCTAGGGGCCGATCTTTCACATTTGGAGAGGATCCCTACGAGGAACACGAAGAACACGAGGAGGGAAGCGAAGGAAAAGCACTCAACCAACAAGAATAGAAGTCACACATGCGCTAGATCATTGAAACACAAGTAGAGATACAAGATCCAAGTCCAACAAAGGACGATACAAAGGGTAACCAGTTCTTCTCCGTGAGGAGTTCCTGATGATGGTCTTCTCCAGATGGAGGTCTTGAATCCGGGTGGATCTTCTCCGAAGAGCTGTCGGTCCCTCACGAGGAGTAGATCCGGATGGATGAGCGAGCCTCTATCTCACAAATGAGCTAAATCAACGCTAACCCTAGCTAGGAGGTGGGTGAAGTCTATTTATAGTCATAGTTGTAACGCCCCGGTTTCGATGCACCAGGTGTCTGCCAGTTATTCGCCGTCTTTGCCATGTCATTTGCTTGTGTGTTGCACTTTGCCATGTCATCATCTACATTTCATATCATGTCATCATGTGCATTGCATTTGCATACGTGTTCATCTCATGCATCCGAGCTTTTTCCCCGTTGTCCGTTTTGCAATCCGGCACTCCTATGTCATCCGACGTTCCCCTTTGGTCTTTCGTTGTGAGCGGGTGTTAAACTTTCTCGGAATGGCCCGAGGTTTGCCAAGCGGCCTCGGTATAGCACCGGTAGACCGCCTGTCAAGTTTCGTGCCATTTGCAGGTCGTTTGATACTCCAACGGTTAACCGGGTAACCGTAAAGCCCTCTTTGAGTTGCAGCCCAACACCCCTTCCAAAGTGGCCCAAAACCCACCTAACTCCCCTCCATGCTCTTGGTCGTTCGATCACGATCGCGTGGCCGAAAACCGCACCTCATTTGGACTCTCCTAGCTCCCTCCACCTATAAAACTAGCCCCTCCCCCGAATTTTGCGGATGAATTCGCAGATGAACCCTAGCCCCTTCTCCACCGCGCCGCCGGACATGTCCATCCAGGTAGCGGACATGTCTAGCCACC